>NC_132838.1:88601073-89223573 GCF_048164855.1 Canis lupus baileyi
CTCTCCTCCTCTAAGCCTATCATTTTCTTTAGAGTTTCTCAAAGTATTGACTCAGTTTTCAAGTCTGCCTCTGGATTCATTCTGCCTTTCCATGTCTTTGCTGGAATTTCCAGATTTCAGTGCAGGGAAGGGAACCAGCAGAATGTTTACACCTTCATGAAAGCCAGAAGTCCACCATCCTCAGAGATCATCCTGGGGATACTCAGTATGGACCTTCCAGTCCACTTAAGTATGCTACAGCAGGTTGTGGAAGACATAGGCCAGGCCAGCCTCACAGATGAGTCAAGGTTAGGACCTGCACTGTTAAAACACCAGGCCAGAATTACAAGTGATCAGTGAAATGGGGTGGGGCATTATCATTTAGGACACCTTCCACCCTAACCCCAGGCAGACTGCAAAGTAGCTTCATTCTAATGCTAGACATTTTTCAAAGGAAGCAAAGACATTCAAATTTCTGGTAATGATGACATGTACTCATATCTACATAATGCACAACTCAATACTTAGAATTTCATCATGCTTGTAAGTACCCATATTTCTGTGTCACGTATCTATCTATAACATCATTACAGAAATTACGAAAGTTTGTCTGCTTTAGGAAAATGAGTGGAAGACAAATTTTCCTATAGTAACAAGTCATGCTGCCCCAAAATAAATATATATTTTACCAGTAAAAAAAATAGCAGTCTATTGCTATATAGTCAATTCTCATTATTCATAGTAATGTTCTATAAAGTTGCCGCAAACACTGAATTAGCAAATACTGAACCATTGTTCTTAGGGAAAACATGGGGTTAAGGTTCCTGAGAGCCTCTGGTCACAATATTTGGTTTTAAGTGTGTTTCTGATTAAAGACATTTTATTTAATATATACTGTTATTCATTAACAATGAACATGGCCAACAGCATTATAACTCAGGCCTGAAGTAAGTTTATCTAACACATGTATTTTCTCCATAAGTCACATCACAAGTCTTCTTGTGCTTGAGACATTAGACAGTGCTTTAACCTCATACTCACAAGCCATTTCAAACAGCAAAATCACCAACAAAAACCACACACAAAAATGCAAAAATTATGGTACTAAATAGACTGTGAAAAGGACACGTGTGTATAGTATGAGAGCTGAACCAAGAAGGCAGAGTTGTGCTTTGCTACATCTCACCTGGAAATGTGCACATGAGGTGGCTCACATTTTTCACCACTCAGTGTGTATCCGTGAATGACACTGTGAGTACTGATTTGGGGGGTTACAACTAAATTTTAGCAAGTAGGAGAACTTGCAAATATGGAATTCATTGAGTAATGAGGATTGATCATATTGTTAGTGCTTGCATTCTGATGGGGAAAAAACTCTAGTTATTAAAGGAGTTTGTAAAATGCCACGTTACAGGGTATTTTGTTGACCCTGGTATACCCCTCATCCTCTCACCTCCACAAACAAATCTCTTGATTAATTAAGAGACATTTTGTGCAGGAGAACATGGCAGAGGAGCAGGGGTCCTCAACTCACCTGCCCCACCAACTTACCTAGATAACTTTCAAACCATCCTGAAAACCTACAAATTCGACCTGAGATTTAAAGAGAGAACAGCTAGAACACTACAGAGAGAAGGGTTTTCACTTCCCCTTCAAGGTAGGAAAGCGGGGAGGGGGGGGGGGGAGGAAAAAGAATCGAGTGGGGGAGGGGCCCCACGAGGAGTCCTGCTAAGGCCAGGCAGAGAGAGTCTCGGTTACAGGAAAGCCCAGCCCCGCAGAAGCAGGAACTTTAAAAATCTGCACTGGATTCTTCCCGGATGGAAAGGCACTCAGCAGGGAAACTGGACAGAATCACAGGAGGGCAGTGAAGCCTCCAGTCTCCCGGGGTCACTAATAGAGGAAGTGTGTCTGGGGGAGACAGCATGCCACAGACTGTGGGCCGAGCTCTGTAAAGGCTAGAGTGCACGCCCGGCGGTGCCTCAGGGAGAAGCCGGTGGGTCAGGCGGCGGCTCCAGGGGGAGGGCACTGCACCCTGCTGCCTTTGGGAGCCGCAGCCCGGGCGCACGATTCCAGCAGCACAGGCCCCAGATCCCAGGGTGCTGGGGGACACAGCCCAGGATCATGCACTCCCCCCGGGGACAGGCAGAGGCAGGGAGGGCACAGGACAGCGAGGACTCTCCTGCTGTGCAGGTCAGTGCCCTCGCCCCCAGAGCATCCAGGCCAGTACGGACTGGGAGACTGCGGTAGTTACTGGGTGAGCTGACTCCAGAGCTGGAGAGCTGGCCGCTGCCAGTGTTGTTAGTCTTCCTTGTGTCACACTGTGCCTGGGAGGGGTGGGGCCGCCAGGGGACAGAGACCTCACAGGACAAACAGCTCCCACTGAGCCGCACCTGGCAGGGGGCGGGGCAGCGCCCCCAGGTGCACACACCTGAGAATCAGCACAGCAGGCCCCTCCCCCAGAAGACCAGCTGGAAGAACAGGGGAAGAGCAAGTTCTTGACCAAGCAGCGCTGGAAAGCTCCAGGGGAAGTCAAGGGATTTACAGTATATAGAACGAGAGGATACCCCTCCTATTTTTTTCTCTTCCTTTTTCCAGTACAACTGGTTTTTCTATCAGACTGTAAATTTCCAATTTTTTTCTCCTTTCCCACCTTAACTACAATATTTTACCATCTCTTCATTTTTAAGATTCTTCCTTTTTGACTTTCATATTTCTACAATTACAGGTCCTAGATATATTTTCCACTTCTAGATTCCCTTCAACATACTCAACTTAATTTGGGGAGATATCAAGATATGTTTTTTTTGTTTGTTTTCTGTTTTTGTTTTCTCTGTCTCATTTTGTTCTACAATGGCAGAAGTTAATACCTTCTAAAACATGACCAGCATGCACCCAGAACCAAGTGGTATACTGTGCTGGTTCATTCTCTGAGATTCCTTATTCCCATTCTGTCCCCCTCTTTTATCTCATTTATGTTTTGGTGGTCAATGTTGGGGCCTTCTACAAGTATTTCTGGTTTATATAATTTGGGACTGAGCATCTTTTAACATACAGAACTTAATATACTCAGAAACAAGAGGATCACCCTCTAGAGCCCCTCAGGTAGAGTATATTCTCCCTCCACTACAACTTTATCACCACCACCATCTCCCAGACGCCCCCTTTTATTTTCTTTTCCTTTGTTTTCTTTTTTTTTTCTCTTCTCCTTTGGGATTTTGGCCCTTTATTTTTTATTACTTTGTTTTAAAATTTGTTTTTCACTTTAGTGGTCCTTTTTTGTATATTGTTTTGATCTTTGTTTTCAATTTCTGGTCTCTGACCTCAGCAGAATCATCTAGGATGAAATTTACTTAGGTCATGGTTGATATTCTTGACTCAGCCCCCTCATACAGCCAGAGCAAAATGACTAGAAAGAAGAACTCACCACAAAAGAACGATTCAGAAACAGTACTCTCTGCCACAGAGTTACAGAATTTGGATTACAATTTGATGTCAGAAAGCCAATTCAAAAGCACAATTATAAAGCTACTGGTGGCTCTGGAAAAAAGCATAAAGGAATCAAAAGATTTCATGACTGCAGAATTTAGATCTAATCAGGCCTAAATTAAAAAACAATTAAATGAGATGCAATCCAAACTGGAGGTCCTAACAACGACAGTTAATGAGGTAGAAGAAAGAGTGAGTGACATAGAAGACAAGTTGATAGAAAGGAAGGAAGCTGAGGAAAAAAGAGAAAAACAATTAAAAGGCCATGAGGAAAGGTTAAGGGAAATAAATGACAGCCTCAAAAGGAAAAATCTACATATAATTGGGGTTCCAGAGAGTGCTGAGAGGGAGAGAGGGCCAGAAAGCATATTTGAATAAATCATAGTTGAGAACTTCCCTAATTTGGAGAGGGAAAGAGGCATTCAGATCCAGGAGATAGAGAGGTTCTCCCCCCAAAAATTAATAAAAACCATTCAACATCTCAACATTTAATAGTGAAACTTGAAAATTCCAAAGATAAAGAGAAAATCCTTAAAGCAATGAGAGACATGAGATCCCTAACTTATACGGGGAGAAATATTAGATTAACAGCAGACCTCTCCACAGACACCTGGCAGGCCAGAAAGAGCTGCCAGGATATATTCAGGGTACTAAATGAGAAAAGCATGCAGCCAAGAATACTTTATCCAGCAAGGCTCTCATTCAAATAGAGGAGAGATAAAGAGCTTCCAAGATAGGCAGAAACTGAAAGAATATGTGCCCACCAAACCAGCTCTGCAAGAAATATTAAGGAAGATTCTGTAAAAGAAAGAGGAAGCCCAAAGAAATAATCCACAAAAACAGGGACAGAATAGGTATTACAATGACACTAAATTCATATCATTCAATACTAACTCTGAATGTGAATGGGCTTAATGATCCCATCAAAAGACGCAAGGTTTCAGCCCTAATAAAAAAGAAAGACCCACCTATTTGCTGTCTACAAGAGACTCATTTTAGACCTAAGGATGCCTACAGCCATAAAAGGTTGGAGAACCATTTACCATTTAAATGGTCCTCAAAAGAAAGCTGGGGTAGCAATGCTCATATCAGATAAATTAAAGTTTATCCCAAAGACTGTAGTAAGAGATGAAGAGGGACACTATATCATACTTAAAAGGTCTATCCAACAAGAGGACCTAATAATCATGAATATTTATGCCCCTAATGTGGGAGCTGCCAAGTATATCAATCAATGAATAACCAAAGTTAAAACATACTTAGATAATAATACACTTATACTGGGAGACTTGAACATGGTGCTTTCTGCAAATGACAGATATTCTAAGCACAACATCTCCAAAGAAACAAGAGCTTTAAAAGATACACTGGACCAGATGGGTTTCACAGATATTTACAGAACTTTACATCCGAACACAACCGAATACACATTATGCTCAAGTGCACATGGAACTTTCTCCAGAATAGACGACATACTGGGTCACAAATCAGGTCTTAACTGATACCAAAAGATTGGGATTGTCCCCTGCATATTTTCAGACCATAACACTTTGAAACTGGAATGCAATCACAAGAAGAAATTTGGAAGAAATTCAAACATGTGGAGGTTGAAGACCATCCTGCTAAAAGATGAATGGGCCAACCAGGAAATTGGAGAAGAATTAAAAAGATTCATGGAAACTAATGAAAATGAGATACAAATGAAGATACAACTGTTCAAAATCTTTGGGATATGGCAAAAGCAGTCCTAGGGGGGAAATACATCACAATACAAGCATCCCTCAAAAAATTGAAAAAAACTTAAATACACAAGCTAATCTCACACCTAAAGGAACTGGAGAAAGAACAGCAAGTGAAACCTACATCCAGCAGAAGAGAGTTAATAATGATCTGAGCAGAAATCAATGAAATAGAGACCAGAAGAACTGTAGAATAGATTAACAAAACCAGGAGTTGGTTCTTTGAAAGAATTAATAAGATAGATAAACCATAGCCAGCCTTATTAAAAACAAGAGAAAAGACTCTAATTAATAAAATCATGAATGAAAAAGGAGAGCTCACAACCAATACCAAGGAAATACAGATAATTTAAAAAACATATTATGAGCAACCATACGCCAATAAGTTAGAAATTAGGCAATCTAAAAGAAATGGACGCATTTCTGGAAAACCACAAACTACCAAATTTGGAACAGGAAGAAATAGAAGACCTGAACAGGCCGATACCCAGGGAGGAAATTGAAGCAGTCATCAAAAACCTCTCAAGACACAAAAGTCCAGGGCCAGATGGCTTCCCAGACAAATTCTATCAAACATTTAAAGATGAAACAATACCTACTCTACTAAAGCTGTTCAAAAAGATAGAAAGGGATGGAATACTTCCAAACTCATTCTATGAGGCCAGCATCACCTTAATTCCAAAACCAGACAAAGACCCCACCAAAAAGGAGAATTATAGACCAATCTCCCTGATGAACACAGATGCAAAAATTCTCAACAAGATACTAGCCAATAGGATCCAAGAGTACATTAAGAAGGTTATTCACCATGACCAAGTGGGATTTATCCCTGGGATGCAAGGCTGGTTCAACACTCATGAAGCAATCAACGTGATAGATCATACCAACAAGAGAAAAAACAAGAACCATATGATCCTCTCAATAGATGCAGAGAAAGGATTTGACAAAATACAGCATCCATTCCTGATCAAAACTCTTCAGAGTGTACAGGTAGAGGGGACATTCCTCAGCATCTTAAAAGCCATCTACAAAAAGCCCACAGCAAATATCATTCTCAATGGGGAAACACTGGGAGCCTTTCCCCTAAGATCAGGAACACGACAGGGAGGTCCAGTCTCCCCCCTGCTATTCAACATCGTACTAGAAGTCCTAGGCTCAGCAATCAGGCAACAAAAAGAAATAAAGGCATTCAAATTGGCAAAGAAGAAGTCAAACTCTCCTTCTTTGCAGTTGACATGATACTGTACATAGAAAACCCAAAAGACTCCACCCCAAGATTGCTAGAACTCATACAGCAATTCGGCAGTGTGGCAGGATACAAAATCAATGCCCAGAAGTCAGTGGCATTTCTGTACACTAACAATGAAACTGGAGAAAAAGAAATTAAGGAGTCAATTCCATTTACAATTGCATCCAAAAGCATAAGATATCAAGGAATAAACCTAACCAAAGAGGTAAAGGATCTATACCCTAAAAACTATAGAACACTTCTGAAAGAAATTGAGGAAGACACAAAGAGATGGGAAAAGATTCCATGCTCATGAATTGGAAGAATTAATGTTGTGAAAATGTCAATGCTACCCAGGGCAATTTACACATTCAGTGCAATCCCTATCAAAATACCATGGACTTTCTTCAGAGAGTTGGAACAAATCATCTTAAGATGTGTGTGGACATTGGGCTCCCTGCATGGAGCCTGCTTCTCCCTCTGCCTATGTCTCTGCCTCTCTTTCTCTCTCTGCGTGTGTCTCTTATGAATAAATAAAATAAAATCTTAAAAAAAAAAAAAGATTTGTGTGGAATCAGAAAAGACCCTGATTGGCCAGGGGAATATTATAAAAGAAAACCAGAGCCAGGTGCATCACAATACCAGATTTCAGGTTGTACTACAAAGCTGTGATCATCAAGACAGTGTGGTTCTGGTGGCACAAAAACAGACACATAGATCAATGAAACAGAATAGAGAACCCAGAAATGGGCCCTCAACTCTATGGGCAACTAATATTTGACAAAGCAGGAAAGACTATCCACTGGAAAAAGGATAGTCTCTTCAATATATGGTGCTGGAAAAATTCTTCTGCCACATGCAGAAGAATGAAACTAGACCATTCTCCTAAACTCAAAATGGATGAAAGATCTAAATGTGAGACAAGACTCCATCAAAATCCTAGAGGAGAACATAGGCAACACCCTTTTTGAACTTAGCCACAGCAACTTCTTGCAAGTACATCTATGAAGGCAAGGGAAGCAAAAGCAAAAATGAACTATTGGGACTTCATCAAGATAAAAAGCTTCTGCACAGCGAAAGAAACCGTCAAGAAAACTAAAAGAAAACCTACAGAATGGGAGAAGATATTTGTAAATGACATCAGATGAAGGGCTAGTATCCAAGATCTATAAAGAACTTCTTAAATTCAACAGCAAAGAAACAAACAATCCAATCATGAAATGGGCATAAAACATGAACAGAAATTTCACCAAAGAAAACCTAGACATGGCCAATAAGCATATGAGAAAATGCTCTGCATCACTTGTCATCAGGGAAATACAAATCAAAACCACAATGAGATACTACCTCACACTAGTGAGAATGGGGAAAATTAACAAGACAGGAAACAACAAATGTTGGAGAGGATGTGGAGAAAGGGAAACCCTCTTGCACATTGGTGGGAATGTGAATGGTACAGCCACTCTGGAAAACTGTGTGGAGGTTCCTCAAAGAGTTAAAAATAGAGCTACCCTATGACCCAGCAATTGAACTACTGGGAATTTACCCCGAAGATTCAGATGCAGTGAAACGCCGGGACACCTGCACCCCGATGTTTCTAGCAGCAATGGCCACAATAGCCAAACTGTGGAAGGAGCCTCGGTGTCCATCGAAAAATGAATGGCTAAAGAAGCTGTGGTCTATGTAAACAACGGAATATTGCTCAGCCATTAGAAAGGACAAATACCCACCATTTGCTTCAATGTGGATGGAACTGGAGAGTATTATGCTGAATGAAGTAAGTCAATTGGAGAACAAACATTATATGGTTTCATTCATTCGGGGAATATAAAAAACATTGAAAGGGAATAAAGGGTAAAGGAGAGAAAATAAGTGGGAAATATCAGAGAGGGTGACAGAACTTGAGAGTCTCCTAACTCTGGGAAACGAACAAGGGGTGGTGGAAAGGGAGGTGGGCAGGGGGTTGGGGCCACTTGGTGACAGGCACTGAGGGGGCACTTGACGGTATGAGCACTGGGTGTTATACTATATGTTGGCAAATCGAACTCCAATAAAAAAAGGTACAAAAAAATTATTTTCTCAGGATAAAGGAAA
Organism: Canis lupus baileyi; assembly: GCF_048164855.1. NCBI lineage: Eukaryota > Metazoa > Chordata > Mammalia > Carnivora > Canidae > Canis > Canis lupus. Next base: position 88,609,600 of record NC_132838.1, read on the forward strand.
AAATAAAAAGAAACATTTTGTGCAGTCTGCAGTAGTTTAGGATCTACTAACATTTTGTACTGATCCGGTGGATGTCTAGTAAAGAGAGCTCCAAAGCCTGTAGTAGGCAATCCAGTGTCCCTGGAAACAAGACAGAAATTTTTAGAAAATATGTCAGGTGACATTATAAACTTTCAAAGCTATGTAAAACTAATTTGGGCTTGAAATTCTTCATCATTTTTAAAATTTTTTTTATTTTTTATTTTAATTCCAGTGTAGTTAACATACAGCGTCATATTAGTTTCAGGTACACTATACAGTGATTCAATAGTTCTGTACAAAGAAAGTACTATTTAGATTGTAGTTGGCTCATAATCTTGTTGTTCAGGCTGCTAAGACAGGGAGTGACAGTAGTACATATATGGCTTTAGGTTGGACTGATCAAACAAATGATGGCACTTGGTATTGGGAAATAGCTTGTGGTTTTATATTAATAATTGTAGTAATAAAATTGGTAGTACCTATAATTGAGGATATATCTGCTAAATGTAGGGGAAAAAATAGGTCAACAGAGCTGCATGAACTAGATTACTGGCTGGAGGTGGGTACAATTCAAATTGCTCCAGCAGTAACAAGTCAAGTACTTGCTTCAACTGTTGATTATGTGAGTAAGAATAACCATGAAGGTGGGAGTAGTCAGAAACTTATTTACTTGAGAAGATGCTATCAGGAGCAACAGTTATTAATGGTATTGGTCAGTTTCTGAATCCTCCCTCCAATTGTAACTTGTATAACCATGAAGAAAATTATTACAAATGCATGGGTGATTACAGCTGGGGCTGAATTTTTATGATAATTTTTTAAAGGACATTCATGTTTGCAACTTTCATGCACTTTGCAAAATAAAATGTCCCAATAGTAAATGAAAAATTCAGCATTTTTTCATTGTTTTGACTGCATTTTCCAACAATTACAACATAAGACAAAAATTTATGGAAAGACTTCCATGGAATTGCAGGGCGCCATGCTGCAGGACTACAGATAGGAGTAAGAAACAGTTCCGACTCTCACAGAACTATTTTGGAGGAAACACACATACATATAAATAATTAGAATGTAGTCCAACTGTTATGTAGAACATAAACAAAATGCTCAGAGGGCAAGAATATAAGAGCAATTTCTCTTGACCAATGACAGCTTACCTAATTCTTACTGCTTATTAAGTAATATTTCTATGTGCATTTCATACTTCTTTTCACCTAAACTTCAGAACAACCTATGAAGCAGATACTTTTATAATTCCCATTCTATAAGCTGACAAACTGAATCCTGTAGACACTATTGCACAAGAAAATTGTGGAGTTGGTGTTCAAACCTAAATAGAACACTGACCAGAAAAAAAATGCATAAAGAGGAAGTAACATTTTAGCTGGATCCAGAATGGTTAATGCTGATTGGCAAATAATTGAGGGAAAGGGAATTCCAGACAGAAGAAATGGCATGAACAGAAAGCATGGAAGCTTGAGATATGTTCATTTTGATCAATGCGTTCCTCCCATGTGTATCTGGGGCCACTATGCATCCTCACTACTCACTCATACAAATCCTTTCCTGCGTGTATATGTTCTGTAAGCAAAGGAAAGTATCAAGGATACCTTTCAATAATCCCAGAGCTCATTGTTTCATCATTCAATAAAGCCTTTTTCTTTATGTTAGCCAATTCTCTGTTTAAATAAACTTGTGCCATTTGTTCGTGTGTTTCTGATATCCAAACCTGGAAAAATAGAAATGACATTATGAGAAAAACAAATATATTGCCCAAAAAATGGTCAGTTACTGAGATATTTTTGTTGAAGTACATTCTGATTGTAATTATTGATGCTGTTGACATTAAAAAAAAATTAGTACTCTCTCATAGCAGTTCAACTCTTCCATCATAAATATGTGAAAATGGCCATTCCTTACTATGCATTATTGGAAAATGAAAAAATCAAATTGGTTGTTTCTATGAAATGCATTCAACTAAATACTAACTCTCTGTGCTTTTTACTTTTTTCTCAAGGTTAGTATATTTTAACTTCCCTAAGTAAGAAATCTTTGTAGCAATCACTTTGTAAATCACATCGGACTCAGATACCAGCACCACCACTACCTACATCATCCAATCTCTATCAGAGAATTACTCAATAAATTATCAAGTGATTATTACTATGAGAAAGACCTACAAATTTTAAGATATACTCAAACCAATTGAAGAAGCCTCATGAGTACTATCTTGGAAATCTTATGAACAAAAATGGATGCTGTGGATTCAATATTTTTCCCATTCTAAACTCTAGAAGATCATAAGTGTGGAGGTTCACAGCAGAGAAGCAGAACTCACCACCACCAAGACAACCCATTTCTTCCCCAAACCTGAAGACTAACTTCCCTAAGACATCCAATGAAGCCCTAGATCATATTAATCCCATCAGATTTTGTTTAAAAAGAGAGAGAAATCTTTGTTTAGATATTTGAAAACTTCAGCTGTAAGAGTATCATAGCTGTAGTCAAACACCTTTGGTCCACTTTGGGTTGGTATAATAAAGTTCTGCTACAACTAGGAAACTACCCTATTCAAAGCAATTTTAACTATAGTCTCTGGCCCTGGTTCCCTGCTCTACTCCATGGCTCTATAGATCCTTGGCTTCTCTAACAACTGCTCTCTAAGACCTCAACCTCCTGAATCATCAGCCACCCAACCCAATTCCCCAGCTTTGACTCCTATACCTTCTGCTCAACTACTCTTTCTCATAGATTCCCAGGTTCACAAGTCAATGGTAAGGGACACTGTATTAAGATTCATATTATATATTTTAATAAAAAATAAGACATTTCTTTTGGGAAAAAATTACTAGGCACCATTTTGTTTTAATGTGTAAGACTGACTGAAAAATTAACTTGAGATAATGTTCCAATCATTTCAGCAGTAAAATATTTTAATAATCAATTAATATCTTTGAAAATTATATGAATCAAAGATATTTTCAAATGATATAATGAGGAGTTAGAAAAACAGATAATAGCATTAATGGATTTAAATTTATCAGACATTGTATTGAGCACTTTATATGCATTATTTCATTAAATACTTAAAGCAACCCTATGAGTGTTGTGTATATCAATTATGGTTACAGAAAGAAAAGAACAATCAAATGAGGAACCGAGTAGGGTTTAATGAAGGATCTATTTATAAAAGTGTTCTCAGCATTCAGAAAATCAACAACATTGAAGCACCTGGAGGGTAGCAATTGTGGAGAACCATAGGGTAGAGTAGCTACTGGAACCTAGAAAGGCCTATAACTGTAACAAGAAGGTCACTTGGAGTTTCAGAACAGACACATAGTATCTTAGTCCATATTTGGATTGCCCTTACAAATGCCATAAACTGAGTGACTTATAAACAACAAAAATTTATTTCTCACAGTTCTGGAGGCTGGGAGGTCCAAGACCAAGGCCTCAGAAGTGCCTGGTGAGAGCCTGTTTCCTGGTTGAGGGACAGCCATCATCTGCCCTCACATGGCAGAAGGTCAGAGGAAACTCTCTGGGGTCTCTTTGATAAGGGCACTAATCCCATTTCTGAGGACTCTACCCTCATGACCTAATCATCCCCCAAATGCCTACTTCCTAATTTCATCATCCTGAGGGTTAGGATTTCAACATTTGAATTTTGGGGGGTTACAAACATTCAGTCTATAGCATATAACCAGTGCCAAACTATGGCCCTGTAGGGAGAAAAACACAGGAATAAATGTCCAAACTAACTCTCCTACCACCTCTGCTCACCTGGCAGTACCTTCTACAGACTAATCCCAACCAAAAGGCAGAAGGCAAGGAAGCTCACTGAAGCTGTCCATAAAGGTCAGCCTCCATGGTACAGAGCAGAGTTGAGAAGGGGGGAAAGTAGATCTGAAGGGAGAAAGAAAAAAAAAAAAACACTTGGAATAGTTCATCTTCATTTTAAGGAAGGAAAAACTGAGGCTGAAACAAAGTAAGCTAGACCCAGCTAAACCAGTGAGAAAGGAGATGTTCCACAATTCAAAACATGCAAGTCTGACTCCTTCATTCATCGATCCGTATCTATGAAGTGTCAGGCTAATGTTGTAAACAAACTCCAGAGACTTAACTCATGGGATAATGGTCATAACAACAGCGCATGGCTAGACACTATTCCAAATGTCTTCATACCAAATGTTCATGAAAATTCTATTATTCCCACTTCACACCTGAGGAAATAAAGAAATGGAAAGTTTCAGACTCTTGATCAAAACTGCAACCTGGTGAGTGGTAGAGCCAAGAATCAGAGAAGCCATCTGTCTCCACGACCCACTCTTAACCTGTTTCCTGTGCCAGGGGCAAATGCTGTCCCTCAATATTGGATCTCCCATCTTCATCAGTAATAGAACCCCAAAATTTTAGCTGGGCACCTGGTGTTTCAGACTACATTTTCTAGTCTCTTTTACTTAAAAAAAAATTTAAGTTTTTATTTAAATTCCAGTTAGTTGGGCAGCCCTGGTGGCTCGGCGGTTTAGCACCACCTTCAGCCCAGGGCCTGATCCTGGAGACCCGGGATCAAGTCCCGAGTCGGGCTCCTTGTGTGGAGCCTGCTTCTCCCTCTGCCTGGGTCTCTGCCTCTCTCCCTCTCTTTCTCTCTCTCTCTTTCTCTCTCCATGTGTCATGAATAAATGAATAAAATATTTTAGAAAAAATTCCGGTTAGTTAACATACAGCATACTATTAGCTTCAGGTGTACAATATAGTGACTCAACACTTGCGCATGACACCTGGTGCTTATCACAGCAAGTGCACGTCTAGTCTCCTTTATACTTAAATATGACCAGTGACTGATTCTGAACAATGAGCATAAATAGAAGTAATTTATACAACCTCCAGGAAAGGTCCTGCTTCTGTTTTTCTTTTACCTGCTGCATGAAATGTGGACATAGACAAGTATCTGGCAGCCATCTTGGGCTCTGCACAGGGATGGCAGGATAGAGAGCTGGAAGGAGCAGGTTTCTGACAAACTTTCATACTAGTCCTGACCTACTATCATCCAGACTTTTTACATGAAAGAATAAAACCTTATGTGAAGAACCACTGTTGATTTGTGGTTCCTGTTGCATGTGGGCAAACCTAATCCTACACCATTTTAATGTGAAAAATCACTTTGGTCTAGAAATGTTCATAACCTGACATAAGGGTGGATAATTTATAAAAGCACTGCCATATGTTTAAAAGTCTTTGGGGCTTTATATATATACGTGTACATATATATACATATATGTGTATATTTTTATCACAAACTGGAGATTGGCAATGTGGTTTGTGAGATAGCTAAATTAACATAGCACAAACTCCCAGGATAACCACTAAAACTTCCATTAAATTTGCATAATAAGATCTAGCTTGACTCAAATGGTAATATAAAAAAAATCTAATGTGTGTTTAGGAAGTTCACCTCATAACATCATTCTTATTCCCCATTTTCCTAAGTACCAATTTTTCTTAAAGTTCCAACTTCTAATCTTTCAATATGAACTCTTCCTCTCTGTGTGGCATTTGAGAAATCCCAGTAGTGGAATAGTGACTGATGCAGGAAAAGAGAAATTTATAATTCCCCCTCAAGTTCCACATTTGAGGGTAACCAGACTCTGCTGAGGATAACTTACCTCTAGAAGATTCATTTTAATTGATCACTAATTAATATTTCTTTTTTTTAAGGTTTTATTTATTTATTCATGAAAGACACAGAGAGAGAGAGGCAGAGACATAGGCAATGGGAGAAGCAGGCTCCGAGCAGGGAGCCCAATGTGGGACTCAATCCCAAGACTCCAGGATCATGCCTTGGGCCAAAGGCAGGCGCTCAACCACTGAGTCACCCAGGTGTCCCACTAATTAACATTTCTTTCTGGTGTTGCTTATAGGACCCCTAGAAAGCAGACTCCTCTGTTGCATACTGAAGGAAGTACAGATATGTTCTGGGTCAAGTTCCCTCTGTGATGCCACAGGGCTGCTTCAGGAGTAATCAGACCTCAGTCAACCATGTTCCCCAACTTCAGGGTAATACTCAAACTCCCTGCCCAATATCCTCAAGGCCCCAACTACAGCAGGAAATAGCTTATCCCCTGGGGAAAGGGAGTGGAGCTCAGCATGGAAATTCTCTCCAAATAACTCCTCCAAATTCCAAATACTCTCAGCCAGGTCTCTTCAATTTCAACCTTTTCTTTCTTTTATTAATCTTCAAGGTGGATGACAGACCAAGAGGCTTGGAATCAGTTACTGCCCAAATGCTTTGCCTGTTCTATGTGACAGATTTAGCATCTCACTTTGGAATAAAGAAGTTGGCATCTATTATATTAGATCTTCAGTCACAACTGAAGAGTTTTATTTTACCGTGTTAAATAGCACTTCCTCTACCAACTGTAGCTTTTTTTGTGCCCTTGCCAAAAGGTCATAATCATCAACAAGTAATATACAGACTTATAGAAAGTCTATCTTTAAAAAAGGATGATTGTTATTTCTCAGCAGCAGTTTTGCTCTTGGAAATTCTGGTTCTGTTTTCATGTCTAGGAGAACTCAGTAGTAGTTCCATATAGAGATTATTTAAAGGACCTCAGAGAATCAATTTGGTTCCCTCTCTATCATTATTTTGAACAACTGGAACTCATAGGGTATGATCAGAAAAATGATTTCATTCTGTTTTTTTTTTAATCTTTTCTTATAATCATCTCAGATATCAAAACTCTCTTTTAACCAAAACAGTCTCAGTTAACTAATGAATACTAGTAGAATAATCACAAGATGGCCTTTTAGTTGTCTTATTATCTGAAGGAAGGAAAGAACAGAGCAAGTGAAGAACTAGAAAACCAGCCAACCCTCCCCCACACAGACACACTTCCATCTACAGACTTCCCTAGCCTGGAGCAGACTAGCTGAGAAAGAGAAAATCTTTCACCTTAAGTGAAATGCATCATTTTGATGAGATACTTTAATTATTGAAATGGGACCAATAAACTTGTTATGATCAGAGAGTGACCATAAAAATTATAAAATCTGGGATCCCTGGGTGGCGCAGCGGTTTAGCGCCTGCCTTTGGCCCAGGGCGCGATCCTGGAGACCCGGGATCAAGTCCCACGTCGGGCTCCCGGTGCATGGAGCCTGCTTCTCGCTCTGCCTGTGTCTCTGTCTCTCTCTCTCTGTGTGTGTGACTATCATAAAAAAAAAATTATAAAATCTGCACAACATTTTATCCAGAGGTACAAAAAAGAACTCACTCTACAAAGTAGGGTGAATAGATAGTGGAGACAAAGAATACAGGTGTGTGTGCATCTGTGTGATTCCGTCTTTTGAGTGCCATTTGTTCAACATAACAGTAAACATGCTTCAGCAAACTGATATACTGAAAAATTAAAATCTAGTTTCTCTAAGAGTTAAATGAGGCATGACTATTCGCATAGAAAAAGAATTGTGAAGGAAAGTGATCAGATCAAAATGGCAGATGCCTACTTTCATTCCTGTCCCAGATCCCTAGAAATGACAGAGCAGATACACGCTTGAATCAATAAGCCCATGGCTGCATCAAGAGACACAGAAAGTACACTCAATTGGCCTAAATTTATACAGAATTCCCAAAACAGAAAGGCAGATGCATTTGTGCTGATGTTGGAAAAGATGATTCAAAGTAGATCCTTGAAAGGATGTTGGGATCAGTGGCATCAACTCCAAGCTCAGAGATTATGGAAACCATAAGCAAGAGGAGGTCCTGACTCCACTACCCACAAGCCCCAAACATCTTCCTTTTTCTGGTTTAAGTGGTTCTCCTCCAATGGCATTTAAAATTATTCCATTTACAAAAATGTGATCCATATGTCTCTTTCAGGTACTTAGATGTGAACGCAAGAAGCATCTGTAACTACAGTCTTATGGCCAAAATACTATTCTACTATGTGCCAATCAAAGAAAAAAAAACCTGAACCAATTAAGTAAATGATAATTGAATTTCTCAGATCTGGTATAATTATATCCCTTTATATCCCTTTTAGGGTCATTAATTTTTAAATGTCATATTTTCATCCACTACAAAGCTCATATTTGAGACCTACTTGGCTATTCTTTATCAACTCATTAAAAAAATGTAAGCGTACTTTTGTACTGTTCATTTATTTACCATTTTAAAGTCCAAAATGACTGTAATGCTATTAATACTAATCTTACCCTAATTTGCTCCTCCACATCCTGCTGTTAGTTCCAAAAATGCCTTGGCACTGATCCATTGACTGTATAAGAAAAATCTGTTTGGTAAAACCACTCATGGTTTTCCTTGTTGCTTTATGTCTGACAAGTTCTCATCTTCTATGACATAGTATCAAATGTACCCTGTACATAATTCTTCTCAGTTTTGAGGAAGTTTCCTTCCTCAATAGCAGCCTTAAATGCCAAATGGGACAGAGCCTTTGGTAGTGTTATGAGGACCCTTCAGTGAGGGACTTTACAAATGAAGGAACAATGATAGAAGTGCTCCTGAACATTTTAGTTTGCATGGGACTCATTCTGGTGTAGTTAAGCAGTGTCTGAATAAAGTTTAAACAAAATACCAAGACAAAATACTATAGTTTAACATACTATTTCCTGTAATTGCTTAGACTAGTAAAACAATCAGAGAAAGTCAGTGGTTTGAATGACTGCTCATTTGTGAAACTGCATGCACACAGCCCCATGTGGTCTCCTAAAGCCTTAAGGACCACAGGGGTAGGAATTCAATTACGCCACTACTGAAACCTGACTGGTATGTTTTCAGATTCCATGGAGGATGGTTCCTTTAGACTCAGCTGGAGAGCTTTGCTGTGGCTGCTGTGGCCACCTCCACTAGGAAGCCATCCCTGATCCTCCCCTCAACCCATTCCAGTTCAGGTGCCCCTCTCAGCATCTTGATCTTCTTCTTTCTATCATAACATCCATCATACACTTTGTCACTGTGGTTGTCCACTTGCACTTTTTCCACAAGCCTGTGAGTTCCTAATGTACAGTGACCTTGTTCTGAATTATGTTTCTTACCCCAGCACTTCACAAAATAATGGGGCCTCAATATATATTTGTGGAATATAGTCATTCTTCCTTCCCTCCTCCTTTCATCTTTACTTCCCTTCCTTCCTTCTTGCCTTTTCTTCTTTGTCTTTTTCCTTCTTTCTTTCCTTCATTCTTCTTTCCTTCCACAAGTATTTATTGAGGACCTGCTCTGTGCCAGGCACCATTCTAGGAAGTGGAAATACAGCAGAGAACAAAACAAAGTCCCTCCTCTCATGGAGCTTGCATTCTAGCCAAGGGATGCAGACAATTCACAACTAGGAAGTCTTAAATCTATCCAGTGATTTAAACAGCATGAAGAAAACTAAAATAAGGGAAGTGGACAGGTAGGGATGGTGGGAATGGACTGCTCTTTTATATACAAATGGAAGTAGCTCACTGAACAAGTGAGGCTTGTAAGTAGGTACAATCAGAAAACCTGTTCTTCCTCTATTATTGCCCATCCATAGACATTTGGAGAGGCAAATTCTTTCTTATGCTCCTTGATAAAATCTAGGACAACTGCCAGGATTTCTGTGGCCATTGTCAGATAATATAAAACACTTTCTGGTTACTTCTGTCCCAAGAGGAGTCTTATTGAAGTAAGTAAAATACCCAGTACCATGTACTAGTCAAAACTGTATTTGAAATGAAAGACTCTTTCTTGTAGTTTGGGTCAGCATTGGCCTGGCGTACCTCAGTAGGGAAGCAGGAGGCACAGTTGGCTTTGTCTCAATTGTCCCCTTTAAACTTCTTTCCAACTCCTCAACTCCCTCTGGCTTCTTGAGGGTTTAAGATGTGAGTGTGGGGATATGAGAAAGGAGAGAGGTAACTACAAGAAAGGTGGAAGTATAATCTTGTTTTGGTTTCCTCTGGGCATGTCTGATGTCTGATCCTCTCTGGAACTGATGGATATTCAAAGTTCGCTATCTTAGGGTATTCTGTAGACCTTGAGATCCCTTCTGAAAACCTTCATTGGTTATGTTCCATGATACAGGATGCCACTGTCTGTACTTAACCGTCCTACCTCAGCCCCTGGGAATCCAGTCAATGTCCTTCCCATCCCTACATGAAGGGCTCTTGGGCAGGTTCTAAAATGGCTCTCTGTCATCTTTCTCTTCTACATAGCCCACATCCAATCCCCAAAAGCCACATCTGGGCCTGAGTATTCAATTATCCTTGTCCCACCAATGTAGCTAGTTCTCCTCTTTCTGCTCTGCTACTTTGGACAGATCACCAGAGCTTTATATCTATAACTTCACCAGGCAGGTGAGACTCACAGTACACCTTTTCGAAACCCTGTTTCTACTCTCAAACTCTTCTTTTGGTTTCTTGGATTTCAATCCTTTCATGTGAGTACTGGCCTAAGGACACCATCTTTGAGGGTTTTGCCTAAGTGGCCTAATATTTCACTTTGGAACACGGAACTATGGATTTGTTTGTGGCCTTTTGGAGTCTCAGCCAGAATGCAAAGAAAGGCCTGTTTAAAATCCTGTTACAAATAAACAATGCTCACGGTAGCCACAGTAGCAGCATTTAAGGGCTTCTGGAGAACTACAGACAGTGAAATGGAAATGCTAGTGGACAAAAACAAACAAACAAACAAAAAAACCCACCACTCAGCAGCAATATTGCAAAATGTCAAAAAATGCTCAAAAGACATGTAGGAGAGGACACAGATGGGAATGGAGCTAGCTAGCATGTGTGCTGACATAATCCAGGAAACAGGACAGTGGTGATAGATAAAAGATACCAATGCCCCAACACATATGCATGCCCAAGCCAGAGCAAAAAAAATAATGAGGTTCATTTTCTGCAAAGAGGATGCATGCTGAGGGGTAAAAAGGCCCCTGGGCTGGGAGTGAAATAATTTGCACTCCAAGAGACAGTTTGAGAAGTATTTAAGATGTTAGACTCTGGAACCAGAGGGGGAAAATAGATTTTAATTTTTCTTACACTTTCTTGCTGTTTGACTTTGAACAAGAGATCAAGCTTCACCAGGCCTGGGTTTCCCCATTTATACAGTGTGGTCACTTACAGTGCTAGCTTGAAGAATTGTCCAGAGGATGAAATGAGGCAGTGTTCATGCAACCATCTTATTGAATTGATCCTATTACATTAGTAGGATGTAATCATGAAGCAACTTCATTTCTAATCAAGCTGCCTCTTCCATTCCACATGGATGGCTAGTTCTTTCCTTTTGCTTAATGGGAATTTTAGGCAAGTCCTGTAACTTTTCTAGGCCCCTCAATCTTGAGAAGGATCTCATTTTAGTTATGAAATTTTCCAGTCCAGTGAAATAATAAAAACTGCTAACTGCATTAGATTTAAGCCTCTCACCTTCCCAGCTGGGTGCTGCTTTAGGCGTGGAATCCTGCAGCAGATGGGCCTTGCTGTTTCACATGTGTCATACACTGGACTCTATGTCCTCTAAGTTCCAGGACATACCTCTTAATCTCTTTAATAATGAACAACTATTACTTTACAACAAAAACAAAGGTCTTCAAATCAAAGAACTAGACTCAAACTCTCACTCTTCCACTCCCTAACTGTGTGACTTTGAGTAACCTCTAGGAGTTTTGCCTCCTCTCTAAAACAGAGATAATACCACCTACTTTACAGGGTTATTGAAGGTTAAAGGAGACATTGAACAAAATGCTGTGGCTGCAGCAATACCATCAAAACAGCACAAATAACTTACTGAGCACTTGCCATGTGCCAAGCACTGAGTTAACCATTTTATTTGCTTTATTTCATTTAATTTCTCCAATAACCTTATGATGTGCACATTTTATAGGTAAAGTCACTTAAGCACGCAGTGACTAAGTAACCTGCCTTAAGTACCCAACACAGCATAGGAGGGTTGGCACCAAAATGGCGCTCCTCCCTTTATTTTTCCACATTTCACCAGAAGGAAGATTCCAGATCTAAAGAAATCAGTAGCAACTACTTACAGGGGGTTCGTCAGTTCCAAGTCGACAGTATGTTGAATTACACAGCTTTTTTATTTCCTCAGGACCCTCTATATCATAATCTTTTGGATCGGCTTCTCTGTTATGGTGCCTTAAAAAATAAATTAGGATCTGTTAAGGGATGAAGCTTATTTATCATGTATTGCATTTTAAATTTTTTTTAAATTATCCAATGAAAATCTACCATATTTGTGACATTGTTTTAATTATAAATTCACTAGATGTGGGATATATAAAGTATTTTTCATCTCTTTTCATGTAACACTGAGGCTATTTCCTAAAAACAATTTAGCACATGTGATAAAACTATCACAAGAACAATACTTATCCAACACAGCAATTACTCAGTGACTCCAATGAAGTGAACTTTATTTAATAATGTAGATTAGTTACCAAAAGTAAATTCTAAAATAAGACATGGTAATAAATTAGAAAGACAACTTGCCTTTAGAAATTTTTTCTACCATGAATTTTAATTAAATTTTTTTTTCAAAATGAGAAAGAGCAAAGTATCTGCTCATATGGATTTATGACATGTGCTTCCTGCTTCTAAAGAAGATTTAGGGACACCTGGATGGCTCAGTGGTTGAGTGTATGCCTTTGGCTCAGGTCATGATCCTGGGGTCCTGGGATCGAGTCCTGCATTGGGTTCCTCACAGGGAGTCTGCTTCTCCCTCTGCCTATGTCTCTGCCTCTCTCTCTGTCTCTCATGAATAAATAAATAAATCTTTTTTTTTTTTTTTAAAGAAGGTTTAAAGGAAGCTGAAAGTTAAACATAAGCTGGAAAAACATGTAAATAGAAGAGGGAAAAATATTCCAAATGTCTTGACCAAAAGAGTGTATAGAAATAATAATAAAGGAGAGATTCGGGAAGAGGGAAGGAAAAAGGAAGTGGAGTGGCCTGCAGCAGAAGTAGCTATTTTTAACAAAGCTTTCTTGGGTGAGATAAAGGAAGCTGAACTCAAACATCCCTCAGAAGGGGCCTTGCTATAAAGGAAAACAGGGCTTGGATTGTGTAAAGGATATTGGGGTACCCCCAAGTTCATTCATCCATCCATCTAGCTATCTAGCTACCTATCCAACTGTCCATTCATTCAGCAAATATTTCAAGTACCTACTACATGGCAGGCAGGGAATGCAATGGAGACCAAGCCTGATGCAGTCCCTTCCCTCAGCTCACACGCTGGTGAGAGATACAAACAAAATAGAAAATTCTACAATGTGGACACAAGGTCATGGAAGCAGAACAGCATCCAGTCACCTTGGATGGGTCACTCTACTCTAAGTCAGGAGGCCCTTTAGGGCCTGACCCTCCACCTCACCTTACTGTACTGGGGCCGGGCTCCTGCTCTGCATTCAAGCTACATCCTTGCCTCTCCACCTCTGAGATGAGAGCAAAACACTGCATAGAACACAGCAGCAAAGGAGTCCAGGGTGAAGCTGCAGAGCTCAGGCATATGAACCCTCTACCCTCCCCACATCTGAGCATTAAATTGCAAAACACTAAAAGCATTTTGGTATCATAACAGCATTCTTTGAGAGCCTCAAAGGAAGCTCTCACTTAAGTCCTTAGGGGGAATACTGACCAACATCAAGAACCAGGAGTGATAGAGCAAATGAGGCCGTGGGTGTAAGTCATTGCTCATGTCCTAGCTATGTAACTTTGAGCAAGTCACTTAACCTTTCTGCATTTCTATTTCCACATGTGTAAAATGAGGACAAAAAAAAAAAAATACCAATAAGATTTTTGCAAAATGAAAAAAAAAAGCAGAAAGTCTTCCAAATATTGTAAAGTATCACAATGTGTAGTGAACACTAATCTAGCTTTTAAAAACTCTGGTGTACAAAATTACAACTTTATTTTTTCCAAAACTGTACTTAATTTTTTTCCCAAGTGCTCATATTGCCAAGATGGAAAAACCTTAATCTTGGGTCAGTTCTGATCTCTTTCAACTCTCAAGGGACTGTATGGTGCCCCAATGTCAAGAATCCATCTTTGTTGTCATGCTCTCTCCCTGTGGACATTGATGGAAACCTCCTCATCCTCCTTATGGATCCATGCAAATCTCTGCTACACCCTTCTGATCCTGCCACACAGACTCTTGCCTAGACTGGCACTCTGCCACAAGCGTGCCATTATCTAGGCCACCAAGAACTTTCATTTGTCCCTCTCCACTCAGGCTTCCTGAAAACAGATGTCATCCTTGAGCTGTTTGGCCCATCAAGAAGGTTTCATGTCCCTACCACATTGGGCTTGGGGGACACAGAGAAACCCCAGTGTTCAAAACTATTACCCTGGGAATGGAGGGCTAGGCAGTGATAGGTCCCATTTGCTTGAGAATTTCTAAAGCCTTCATTCCAATTTGGGGTCCCAAACAAACCCACACGTTCTCAACTTCTCTGGTGCCCTCCATGAACTCTTCATCTACCATGGGACAAGGTAAACCTACCCTTCATCTATTCTTCCAAATCTATGGTATCATCCTAAGACCCAAGCTTTTGAACCTCAAAGTCAAGAATTTTATGTTTTTGTTGACTGCTGGGTCTTTCTTTCCTGAGCCAATAAAACCAGACTATCTCCCTGGGAGCATAAGAATGATGACGAAAAGCACAGTTAACATTTCAATGTGTGATCCTAGTGCTCACTTTTTTACTATTCACCATGGGCCCACTGCCAGGGTACACAGAGTGTTTTAACTATTTTTTAATCAGCAAATAAAGAATATAATTCATCTTAGATTGTATCCATCTTTATGTCAAAGTAACTGTAAACTATCATTTTTTTAAACTTTTCTTTTAATGGAGGAAGGAGCCCATGAAGGCAAAGATAATTAGTGTCCATGAAAGTCAGAATGTACTATTTTAAGTTGTATTATAACTAGATTATTACAAAAGATGGAGAGACATTCCTTTACTTATAGCAATATCAGTACTAAAAGTCCAGCACTGAAAACATGAATCTATAATGAAAGACCTTCTGTGGAGAACTGAACTAATACAACTGGCATCTCCTAATGCCTGCCAGTTGCCCACAAATGTGCCCACGGTCTGCAGGTTCTGAGAGATACCTGCCCCTACATCTATGAGGTTGCCCCCTACTTCTAAGAGGTTGCCAGCCTAGCAAAGAGAAGTATACATGTTTAAAAATTATAAGATATATAAAATATAATGTAAAATGTAAAAATAAATATTTATTACATACTAAATTCATGTTTAATATGTATAAAAATATAGTAAAAGTGATTAGGGTATTATAAAGAAAATGAGAGAGTTAATTAATTCCTTGATTCTATTATGTCAGGTGAACATTGGCTTGTACCTCAGTTTCCCTGAGATGAACTGAGAATTATACAGTGAAGAAACAAATGAATCAATGGATTGAGAGTCTCAAGTGAAAAGTGACATGTAAATGCAAAATATTAAGTGCAATAATATTGTGTCTATCTACTGTATACTTAGTTGGGTGTTCTTCAATATTTTTTTTAAGATTTTATTTGTTTATCCATAAGAGACACAGAGAGAGAGAGAGAGGCAGAGACACAGGCAGAGGGAGAAGCAGGCTCCATACAGGGAGCCTGATGCGGGACTCAATCCCGTTTCTCCAGGATCACGCTCTGGGCTGAAGGCAGACGCTCAACTGCTGAGCCACCCAGACATCCCTCTTCAATATTTTTTAATGTCAATTAAACCCTACAGCATCTTTATGAGACATATATCAAGGTATTATATAATAAAGTAAAAAATATATATATTTTATATTCTATACATATATATATACATATATTTTATATAGCCTTGTTCTCCTTGCTACCTGAATTTATTAATGGTCACAATACAACTGGCAATAATCTGTCATTTATTGCAATAGAAATCCATTATGAGAAAATATTAAAATAAAATACATAAAATTTACAATGTCTCTGGAGCAGTAACTTTCAAACTCTTTGAGCACAGCCCCCAACCCAGCCCACCCTAACCCATCTTGAGACATTGGTCAATGTCTCAAGATATTTTTAGTTGTTGCATCAGGGTGGGGTGGGTTGTTACTGGTATCCAGTGGATAGAGGCCAGTGATGCTGCTAAACATCCCACCACGTACAGAATAATCCTCCCCCCAATAACAAAGACAGATCTGGCTCAAAATATCAAAACCATCAAGATTAAGAAAGCTCCAGGGAGTAGGTGTATACCAGGCTCTTAGATCAGTGGTTCTCAAACCTCTTTCACGAAGCAGCAAAACATTCCCCCCAGATTTGTGGAACCAACGTAAAATCGACAACTTTGTTTTGACAGAAACACTAAAAATAAAATAATCATCTACTGCCTTTAATAGGAAGACCTCTAACACCAAAGATAAGTAAAAACAACCTCAGAGTCCTTTAAACCAAGTAAATTTAGTGGTACCAAAAACTTATTACACTGTCTTTACAATTAGTCTTATCACCTTGGATTAGTAATATGGTCATTGTTGACCAGCACTGGTCTAGTCTACTGACTGGCTTCTGCAGATACTAATTTGTCCAGACATAAATTTGACAGTAGCTGGTCAGCAGTCAGTTCAAGGTCAAAGCTGCTTGAATACAGGTATTCCGTGCTGCTGACTGAACAAAGAACTGTGTCTTCCATGCCAAGCATGCAGGTACTGGCTGACCTTCTTGCTGGGAGAAGGGTCCACAGGACTCTCTGCCATCAATACCAGAATCTTCCTTGACAAGCAGCCTTGCTTCTGCTTAGGATCTTCATCTATCAAGGCCAGAGCTGAGTGCTGTGACTATTTCTTTATGTAAGAAATCTTTATGTAAGAAATCCTCAATTACAACAGAGGAAACTTGCATTCTCTACCCTGTTGTGGGAGAGATACTATGAATATGAATAGAATTGGGAATGGGGAAAGACTGACTGGACAGGATCAGAGTTGCCAACTGTATAAAAAGGAGTTAGGAACTATGACCCTATTGTCAAAAATGCCAGTTAGACTGCTTCAGAGGGGACTGAAGTCAATAGAATCTAGTAGGTCAAAGATAGCATGAGCAGGTCCCATTCTAGACAAATGCTTGATATATACAGCTGGTATAAAACTTCCTGCCACCAACTCTACAACCACCTGAACCCTCAAGATACTGCTCTTCCTATCTTTTTAGGCCTAATGTAGTTCCAAGTAATGCCTTGTCGAAAGAACTTTCTGAATCTGTTTCTGGAGTCCTTTGGGAGCTTGGGTTTCCTATCATAAGAGTTGGATGATTTCACAACAAATTGGATCTGCAAGCCCCCCCTTGAGAAAACACATATGAATCCTCAAGTGAGTTGCAGAACTAAACAAACTCGAGTCCAGAGCAGCCTCAGGCAAGGACCTGCTTCCCTTGGTTGCCCACAGTGGTCCAACTCCCAGTGGAGGACAGGGTGGGATAGGCCATAGGATTCTCCTTGCAGGAAAGGGGACCAAGGTGTTCTCTAGTGGACCAAGTGACACTCAAGTTACACTAAAGTTTACCCTCACTTTCTGTGGTCCCACATTTATGTGAGAGAAATGAAGTAGGGGTTTGCAATAAAACCTATTCGCTGCTCCACTTTTCACATTTTTTCTTTATAATTATGCATTAATGAATTTGCCTTCTCCTTACACTAGGAGTATATTAGATACAGGAATTATTCTTTATTCATCTTTGTGATCTCAATGCCTAGCTTAGTCTAACACATAAATGCTCATTGAATCTTAAATGATTGATTGATTGAATGTTCTTACATTGTGTTACTGTCACCTTAATGTAAATGTTGAAAGCAGAGGCTTTCAACTGTGTCCATAAAAATAAAGAGCATCCTAGGCTCACTCTGCAAAAGCACATATGAAGAAGGAATGATTATGCATATAGAGATGCTAGTCCTTTGCAACAAAAACTTGTCTCCAGAGGAATTATAAATCTACTTGCTGAATGGGAAAGCTCTCAACATACATATGCATTACACTGATTACAATGGGGGTGTGAATCAGAGCAATATCTGACATGAGAACAATGAAAATCCCAGCCCTTCTAGCTTCTAGTTACTTGACAAGAGACACATTTTCTTTGCAGATTTCAAAGATGTTGAAAATGTTTAGTTAAGACTCCAGATGGAAGAATATATTAATTTTAAATTTTAGAATTATCAAAGTAGTTCACTACTCTGTCAGTTATTGTATTTTCTAATATAAATCTAACCCACATGAGAAGAGAAAGATAACTTTTCTATTAGGTTTTATAAACATCTGCTATCTAGAACTTTAAAAGAAAATTACCCCAGAGAGTCAGCTATATTTCCTGACATCTCAGAAGCATAAAACGAATAGAATCAAAAACTGCAAAGAAACGCTTGACAATGCTCTTTAAAGATTTCACGGGAAAATGATTTACATGCCAAGCTAATGTTATTTAGTGGCACATTCATCAAACTGACAAATGAAGACTTTTAGACATATTTGCAGAGTCATAAAGAAAATCCTATGTCCTTGGGAGAAATGGTGACATTTCAGACATATGAAGAGGGACTTTCATTTTCAATGTCTCATGCCATACATGATTTGTGCATCTATAACCTGAAACCACAGAATTTGAAGCCTCAAAAGAAAATCATTTGACAAAAGTTAAGTGAAGTCATCTTCTTCACTGGACATATATTGAGGGGCATGTAAATAAGACCCATCATTATTATGGATTTTCATCATAGAAAATCTTCAGAAATAGGAGGCCCTACAGAGAATATTGGGAGGAAACAAAAAATATTATAGTGGGAGCCTGTGTCTAAACAGTTTAAATGTTAAATATATATTGTCAGTCTGAGTAACTGCCAAACACATGATTTTGAAAACAGCTGAAGGAACATGTATTAGACAGAGTGACACTATAATTGATTACTCTACCTGGAACACTTTCAGAGGGAAATGAGGTACTAAGTACCCTGGGAGTGGTGAAAACCAGGACTGTGCTGGTCAAACCAGGATCAGGACGTTCTGTTACTCCATGTTTCTACAATTGGACCTCAGTGATCTTAAAATCTTACAATGTTTCTCAGGGTTTCTTTGATCCTCCCCTCCAGAATCAACTTATATCAACTGGCCAAAGACACTCTGGGACATGGAAGAGTAAGACGAAAGAGTTTTTTAAGTGTATTCTACATTAGTAATTACAGTAGTCCAAAGAAAACCTTGACCATATATCTTACATGAATGGCATGAAGACCAGTTTGCCTCTCTGCAAAACAAAAAGCAAACACCTGATTACATGTATAAGCTCCTTTCCTAGAGTCATAATATTTAAATAATTGGTTTAAATAATTTCAATTAACCATTCTAGAATAACATCAAAACACTTTATTACATGAGCCTAAAGGCCCATTTTAATGTACACTTCTGTGAACTCATGAGCAATGCATATTGACTAGATATTACAAGGTTTTCCGGTTTCAAAGTAATTCATTTCATTCACATTTGAAACAAATGAACAAGCCTTTCTTCACAAATAGAATCTAAAGTTTAAGTATTCTTCCATTATGAACATAGTTATACAAATGAGCATTTTCCCCATGCCTTCCTAGAAATCCTTCAAAATGCAACAAAGGAAATGGAAAAATCAAAAGCAAACTAAATTTTTGGCAAAGTCAGAAGTTCTAATCCCCAGATCACATCATGTGCAAGGGAAATGAGAGAGTCCCAAAATTTGGGGCCTGAAATGTTGGAAGAGCCAGCAACTTTTAGTTCTCAAACAGTAAGAGAGAAAACTCAAGAAAATCTTTTCAGACAAAGTTCTATCAAAGCTGAGCCTAAGGGTACCTGGGTGGCTCAGTGGTTAAGCATCTGCCTTTGGCTCAGGTCATGATCCTGGGATCCCAGGATCGAGTCCCACATCGGGGTCCCCGCCCCTCTGTCCATGTCTCTGCCCCTCTCTGTGTGTCTCTCATAAACAAATACAATCTTAAAAAAAAAAAAAGCTGAGCCTTGCAGGAAAGTTCATCCCATTGTTAGATGCTCCCAATGCATTAAGTAGCATTCAAGCAAATGTCTGCCTAAGGAGATAGTCAAACAGAAATTCCCAGGGTTTCTGATTTCTGTAACTATAGCAGTCTCAAAGTGATATTCAAGGTATTTATTAAAGGAGAAAAAAATAAAGAAATCTAGCAGAATTTTGTCTACGATGAATTGAAAGTGAAGTTATCAGTTGGAACTAACTGGATTCAAACAAATAAACTTACAAAGTTCTTAAAAACCATTCTTCCAAATAAGCCAGGAGTCTGCATTTAAAATCCTTTAACTGGGACACCTGGGTGGCTCAGTGGTTGAGCATCTGCCTTTGGCTCAGGTCATGACCCTGGGGTCCTAGGATCAAGTCCCGCATCATGTTCCTCATGCGGACCAATTCCACATCAGGAACCTGCTTCTCCCTCTGCCTGTGTCTCTGCCTCACTCTCTGTCTCTCTCATGAATAAATAAATAAAATCTTTTAAATGAATGAATGAATGAATGAATAAATAAATAAATAAATTCCATCCTTTAACTGTTCAATATTTAAAACATTCTTTGGGGAATGCCAGGTGGCTCTGTCAGTTAAGCATGCAACTCTTGGTTTGGCTTAGGTCATGATCTCATGGGTTGTAGCACCGAGCCCTGTGTCAAGCTCTGCACTAAGTGGGGGGTCTGCTTGACATTCTGCTCTCTCCTTCTGCTCCTCCCCCTTCATGCTGTCTCTCCATCTAAAATAAATAAATAAATCTTCCAAATAAATATATTCTTTGGCCCCCAAACTTTTGGAAACAGGAAATGAACTGAGAGAGCCAAACAGTTCATAGGAGGGCATAGTCAACAACATCCATTGCATATGCGGCCAAGGAGAAGAATAGAAAAGATCACACACAAGGCACAGCCAAGGACCACAGAGAACAATGGGAAAGGGAAGCTACTTCCAGAAAACAGAATTGGGGTCCAACCAAGAACATTCCTGACACCAGTGTAGGGCTCACTAACAATGTGTACCTGACAGGACTTCAGAATGAATGTGGACAAATGACAGCCCTGTCACTTCCATCCTTCCTTTTTCTGAGCAAGAGTGCTTATTACAGTTATCCTGTCCCCATCCCATCATTGTGTATTCAGAGCAGAAAATTTTTTTCTTTTCCTTTATGGTTTTTTGAATCAAGTAGAGCTACCACTAGACTTAGTAGAGAGAGACAATAGCTTAACATGTGGAGACCTTGAAATTTTGACCAGTGAGTGGTTAGAATTGGGTCATCATCTCTGGATAAATAGGTGAACATACTGCACATGAAGTGTGAAGCCAGTATTTGGTGACCTGCCTAAATACAATTTGAAGGGCACATGGAACTTTTATAAAAATTAAGAAAAATATTTTTAATATGTTTGAAAGATATGACAATTCAATAAAACTGAAAACTTATTAACACGCTTTTAAAGATATCCTTCTTCAATCTGAACATACTTAAATACGTCAAAGATCAAAAATAAATATAAACTTAAATTGTTGAATTTCTAAAAAATACCAATAAATTGAAATATCACTTACAGGAATCCATAGAATATAGCTATAGTAGTACCCAGAAAAAAATTCTAAGCTTTAAGTACTTATATCAGTAAAAATGAAACAATGAAAATAAGTATAACATCTAAAAGAACAAGCAAGCCAAAAGAATCCAGAACAATACAGCAATTCAAGATAGAAGAGCAGCTAAATGCAGAATTAAATAAGATAGAAAACAGAATAACTGAATAAGAAAGCAAAATAGATACATCTAAAAAAATCAAGAAAAGGAGCAGGAGAGATATAAACAGAGTCGAGGGATATAATATTCACACTGTGGAATATCATTAGGCAATAAACAAGAAATAAAGTACTGATACTTGCTACAGTATGGGTGAAACTTGAAAACATTATGCCAAGTGAAAGAAGCCAGTCACATAGGACCATAATATTATTATATTCCATTCATGTGAAATGTCCAGAATAGGCAAATTCACAGAGACAGAAACTGGGTCAGTGGTTCTTAGAGCTTGAGGGTTGAGGGGATTTAGGAGTAACAACTAAAAGGAAAAGGATTTCTTCTGTTGTTAATTAAAATGTTCTAAAATCAACTGTGTTGATAGGCATACAACTTGGTCAATATACCGAAAGCCATTTAATTATATACCTTTAAATGATGATATGTAGAGTGAGTTATATCTTAATAAGGTTAAGAACAGGAATAACCAAAATAGAAAAAAAATTTCAAAGCATTAAAGACTACTTTCCATAACTCTATGCAAATATATTTGGAAAGCTAGGTAACACACATAACTTTCTATGAAAAGCAATTCACCCAAAATTGTCCTCGGTAGAGACAGAAAGTCTAAATAAACAATGTCCAAAGAAGAAACAGAGAAAGGTGTCAAAGAATAAAAGAGTTATCCATCAAACAGTATCATGCCCAGATGATTTTGGTGTGGAAGGAGATTTCTTATTTGCACCTTGATGTCTAGCAGGATGTTCGACATGCCTTGAATTACTCAGATGTCAGAGGTAGAAGGGCATGGATAGGGTCATAAGATCTAGAATGAATCTTGTTACATTCACTGCACTCATTTCAATGTAAGTGTAAAAAATCACAAGCAGCTTTTCCAAAGTATTTATATTTATTATAAGGTTATTTAACAGACAGGGGAGCCTGAGTGACTTAGTTAAGCAACTGACTCTTGATTTCAGCTCATGATCTCAGGGTCACAAAATCGAGCGTCACATCAGTCTCCATGCTTAGTGAGGAGTTGCTTGAGATTCTCTTTCTCTCTCTCCCTCTGTCCCTCCCCTTGCTCTCTCTCTCATATAAGTCAGTAAATCTTTAAAAAAAAAAAAAAAAAGGATTGTTTAACATATATAACAATTAAAAAAAACATACAATCTATCCAGACTAGATTTCTCTAATAAATCACATAATATATATACTTCTTTTAAGGTCTAGATAGGCCACAATATGTTAACCAATAGGAAACTGCCTTCAATGAAATTTTGGTTGCTTTGTGGGTATGTACCTCTACAATGATAACAGGTGCCACTAAGCTCTGAAAGCTCAGAAATATTATACAACAATAAATAGAGAATTCCTTTTCTGTGATGATCTATTAGTTTTCCTGTTTATACCCTTCCTATGAATGACCATATGTAAATTAGCCAACCTGAATGTGTTGGCTTTAGATATATATTAGCTCTGTTGTCTCCATCCATCTGGCTATAGATTTATGGATACATAACTTAAGTATTATCTGGACAGATGGTAAAATGCTATTAAGATAATGTGATCCTCCCTAGAACTAAAAGTCACAATACTTGTAATCACATACTTGACATCACTAGGGACTGGTAATTATGCAATCAAAAATGGCCTCACCTATTACCAAACACTCCTGTGGAAGGGCTAGTAACGCTTTCACTTGACAACTAACTAATGTGCCCCTTTTAGTAGGCCTAAGTACTCCTCTTGGATGTTCCCAGGACATCCTGTTTACCCTAATCCTGCCATGTAACACAGTGCATGGTATTTGCCTGGTCAGCCTTCACCACTCTGATCTGATAAGTAATCTTGACCTCACTGTCAAATCCCAGACTTAGTAGAGTGCCTGCAACATAGCAGTGGTTTAATAACAAATATATATTTTTAAACAAATGCTATTCAAAAAAAGAGCTATTTAAAAATAAAGATATTTTTAGGTCATTTTTTTAAAAAGCTGATTTAATGCTTCTGGCTCCTGCTTGAGTATCTCAGTATTTTTCCAAGTGTTTAAAAAAATCTGACGAGTCATTCATACATTTTAATTTCAAAATATTCTTCCTACCACTTTCTTTTTTTAATTTAATGTGTTTTTTTTTTAAGATTTTATTTATTCATTTGGCTGAGTGAGAGAGTGAAAGAGCACCAGCAGTGGGGAGGGGCAGTGGGAGAGAGAGAAGCAAGCTCCCCACTAAGCAGAGAGCTGGATACAGGGCTCTATTCTAGGACTCCAGGATCATGACTTGTGCCCTTCTTCCTACCATTTTCTATAAAAGAAAGCTAAATTCCTTGCAATAAATAAATAATATGTTAATTCTTCCATTTGATTGAACCTAGAACAATCTGATTGGGGATCTAGCATCTTACTAAAGAAACATATATTTCTTCTGCCAATTAATGGTTAACACATCAAAACTTAGTTAAGTTAAAATAAAGAAAATACAGTGTGACTAATAACAATTAAAATGTAATTGTATTTAAAAATGAAATAAGATAAACAGTAGTAAAAGATCAGTGTCTAGCAAAAACAGTAATACAATATTCAAATCTACTCAGAACTTTTTCAAAACATTGTAAAAATATATTTAATGTCAACAGAGATTTATGTTTTCTGTCCATTATACAATAGATCAATTTTTTAAAGTGCATTGTGTTAAGTGCCGGTTAGGTGGGGTGGTGAAAGTTTAAAGTCAAAATAACAGCCAATGCAGGAAATCCTTAATATATTAATGTGTATATTCTAAACTTTTGCTATAAAATTGGGTGTTTGGAACATGGAATTCATTCTCCATGAAGTAGCAATCTATAGGATATAGCAGATAGATATCTTTAGGATAGAATGGAATATAGTAGATACCTATAGGATTTTGAGTTCAGCACTCCTTTCTCCTGGGTATAACTATCTTATCCCATGGTTGCTGGAGAGTTGACATATTTCCACCTAACCTTGACTCTTTGGATGACCCCAAATAGATACCTGGCCCAAGAATGCACATCTAACCTGAAATTTTGAATGCAGAACTGAAAATATCTTAAAACCAACCTTTTTCCTTTTTTTGTAGGATAAAGATATGATACAAATACCAGAACTGCAGCAACCATGTTTTCCATAGTTTTCAATGACAAGATGAAGCAAACACACAAAGAGGAGGAGAGAGGAGAAATTAAACAAGACCTGGTTGCATTAGCATTTTTTATTCCAGTTATTCCTAAGGTGTAGCTGCACCCTTATCTTCCTTCTCATCTGGTAATTAACCATTCTATGAATATAATGAGCTGATTCATTCTCTTCTTTCCTCAGGCTAGTGCAAGGTAAGTATCTGTGACTTGGAATCAAAAAAAAAAGTCTGACCAGTACACACAGACAATAGTACCAATAGGTGGCTTCCCTGGCCAATTCAGAGTAGTTTATCTAATAATATTAGGTGTAGTGCTTTAAAAAACTTGAACCCATGGCATCTGGATGGCCCAGTTGGCTAAGTGACCAATTCTTGATCTCAGCTCAGATCTTGATCTCAGGGTGCTGAGTTCAAGCCCCATGCTGACCTCCACACTGGGCAGGGAGCTTATGTAACAACAGCAGCAACAACAACAACAACAACAAATCTTGAGCCCTGAGCCTGGGTATCACAGTGTCCACAGACTGAACCTCATCTTATCAAAATGTCAGTAGGCCCCACAATCTTCTTATCTTCTCCCCCATGCCCCACACCCTTACCTATGATGTGGTCTTTGGTGGCTTCTATGGCCCAGGTGGACATGGTCCCAAGAGTAAGTAGAGGGTAGGCTCAGGCAGAGGTAATTGTATACTGCAATGATCTTTCCTAACCCAAGTGCATGCACATGTGGAAACATCTGTCCCATAATACTCTACCTTACAAGGGTTCATCTTGCAAGCAAAACTTGCAAGATGTTTTATTTTGGCCATCAGTTAAGTTAAGTAAAACCTCATATAAAGGTCAAGGCAAAGAATTCTATAACCACTAGTTTTCAGGAAGAGAATTTGATTGGAATTTCATAAAGGAGAATAGCACTGAAAGAAAAATTCAGTCAGCGCAAAAGGATGCAGTGTGTCCTGGATTTCATCTTAAAAATAGAAAATAAGGTGCTTTCCCCAAAACTACTACATTCAAAATCATTTGTGGGTATGTGCGTATGTTGAGGAACAAGAATGTAGGGCTGGATTAAAAATAACTGTGGCATAGAAGCTACCATTATAGAACAGAGACAAGAATGAAAGGGTGGTTAATCCGAATGAATGTGAATAACATCATCCTTTTTACCCAATATAAAACTAGCAATTAAAAAGATATTTTAAAAAGACTCATAATAAACCATGAAGAGTGACTCAGACTCTAAAAGAGATGAAGCACTGTGTCTACATTCCGATCATTTAGAGAATGTTTGCTTCAGGGGAAGAGCTGTAGCAAATGACATCAAATTTTTAAAAGTAATTTTACTTCATTCCTATTATGAGGATAATACATGTTCATTATAGAGAATGTAGAAATGGCAAAGAGGAAAAAAGAAAAGACAAATAATGCACAAATGTACCTATGGAGTAATAAGTATTTTGTGTTATATGGTGAATGTCCTTTCAATCACTTTTCAGTGCATATGAATATATACCTTTAACAAAGGAATTCATTACATCCTGGTCCTTTTTTTAACTTAGAGTGAGATTGAATTGGCAAATATTCATCTTTTCAGTTTTCTTTGCTTAACTCTGTAAAATAACCTTTGCTCTAATAAATCAGAAGCATCCACATCTGTCTTGGAAGGATTTAGGATTGTTTTGACAGGAATATGAAGGGAAATAAAGCATGGCTGATTAACTTCTGACTAATAAAATGGAATTTCCAAGTACTGAGATCTTTTTCTTGAAAGTCATTGTGGAGAAATAAAAGGTCTACATTTCTTCAACTTCTATTCACAAGACCCAGAAGCTTCCAAACATAGCTCAGATAGGGTGACCTTACAATTTATCTTTATGAGCAAATCACTTTAGAAAGTGAAAGAAACGGCTCTAGATAATTCCCAGGCCAATGGGAGTAAACTCTCTTTGGCAAACCACAGTGTGACACACTCTGCATAGGGTATTTGATGGAAGCTGTGAGAGTGCCAGCTACAGGGCTGGTGTGTTGAGGAATGAGGGGCCCCTACCACAGTGGCTACAGGGTGACGAGCCTAAGTCAGGAGCATGGGGAGGATAAGCATGACGTGGGGATCTGTAGGGCTAGCAAGAGCCAAAGTGGAACTAAGTCTATAAGCAGTTCATCCTCAACAAAGTGGATTAGTCACAAATTCGTCAGAAGCAGGTCCAAGACATTGGACAAAGGATGAGGCGAGCAAGAACAAGAACCCACACATAACCTGGGGGCTTCACTCCGCACCACCAAAATAACATAAATCTCAGTTCCTCACACACACACAACACAGATGCTGCTGGGGAAAGGAGAGTGTAGAGGACAAACGACTCAGAAATAGTGGGCGCCATTCTGAAAGAGACTATTTTAAATTAAAACAAGCTGTTAAAACTTGAAGAGACAGATACCTTTTCATTGGCAAGTTTGAATTTTTTTCCTGGTAACTAACAACTGAAAATCCATGGGGATCAATTTTAGAAAATAAATTTTATATATGCATCTGAGTTGTGTGCAAATTTCTAATTCTGCTAACCACTTGATGGTGAATATATTTGCATGTCATTGGTCTACTATTACATCACCTCAAATGGTCACATGATATTATAATTTAGAACTGTTTTTTTAAGCATGAGTTAAGAAATAAAAATACCTCTTTAAAGTATAAATTCATTTGTCCCTATATAAACTCAAAATCTTCTTAGTATCTGTCAGTCCCTGGTAAGTTATGCACTGCAAGTAGAAAGAGGACAAATTTAGCTCCCAATTTTAAATTCTTCACCATTCAGATCTGAAGAGTACATTATACCCCCTCTAAGTTCACTTATACAGAGGTGAGCAAACATGCTTCCGTGTCGTCCTGTTATATCAGGATCATGGCTGTGAGAATCGACTCTGGTTTTATTATGAATTTATGCTATCTTGTAGACTTTTACTCTGGGCCTTTTTAAAATATTAAACAGAGGGTCCATCCCAGTGCCTTTTGGGTTTCTGTGTGTGTTTGTTCTATCTGCTCATTTGTTCATTTCTCTGATGAACATTGAGTACCCACTGTGTTCTTACCCCTTGCCCTGAGGCTTGCTCTTATTTCTCATTATTAACCAAAAAAAGTCTCTTTAAGTAAGGGCTCTTCTCTCTTCTCTCCAAAGTTTATGTTGTGTGCATGGAAACCACATAACCAAACTTTTTAAAAATGTACATAAAATAGGAGTTAATAAGCATTCGGTTGAGGGCCTGAGCTGTTAAAAGTAGGCAGATGGTGGCTTAGTGGAAGGGAAGCATTTATGGATTTCAAAAAAGAGGCAGGCTGCACTATGTGGTTACTAAAGGTTTTCCGGTTTACCTTTTTGTCCTGTTTTGTGAGTGTGTATTGGAGATATAAGGAGAAGCATGATGGCTAGAGAAGGTCTGTGTCACGCTAGCACAGAGCCTGGAGTCATGTGAAGGACTCCAAATACTGCCAGGTTAGTCCCTGAGAAAGTCTCTGATTAAATTCAGGAAGAATGATACAGCAAATTGGAAAACGCATCTCTATTTTCTTTGTAAGTACACTAATGTTATCTTGTGGCCTTGGAAGCGGGTTCTCCTGTGACTGTGGAGTCTAAATACAATAGAGTGTAAGTCTGAAGAGCATCACAGAAAGCTCTTTAATTTCTTTCCCCAACCCAAATGTTTTCCTGTAGAAATCTGTAAAACTGAACTTCCCTGCCCCACGATTAACACTGCATTTTATTTTTCTTCCTTTCTTCCTTTCTTCTTCTGTTTTCTTATTAAAGGGAAGGGGGTGAGGAAGGGAAGAGTAAAATGCCTAGGCTCTTTAATTAGGGCTTAGATAGTGGAGAAAAGTAATTGAAATATACATAAAATTAACCTGCGCTCTTAAAACTCTAGGTGTCACCATGGAGACCAGAGCATGAACTGTCTCCATGGAGACTTGAATGAATTTTTGGGCTTCAAATTATCATCATTTATTACCTGATGTCGATTTGAGCAATGAAGAGATGAGTTAAAATACATACATTAAAAATATAAGAAGTAGCCTCACATCAGAAAATTTATTAAGGGCAAATCTAGTTGTTCTGGTTCTTAGTATTCCGTTATTCCAATGAATGGGAAGATATCCCAAGAGATTTCCCCAAAACTCAAAATTTCTCATGAAATCATCTAATAACATAGCTCCATAAATGCTATAGGAATGAACAGAGAAAAATAATTTCTAGAAAAGTCCTCTCTCACTCAAAAGCGTCAGTGTGATGCAGGTGATATGGCTGTGTCTATCACTCCAGCTGCAAGGAAGATATGGTGGCTAGGCAATGTCTAGTAATGAGCCAGAGATACTTTTAACAACCATTCTGGGCATATCACTTTATCAGGTCTCTTGTATATACAACTGTTTTATTATGTGAAGTCAGACAGACTTGTATTACCTGCAACATAAAGAGAAACACAGAAATCATACAAATGTTTAAACTCTATAAGCAGAGGTTAAATCAGAATTTTTCCCAGTTACATATTCTACTTCGCAAACATAGAGGTACAGTCACTTAATTGATCAAAACACTCAGTTGAGAGGCCACTCGAATGGTATGTCATAGATAGTAAGTATTCATCAATTAAATAAAAATCGCTCATAAAAGATTAAAATTTAGTAAGAGTTTTAATATATAACAAGTCAATAGAAAACAAACAATTATGACCAGAATACATAAAAACAAAATAGTTGACCAGATTATTCATTTGGAAATGTATATAATTGAACTTCATGTAGTTTTTTTTTTTTTTTTTTTTTTTTAAAGACAGATCTTGGTGACTGGTTGGATATGGAAGGGAAGCAAGGATGTCAACGGTACAGCCCGCTCAAAGAAATACAAGTATTTCTCATTGTTTAGGTTGTTATGTCCTATAAAATTGTCACAAAAAACTAGTAAATACTGAACCATTGCTCCTAGGAGAAATAAAAGAGTAGGTTCCTGTAGCTTCTGTTCACATTTTCATCAACCAATCAATATATAGCACGGTTTTATGTATGTTTCTGTTTAAATATGTTATTTAATATCTTCTGCTGATTCATTCACATTGAAGTCACAGCCAACAGCACTGTAACTCGTAACTACTGAATGAAGCTTGTGTGACACATATTTTCTCCACAAGGCACATCACAGCCTTCTTGTGCAGAACACTAGATAGCACTTCAGCAGTATAAGGGCTATATTAACAATGAAATCACCAGCAAAAAGAATAAAAATGCTAAATAGATCATGGGGGGGAACACTTGTTTACAGTATGAGAGCTGAAATAAGAAGGCAGAGTTGTCACTTCATCTGATCTCAACTGGGAGTGTTGAGGGAGGTGTGAGGGTGAGGAGTGACTAAAAAACTTTGCCTCTCTGCACGTATCCATAAATGACCATCAAATTGCCTGAGTATTGATTTGGGGTTATAAATACATTTTAGCAAGTAGGCAAATTCACAAATACAGAATCTGCAAATAATGAGGATCAACTATAATCACAGACTCTAGAGAACTATTTCTATTTCCCTATGAGTTTGCTTCTTACTATGCCATTGCACTTCCCTATGAGGGAAATGTTCTCTTTTGTTCATCTATGGAGCTCCTATTCTTCCTCCTAAACCCTGCTCAGGAAACCATACACATACACAAACCTCCTCTTGATGCTACCTTTGCTTCTTATACTCATCTCTGTTTTGCACAAATCAAATTACACTGAATTTACTGGCATTCTCCTTTACAGATCTATGAAATTTCTTGAGGTCCATGACCATGTCCTAATACATGTGCATAACCTTTATTGTGCTTACTATGTGCCAGGCTTCACATACAATGCCGTGTTTAATCTTACGATAATCCTATCATCTCCATTTTACAGTTGCAGAAACAGAAGCCTAGAGCAGTTATGTGACTTGCCATATCACATGCTGCAGAATTGATATTCAAACCTAGAGTCTAAATGTTTAACCATTATATTATCCTAAAAAATTAATATTAGCCACCATACATTATTGACTGTGTACTATGTCCAGACATGCTGTTAAATGCTTTGGATAAATTAATTCATTGAGTCCACTTTATCTGTCTCTGTGTCTCCAACACATAGCAAAGTGCATGACACATGAATGTTTGTTGAATCGAATTTATTTCCTCCTGTTCCCAAACGTTCTTTCTAAAACCGACACCATAAGAACTCTCTACATTTTCATCAATGACCAGAATAACTTTCTGTGTTAGACCACACTTCTCCCCCACCAAATTCCTTATCTCCTTCTCATGCATGTTCTTCTGTGATCTTGTTATTGACGTCCACGATGTCCAAAAGTCATGGTAGAGCAGAAGAGAGCAGAAACACTGCCCACTTGAAAAAGGTCTTTGTCTTCAACAGTAATTTCTAATAGCAATTTATACTATGACCTACATCTTTATAGAGTAACAAAGTCATGGAAAAGCTAAGTGTTTTGCTTGAGGTCTATGAGGTAACCCCTGTATGAGGATAAAAGAGGATTTTCTACTTCCCAATCTATCTAGCCTCTCATTTTGAGTTCAAAATAGGCACAGAGTCAGTTTCAGAGATGAGAAGTAAAAGTAGGGGGAGGGGGCTTGTAGGAAAGTGGGTAGGCTGTAGAAAGTTTGCAAGACAGAAACTGTAGGGTTCACATATATTACATAAATGAATGGGATCAAGGAGGATTTAGACAAATTAACTCATCTCCCTCCTGCTGTTCCCTAATGGACTCTTCCTTTTATGAGTTATCTCAGAAATGTGTTTCCAGGCCTCTGCAAACACTCTCACCTCCATCCTTCATGTGGGTGCTCTATGACCGCTGGTGGACAGGTAGCTGGCTGTAGCAGGTCGCAGTGCATCTGGGGCGCTGCTCTTGGAGGCTTTCCTAGCTCTTCCTCACTCCCACCCTCTTTATCTCTCCTTTGAAGATCTTTCCCTTTTTTTTTCTCCCTTGTCTCCTCTCCCAGTTCTCTCACTTGTCTCATCTTTTTCTTTCTCACCTCTTCCTTTTTCCTTTCTCCACTCTTCTCTTCCTCTCCTTTCACTGTCTTCTCTGTTTATTCCATCCTCTCCACCTTACTCCCTATTACTCTCCTTTCCTCTCCTCCCCCATTCCTTCCCCCAGCAGCCGGGAACTGCAAAGAGCTCGCTCACCAAGAATACACCAACACGGGTTTCGAGTACTTCTTGTGATGGGAGCGGAGGCTGAGGGAGCCCTTGCGCTCCAGCAAGTCCGTGGGTCCGAGTTCAAACCAGTGTTGCCTACTGCTGCACCAGTCTGGGCAGGAGCTGTCAAAACCCTCCATCGAGGCCGGCCACATTCAGACCTCGGAGGATTTCTTTCTGAACCTGTTCTGCTCCCCACGCCAACACTCACCAGGATTCGGCGTCTCTCATCTCCTGAGCAACCTGGGGCGGGGTCAATGGAGGGGGCGGGGCCAGCAGAGGGGCGGATCCCTCAAACCTAGCTGCCCGGGTTTCCAAGACAAATTGGAAACTACACTTCCCAGAATGCAACGAGGAGACCGACCCGCCTACAGAGAGGTTGGGAGGGACGTCCTCGGCCTCCAGGCATCTGTACTTCTTCGCCCGCCCACCAGCCTCATCCTCCCAGGGGCCGGCGGAATTAAGGGGGACCGGCGGGTCAGTTAAGGGCTAAGGGGACCAGAGCCCACAGCAGGTCTGCCCCCGCTGCCCTTGCAGAAGTTCTTTTTACCTTCCATCATCTGTTGCCACCACACCTTCTACATACAAGCATATACATTTAACCAAAAGGGAGCAAGAGAAGATCCTTCCAACCCCAAATGTAGATTTTCTGATGAGGAGGAACAGAATCTTTCAGCAAATGAGCCAAAAAACCTGGGGATGAAGAAGCCCTTACTGGTTCTGGTTTCCGCTACTTTCTTAACCTTTGTGAACACGAGTTTCTTCCTGAAAAAAACAAAGTAGAGGATGGGACCGAGGAGGGGGCAAGGTAGATGGAATCTGAGGTGCCTTCAGACTGTAACACTGAAAGACCCAACCTCCAGGTACAGCTCAAGGCTCCAGGGCATTCAGCAACCGGAGACCTGCGGGTTCTCATTTTCACATTTGACATTTTATGACAACACCAATTCATCACATAATTATGTTGTTGTTTAATATGCGACAAGGAGATTTCAAAAAGATTACCTCTGGCACTGCCTTCAAGAAATGATTGGATAGCTGCCTTGTAGAAGGAAGGCGGTTATTTCATCTTTGACTTTCCAAGAGAGGAATACTTAACGCATCAGAATTCTCCTTCCCAACTGAGTTGATGATCACCCAACTGAGGGCATTAGTGGACTTCATCATAGCCATTCCTCTGACCTGGCTTAGTACGTGGCATCATTTCCAAGTGCTGAACGAACAAATGAATATTACATTTGAGTACTTTACATTTACCTGGACTGCCGTAAATTCCGGAAGTGTCTTACTTTATGAAGACCACATGTACGCAAAAACTCAAACTTAAAAACACAAATTAAGAAACATTTCATGTTACAAATGGCTTCTATAGTTTGCAGAAGATTTATTATAGCACTCCTATAAATAATGAAGTACTCTTCTGGATCAGTTTTCACAAATTTGATTACACACAACTACTAAGTGCTTCTTTGTGACCTGTGGTAGCCAGTGTGAGCGTCTGTGGTATGCTAAGGCCCCTACTTTACTGACAGCCACAGTTAAGCCATGTTATATAAAATAAAATAAATAGTCCACTGTCCCCAGCAAAGTGCTAGTACAGTACTGAGTACGATTTTAGACTTTTTCTTCTTGAAGAAATGAAAAATAAAAATAGAAATTAATTTCAAAAGGCTAAATAAGATCCAAGTTAAGCTCAATTCTGCCCAAAGCAAAGCATATTGCTGTCACTTCAAAAATATTGCCATCATTACTCTCATCTGTTATTTCTAATTTTATTTTTCTTATACTTTATTTTATTTTGCTTATATTTAAAGTGATGGCCACATAATATATTTGTGACTCAGATGTAAGGTTTCTGCATCCAATTTGACTCAGAGACAGAAGCTGCCCAGAGCCAAGCCCTTTCTGCGGTACATGGATACTACTGAGATTTAAAAGCATTTCAGCACACCAAGTAGCAGTAAGTTAAGAAAACAAAGCAAATTATTACTTGCTATTTGTTATAAAAACAAAGCATATTATTTTAGAGTTCCTTAAACCAAGCTGATAGTGTAGTTTAGTCTATGGATATGCTTTTTTGTTATACTCTTTCCCCCTTTATACCAACTTTACCAGCTTCATTGTTTTCTGTGTCTACTAAACATTTTCAACCTCCTGTGTTGGGATATATGAGATCGACTTTCTGATACCCTCAAGTTCAGATTCATTCCATTCTCTTTGTATACACCACTGCATTCTGTGGAATTTTTGCATTGCTGATTCCTTATCAATGAAATAGTAAGAGAATAGAAGGGTTTTGTGAGAACTGAAAGCAAGTGGAGCAGTGCCTAATGCCTTAGCCCTCGATTAAATTTCAACTACTACTGCTATCATTACATCCTAACTTTGTCCTTATCACTTGGGAAAAGTACCCTAAAATGTGCTTCTTGTTTGTATAGAGTTTCCTAAGTCGGCTCTGTTTTTCAAGCTTTGTCGGTTTACAAATTCTTTTGGATGAATATCTTTTTATTACATCTTAATATGAAATTTAACAGTCTGAATCAGAAAAACACTGGCAAGATATTTAGATCTGTTACCAGTGATAATGATGGTTTTGTATTGCTAGGGAATCTTTTCTCTTCAAGATCATTAATAAACTTATGCTTTTTAAATGTGAAGTCACTGATCCTCAATACACTTGAGTTATTCCTGTTTTCCTCAAACTTCATCAAACCAATGAAGTGTAGGGATTAAAGCAATGCCTTCTATTTATATTAATCTCTTTTCCCCATAATATCCTTGGGGTAAGAAAATTATAGTTCAAGGGGTTGAAGTGGGACTTTTCTGTAGGAAAGTGCAGGCAGACCAACTCAGGAAGTGGGAATCCCTGTCATGTGAGTCTACTCTAATATATTTATCAGTTTTATCAGATTACTGAAGAAGCTGCCAAGAAGACCTGACCAGAACAGCAAACCTAAAACAGATGTAAACCAGCCAAATGTAGATGGCCATAGAATCAAACCTCTTCAGCATCTCCTTTCTTTCTCTTCCTGTCTTAAAAGTCATTTGCTCAACTCCAGAAAAGCACCTGCCTAGAACCTTCCAAAGTCACTATCAGCATGTTCTCCACCCAGCATTAAACTTTCGTCTACCAAATGTCATGCAATTAATCTGAGAAAACAAAAATTTAATTCTGTAAGAAAATTAAGTTGTGCTAGGCTCCATTTTGAAACATTTAAATCTATTAAAGATTTGTATTTAAATTATATAATACTCAGGAGTTTAAGATTTCTGTCCTGATCAAAGTTTGATTGCATAGTATTTTTTTAATTTTCTAGGAATAGGGAACTCCTGTCACCCACTATATATACATTTAGGGGTTCACTTGAGAATTTTTTTTTAAGATTTTATTTATTCATGCGAGACACACACAGAGAGAGAGAGAGAGGCAGAGACACAGGCAGAAGCAGGCTCCATGTAGGGAGCCCGATGTGGGACTTGATCCAGGGTCTCCAGGATCATGCCCTGGGCTGAAGGAGGCGCTAAACCGTTGAGCCACCTGGGCTGCCCAAAGAGAATATTTTATACAAAAGTTTGAGTCCACCTCCTGTGTCAAGATGAATGAGATGTCTGATCTCCCTCCATGCCCCTGCTTCCATCTTTTCCTCCTCCCTCTCCTTTCTTCTTTCCTTTTCCCACATTTCCTCCATTTATCCCTTCCTTTTCTGTGCTGTACTCTTTTTCTTCTTCTTCCTTCCCTTTCTTTCTCTCCTCCTTCCCTCTCCCTCTTTCTTCCTCTTTGTCTTCTTCCTCCTTTGAGAAATGGTATGGATTTCAGAGTCAGAATCCATTGTTGAGCACCCAAGAGAATCTGGTACAATTCAGTTATGTGAAGAATATGAAAGAAAAATAATAAGATTCAGATACCAGTGCTAAAATTTATGAGTAAGCTCCTGTTTAATGACACAGGAACTCTCAAAAAAAGTCAGCTCTGGCCAAAGCTCTAATCTTCTTTCCTTTCCTTTGAGTATTCATAACTACCAATGGTCTTTTTTTAGAATGAATTTAACCTCAAGTTTGATTTCTCTGTATTCTAATTTGGGTCATAAACCTATTAGGCATTGACTTGCTCTCAAGCAATTATTATTAATTAGTATGTTAACTAGTGCTATCATGCAACAGGCATGATTTCTAGAATTCCTACTATCAGCATGGAGGATTAATTTATTAAATATTCAAAGTATAGTAGTCTATAATTCAGCATTTCCCTTATTTTGATAGCCTATAGGTGAGATTCTTTGGCAGAATTGTCCGTAACAATTACGATGAAATTTTAATGTGTTGGATTAGTAATGACATGCTCTAACATAAATGTAGATTAGGGATTTCTTTAACATTCTACAGATTAGATATATTTAATTATTCAAAGACTGAATATCATTTTCACAAATGATCTAAACCCTTGGTTTCTTCCTTTTTCCCCCTGTGCTGCTTTGGTTTCTTGGTGCCTTTACTGTTTATGAGCAACAAGAATGAGACCATGTAGCTACCAGTTAACCATTCTTAGGAAAGGAGTGGTACTTGAAATTAAGTTCATTATTATTGTGGCTTTCTATGTTCCTCATGCTCTTTAATCTGCATAAAGGAACATCCTCCCAGGAAGAAGCTCAGAGAAAAGAAACTGGATTTAGACTTCTTTGGCTCCTGGTGGTGGTGCACATTTTCTAACGTCCCCACAAGGCTCACCCCCAGCTGCATGGTGAGCAGGCTGGTAAGAAACCCACTGAAAGGCTTCCCCTATAGAATCAGGTATGTGCAGGAGGTTTCTGGTTGTTGAGTACACCAAACACACAGCCGATAATGCATGTCACCAGTCTAGGGCAGAGGTTGGGAGCTCAGGGAAGAGGCTGGAGAACTTTCTGAACCTTGAAGGATTTCTGAATTTTGCATGATCTTGAGTTTCTTTATGTTCAGCTGACATATGTCAGATTTGTGGTGCCATTTCATCTGTTAATTAAATCTCTTTCTACAGCATCATGTTTAGGTTGCTTTAAACTACAGAGGCTTTCAGTCTATTTCAGGAGAAGAATCATTTTCTAAAAGGCCAGGGCAGGACTAAAAGTAAGCACGATAACATCAAAAAATAATAATAAAGGAATCAGACTCAGAGTAAGGATTTTCAAGACCAAACAATCATTTCTCCATTTTTATCACCTATTCTATGACCAATTAGTATAGTCGACCCTTAAACAACTCAGGTTTGAACTGCACATGTCCACTTATGGGAGGAATTTTTTCAATTAATATTTCAATTAATATATTGGAAAAGTTTTTGGAGATTTGTGACCTAGAAATATAAACCTAGAAATATATTCTGTATATTTCTGTGTATATATTCTGTATATTTCTGTGTATATATTCTGTATATTCTGTATATATATTCTGTATATTTCTGTGTAACCTAGAAATATAAAAAAGTAATTAAGAAAACAGTAGGTATAACATGAATGCTTAAGATATATATATGTAGACACTGGTTTCTTTTATCATTTACTACCATGGAACATACATAAATCTGTTTAGGAAAAGCTAAAATTTACAAAGTTTATGCACACACTTACAGACCATATATGGCACCATTTGCAGTTAAGAGAAAGTAAACAAATGTAAAAATGCTATATTAAGTCATAACTGCAGAAAATTAACTGTAGTACATACTGTACTATGGTAACAATTTGGTAGCCACCTCCTATTGCTACCGCAGGGAGCTCAAGTGTTGTCAGCATCCTCTTGAAATGCCCTGTGATGCTAATCATCTCCACTTGAGCAGTTTGGCTCTCCAGTAAATTGCGCGTCACAGTAAAAAGCAATCTCTCGTGGTTCTCACACATTTTTCATCATGTTTAGTGCAACATCATAAACCTTGAATAACACCATGAGACCTATAAAAAGTGCCAGTGGTGATTCTGGAAGTGCTCCCAAGAATCCCAGGAAGTCATGACGTTACAAGAGAAAGATGGTTTGCTTGATATGTGCCATAGATTGAGGTCTGCAGCTGCAATTGCCCACCATTTCAAGATAATTGAGTCCAGCATAAGGACAATTGTTAAAAAAAAAAAAAAAAAAAAAGGATATTTGTAAAGCTGTTACAGCAGCTTTGCCAGCAGGCATGAAAACCCTGCACTTTCTGTGAAATACCTTTTTATATCATGTTGAAAATACAGTTTTCATGTGGGTGCAGGATTGCTTTAAGAAGTCATCCTTACTGACTCTAATACGATTCATGAAAAAGCAAAGTCATTATATGACAACTAGGGCAAAAGGAAGGTGAAGGATCTAAAGCCGGAGAATTTAATGCCAGCAAAGGATGGTTTGATAATTTTAAGAAGGTTTGGCTTTAAGGGTGTCTGGCTGGCTCAGTAGGTGGAACATGGGACTCTTGGTTTCAAGTTTGTAAGTTCAAGCCCCACACTGGGTGTAGAGATCACTTAAAAAATAAAATCTTTAGGAAAAAAAAGGCTTGGCATTAATAAATATCAAGACACCAGGAGGGGCAGCTTTTACCAACCAAGAGGCAGCAAATTCCTAGATGCCATTAAGAAAATCATTGAGGAGAAAGGATATCTGCCTGAACAGATTGTTAATGCAGAAAAGAAAGGGCCCTATTCTGGAGGGAAAAAATACCATAAAAATGTATTAGTAAGGGGGGGCAGCTGGGTGGCTCAGTTGGTTAAGCATCTGCCTTCGGCTCAGGTCATGATCCTGGGGTCCTGAGTTAGAGAGCCCTATGGCGGCGGGGGGTGGGGGGGTCCCTGTTCAGTGGGGAGCTGATTTCTGATTCTTCCTCTGCCCCTCCCCTCCGCTCCTGCTCTCTCTCTCTCTCTCTCTCAAATAACATCTTTTAAAAAAATGTATTAGTAAGGAAGAAAAGCTAACACCAAGATTTAAGGCAGAAAGAATAGGCTAACTCTACTCTTTTGTGTAAATGCAGTCTGGTTTATGATCAGGACTGCCCTCATCCATAAAGCTGCTAACCCCTGAGCCTTGAAGAGAAAAGATAAACACCAGCTTTCGGTCTTTTGGGTGTACAACAAGAAGGCCTGGACAACATGAACCCTTTTTTTCTGGGCTGGTTTCATTGTGACGCTTTGTCCCTAAAGTCAGGAAATATATTCTTTTAGTATTGGATGATGCCTCGGCCACCCAGATTCCCATGAGTCCAACACTGATAGTATCAAAGTGGTCTACCTGCCCCCAAATGCAGTGTCTCTGATCACCATAAATCAGGGTGTCCTAAGGACTTTTAAGGCTCAGTATACATAGTACTCTATGGGAATGACTTTCAGTGCTATGAAGGAGAACTCCAATATCAAAGACATCAAGAAGTCTAGAAAGATTACATCACTGAAGGTGCCATTGTTAAAGAAAAAAAGCCATCAAGTCCTAAACAATAATTTCCTGCTGTAGAGAACTGTCCAAATGTTGTGCATGACTTCACAAGACCCATGACAGAGCCAATCATGGAAGTCTAATCCCAACCTCTCCATTGTTTAAGGGGCAACTGTAATTGCTTTAGTATACATTAGGTATAGAGATTTTCCAAGTAAAACTAATAATTTCTAGTTAAGGCTTCCCTAATCACAGTGACTCAAATAGTACAGTTTTGATGACAAATGACAGAAAGTCAAATCCAACAGTTAGGATAGAAATAAGAATTTATGGACTCATATAACTGGCAATTCCAGGAGTAATTCTGGCTTCAAGCATATCTGAATCCCAGGAGTTGATAATGTCTCAGGATGCTAATTCACTATTTCCTGTTTTTGTTTTCCTTCTTGAGTTAGTTTATTCTCAGGCAAGGTCTCCTCAGATGGCTACCAACTTACATTGCTTCCTCATTCTCTCATAATATAAAATGTTCCTCTTTCTTCTAGCTCCAGTAAAAGTCCTGGACACTGATTGGCCTGGCCTGACTATGACTGTTCTGAAAAAAATTTCTAGGGCAAGGCCTGGGGTCGATGCGGTACATTCCCCAGCTTGATCTGTGTCATGATCTCCCCTCCAAGGGGAGGTTTCCCTTTCAG
Source organism: Canis lupus baileyi (assembly GCF_048164855.1). Classification (NCBI taxonomy): domain Eukaryota; kingdom Metazoa; phylum Chordata; class Mammalia; order Carnivora; family Canidae; genus Canis; species Canis lupus. The sequence goes on from NC_132838.1 coordinate 88,649,822, forward strand.
ACTAATCTAGACAAATTAGTATGGGATTAGACTAAAGGGAAAAACAGATTGTGATTAGCATGCTTGATGGGCAAAAACAACAGATACCCACTGTAGACATTAATAATAAGACATCTGATCCATATATCACTTTATAAAATATTTTTACATATACTCTCTTACTTGGCCCTTGCAAAAATAATGTGGGGTGAAGACTGGCATTTCTATTTCTAAAATGAGTAAACTGAATCATACATCTAGAGGCAAAGCCAGTCTTATGTTCTTATCTTTAGGCTCCAAGAAAGGTTCTCATTCTAATTCTACAACAGACACGACATATGTATATAAATTCTTCCATTTGTAGGAGCCTGGGGCCTAATAGGACTACAGGATTATGTCCTCAGCTAGCCTTTACTTCTGTAAATTTTGTCTCCTCTGGGTATATCATGACTTTTCAACCTAAGGCATTAAGTTCTTGAATGTTGAGTTAGCAGTAGGTTTCTAAAATTCTCTCCTTGTTAATTTCCTCTGAAATTATACAATTCCATACTACTAAAACTTTCATAAAATATAGTCAAATACTTTGGGTCTCTCATTCCTTTGCCTGTCACTTGGGATCAAACTTCATTTTTGTCCTGAAGAACATCTGGCTCACATTTTGCCTTTTTTTTGCTCTCATCCTCTCTGTGTATGGATTGATTTTCCTTTTTCGGAATAATCCCATCTCCCTGTGGTGTTCACCGTCCCTAATAGAACTAGAGGACTCGAGTCTTTCTTCATCAGATTTTTCTTATCACTCTAGAATCCAGAGAATGAAAAGGGTATCTGAATATCTAAGACATTCCAACATAAGCTTTTATTCCACTGTGAAAGGTTAAATGTGTTGTCTTCCCTAAAGTGATGATTTCAGAACAATTGCGATTTTATGTTCATATAAAATTCTAAGAACAAAAATACCAAGATCTCAACATCCTTTACAAAAAATATTCAAAAAGCCTGCATCTATTTTTTTAAAGGTGTGTTGTTGTTGTTTTTTTAAGCTTTTATTTATTTATTTGAGAGAGAGAGCTAGTGCATGAGTGTGGGCGGTGGGGAGCAGAGAGAGAAGCAGTCTCTCCGTTGAACAGAGAGCCCAATGTGGGGCTCAATCTCAGGAGATCTGAGCCAAAGGCAGACACTTAATACACTGAGCCACCCTGGCTCCCCCTCCCCCGTATCCATTTCTACCATGAATTACAATTTTAATATTAAAGGAAACTACTCTGAAATGTACTTTAAATGTAACTATATAGCTTATGCTGTGTCATCTCTTCTCATTTACCAGGGTCTATTCTATTTAGTTTAAGAAGAACTAAATTTCTATTTCTGACTGAACCTTACTATTACTGAAAAATGCATCATATTTTCTCCCAGTGTGGATATACATGAGGAGAAAATTTTGTGTAAAAATTAATTGCCTTTTTTTCTTGGCACATTACAAGGAGGACTATTTTGGAAATAAAAAATATTAATGATTACTCTGATTTACCAATTGGAAAAGTTTCTTCAATACTGTGACACAAAATTTCCTTCCATTATAGTCAGAATGTGGCATAAGTGTTTTTTATTTTCCAGATGGCTATAATTTCTTGCTTTCTTTTTTTTTAAAGATTTATTTATTTGTTTATTTATTTATTTATTTATTTATTTATTCATGATAGACATAGAGAGAGAGAGAGAGAGAGAGAGGCAGAGACACAGGCAGAGGGAGAAGCAGGCTCCATGCTGGGAGCCCCACACGGGACTCTATCCCGGGACTCTAGGATCGTGCCCTGGGCCAAAGGCAGGCGCCAAACCACTGAGCCACCCAGGCTGCCCAATTTCTTACTTTCTATCTAAATTTTAAGAGTCACAGAATAAACAAACCTAGAATCTGAGTTCACTGGGACAGTGAAGGTTATTTGGTATAGCATCTTAGCCAAAGGAGAAGTGTACTTCTGGCCTATAAAATACTCTAAGTAGACTTATCCTACCACCACATTAGCCCAGAGGAGAGAGCACACAATCACAAAGGCAGCCCCATTCCATTTCATACAAGTATAATCATAAGATCCATCTTATGTTGAGCTAACATGAACCTTCTTGCTAGATGCACTTGTTGGTTCTGCTTCTGGAAGATAAAAGATAAGCTTTATTTTTCTCTTGTGAAAGATTCTTTCAGATATCTGAAGAGAGTTAACAGGTCTTTTCTTTTCCCAGGTAAACAAAGCAAACAAACTTACATATTTTTCATAATTATTTTGGCTGAACCTCTGGATATGCCTCACTTTGTGATCCCCTTAAAAAGTGATTCTCAGAAAAGAGTACAATGTTTTACTCAGACCAATGCCAAATAAAGTAGGACACTGTGTCTCATACATATGATTCTTTGCATTTACTAGCACAAGCTAAGCATGGGAGAAAGGAAGTAAGAAAGTATAAGAGACAGGAAGGAAGAGAGGTAAAGGAGGAAGAAAGGAAACAGATGAACTTAAACAAGATCAGGGAGAAAGAAACAAATATATATATATTTTCTATGTATGCCCTGAGGCTAATACTAGGATCAGAACTACAAACTAGTAACTAAACTTTGGATCTCTGGCAAGGTTGGAAAGCTCTTTATTAAGCCTCCTGCATTAAGGCTGGAGCCTTTGAACAATTGAGGGGGCCTATGAAAATACAACTCCTCTGGGGTGTCTGGATGGTTCAGTTGGTTGGACATCTGCCTTTGGCTCAGGTCATAACCCCGGGGATCCTGGGATTTGAGCTCTGGGTCCAGTCCGACATTAAGTTCCCTGCTGAGTGGGGAGCCTGCTTCTCCCTCTCCCTCTGCTCCTTCCCCAACTAGTTCTCTCTCTCTCTCTCAAATAAATAAATGAAATCTTAAAAAAAAAAAAAAAAAAAAGAATACTAATCCTCTCCAAAGCAAGTATCCCCAATTTACACTCTCAGGATTCCCCCAGATAAATTCAACAAATATGAGCTCACAAGATGCTATTGGTTAACACAGAAGGAAATACGCTGAGCAAAAACAACAATGAATAGATTTAGGCCTCCCACTACCAACCGCTCCCACTCCAATTCAAATGCTTGAATTATTAGATGCAGCATGTTAGATAATCTGAATAGAAATTCCAAAGAAACAAATCTTGGCATCATAAAACAACCTGATCAAGGGACAAATCACCATCAAAAATAATCAGAGAAACTTTTAACACGAACATGGATACATTAGTCAGCACTTTCCTCTTCTCACCACGGAAATCTGAGAGCCAAAATTATGTGGAAAATAAAAATTCAAATTTTGGTAAAATTAAGAGACTCCAAAATAGTAGTAAAGCCTGCTGAGCCTTTAGAATTCACGTGGCAGGGGCAGCCCGGGTGGCTCAGTCCTTCAGCCCAGGGCGTGATCCTGGAGACCTGGGATTGAGTCCCATGTTGGGCTCTCTGCATGGAGCCTGCTTCTCCTCTGCCTGTGTCTCTCATGAATAAATAAATAAAATCTTAAAAAAAAAAAAAAAAGAATTCACGTGGCAGTAAGTGAAGAGAAGCTACGAGCAATGCGGTAGGCAGAATCATAAATCCTTGCCCTCCAAGATTTCCTGCCCTAATATGAGGGAGTATGAATATGATGAATGCACTATTACACCTATGATCGTGTTACATGACAAATGAGAGTTTGCAGATACAATTGGGAGTACTAGTCAGTTGACTTTTAGTGAATCAAAAGGGAAATTCTCTGGGTGGACCTAATCTAATCACATGAGCTCCTCTGAAAGCAGAGTTTTCTGTCTGATGACAGAAGAGAAAGAAAGATCTAAAACAGAAGGAGTCTTTAAACTAATATAACACTGTATGTTAACTAACTGGAATTAAAACAAAAACATAAAATGTGAAAAAACAAAACAAAACAAACCCAGAAGGATACCAGGTCTGCTGCTAGTTTTGAAGATGGATGGCCACATGAAGGGAGAGTGGCCTCTAGGAGCTCTAAGAGTTGCATGCAGCTGATAGCTAGCAGTTCTACAATTGCAGGGAAATGAACTCTGCCGACAACCAGAATGAGCTTTGAAGTGATTTCTTCCCTAGAGATTTCAGATAAGCGCCCAGTCCAGCTGATACCTTGATCTTACCCTTGTGATATTCTAATTAGAGAACCCAATGAAGCCTGCCCCATTTCTGACCTATAGAACTGTGAGCTAATAAGTGCTGTTTTAAGCCATTAAATTTGTGGTAATTTGTAATGTAGCAACAGAAAACTAAAATAAGTGATATTTCAGAAAGTATTAGTTTTATTTTATTTATTTTTAAGTTTTCAAGTTTTTATTTAAGTTCCAGTAAGTTAACATACAGTGCGGTGTTATATTTCAGGTGTAGAATTTAGTGATTCAACATACAACACCCAGTGCTCATCACAAGTGCCCTCCTTAATCCCCATGACCTATTTAATGCATCCCCCCATCCACCTAATTTTGATAGGGATTTCATTAAATGTGTAGATTGCTTTGGGAATATAGGCATTTTAGCAATATTTGTTTTTCCCAATCCATGAGCATGGGATGTCTTTCCGTTTCTTTGTGTCATCTTCAATTTCTTTCACCAGTGTTTTGTTGTTTTCAAAATACAGATTTTTTAAGACATTTTTTTAAAGATTTATTTATTTATTCATGAGAGACACGAGAGAGAGGCAGAGACATAGGCAGAGGGAGAAGCAGTCTCCCCACAGGGAGCCCAATGCAGGAATCAATCCCAGGACCCCAGGATCACACCTGAGCCAAAGGCAGATGCTCAATCACTGAGCCACCCAGGTGTCCCTCAAAGTACAGATCTTTTACGTCTCTGTTTAGGTTTATTCCTAAGTATCTTAGGGGGTTTGGTGCAATTGTAAATGAGGTTAATTCCTTCATTTCCCTGCTGTTTCATTTTTAGTGTATAGAAATACAACAGATTTCTGTATGTAGATTTTGTATCCTGCAACTTTCCTGAATTCATGTATCAGATCTAGCATTTTTTTTAGTGGAGTCTTTCAGGTCTTCTGTATAGAGTATCGTGTCTTCTGCAAATAGTCAAAGTTTGACTTCTTCCTTACTGATTTGAAGGCCTTTTATTTCTTTGTGTATCTGATTGCTGTGGCTGGGACTTCTTGTACCATGTTAAATAACAGTGGTGAGAGTGGACACTCCTGTCTTGTTACTGACCATAGAGGAAAAGCTCTGTTTTTCCTCATTGAGGATGATATTAGTTTTGGCTTACTTTGTTGAGAGTTTTTACCATGAATGGGTGTTGTACTTTGTCAAATGCTTTTTCTGCATCTATTGAAAGAATCATATGGTTCTTATCCTTTCTTTTATTAATGTGGTGTATCATGTCAATTGATTTGTGAATATTGAACTACGTTTGCAGCCCAGGAATAAATCCTACTTGATTGTGGTGAATGATTCTTTTAATGTAGTGTTGGATTCAGTTTGCTAGTATTTTATTGAGAACAATTAACAATATCCCATGTTCATCAGCGATATTGGCCTGCAGTTTTCTTTTTAAATGAGTCTTTATCTAGTTTTGGTATCAGGGTAATGCTGGAATCATAGAATGGATTTGGAAGTTTTTCTTCCATTTTTATCTTTTGGAATACTTTGGAAAGAATAGGTATTAACTCTTTTTTAAATGTATGGTAGAACTCACCTGTGAAGCCATCTGACCCTGGACTTTTGTTTTTTGGGAGATTTTCAATAACTGATACAATTTCTTTGCTGATTATCAGTCTGTTCAAGTTTTCTATTTCAGTTTTGGTAGTGTATATTGTTTAGGAGTTTATCCATTTCTTCCAGGTTGTCCAATTCGTTGGCATACAGTTTTTCATAATATTCTAATTGTTTATATTTCTGTGGTGGTGGTGGTGGTGGTGGTGGTGATTTCTCTTCTCTCATTTGTGATTTTATTTCTTTGGGTCCTTTTTCTTTTCTTTGTGATGTCTGGCTAGGATTTTAGCAACTTTATTAATTTTTTCAAAGAACCATCTCCTGGTTTCATTGATCTAGTCTATTGTGTTTTTTGTTTGTTTTTAATTAAGGATGTTATTTATATATATTTATTTATATATTCATGAGAGACACAGAGAAAGAGGCAGAGACTTAGAGGAATAAGCAGGCTCCTCTCAGGGAGCCCAATGTGGGACTCATCCCTGAACCTGCGATCACATCCTGAGCCAAAGGCAGATGCTCAACTGTTGAGCCACCCAGGCATCCCTAGTCTATTGTTTTTAGTTTCTATATCATTTATTTCTTCTCTAATCTTTATCATTTCCCTTCTTCTGCTGGCTTTAGGCTTCACTTGTTGTTCTTTTTCTAGCTCCTTTAAGTGTGAGGTTAGGTTGTTTGAGACTTTTCTTGCTTCTTGAGGCCTGTATTGTGGTATCCTTTCATCCTTTCCTTATAAGACAGTTTTTTCTGCATCCCAAAGGTTTTTGAACCATTGTGTTTTCATTTTCATTTGTTTCCATGCATTTTTAAATTTCTTCTTTGATTTCCTGGTTGGCCCATTCATTGTTTCGTAGCCACTAATGTTGTTTAACCTCCATGTATTTGTGATCTTTCCAAATTTTTTATTGTGGTTGACATCAAGTTTCATAGAGGTGTGGTAAAAAAATATGCATGGTATGATCTCAATCTTTTTGTGCTTGTTGAGGCCTGATTTGTGACCTAGTATGTATCTATTCTGGAGAAGGTCCCATGTGACTTGAAAAGAATGTGTATTCTACTGCTTTAGGATGGAATGTTCTGAATCTATCTGGCCCAGTGTGTCATTCAAAGCCATTGCTTCCTTGTTGATTTTCTGCTTAGATGATCTGTCCATTGATGTAAGTGGGGTGTTAAAGTCCCCTGCTATTATTGTATTACTATCAATGAGTTCCTTTATGTTTATTATTGTTTTACATATTTGCATGCTCCCATGTTGGGTGTATAAATACTTATAATTGCTAGATCTTCTTGTTGGATAGTTCCCCTTTATTTTGATTTAGTGCCCTTCTTCATCTCTTGGTTTAAAATCTAGTTTGTCTAATGAAAGTATTGCTATTCTGGCTTTCTTTTGATATCAATTTGTATGATAAATGTTTCTTCACCTTCTTTCAATTTGGAGGTGGCTTTGGGTCTAAAATCAGTCTTGTATAGGCAGCATATAGATGAGTCTTGTTTTTTATCCATTTTGACACCCTTTGTCTTTTGATTAGAGCGTGTAGTGTGCATACATTCAGAGCAATTATTGACAGATATACATTTAGTGCCATTTTATTACTTGTGCTGTTGTTTCTGGAGATTTTCTCTTTCTTTCTTGTCTTTGTCACTTTTGGTCTTTTCTTTTCATGCAAAGGAATATTTCTTTTTTTTTTTTTAATTTTTTTTTTTTTTAAATTTTTATTTATTTATGATAGTCACACAGAGAGAAAGAGAGAGAGGCAGAGACACAGGCAGAGGGAGAAGCAGGCTCCATGCACCAGGAGCCCGATGTGGGATTCGATCCCAGGTCTCCAGGATCACGCCCTGGGCCAAAGGCAGGCGCCAAACCGCTGCGCCACCCAGGGATCCCGGAATATTTCTTTAATGTTTCTTGCAAGGCTGGTTTAGTGGTCATGAACTCCTTCCTTTAGTTTTTGTTTGTCTGTGAAAGTTTTTATCTCTCCTTCTATCAAAAAGTACTATTAAAAAAATTCCTAAAAAAAAAATCCTAAAGATGATGAGCCACATCTTGAAGTACAAAAAGTAACTCTGAGCAGCTAATGGGTTGGGAAGAAGGTGAGGTGAATGGTATCAGATGCCCCCACTTATGAATGACATAAGAGGAGAGCAGAAAAAAAGGCTGCTGGTTTATAATGTCCAGTGAGCCTAGTTCTTACAATTTTGCTAATAGAGAACATTTTGATTGCTCTTTTCAATGTAAAATTATGTCCTTTGTTTCATTTTACTTCTTTTGACTTTGAATCATACTTATTTGATATTAATATTGCAACATATACTCTTTGGTTATTTGTATTTTCCTGGTGCATCTTGGCTTATGTTTTTATTCTTAGCCATCTAGCATTATTTAGGAAGCTGTTCATTTGGAGATAAAATATAATTAATCTTTGTTTTTCTTCTTTAAAAAAAAGATTTATTTGAGAGAGAGAGAGAAAAAAAAATGAGCAGGAAGGGCAGAGGGAGAGAGACTCTCAAGCAGGGCTCCATTCCAGGACCCTAAGATCACAACCTGAGCCAAAACCAAGAGTCAGATGCTTAACTGACTGCACCACCCAGGTGCCCCAATCTTTGTTCTTCAAAAAAAGAAGTTTAAGCCATTTTCTCTGGTTGTCATAACTTTTCTGTCTAGTTACCCTTTTTCTTTCTTTTCAATGACTCCTTGTTTTCCTTTCATTTCTGTCTACTCTATGGACAACACTTTGTTATTATTTCTATTGACTTCAAAAGCATTTATTCAATTTTTTCCACTGGGTGCTCCAAAATTATATATTATATTTTTAATTTTTCTAGCAGTTTTTTTTTGAAGCTTTTCTAACATATTCTTTAACTTGTAACCTCCCTGTTTTTCAAGATCTGGAAGGAATGTCACCTTTTAACATTATGTGAGATGACACTGCTGAGAACAAGGTATGCCGTCAACAAATGCTTATTTAATTAGACTGAATTGAAATTAGTTTGTTCTTTAAGCCCATTTGAAATTACTTGAAACATAAGAATGGCACAACAGCTCAGGCAGCTGTGGGTGGGGAAAGTTTAAACACTACAGCCTCTGGTAATGCAAGTGAAAATGTTTCTAAATGAATGGTAACACAGCATGGCAAAAGTTTCCTTATTATTATTTACTACTCATTGTTGAGAGGCACCGAAGCACTATGTTTTGGAATGTATGTATAAAAATCAGTTCAGTCATTAATAATCAGTCTCTATTCCTGTTCAAATGAAACCCAAGGGAGAATGCTTCATTTATTTACCTTTCAGCATCTTTTGCTTCCTTATCTAAACCCTCATGCTGGGGTGTAGCAGTACTTCCACATTTTCCAGAGTCTCTGATTTCCTGCATGTGGCATCCTGTCCAAGGGCAATTTAACTGTCAGGATATATCATCATCAAGTCCCTCAGCAAGTTGCCCAACTTACCATTATGGCACCATGAATAGTTTTATTGGGATGGCATAGTCTTAAATCACTTAAATCCATGAAAAAGTAATGGAGAACTGTTTCAAAGGCTCACACAGCAGTTGCATTAGGTGTGTGGGTAAAACACGATAGCCATGAAGGTATTTTGTGAGAAAAGCCAGTCATCATTTTGATTTGCCTTCCATTTCCTGCCCACATTATTTTTCTAATTGCAGGATAACATCTTTATAGCTGCTCTAAGGATTTGTTAGCATGGCTCCCAGAGGCTTCTGGGAAAGTGACCCTCTCTTGGCTCTGCAATACTAAGTTTAAAAATATACTTGGATCAGGATGCAGCAGGCTGCTTGCACCAAGAATGATGAATGAGAACTATTCATGCTTAGGTTTACTGTATTGTGTTGTACTGCCTCCTATATTATATTCAGTGTTGTACTGAGAGATTGAATATACAAATAACAATGATCAGACTATATATAAAAACAGAACTCTGACCTACAACTGCAACAACCTGCGCACGAAATCAACCAACCCAAGAAAGCAGACTGCTATAAATCAGACCTGCAGGAAGTCAAACTGCTATATCCAGTGATGGTCTAGGAAGCCAGACAATAATCCCAGTAACAATTGGACCCAAAACACCAGGATTTGATTAATGACAGACAGATTTCCTAATATTTGTCCTCAGCCTGCCTACAGTTTCCTCATGTCCACAGCTTCCAATCAGGGCATACCTGAAGCCTTATCTTTCTTCCACTCATCTGCCTGTCTGTATCTGCCAAGAGGCAAGTGACAGTGGCTGGCTCCCTTGCTGCAGAAGCTCTGAATAAATAGCCTCTGCTTGTTCTCAGTTGTGTTTATTTCCAGTACAAAGCTGAGTTTAAGGAGTTGCTTAAATTGTCAAAGAAGTGGTCCCTAGTGCATCCCCAGGCTACTCTACTGAGAGAACTGATCCAGTCTTATGTATTTAACTCTAGATGTAAAGAGAAAGACTTAACTCTCCAGAAAGACTGATATGATTCTCACCTGGGTCTTATCATTTGTAACTATGTACCTAGTGGTGAGGATTTCAGAAGCTGGAATTTCCACCTGGCCTGAATGATGTTGCTGACCTCTGTGATAGTATCATGACTGTGCTGACTTCCTTGAGATAATTAAACCCTGCTTGATCTACACAAGGTGCATGTGTCTGAGCTTACAACTGACTTTGTCAATACAATGATCATGCACCCCCTACATCTCAGATTGGGTAGGTAACAGTTACATATTTTGGAAGTGAGTATAAAGATTTTTGTTTTCTGTCCAGGCTAGCATTTATAAATAAATGACTGCTTATGGGAGTATTTCTTAACCTGAAGCCAGGTACCATGTAGGGAAGAAAGGGATACAGGCACAGACAGCAGCATAAGAAAGGCTAGGAACAGGAACATAGCAATGCTGTGAATCTCTTAGGCCTCCCCAATTTGCCATATGATTTACATCTAACTTCAAATGCACAGTTGTGGCTTCTACAAGCAAAGGGATAAGTGGAAGGAAAAACTGAAGCAAACACCTTTGCCTTGAGGGAAGTCCTTTTAAGACCATTGATTTCTGAGTTCTCTTGAACTAAGGTGACAAGCAAATCTAAGCAGACTCCTCTGAGCTCCTGAGATCTCCCCATCTGAATGCTGTTCTCCTTCATTCCCACTGCACAAGGACCACAGTCACATTTGACTCTAAGTGGAACCCTGACACAGTCCAGACATCCATTTTCAATCATTTGAGACCTAAATATGTCAACAAATATTTTCAGAAGGAACATTAGGTAAAGCAATCATTTGCTAAATATGAAAGTCTAATTCCCTCTTTACATTGCCAATTCCATATTTGGTATTGGCCACCATTGCTAATATTTATGACACCATCTACAACAGGGCTTCCAATCTGTCAATTTGTGATACATCATTTAAGAAGCAGCAATTCTTTTTTTTTAACTTTAAGATTTTTCTATCTCATCCATATGCACTGTAGAGAATGAGAGAGAAAAAGAGGGAAGGAAGGGAAGAAAGAAAGGAGAAAAGAAGGGAGGTCACAATTAATACCAACACCACTATCAGTATTTCTGTATAAAGAATTCCAATCTTACTGATGTTGTTATGTAATCACAACATACATTCCATTCCATATCTTTCTTTACTCAAAAACATGTTAACATTTTTCTACTTCATTAAACACCCCACAATGTCAAAGTTAATGACAGGAGAGTATTTTAAAGTCTGGATAGTCCATACAGTGTCTCCTACTGTTAATAACTCATTGTTGCCTATCTTACATTATTATAAGGAATGCTGCCATTAACATCCTGTAACTAAATCTTTCCCTGCATGCACAATGATTTCTACACGAAAAAAAAAAAGTAGAAATTGAAGTTATGGATCAAGAAGCTAAATACATCTTTATGACTTTTGATCTCTGTATCAAAAAACCCTCTAGAAAGGTTGTAAGAATTTATACTCCCTCTAGCAGTGCATGAATGTGTTCATTTTCCCACATACTCTCTGTATGAATACTATATTTAAGGAGGTCATTTTCCCCTTTGTCCCTTCTTGACTTTCTTCCTCTTGCCAACTGTTAACACAATAATGCACCAGAGTTTTGCTAAAAGAAGGGTTTAATTGTCTTATGCACATTTCACCACAATGCATCCCAAGGACCCGTGATACATAGAATCTGAAGAATGTGACTCAGCCTTTCAAGGACAGATCAGGTACCTTGGGGGAAAAGCTGAGTAAAAAAAAAAAAAAAAAGAAAGCCAGAAAAAAGGCCTGGGGCCTGGGCTGGGGGTGGGGGTAACAATGAGAAAAATGAAAATTGATCCTTTTGTGTTTATCTGGGAAAGACTCTAAGTAGAGTGGTAGGTGATTAAATGAGAAAAGTAAATTAGTGTTTTGTACCATCCTCTGGATGCAATGTCTAGCCTCAACTTTATCCCTGAACTCCAGACTTACATATTTAACAATCTATTTTAAGATTTGCACTTGTTTTTCTATTTCTCTCATAACCACTACCACCAACATATACTACATTATAGAAAAACCTATGCACCTACCTCCAAAATGTATCTTGATTTGGTCCATTTTTTCCATATTACTGCCAGTATTGCCATTTCTCATATGACTATAGATTCTTAATTGTTCTCCCCTGTTCCTACAATCCATTCTGTACACAGCAGCCAGGGAGTGATACTCACATCATGTCATCTTCCAAACTAAAATAATTTAATGGCTTTCTATGACTTTTAGGATAAGATCACAAGCCTTTATGTAACTTACAAGCCTTAATATACAACTATTTAATTTCTTACTAAAGTGGTTTTTCTAGGGATCCCTGGGTGGCGCAGCGGTTTAGCGCCTGCCTTTGGCCCAGAGCGCGATCCTGGAGACCCGGGATCGAATCCCACGTCAGGCTCCCGGTGCATGGAGCCTGCTTCTCCCTCTGCCTGTGTCTCTGCCTCTCCTTCTGCCTGTGTCTCTGCCTCTCTCTCTCTGTGTGACTATCATAAATAAATAAAAATTAAAAAAAAATAAAGTGGTTTTTCTAGATCAAAATCTTTTATGTTTCATGAAATTTTCCTCTGAAAATATTAAACCAATCGATTCTCTCTCAGTAATGAACTAAAGTTCTTATGTTCATATGGTAAATTGCATTCAGCCAAAAGGAACAGAAAGCCTCATGAAAACTAGTTAATATGAGAAAATATTTCATTTGATGAAGGACGAATGATAGAGCAGTTTTCAGGATTGCTTGATTAAATGTCTTAATGTCATTCTTCTCTCTACTTTGCCCTTAGGCTGACTCCCCTCAGGATTATAAAACATCTGAAGCAGTTCTAAGTTAACATCCCAGCAAGACCACAACCAGAGGTAAAAATGGGTCCTATCCCCTGGTGTCTCCTACCTAGAATGAGGAAATCTTTCCCAGAAGCCCAATAGTAAACTGCCTTCAGTTCTCATTGGCTGGAAATGGGTGACATGCCCTCTCCGAAACAAGTCACTGATAAGGAGAATGGAACTATCAGGAAGAGTAATATTAACAGCTAAGTCTTAAACCAGTCTGGATTCTGTGCTAGAGTAAACATGAGGGTTCTGCCAGTAAGGAAGAAGTTGAAGTGGGGTGGCTCTCGGGAGGCAATCAATAGTAAATGATAATACTGAATATTAACATTAAAAAAAACTTTGACAATTTGTTTGAAGAAGAGCTATTATTTAACATTGCATTTACTTGACTACCAACTGCATTAACATTTTCTCTTATGTTCTGTTCTCTATTGTTTTAATTCCTTTGGGAAGTCTCAGTCCTTTTTGGTAGCAGCAAAAAATAATAACAGCAGTAATAATAATAATGATAATGATGATGATGAAGAAAAAGAAAGGAGAGGCTGACTGGCTGATATCATTACCAGAATCTCAAATTAGTTTACAAAACCCACTTTTTTTTTTTAAAGATTTTATTTGTTTATTCATGAGAGACTCAGAGAGAGAGAGGCAGAGACACAGGCAGAGGGAAAAGCAGGCTCTATGCAGGGAGCCTGACATAGGATTCAATCCCAGGTCTCCAGGATCAAGCCCTGGGCTGAAGGCGGCACTAAACCGTTGAGCCACCCAGGTTGCCCTACAAAACCGACTTCTTCAGGAGAATTTCCTTTATAATATCAAGTCTGTACATTTCATTCAAGCACAGTGACTACTCAGTAGAACAGGGGAGACCACATTAATCCACAAAATATTCATTATTTGCACTAACCACATCAACATAAGCAGGAGAATCAATAGGGCTGCAGGTCTCAAGAAGATTCTTAAATTTTACCTACAACCCAAGACTACTTCCTTATAATTTCACATTATAATCTGTGTTCCAGACTCTCCAAACTTGTCCCCAGACCTTCCTTTAAGGCAGAACAAGTTGGATCACACCTAGCTTCAACTCCAGTTACTCTCTGACTTGTTTTCTTATGGGTTTTCTGTATCATTAACTTAAAGAATAACTGATGCCACTGAGGGGGAACTTATACAGTTTATTGTAGTTGGACCATCGGCTCCATTAACTTGAACTCCAACAATAAACGCTCTGCAATCTCTCTCATCTTTACTAATTTTCGTCCAACATTTCAATTTTAGTTACTAATTACATTTTAACTAAATAATACTTTTCCTCCTTTTAAAGAGTATTTCCCTTTGAACAATATTCATTGGATAGTTATTGGATTGCTCAGCATCTCCTTATTGATATATGGGATATTTACATATTAAAAATATTATGTGTCATATAGATTCCCAATTCTTTTAATTTTTTAATTTTTCAAACTTGATTAATGTATTATCTCTATATCTATAATCTAACAGTCTTATTTATTCATATTTTCTGCTTTGGGTGATATGATTAGAAAGACTTCTCAATCAGTGGTAAGGTATATCATTCCTTTCAAGGAGCCATGTCTTTTGATTTCATAGTAACTGTCAGACTTTATTTATGTATACAATTATATATTTAGCTAATGAAAACCTTTCAAATGCCAACAAGAAAATTATTTGGGGCAATGCATTAAAGTTGACATGATAAATGAGGTCTTTCATGCAGGACACTGTCCTATTAATGACATTCTTCTCTTTCATTTGTATTCGCTCTCCCTGGATGACATCATCCTCAGGCACAGGCACTACATCCACACCCATAATCACCTAAATCCAGATTTCAGGCCAACATGTAAAGAAATTCTCCCAGCCCATTAGAAGTAAGAGAAAATCAGTCAGAAGGAAAGAACTGAAGTGTGGGGCAAAAGTACTAAAGGAGAAAGGTGAATATTGTGAATGTTACGCTGGCTCTATTGTTCAGAAGCAAGGGGTCAGTTCCATTTCACTGATCTCCAATTTGCTCTGGCCAAGGTCAAAGCAATTCCAGTTATAATCTGCCATGGCGTGGCAAAAACATGGATACTATTTAGAACTGGAAATAAAGAACCGTGTGGGAGACTGAGAAAGGAAAATATACATGGCTTTTTCTAAAATGTGCATTGGTAAAGAAATCAGGAACCAAGGCTCTCATAACAGCTAAAGAGTTACACCTACTTACCAGTCACAATTACAACTCATATGTTGAAAGGGAGGGAAAGGTGTTCAAGAATCACTTCCCTCTGAGTATGTCTTTTTTTTTTTTTTTTGAGTATGTCTTAAATATCCACTTTTTACATAAAGAGATTGGTACACTGCTGCCCTTTAAAGAAAAACTATCCTCTATTCGAAATCAAAACCTGAAAATCAGTAATAGATCAGATGGGCTTGATTTTCCAGAGGCAAATCAATGAACTCCTTAAAATATTCTTACTCTGAGGGTTTTCTTAGAAATCAATTTAAAAGTGAGAGAATTCAGGACACAGGTGTTTAGGGTTTTTTTTTTTTTTTCTTTTTACTGAATTATTGACTAAACTGATTGGTTTAATGTTCCATGTGTTCTGAGGGAAGGCACAGGGGAAACGGTCACTGGTTACTGAAGGTTAAGAAAACAGACCTCAAACCAGTTGAAAAGGCTTGATGAAGCACACACAGCTAGAAAGGGGCAGAATTAGAACTGAACATCAGACTTTCAGATTTTCATTTTGGCATTGCTTCTACTCTCTACTGCTCCTTTTACTATCAACTTCTTGTTTTCTGGGATTTTATATTAAAGCTAAATGGTAATAGATGTAAAACAATTTCAGTGGATTGCTAATATTTGAACATGAAGAAGATAAGGTTGAGGAAATGAGGTGAATCACAGAAGGAACAAGTTGTCATCATTCCATTTCACTTAATCAGTATGGTTTTGAGCCAAAGAGAGAAGAGGAGGGCCCCTGTAAAAAGTTGATATGTGACACTCAACATTCTAGAAATAGCTATCCCAGATTTTAAGAAGACTTTTAACCATTCTCTTAGAGGAAGGCATGCAGTGGATTGTGAAGCTCAATAGAACATGGGCTCTGTCCAGAAGCTGACCTGGGTTCAAGACCCAGCTCTGTCAGTAACTCTTTGGGCTAGGCCACTTATTTCATTCAGATAATGGAGAAAAATAAAGCAGTCACTTCATGGGGTTGCCAAAGATTAAATATAGTAATATATATATAAAGCATTTAGCATAGTGCTGGGCACAAGGTAAACACAGTAATGATCCCTTGCTGTGCTTTTATCATAATAAGGAGCACAGAGAGTTCCAAGAGGCTGCTTCATGGTGGCATAGGAGACCTCGTTCTACAATCTGGAATCCTACTTTTATCCACTTCCTTGATCTTGGATCAGAGAGTAAACCCTGAGGTTCTATCCATGGTGATCACAGAATTTGGAGGCAGAAGGAGGTCTGACTCAAATCTGCTGTGTAATCTTGAATCAGCAATTTCATTTCTTTGAGTTTCATTCCTTACCTGTGCATTGAAGATACCAATACGGTTTTAGCAAGTTGTTTTGAGGGCTAAATAGATGAGAAGGTGATGGTATTTTTGCATAAAATGTCTTTGTAGACTCAAAAACCCCATATAATACGGGTTATAATTATTCATCTCACCTGCACATGTTGGAGTGTTATTACTATCAGCAGAGCCTCCTTTTCCTATTCTTCAAGGCTCATTTTCCTGACACCTAACTCCTCTTCCCAGGGCAATTCTAGGCTTCCCCATTTTGACCAAATCATGTTTGTTCACTGAACATAAATTATGTAGGATTCTGAAATGCCATGGTGGTTCCTGCTTTATGCACTAACCAGACCAGAACAGCTGCTGAGCTAAGCATCAGTTCACAATCCATGAACTAACTCTTCAAGATTATAAGATCCACTTCTCATTTCCTTTTGCAATCCTGATACAGTCTAACATTGGGAACTAAGTCTAGAAATGGTAGGTTGGGTCAAGTTATAGAAACCCTCTATAATGAGCAAGAATCTGGATTTTTCTTTAGTGGTTGATAAAAAGTAACCGAAAGCTGTTAAGCATAGAATTGACAGTCATTTTTGTGTACTAGAAAAATCACTTTGGAAGTTGTGTAGAGGTTAGCAGGAGGCTTGCCTAGAGGTATGATCTGTGTAATCAACATCATCAAGAAAAGGGGAAATATGCTAAGAATTCCACCTAATACAGAAAGCAAGTATTAAAAATAACCTTTCAAATATTTCCATCAATATCCTTAACATTTCAACTTAATTATGTTCAATTAGATAATACCTAAACATTATTGAAATATTAGAGAACATAAGGTAAAGGAAAAAATTGATTACTCTACACTACCCAGAAATAAATGCTATTAACATTTTGGTGTACATGTCTCTTTTCAGACTTTTAATTTGTGTGTTATATGTGTGGAAAGGGAGAAGGAGAGAGAGAAGAAACCTGACACAAAAAGACATAAAAAAACACTGTAATATATCAGGAAGAGGATGAGCCAGAGATGAAGATAATATATATGAGGAAGCATTATTATGGGGGGAGAGGCCAACAGACACAGTTTAAAGTTGATACATATGGGGAGTTGGCTTCACAATGGAAGTGGAATATGCAGTAGTCTTTATTTTTGTTTGCTTTGTGTACTTTTTTTTTTTTTTCTGGCTTTACTGAGACATCACTCACATTGGGTAAGTTTAAGATATACAATGTAATGACTTATATATACCAGAAAATGATTACCATAATATAGTTAACATGTCCACAACCCGTATAGTTACAATGTGTGTGTGTGGTGACTTTTATTTATTTATTTTATTTTTATTTTTTTATTTTTTTTTTTGTGTGGTGACTTTTAGAATCTACTCTTAAATTTAACTATAGTCACCATATATGCTACATGTTATCCCTCCAGAACTTATGTATCTTAGAACTGAAACTCTTTGACCACCTTTAACCATTTCCTTTACCCCTAGCAACCATCAGTCTATTCTTTTTTTAGGAGATATATATATATATCCATATTTTATTCATTCATCCATCAATGGACATGACTTAGGTTGTTTCCATATCTTGCCTATTGTAAATAATGTTGCAATAAACATACGGCTGCAGATGTCTCTGAGAAAGTGAGTTCATTTCGTTTGGATATATACCCAGAAATGGAATTTCTGGGTCATATAGTAGTTCCATTTTAAATTTTTTGATGAACCTTCATACTGTTTTCCATAGTGGCTATACCAATTTACATTCCCACCAACAGTGTACAAGAGTTCCCTTTTCTCCACATCCTCTTATCTCTTGTCTTTTTAATAACAGCCATTCTAATAGGTGAGAGGTAGTATCTCACTGTGGTTTTGATTTGCATTTCTCCAATAATTAGTGATGCTGAGTACCTTTTCATGTACCTCTTGAATACCTTCTTTTGGAAAAATGTCTATTCAGGTCTTTTGCCCATTTTAAAAATGGATTTCTTTTTTTGCTATTAAATTGTATGAGTTCCTTATATATTTTGGATATTAAACTCTTATCAGATATGTGGTTTGCAAATATTTTCTCCTATTCTGTTGTCTTTTTCTTTTGTTGATTTTTTCCTTTTTAGTCTATTAGTTTATTTTTGCTTTTTTAACTTGTGCTTTGGATGTCATATCTAGAAAGGCACTGCCAAGACAAATGTCAGTGAGCTTTTCCCCTATATTTTCTTCTAGAAGTTAAAAAAACAAAGCCCACAGGGAAATTATTAGTAATTCCATAGACTACAAAAGGACTCATCACAGGCTGTTTTCAGTTCTCCCAGAGTATATTTAAGATGTTTTTCATCAGGACCCCTAGGTGGCTCAGTGGTTGAGTGACTGCCTTTGGCTCAGGGCTGATCCTGGAGTCTGGGGATCAAGTCCCACATCAGGCACCCTGCAAGGAGCCTGCTTCTCCCTCTGCCTCTCTCTCTCTGTCTTTCATGAATAAATAAATAAAATATTTTTAAAAAGATTTTTTTTTCATGTAAAAGCTAAGTTATATGCAAACTGACTTTTCAGAGATAGTCTGTTATATAAAGCAAGACACCCTGGAATTTGTACAGCTATTTTTTTTTTTTTTTCAAAATACAACACTAGAAAGGTAATCTACCTTTTCCTGGAGCCACAGGGAGAGCCATCATTAGGCATACTATTTCTTAACCCCTCAGAATGGAGGGATATTCACAGATAATAAAATCTTTCCCAAAAAAAAAAAAAAAAAAATCTTTCCCAATGTAGCAATTTGGAGCCAGAATGTTTATATTTAGCAACTCTGTGTTTGTGTTCTTTATT
Source organism: Canis lupus baileyi (assembly GCF_048164855.1). Taxonomy (NCBI): domain Eukaryota; kingdom Metazoa; phylum Chordata; class Mammalia; order Carnivora; family Canidae; genus Canis; species Canis lupus. Next base: position 88,669,209 of record NC_132838.1, read on the forward strand.
AATACATATTGTTCCTATTAAGACTTCCCCTTTACTAGAACTATTCCAGACTGAAGAATGAGCTGCTCGTTTATGCATGATTCTCCATATGGCATAAAGAACTATGTTCAAGGGGTAAAATTAAGCCATCTGTGGTGGTGTTTATATTCTTCTTTTAAACTGGTCCTTTTAGTGGTAAATCATTCAAATATATAAATATATTTCACCTTCTCTGGATTTCTTCATCACACCCAAAAGTGTGTGTAACCTGCACTAGATGTATAGTCCTTTCTATTTTTTACTTGTTGATGAATTTTGATGACCACACAGTTACTTCTCCTTCAAAAGCAAAATGCAATAATAGTAAATAGTAATATCAATTCTACATTTATCTGTTTCCACAAGAAAGCTGGAAATGCCATTGCAGGCTTTTACATGTTTTTTCTTCCAAATGGTTTCTGTTAAATCCTGGAAATGAACAACAAAAGATCAAATTATTAATTCCTCATTCATCACCAAAGTAATGAAGTTGTCACTACTGGGAAATACTTTAGGGAACATAATGCACACAAAGCCATGTTATTAAATAAAGACACTCCGAGAACTGACACAAAGTAGATATTTAATAAAAATACATGTTGAATGAAAGAATGAATGAATGAATGGATAATCAAATGAAGTAGAACTGAGGTTCCTGAACCTAGCTTCTGATTTCTTTTATCCTTGAGAAAAAGTGTTTTTTGGACATTTCAAAATGTTGGAATGTTATAGTGGACCTATGGGATGATTACGATTACAGAAAAAGATTCACACGATAGAAATACCAGAAAGGGGAAAAAGAATGAAAGGAACAACAGAAGATATGTTTAAAGTAATGATGGCTGATAATTTTTCAAAATTAATGACAGACACCAAACCATAAATCCAGGAGGCTTAGAGAACACTAAGCAAGATAAATACAAAAAAAAAAAAATCTACATCTTGGTATATCATATTCAAACTGTAGAAAATCAAAGATAATGACAAAATCCTGAAAGAGGCTAGAGGATAAAACCCATCATACCTATAGAGAACCAAGGATAAAAATTACATTGGACTACTTTTTGGAAACAATGCAAGAAAGATGAGAATAGAATGAAATATTTAGTGTTGAAAAACAAACCCACCAATCTAGAATTCTGTATTCAGTGAAATTATCCTTCAAAAGTGAAGGAGAAATAAAGATTTTCTTAGATAAATAGCTACTGAGGGAATTTATTAAGTTAAAAGAATTTCCTGAGAGAAGAAAAATGATACAAGTTAGAAACCTAGATCTACATAAAGTAGTACCCTTACAAAAGTAATAAAGGAGAGTAAAATCTTTTATCTTTCTTATTATTTTTTTATCTAACAGATAACAGTTTGTTCAATAAGAAAACAGCAACAGTGCATTCATTAGGTGATTATCACAGGTAAGTGAAATGAATAACAGCAATGTTATAGGATAAGAGGAAGCAATTGGGAATACATTGTTATGAAGTATTTGAAGCAGTATAAAAACAGAATTACCTACCATATAAGGAATAATAAAGGGAGTCCTTAAAACTGAAATGAAAAAACACTAGAAAGTAACTCAAATTCACATGAAGAAATAAAGAGCACTAGTAAAGACAACTAAAGGTAAAAACAGTATAGGTAAATGTAAAATCAATATAAATGTATTTTAAACTGGAATTTTTTAAAAATATCTCCTATCTGATTTTAAAAACAACTGCATAGAGGAATGATTACAATCAATGCTGATGGGCATACAATATATAAAGATATAATAGGTATGACAGTAATGGCACAAAGGAGGAAGGAGGAGTGAAAATATTTAAGAGCAAAATTTTTATACCCTACTGTAAATTAGGTTGCTTTTACTTTTATTTATTTTTTTTAATTTATTTTTTTATTGGTATTCAATTTACTAACATACAGAATAACACCCAGTGCCCGTCACCCATTCACTCCCACCCCCCGCCCTCCTCCCCTTCTACCACCCCTAGTTCGTTTCCCAGAGTTAGCAGTCTTTACGTTCTGTCTCCCTTTCTGATATTTCCCACACATTTCTTCTCCCTTCCCTTATTTTCCCTTTCACTATTATTTATATTCCCCAAATGAATGAGAACATATAATGTTTGTCCTTCTCCGACTGACTTACTTCACTCAGCATAATACCCTCCAGTTCCATCCACGTTGAAGCAAATGGTGGGTATTTGTCATTTCTAATAGCTGAGTAATATTCCATTGTATACATAAACCACATCTTCTTTATCCATTCATCTTTCGTTGGACACCGAGGCTCCTTCCACAGTTTGGCTATCGTGGCCATTGCTGCTAGAAACATCGGGGTGCAGGTATCCCGGCGTTTCATTGCATTTGTATCTTTGGGGTAAATCCCCAACAGTGCAATTGCTGGGTCGTAGGGCAGGTATATTTTTAACTGTTTGAGGAACCTCCACACAGTTTTCCAGAGTGGCTGCACCAGTTCACATTCCCACCAAAGTGTAAGAGGGTTCCCCTTTCTCCACATCCTCTCCAACATTTGTGGTTTCCTGCCTTGTTAATTTTCCCCATTCTCACTGGTGTGAGGTGGTATCTCATTGTAGTTTTGATTTGTATTTCCCTGATGGCAAGTGATGCAGAGCATTTTCTCATGTGCATGTTGGCCATGTCTATGTCTTCCTCTGTGAGATTTCTGTTCATGTCTTTTGCCCATTTCATGATTGGATTGTTTGTTTCTTTGGTGTTGAGTTTAATAAGTTCTTTATAGATCTTGGAAACTAGCCCTTTATCTGATATGTCATTTGCAAATATCTTCTCCCATTCTGTAGGTTGTCTTTGAGTTTTGTTGACTGTATCCTTTGCTGTGCAAAAGCTTCTTATCTTGATGAAGTCCCAATAGTTCATTTTTGCTTTTGTTTCTTTTGCCTTCGTGGATGTATCTTGCAAGAAGTTACTGTGGCCGAGTTCAAAAAGGGTGTTGCCTGTGTTCTTCTCTAGGATTTTGATGGAATCTTGTCTCACATTTAGATCTTTCATCCATTTTGAGTTTATCTTTGTGTATGGTGAAAGAGAGTGGTCTAGTTTCATTCTTCTGCATGTGGATGTCCAATTTTCCCAGCACCATTTATTGAAGAGACTGTCTTTCTTCCAATGGATAGTCTTTCCTCTTTTATCGAATATTAGTTGCCCATAAAGTTCAGGGTCCACTTCTGGATTCTCTATTCTGTTCCACTGATCTATGTGTCTGTTTTTGTGCCAGTACCACACTGTCTTGATGACCACAGCTTTGTAGTACAACCTGAAATCTGGCATTGTGATGCCCCCAGATATGGTTTTCTTTTTTAAAATTCCCCTGGCTATTCGGGGTCTTTTCTGATTCCACACAAATCTTAAAATAATTTGTTCTAACTCTCTGAAGAAAGTCCATGGTATTTTGATAGGGATTGCATTAAACGTGTATATTGCCCTGGGTAACATTGACATTTTCACAATATTAATTCTGCCAATCCATGAGCATGGAATATTTTTCCATCTCTTTGTGTCTTCCTCAATTTCTTTCAGAAGTGTTCTATAGTTTTGAGGGTATAGATTCTTTACATCTTTGGTGAGGTTTATTCCTAGGTATCTTATGCTTTTGGGTGCAATTGTAAATGGGATTGACTCCTTAATTTCTCTTTCTTCAGTCTCATTGTTAGTGTATAGAAATGCCACTGACTTCTGGGCATTGATTTTGTATCCTGCCACGCTACCGAATTGCTGTATGAGTTCTAGCAATCTTGGGGTGGAGACTTTTGGGTTTTCTATGTAGAGTATCATGTCATCGGCGAAGAGGGAGAGTTTGACTTCTTCTTTGCCAATTTGAATGCCTTTAATGTCTTTTTGTTGTCTGATTGCTGAGGCTAGGACTTCCAGTACTATGTTGAACAGCAGTGGTGAGAGTGGACATCCCTGTCTTGTTCCTGATCTTAGGGGAAAGGCTCCTAGTGCTTCCCCATTGAGAATGATATTTGCTGTGGGCTTTTCATAGATGGCTTTTAAGATGTCGAGGAATGTTCCCTCTATCCCTACACTCTGAAGAGTTTTGATCAGGAATGGATGCTGTATTTTGTCAAATGCTTTCTCTGCATCCAATGAGAGGATCATATGGTTCTTGGTTTTTCTCTTGCTGATATGATGAATCACATTGATTGTTTTACGGGTGTTGAACCAGCCTTGTGTCCCAGGGATAAATCCTACTTGGTCATGGTGAATAATTTTCTTAATGTACTGTTGGATCCTATTGGCCAGTATCTTGTTGAGAATTTTTGCATCCATGTTCATCAGGGATATTGGTCTGTAATTCTCCTTTTTGGCGGGGTCTTTGTCTGGCTTTGGAATTAAGGTGATGCTGGCTTCATAGAACGAATTTGGAAGTACTCCATCTCTTTCTATCTTTCCAAACAGCTTTAGGAGAATAGGTATGGTTTCTTCTTTAAACGTTTGATAAAATTCCCCTGGGAAGCCATCTGGCCCTGGACTCTTGTGTCTTGGGAGGTTTTTGATGACTACTTCAATTTCCTCCCTGGTTATTGGCCTGTTCAGGTTTTCTGTTTCTTCCTGTTCCAGTTTTGGTAGTTTGTGGCTTTCCAGGAATGCGTCCATTTCATCTAGATTGCCTAATTTATCGGCGTATAGCTGTTCATAATATGTTTTTAAAATCGTTTGTATTTCCTTGGTGTTGGTAGTGATCTCTCCTTTCTCATTCATGATTTTATTAATTTGAGTCTTCTCTCTCTTCTTTTTAATAAGGCTGGCTAATGGTTTATCTATCTTATTAATTCTTTCAAAGAACCAACTCCTGGTTCTGTTGATCTGTTCCACAGTTCTTCTGGTCTCGATTTCGTTGAGTTCTGCTCGAATCTTTATTAACTCCCTTCTTCTCTTGGGTGTAGGATCTATTTGCTGTTTTTTTCTCTAGCTCCTTTATGTGTAAGGTTAGCTTTTGTATTTGAGTTCTTTCCAGTTTTTGAATGGATGCTTGTATTGTGATGTATTTCCCCCTTAGGACTGCTTTTGCTGCATCCCAAAGATTTTGAACGGTTGTATCTTCATTCTCATTAGTTTCCATGAATCTTTTTAATTCTTCCTTAATTTCCTGGTTGACCCTTTTATCTTTTAGCAGGATGGTCCTTAACCTCCATGTGTTTGAGGTCCTTCCAAACTTCTTGTTGTGATTTAGTTCTAATTTCAAGGCATTATGGTCCGAGAATATGCAGGGGACAATCCCAATCTTTTGGTATCGGTTCAGACCCGATTTGTGACCCAATATGTGGTCTATTCTGGAGAAAGTTCCATGTGCGCTTGAGAAGAATGTGTATTCAGTTGAGTTTGGATGTAAAGTTCTGTAGATATCTGTGAAATCCATCTGGTCCAGTGTATCATTTAAAGCTCTTGTTTCTTTGGAGATGTTGTGCTTAGAAGACCTATCGAGTATAGAAAGAGCTAGATTGAAGTCACCAAGTATAAGTGTATTATTATCTAAGTATTTCTTCACTTTGGTTAATAATTGATTTATATATTTGGCAGCTCCCACATTCGGAGCATATATATTGAGGATTGTTAAGTCCTCTTGTTGAATAGATCCTTTAAGTATGATATAGTGTCCCTCTTCATCTCTCACTACAGTCTTTGGGGTAAATTTTAGTTTATCTGATATAAGGATGGCTACCCCTGCTTTCTTTTGAGGACCATTCGAATGGTAAATGGTTCTCCAACCTTTTATTTTCAGGCTGTAGGTGTCCTTCTGTCTAAAATGAGTCTCTTGTAGACAGCAAATAGATGGGTCCTGCTTTTTTATCCAGTCTGAAACCCTGCGCCTTTTGATGGGGTCATTAAGCCCGTTCACATTCAGAGTTACTATTGAGAGATATGAGTTTAGTGTCATCATGATATCTATTCAGTCTTTGTTTTTGTGGACTGTTCCACTGAACTTCTTCTTAAAGGGGAATTTTAAGAGTCCCCCTTAAAATTTCTTGCAGAGCTGGTTTGGAGGTCACATATTCTTTTAGTTGCTGCCTGTCTTGGAAGCTCTTTATCTCTCCTTCCATTTTGAATGAGAGCCTTGCTGGATAAAGTATTCTTGGTTGCATGTTCTTCTCATTTAGGACCCTGAATATATCCTGCCAGCCCTTTCTGGCCTGCCAGGTCTCTGTGGAGAGGTCTGCTGTTACCCTAATACTCCTCCCCATAAAAGTCAGGGATTTCTTGTCTCTTGCTGCTTTAAGGATCTTCTCCTTATCTTTGGAATTTGCAAGCTTCACAATTAAATGTCGAGGTGTTAAACGGTTTTTATTGATTTTAGGGGGGGATCTCTCTATTTCCTGGATCGGAATGCCTGTTTCCCTTCCCAGATTAGGAAAGTTTTCAGCTAGAATTTGTTCAAATACATATTCTGGCCCTGTGGCCCTTTCGGCGCCCTCGGGAACCCCAATTAAACGTAGGTTTTTCTTCCTCAGGCTGTCGTTTATTTCCCTTAATCTATCTTCATGGTCTTTTAATTGTTTGTCTCTTTTTTCCTCAGTTTCCCTCTTTGCTATCAACTTGTCTTCTATGTCACTCACTCGTTCTTCCACCTCGTTAACCCTCATTGTTAGGACTTCTAGTTTGGATTGCATCTCATTCAATTGATTTTTAATTTCTGCCTGATTAGCTCTAAATTCTGCAGTCATGAAGTCTCTTGAGTCCTTTATACTTTTTTCTAGAGCCACCAATAGCTGTATAATAGTGCTTCTGAATTGGCTTTCTGACATTGAATTGTAATCCAGATTTTGTAACTCTGTGGGAGAGAGGACTGTTTCTGATTCTTTCTTTTGAGGTGAGGTTTTCCTTCTAGTCATTTTGCTCAGTGCAGAGTGGCCAAAAGCAAATTGTATTGGGAAAAAGAGAAAAAGAGAGGAGAGAAAGAAGGAAAGAAAAGAGAAAGAGAAAAAAAAAAAGGGAAGAAAAAGAAAAAAAAAACGAAAAAAAAAAAAGAAAAAGAGAAAGAAAAAGAAAGGAGAAAAAAAAAAGGGGTGGGGTGGGGGAAGGAAACAAGTCAAAAAGCAAAACAAAACAAAGCAAAACAAAAAAAAAACAACAACAACAACAAAAAGAACCACAGGGGAGTATCTTCTGATTCTGTGTTCTTTAAGTCCCTTGGCTTCTCCTGGAAGTTGTCCGTCTAGCTGATCTTCTGGGGGAGGGGCCTGTTGTGCTGATTTTCAGGTGTTAGCACTTGGGGGAGCTGCTGTGCCCCTGCCTGGTGCAGGGCTCAGTGGGGGTTGTTTACCCCGTGAGGCCGCAGAAGGAACAGCCCCAGTGGCGGGGCAGCTCTGGAAACCTGGATTCAGCTCCGGCAGGAACTCCGTCTGCAGGGCCTGGAGGCTCTGGGCGGGGCCGCTGATCTGCTCAGCTGGGGCAGGAGCGTCCTCGCTGTCCTGGGCCCTCCCGGCCTCTGCCTGTCCCGGGGGGAGGCGGGATCCTGGGCTGTGTCCCGGCGCCCTGTGCTCCGGAGCCTGCGCTGGTGGATTCGCGCTCCCGGGCCGCGCAGCCCCCTCCGCGGAGCCGCCGCCCGAGCCCCTCCGAGCTGCTCCTGGAACCGCGCAGCCCCCTCCGCACGGAGCCTCTTCCTCTGCCCGAGCCCCTCCGAGCTGCTCCCGGGGCCGCGCAGCCCCCTCTGCAGAGCCGCCCCCGAGCCCCTCCGAGCTGCTCCGGGTCCCGCCGGGTCCCGCCGTGCGCGCTGCAGCCCTTAGGGAGCTCGGCGCACTCTCCTGGGCGCGCAGTTGCTCTGTTACTGTCCCAGGGAACCCGAGGGCATCCTCGCCCTCCTGGGTCCTGCTCCACCTCCCCACGAGCCCCTTTCCGCCCAGGAAGGTCGGTGCAGCTCCTGCGTCTCCGGGACGGGTCTCTCCTGTCCTGGGGACACTCGCCCCGGCCTCAGCCCGGCTCCTCGCGGGGCCCCTCCCCCTTGGAGGCCTTTGTTCCTTTATTTCTTTTTCCCCGTCTTCCTACCTTGAGAGATGCGCGAACTCTTCTCACTGTAGCATTCCAGGTGTTCTCTCTTTAATTCTCAGGCCGAATTCATAGATTTTCAGGATAATTTGAAGGTTTTCTAGGTAGTTTGGTGGAGACAGGTGATTTGGAGACCCTACTCTTCCGCCATCTTGCTCCTCCCCCCCTGCTTTTACTTTTAACTATATGGTTTTAAGGCAAAATTTTAGTTGTAAACTCTAGGAAACCCAACAATAAAAAAACTCAAAAAACAAACACATTTAAAAAATAACAGATAATTAAAATGGTAAATTATATCTATTTAATACAAAATAAGGCAATAATGGAGGAATAGGGAACAAAAGGACATAAGATATACAGAAAAAATTTTAAAATGCAGGTATAAATCATTGCTTATCAATAATTAATGTAAACAAATTAGTATCTCTAACTAAAAGTCAGAGATTAGAAGAATGGATTTTATTTTTAAAAAGCATAATCCAATCCTATACTCTACATACAAGACACACATATTAGATTCAAAGATATAAATAACTTGAAAAGGATGGGAAATGATACACCACACAAATGGTGTGTGAAAAAGAACTGGAGTGGCTATACTAATGTCAGGAAAAAATACACTTTAAGACAAAATGTGTTACTAGAGACAAAGAAGGATATTTTATAATGATAAAAGGATTGATCTATCAAAACGATGTAAGAATTATAAACTTTTATGCACCAATCAACAAAGCTCTAAAATACATAAGGCAAAGACTGACAGAATTCAAAGAAAATGACAATATGGTTGAAAAAGACATCCCTGCTTTTTTTTTTTTTAAGATTTATTTATTTGAGAGAGAGAGCACGCACATGCATGTGTGAGTTGGGGAGAAGCAGGCGGAGAGGGAGACAATCTTAAGCAGACTCTAGGCTGAGCACAGAGCCTGGTGCAGGGCTGAATCTCACAACCCTGAAATCACCGCCCAAGCTGAAGCCAAGAGACAGATGCTTAATCCAGGTGCCCCCAATATCCCACTTTAAATAATTAAAAGAACAACTAAAGGGGTGCCTGGCTGGCTCAGTTGGTGAAGCATGTGACTCATAATCTTGATGTTGTAAGTTTCAGCCCCAGGTTGGGTGTAGAGATTACTTAAAAAATAAAATCTTAAAAAAAAAAAAAAAGAATACCTAGAAAGATCAACAAAGAAACAGAACACTTGAATTAACACTATAAACCAACTAGACCCAATAGATATCTATAGAACACTCTATCTAATGGCAGCACAATACATATTTTTCTCAAGAGTACAAACAGTCTCTGGACTAGACCATTATGTTAAGCCATAAAAAGGAGCCTCAATAAAGTTGACAATTTGAAAATTAACAAAGTATGTTCTCTGGCCAAAATGTAATAAGACCTAAGTAACAGAAACTAGAAAAATCCGCAAATATATGGAAGTTAAACAATACACTCTTAAATAATCAACAGATCAAAGAAAAGGGAAATTAGAAAATACCTTGAGATGAATGAAAATGAAAATACAACATACAGAAAACTTATGAGATTCAGCTAAAACAGTGCTTAGAAGAAAAAGTATAGCAGTAAATACCCATGTATGTGTGTGTGTGTGTGTGTGTGTGTGTGTGTATCACCGATAACCTAACCTTCCATGTTAAAGTCCAAAAAGTGGTGAAAATTAAATAAAAATAAGCAGAAAGAAGTAAATAGTAAAGCTTAGAGCAAAAAAAAAAAAATAAAGCTTAGAGCAGAAATAGGTGAAATAACAGAAAAACAATACATAGATTCCCATTCATTTGTGTATTGCCTTTGGCTATTTTCAGGCTACAACAGTAGAGCTGAGTAACTGGAACAGAGACCATACAACCCCACAAAGTCTAAATATGTTCTACTTAGCATTTTAATAAAAAGTGTGGAAGACATCTGGTCTCAGCTCTAACATATAATGAGTTTGGAAGTCTTCACTCCCATCTTTACAACAAGATGAAAGGTAAACAAACTGAAAACAACATGCCTTTTCTTAGACCATCAGGGAATTAAGATCACGGGACAAACTGTCACTTAGAAATTTTAAGAGGCAGCCAAATCCAGAGAAGCACAGCTGAGATCAGCTTACCTGGAGCAACAGATGCTGGAGTCTTTAACTGTTACGAATATTTCAGTGATAAACTTGACAAATGGCTGAAGGCTGAATGTGACTGAGAAACTCCTTTGGGATCCAATCTTAGGGGAACCCAAATATTCTTATGAATTTTACCTCAAGGAACTCCACCAGGTTCCTCATGGTAATGATCCCCCCAAAATACCTGCCCATTTTAGTCACAGGGAGGGGTTAAGTAACCATTTTGAAATACACCCAAAGCATTCTCTGTAATGAAGGCCAATGGTTCAAGTAAAATGCTGTTCTAGACCCTTTTATGACCCAGAGAAGGGAAATTAGTCAACTCCAGCCCCTCTTGAAATCCTCCCTATTGAACCTAAGAAGAAAAAAGAAAAAAAGCTAAGGAGTATTTCTGAAAGTCACAGCCTAAGCGCTCAGGTTCACTAAAAGACAGGGTGTTATTCATAAAATTACAGAATAATTCCTCTCCCACAACACCTTAGTGCCACATCAGCAAAGGTGCAGTATAATAATAAGTGGATTATAACCGAAAGAGTGGGAAGACACCAATTCTATTTAAGAAGAAATTCTTAGGGAAATCTCAAACAGGGGAGAAAATATTAAAAATACACCTGAGGAAACTGAATCCTGTGGGACCTAACAGCTATAGCTACAGCTATAACATGACAGACAGCCTAGCTCTTAATCACATCAACACAAAACCTTCTACTTAAGGCCCATTTCCCTCTGTTTCAATTATCCCAAATATCATGTCCAGTTTTCAAAAAAAAAATTACAAAGCATGCTAAAAAGAAAGAAAACAAACACACAAAAATCTCCCAGTATCTGAAGTGACAAATCTAACACCAGAACCAGATTCAGTAGCGGGTGATGAAGATGTTCTGCATTACACAGTGGTGATGGTTGTATGACCTTGTAACTATATTTTTTAAAAAACTACATTTTACACTTTAAAAGGGTGAACTTCATGGTATTTGATTATCTGTTAAAAATGATTTTAAAAGGGATGCCTGGGTGGCTCAGTGGTTGAGCATCTGCCTTTGGCTCAGGTCGTGATCTCGGATCCAGGGATCAAGTCCTGCATCGAGCGTGCTTCTCCCTCTATGTCTCTGTCTCTCTTTCTGTGTCTCTCTCATGAATAAATAAAATAAAATAAAATAAAATAAAATAAAATAAAATAAAATAAAGATTTTTTTAAAGACTTACATATTTTATAACTTTTTCCAAAACAAGTTTTCCTATCCCATCCACATCTACTCAATTTGTGAAAATAACATTATAGAATAAAATAAATCTATGGAAATTATGACAATTGAATTATAAATTTTAAGTTATTATTTTCATTGCATAATTCTTTGCTATCCATAACATTAACAACAAAAGAGTAAACATATTTTCTTTTTCCATTCAATAAATAAATACTTAATGTCTGCCTCATATAAAAAACTGTACTCTTGTTGGGATACAGAAATGAAGTTGAGAATCCCATAAAACAAGACTATATAGGAAAAGCAAAGACTACCCAGAGTACAATGGAGTTGAGTTTAAGAAGGTAGAAGAGCATTTCTAGCTGCCTGATCAAAGAAGGCTTCATAGCAGAGGCAGCATTTTAATTGGGCCTTTGTTTATTCATTTAACCAATTATTCATTTAACCATTTATTCATTTAACCAATCTCGAAGGGCTTATTATGTTCATGTAATATGCTAGTGCTAAGAAAACAAAATTAAAAATGAAATGGATCCTCTCATTGTATCACAAGATAAAACTCAAAATATGCATGTACAAATATGTGTGCTTATTTGCATAGGTATGGATAACTAAACCAAGTATAGAGTAATGAGAGTACTTGTGAAGAATGAGTGGATGTCAACAAAGAAGCATAAACCCTTTCAATGGCTTTTCGGAGAAACTACCACTGCTAAAATATGGCCTCAGGTTTCCTCATTATTAAGCCTCTGATTAAATTCCTACGTAACTTCCTCCACTGCTTCTTTATTGTATCTATACTCTGTATTGGCTATTCTGTCCTCTACTACTTTTCCCCATCCTTCTATCCATTCATTTAAGTACTAGTAGGGAGCCCATATATGCAAGACAAGGTACAGGGCTGCTGGACCACACGGGATGAACAGGGTTCTAGCCCTTATGAAGTTGACATTCTGTAGAAGGATAAAGATATTGTACTAATAAGACAACTGTTAATTACATTTGATATATAAAACAAGAAAAAAATATAAAAGTCTATGAATATACAATGACAGTTTGAGTCCTTCTTTCCTCTGAGGTATTTGACTTCATGTTTAGTGAGTGGTAAATATTCTACATTCCTTGATAAAAACAGATGACAGAGCATAGAAGATAAATCCTTAAAACTGACATCATAGCGAAGTTGCTCAGAGTTCAGTCATCTGGGGCAAGTCACAATATTTCTACCAGGGTGAAGGGCAAGTTGCTTGAGAAAGAGAAAGTGACACATGGGTCACTTTGGATTTAGGAGGCAACATATCCTCTATTAAAGTTTTCTAGTTTGAGTAATTTAGTGAGTAACTCATAGTTTTGAATGGATCCCAGAGCTTCCAGGCATGCTGACCTCAGGCCATATGACCCAGAAGATCCAATGGTAGGGAGAAGAATTATGGCAATACCTTAGGGTTTGGGGAAAAAGGCCTATTCCTCTCGTTCTGATAAATATTATCCTTCTGAGAAATAGTTCTAGGCTTGTTACTGGGCTTCCAAGACTAAATATCTGACCCATTGGATACCAGATAACCATGTGATGCGAGCTGTCCATGGTGAGCTGCTCAGTGTAGCACAATAAAAAACACAAAAGATATAGAAAGAAAAACTGGAGCTAGGCAATCATGCTCATAGTTGACATTCAGATGACAGCAAGACTGAACCTGAAATCACTTTACAGACACTGTTAGGTCAGTAAAAGTTATTAGTTTGGCTTTCTTTCAATTCCTGAGACACTTATGCAGGCTCTTTTCTTCTTAGAGCCTTCACACACATTGTTCCCGCTGCTGGTGAGGCTCTTTCCCTGCTTTTCCTTCTCATCTTTCATGTCTCAGCTTAAATGTCACCACCCAGAACAGACTTCCCTGGCCACACTGTCTAAAGCTATGCACTTACCTCCACACCATTACATCGATCACATGTATCACGGTACTTTGCTGTTCCTTTTTGTGCCACATGTTACAATTTGCTGTTATATATTTGCGTGTTTATTTGAATGTTGTATATCTCTTCTATCAGACTGATTCCCACAAGAAGGCAAGAATAATGTCTGCTTTTCCACCACTGTATATCCAACAGTTGGCACAATACAAAGCAACACTCACTAAAATTTGTGTAATAAATAAGAACAACTGCTTGGACTCTCATCCTCTCAGGAATGGTATTTGGCCTTCTCCTTCTATAAACCCAGTATTCCATCTTTTGCACGGTCCTTTGTGCACATCACTGGGGATTTGGGAGACCTACCAGAGAAATTAAAATGCCTAAAGTCAGAAGAAATTGGGGAGTTACTCCTTGGCATTCCTTCTTAAAACTTGGACTACAGGACTCTACTTCTCTATAAATGTTATACTGCAAGTTAGAGCATCAAGTTAGAGCATAATTCAATATTTAATAAAGTTCAGTATCTCCTATGGGCGATTTTGACCTAATGCTAATTTTGATCAGTCTCAGCACTGGCTTAAAACATGGAAATAGGAAGAAAAGGAGAAATAAGGTATGTTTTTGTGATAAAATATCTGAGCTGAAAAATTCACGTAAGTGAGATGAAAGAAGGGGAGGTACAGCTTTGCCTTACTTTTAGGCAATTACTGAAGAAGTCTCAGACTGAACTATTTCTGTAATCAAAATGAAAGTTTTACTAACTTTCTAAATGTTTAGTTATGATTTTTTAACCTAACTCTGTAGTTTTTATTATTATAATATTTATACTAAAAAATAAAATATAAAGCAGAAAAGAGCCCTAAGAATGTACTCATAATTGGGAACTTCTTTCATTTCACCATCCAATAAAAGGCATATTACTAAGAAAAGTCCCACAATTTGACATCTTCAATACATAAGAAACATTCATTGTAGCATGGAAACGTACCTATCTCCCTAGCTGTTTCCACATGCAGGTCTTGGACTGGCTCTTTTTCTTGTTTCTCTCAGACATTTTCTTCTCTTCTTTCCTGAAGATTACATCATCAGTCTGCTGGGCCTTTGTGGTATGAAGAAGAGGGCAAAGCAAAAGGTTGACATTTTCAAACTATCAAATGTCAAGAAAAATAAAACATCACTTACTCAGCAACAAAAGCCTACATACATAATAATGCAACTAGTATCCTCACAGATTCTGATATCAGCTTAATTAATTGGACATTTAAGGTCATCTTCATCATTAGTGTCTAGATAACATTTACAAACTTTGTCAGGTTAAAAAAACTTCATGTGTTAACTAGCAGGTTAATAACGATCGCAGTATAATAATTTCCCTTGAAAATGTTAAACAACAGAGTTTCACATTGAAAGTTAGTATTCAAAAAAAAAAAAGAAAGTTAGTATTCAGAGTTGTTTTGGTTTACTATTGTGTTTAATACCGATTTACTCATAATGAGGCTTTCTTTATTCACAGAAATAAGTAATAATTTATGAAGTGCTTCACAGTTTAAGGATGATATATGCATTTTCCCATCTTTTTCTCAACAATTAGAATAATGAAGGGATAGCAATATCAACTAAGTATAATAGATGGCATTCATATTTATGGTTTTGTGACTTAAAAAAAAAGTACCTAATTGTCTATGAAATTTTGTCTGGGGAAAATAAACCCATACACCATGGCAAAGGGTATACCAAAACCCTCCTAAGTTTAATGCACATGTTATTTAAAATTTATTAATTTCTATTCCTTTTCTTGGTCTTTAAAAAAACTTCAAAAATGATTACTACTCTTGTTGACTTTTCATAAGAATTCATAAAAAGACACTGATACTACAGCTTTTCAACTAGCATTATTATTTCTCTTCTATCTGTTAGTAAGTTCTTGGATTTTAAATGTTAGGATAGTGATAATGTTGAAATTTGGCATATTATATATAGTTATAATGGTAATATCATAAAGCATTTAAAATTGAACATTTACTTTTTCTTAGTGGTGGAAATAATTTTATTGTTTTTGTAAATAGTAGCACATGGTAAGAATATGTTTAGTACTACTTACACTCTATGTTGTGTAACATTACCATGGGGAAAGGACTTCAAATAAACAGAGTAAATAAACAACATTACCATGGGGAAAGGACTTAAAATAAACAACATTACCATGGGGAAAGGACTTCAAATAAACAGAGTAAATAAACAACATTACCATGGGGAAAGGACTTCAAATAAACAGAGTAAACAAACAACAGAGTGATAGAAGTAGAATAATAGAGTGAAGATGGAAACAATAGTTTCTTCATGGCTCTTCACAAAAGTAATTACTGGGCTTGTCATTAAAGTCACCTTGCTGTCCTCTTTCCTACCAGGGCCCTCAATATACACATTAGGTTTTTCATTGTAGAAAGTTTGGAACATACTGAACATAAAGTATGTATACAGGTCTTAATTATCTCCAGTAGTTCTATGGTACAGAACTGTTAACATTTAAGTTTATAATCCCCCCCCCCCCCCGGTCTATTATACTATGTATATGCATGTGATTACATTGATATAATTTGTTTTGTTTTTTTAAGATTGTATTTATTTATTCATGAGACAGAGAGAGAGGCAGAAACATAGGCAGAGGGAGAAGCAGGCTCCCTGCGGGGAGCCTGATGCAGGACTCAATCCTAGGACCCCGGAATATGCCCCGAGCCAAAGGCAGATGCTCAACCACTGAGCCACCCAGGTGCCCCTATAATTTGTTTTTTATATATATCTATAATTAGGGTTGTCTTGTATGCTGTTTCGGTATTTCTTTTTGTCATCAAATATCTACTTTATCTACTTTTTCCTCGTCATCAAATATTGTAAAATATGAAAAGCCTGGTGGAGGTGGAGGTTGTCAAAATATACTTACAGATACATGAATGATAATCAGAGGTCACTTAAAGTCACTTAAAAATCAATACGTCTCTAAGAAAATATGCATGAGATAGATAACGAATAAGTATGTTTTTATTAACACTTTAAAAAAATTCTTAAATTACAAAAATTGTACTTTGTTGTGTCACTCAGAAAGTAAAAATCCTCCATGAATGTATCTCCCACTAAGAGTTTGGTATATATTCTTCTAGCTTCAATGTGCTTTTAAATGACTAGTATTTCAACTTACAAAGTTACTGTAATTTACTTAATTCTCAATGTTGGGCATTTAAGCTATTGACAGTGTTTAATAGTAAATATATTTTGCAGATCCCTAAATATATATCTTTTAGTCCTTCAACAAATCATGCTAAATTTATCATATCCTTCTCTTACATATATACAGATCATAATTAAGTCTCATGAATTTCAATTCTGAACTTCTTTGAATCTACCTCCTTATATGCAAAATTTGAGGTTAGATCACAATTCTAAAATGCTGCAGTTCTAAAAAAAATTGAGTTCTAACATAGCTCCTTAATAATTGATAAACTCTTAGAAAAAAAACGAGACATATAATTCATGCCTTCCAAATGAGTACAAAGAGGATATATGTACATGTAGGTGGTATATGCATGTGGGGAGGGCATAAAGAGAACCATAGAGAGTAATTATCTTTCTGGAACATCAGTCGGCTTCAGGATATAAGGATAAAGTATAGGTTTCTTCACTGTAAAATCTGAGAGTGAAACTTTATTTTATTTTGAGAGTGAAATTTTAAAATCTCACTGATTTCTAAGATAAAAATAGTCTTTGAAAAAAATTTTATATTTTTGAGTGTGATGCCCCCAAAAGTCAGGATTTATATTCCACTTTTATTAGGAAAGGATGTAAACCTAGAAGTGAAGAGGGAGAAGACTTACCAGTTGTAGCACAAACCATTTGAGAATCGGTATCACGTTCTTAAGAGTTATTGGGATATTTGACCTAATCCTTGGCCTGGGAATCTAAACACCCATTCAGTCGCTTCAGCCTCATTCCAGAACTTGTCAATAGGTTAAGGTTTGTTTGATTTTACTAATTCAAACTTGTCCCATCTTGCTTTCATACAATTTCATGAAACTTCTATTTCATTTCTTTTAAAACAAAAAGGCCAGTGTCCATACAGCAATGTCTAACCTTTACAAACATACCCCCAGGGAGTACTGTCCACTACATATACCCATAAATATCATTCCTATTTCTTATTCAATGCTTTATGAATCTTGCAATCAATGTATGGTTTTTACTTACACAATCATCATCCCTACTTCAGATGTACTGCATTATTTCACATTAAAAAGACTATGAGCTTGCTCTAAAAAAGTTTCTAGAGATGCCTGGGTGGGTCAGCGGTTGAACATCTGCTTTGGCTCAGGTCGTCATCCTGAGGTCCCGCGAGGAGTCCTGCATCCAGCTCCCTACAAGTGAGCCCGCTTCTCCCTCTGCCTGTCTCTGCCTCTCCCCGTCTCTCATGAATAAATAAAATCTTTAAAAAATATAAAGTAAGTCTTTTTTATAAAAAAAGATTCAGATCTCAAGGATTAAGTAAAAAGAACTGAATCATAGGCACTTAGATTTTCCTATCACAGAAGAGGGAAGAAGGGAGATCTAATATACAAAAATCATAGCATTTCAAAACCCAAATGAACTACGAAGCTAGCTTTCCTCACAAAAATTATTCGTAGCAAGCTTAACGGCCACTTAAAGAGCAAACTTCAAGGTCTTTGTTTTCTCACTTTGAATAGGCTAAAACTGACACGCAACACGCAAAGCGCGCCAAATGATGGACAAAACGAAGTCCACTCAAAGTAGAAAAATCTAAGAAATATTTCTGTACGTTCTGCTCTTTGTATCCAGGTGGCAAGTAACTTAAATTTTCCGTTTGCTTCCTTTATTGCATGAATTAAATTTTTTGATTTTTTTTTTTTTTTTTTGAAAATGGCTCGAAGGGGCCGGCGCTGACGCCCGGGTGCAGAGAGGTCACCAGCACGGTCTCACCACCGCGAGGAGGCTCCGCTGGCGCCGGGGACTCCCCGCTCGGGAGGGCCTGCCCCCAGTTGCACCTGCAGCGTTAGCTCGCGGGACTGGCCGGTTCCCCCAACCGGAGAGCGGCGGGGAGGCCAGGCCGGGGGAGGGGGAGGGGCCGGGGGAGGGGGTGGGCTTCAGACTTGAGCACCCCTCCCTCGTCGGCCCCGCGCGAACCAGGAATTGGAATAAAATGTGCAACACAGCGACCTCAACTAACTTTGCCAGGGAACCTGCCGCATCTTCCCGGACGCTTCTCAGAACCTCAGCTACCAGCGAAAGCCGGGGACCCGCCGGCGGAGGGGAGCCGCAGCCTCGCAGGCACAGCGGGCGCCACGCCCCGGCCGCCGGCGGCGTGACCCGGAAGTGCTCGGCGGCGGCGGCGGCGGCGGCGGCGGCGGCTGCGGCGGCGGGGGCGGGGGCGGGGGCCGGGGCCGGGGCGGGGGCCGGGGCGGGGGCGGGGGCGCGGCCAAACCGGCGCACACGCGCGCGCTCCCCGCACAAGTCCCGCCGGCCGCCCGGCGCTCTCCCGGAGGCGCGCCCGAGCCGCCGCGGCCGCCGCCAACATGGCCGAGACGAGCGAGGAGGTGGCGGTGCTGGTGCAGCGGGTGGTGAAGGACATCACCAACGCCTTCAGGAGGAATCCGCACATGTGAGTCGCGGCCCCGCGGGGGGCGGCGGGGGCGGGGCCGGGCCTCGAGCGGGCGGGCTGGGGGCACGTCCCGGCTCGCGCGCCCCCCGCGGGAGGGGGCCGGGGCGGGCCGGGGCCCCGCTGCGCTCGGCCGCCGCGGGGCCCGCTTTCCGCTCCCGGAAAGTGACCTCGGAAAATCCGCGGCGGGCGACTTTTGTCCGCTAGGACTCCACGCGACTCGGAGGACTTGACGCGTGGGTCGGTCCGCAGCCTCCGTGCGTTGAAGGTGCCCGCGCGCGGGGTGGCTGTGGGTCTGCCGCGGCTTCGTGGCCACGACTCTTGAGGTTCATCCCGGGCCGGCGATGGGCACGCGGCGCGGGGAGGGCGGCGGTCGCCCACGCTCGTCCGTCTCCGGTGGGGCCGGCCTCCTAGCCAGCGGCAGTTCGCGGCGGCTTTTTGTTTTTTTTGTTTTTTGGACTTTCGCCTCGCTTGTCCCAAGACCGTGGAGGGACTCGCGTGAAACATTCCGCTTGGAAGGTGAACAGAGAGCATCCTCGAGAGTGTAGCTTCTGGGGGCGCCTGGGTGGCCCAGCGGTTGAGCATCTGCCCCGGGGTCAGGTCGTGACCCCGGGGTCGCCATCGGGCTCCCCGCGAGGAGCCTGCTTCTCCCTCTGCCTGTGTCTCTGCCTCTCTGTGTGTGTGTCTCATGAATAAATAAGTGGAATCTTTAAAAAGAGCGAGAGAAAGTAGCTTCTGGGGGCGCCTGGGTGGCTCAGTGGGTTAAGCGTCTGTTTGGCTCAGGTCAATACATCCCAGGGTCCTGGGAGGCCTGGAATGGGTCTGTTGTATAGCCCAGGAAGCCTTGACACTTTGTATCGTTTTAGCATTATCCGATTCATGGTTACAGGGAACATTTTAACTCTTGTCCTATCCAGACACTGCTGCCCTCTCTTAAGTAGGACACCACAGCACTGACACGCGTATCCCTCCCTCCTTCCTTTTCACGGTCCTTGGAGTACTCCCGGAAGATACCAGAGGAGACCGTATTCTTTCTGACACTTATGCTTTAATGTAAGGAGTGAAAAGAAAAACTATTAAAAGCTCTGTCTACGGTATACAAAAGAAGATGGAGAAGCAGAAGCAACAGTGTTTAATTGTTGCTCCCCCCTCCCGGCAAGAAAGAAACATGGAATCCAAATTTACATTACCGTATTTCCACTTTTTCTAATTGTTCGTGAAGAGTTGTTTTTTTTTTTTAAATATTTTTTAAACTGGAACACATGAATTATTCTCTTTATGCATTTTAAACCGTTTTAAACCCTTCAGCTTCTCGCCCTAAAGGAGGTACCAAACCTACATCTAAATGAAGTGTTCTTTTCCTTCAAAGTGATGCTTAAAAAATTAAGCCCTCAGATGTCTCACTCCCTTGTGGCACACAATTGGAGACCTGTAATAGTGCTTCATTAAAAACAGAAAGCTGCTGGCCTCAAAACACACCTGCCACCTCTGACAGTGTCCACTTCCTTTCCCCTTGTGACTGCTGCCTTTTTAAAAAATGAATGTTTGGAATGATTTCCTGGCAGTAACCATAGTGGGTACTGGGTCTTTTAAAGAATGCTTTGATGCCTTGTATATCAGTCTTTCAGTCTTTTTTTTTTTTTTTGAGAATGAAAACTTTAGCGTAAATAAGAGACAACCTCAAAAAAAAAAAAAAGTTGGATAAGTGAAGGGCCTATTTTTCTCATCATTGATGTTGTTTTTCTTGAAGAAATTATAGCAGAGATTAGAAAGAAGCCTAATAAGTACAGTAATCATAGTTTCTCTTCTTTGAGATAGATTGAAAAAGCCCAACAGCAGTGCCTGGGTGGCTCAGTCCATTAAGCCTCTGACTCTTGGTTTCAGCTCAGGTCATGATCTCTCCATCTCTCCAGCTCCTGAGATTGAGCCCTGCCCCTGCAACAGGCTCCCTGCTTAGTGCTCTGCCTCCCCTCACTTTGGAACCCTCTACCCCTTTTCCCCCACTTGTCTCTTTGTCTAAAACAAATGTTTTGTTTGTTTGTTTTTAAATCAGTGTTTTCTATTTGAAGAAACTGAGCTTGATTGGTTGAGTGCACTTTGGAACACATCTCCGTTTTCTGGATCATATTTATTGAAACTCATAAAAGACTTTAATGCCCCCCAATCATGGTGAAAGCTCCCTAATATGCTATCGATGCAAAATTTAAGATTGTTAATAAACATTTGGGCCGTTTAAGATTTAAAAGATTGAAATAGGGGCACGTGGGGTGGTTCAATGGTTGAGCATCTGCCTTTGGCTCAGGTTGTGATCCTGGAGTCCTGGGATCAAGTCTTGTGTCCAGCTCCCTCCAGGGAGCCTGCTTCTCCCTCTGCCTATGTCTCTGCCTCTCTCTTTGTCTCTCATGAGTAAATAAGTAAAATCATTAAAAAAATAAATAAAAGTTTGAAATAGGTTGAACATTTGAAATGATTTAAAATGATTCATAATATAGGCCTGAAGAATTTAAATAGCTTAACTCACTGTTAAATAGTAATTTTCAGCCATATTGCACTATATATGTCCTACAATAACAATATCTTCAGTAATATCACCACACAGCATCTTTAAAAATGTGTTCTGGTTTGGATTTTTTAAGATTGCCTATACTTCTTCCCTTAATCTAACCCTCTTCTAAAATAAATAGGCAATATTTCTATTAAAAGAAAAAATGCATTGTTTATCTCAAAAATTAGTTACCTAATAACACTTTTCAGCACTATACAAAGAAGTTTTTCATTCTTTACTTTTTGTTTTCCTTTATTCTTCAAACACAAGATAGACAACTAATTTTATTAGACAATATTCACTCCATTGAACATATTGACTTTGTTTCTATAAAAATGCTTCGCCAGGAGTTGTCGAACACACATTGGTTAAGATGTGGATTTTGTTACTGGTAGATATGCATAGGTGACCCTCTGTCAACCTCTTTTTCCTCTTGCTCTATTGAGGTTGATGAAAACAGGTAAATCTCCTCACACAATATCTGGCCCTTAGCTGCCACTAAGTAAATATTAGATTTAACCTAAATTTCTGTATTCCTCAGAAAACCATACCAGCCAACTGAGTAACTGAATGAGAAATACTTCATAAATTGAAAAATACCATACAAATGTTGTTTGTATGGTTGACTCTTGGAAAATACCATTGGAACAACAGCTGAAGGCTTGACCCAGGGACCAGCAATAGCTTAATGTATAGACCCTTGCTAACGTGGAAGACAGCTGTTTATGGTGTTATTAGGGTCATGTCAAAGGTCTCTTACCCACCAAGGGTTTTTTTTTTTTTTTTTAATACTGTTTAAAATGTTTATTGAACCCTCACTGTTTATGAGATGATGTAGGTACTGATCCTCACAGTATAGGATACGAAGAAGTATGAAATACAGTTCTTATACTCACAGCACAGAAATATCTGTGATGGTGGAATTATCCTATGTCTATGCTGCCTCAAATGGTAGTTACTAGCTATATTTAGCTATTAAGTGCTTGAAATATGGCTAATGTGAATGAACAACTGAATTTTAAAAAATTTTAATGTGAATTGACTTATACATAGTGGCCATATATGCCTGTTAACCACTGTATTGCACAGAGTAACTCTAGATGGAGAAGTGAGACCCACCTGCATGAGCAGTAAATTAACCTTGCAAAGCAGGTGGTGATAAAGGCTGGACTAGCAGCGTGGTGAGCAAGTGCTGTGTGAGTGTGTTAGGCATGGGAGGAAGGCTTTGTATGGCTAGGCCAGGGCCCTTAGGGGAGGTGGGTTTTTAGCTGAACATTGAAGGCTGGGTAGGATTTATAGTCTCAGAGGGAGAGCCATAGACCTCTACATGAAACTATAAATTAACCCAGAGTAGCAAAACGTGATTGAAATGGTAGTCAAATTATGGAAGTCCTAGACTATGTGGCTTAATTTCTTTGCACCTGTATTTGACAGAATTCTAGTCTCTGGGTATGCAGGCTAGAAGTGGGGTAAAGATTGGTAAACATACCACACCTGGTCCCTGGCTCATTGGAACAAATCTACACACAGAATATAAAAAGAACCTGAAAGAATAAGGATACTTTGAAGGAATAATAACAGAGGGGCCTAATATATCAGAGAAGCTCAAAACAAGTCTTTTGAGGAAATTGCAATTAAATTGGGACATGAGGGATGGATAAGAGTTGGCTCAGGGAAAATAGACTTCCTAGGGAGTGCATAGGCCCCACTGGAAATTTTGGAGTAAAGGAGTAGTAAGGAAAGGCACATCTTTAAGTGGGAGTGAAGAATAAGAAACCCCAAGGCTTAATTGTCTCCTTACACTTGATTTTTTAATCTATTTAAATAAGAGTATAGTTGTAAAAGTTTGGATTTAGAATCTGACAGTCCTGGATTTGAATCTTGGCTTGTCAGTTAGGGACTGGTAGTTAAGACTCTTTCTTCATCTATAAAATAGGTTAAAATTCCTACTTTGTAAGATTGTGTGAAATAAATGAATAAATGAAACACAGAGCACTGCACATAACACTCAATAGGCAGTAGCAATTTTTGTGGCTGTTTTTAAAATAAGCCAGTTATATAATTTCAGCGATACACCATTAGTATTCTTCAGAATTGAGAAAGCCTGTGGTTTCTGAAATACCTTAATTTAATCACCATCAAAGTTTTAATTATCAATATGAAAGAATCAGTTCCTTTAGATATTTTGCTAACTTTCTTTTTAGTCATTCTGGAAAGAATTCCATTTTAATGGGAAAACAAACTTATTTTAATAGATTTTTATTTATGTATTGAGAGAGAGAAAGAACATGAGTGGGGAAGGGCAGAGAGAGAGGGAGAGAATCTCAAGCAGACTCCAAGCTGAGCATAGAACCCGACTTGAGTCATGACATGAGCTGAAATCAAGAGTGGGATGCTTAATCACCTGAGCCACCCTGGTACTCCCAAAATAACTATTAGATTAAGAAGATTTGTACCTGAATCCTTAGACTGTGTTTTCTATGCAGTCATCCACATTACAGGTTCAGTTTAGTATTTGGGGGCCATTCTTCCCTCCTAAAAGGGAAACTGGGTGATATTACTTTTGAAAATAATATGTGAGCCTACTGTAATTGATGATGTTTCTGAAAAGTGCTGACAAGGGAAGCTGTCTAAACATGAAGAACAAAGTCAGGATCAGTGTTACATGAACTTTGAACTTCATTTGGAAGTCAGTGGATCCCCACTGTGAAGCACTCAGAAAGCTGTACCATGCTGTGTATGATCTTTTTACGTTAATGTGTTGGTTCATTCCATTTTGCTGTGTTTTTGGAGCAGCCTTCAAAAGTAACCTAAAAAAGCAAGCCTCATAGTATCTCCTTGAGAATATTAGAACTTCTTCATCATCCCAGACCTTCGGGTCTTTAAAAATCCTATGACGTTGTTACTGCAGGTAGTTATTTGAGTGTCCTTGTTAAATATCAGGAATCTAAATTGCCAGAAACCTAAAAATATAAAAGACTGTGATTTGGTGGTAGCAAAAGAGTCAGAAATTTCTCTTGTAACATTATTTCACAAGGAAATGGGAGATGTATTTGGTATTTATAGAACACTCCTTGCAGCCATTAAAAATATAAAAATTAATTATGTAGGAAGATGTTTAATGTGAATTGTTAGTTTTTAAAAAGGGTGGTAAGATTGCAACAATGTATATGGAACTAGAGTGTATTATGCTAAACGAAATAAATCAGTCAGGAAAAGACAAATGTCCTGTGATTTCACTCATGTGGAATTTAAGAAACAAAACAAATGAACATAGGGAAGGAGAGGAGAAATAAAATAAGATAAAAACAGAGGGAGGCAAATCGTAAGAGATTCTTAAATTTAGAGAACAAACTGTGGGTTCCTGGAGTGGTGGTAGGAGGGGGGATGGGGTAACTGGATGATGGGCATTAAGGAAGGCACCTGATGTAATGAGCACTGGGTGTTTTATGTAAATGATGAATCACTAAATTTTACTCTTAAAACCAATACTGTACTCTGTTGTGCCCAAGATTGCGAATCCGAGAAACCACCAAGGAGCCGACACCGATGCAAACACACGAGGGTTTTATTTACAAGCTTGAGCTTGGGTCCAAGTATACCCAACACAGCGGAGCAGGGACTTGGACTCCGAGACTAAGAGGCGTAGCAGCTTTATAGGGGCCAGTGGCCAATGGGATTGTAACATAGGCAGAAAGTTGCAGTCATGTCGGTCCACAGGCAGGTGGCCGATTGAATTACATTTTACCCTATAGTATCCATTTGAGCTGGCCTATTATTTTGCTCAGAATCTACGCAGCGCAGCGCAGTTTTGGCGGGCACAAGGCGGGGTTACATTGTTATGAGCCGATTTCTGATTAGGTTGTGCCCAGCGGCTTGACTAGGGTGGGGCAGAGCCTTAAGCAATAAGGTCATGTGGGGGTCATACAGGAGGTGGCGGGGTGCAGCACAAAATGGAGTTAGTCCTGCTCTGCTTGTCCAGGGGTAGGGGATTTTTGTTAAATTTCCTGGGTCCCACATACTCTAGTAAACTAACTTGAGTTTAAATATAAATAAATGAGAGGGGGGAAAGGATTGTAGTGGAGTATGTCTACTATAATTCCACTTTTGTAAAACATTTAGAAAGAAAGGATGCATATCCAAACAGTGGTGTAGAAGGACAAAAAGACTTTGTTTTTTCTCTTGAGTCTTCTAATGTTTCTTGCCTATGAAATTAGAATTTCAATAGCCAGAAATGTAGAAGGAATTAATTTAAATAAATCCTGCTTGCTTTCACTCATGTTTTTATCTTTAGTGTCATGGGTTTTGGGCTGACTATTAAGAGATCCAGATTTTTAACTTAACATTAGCAATGTAACCTTGGATAATCATCATAACCCCAGTGGACCTTAGTTTCCTTGTCTGATAAAATGCGATACTGGGGGAATGAGGTTCCTTCCAATTTTAAAATGATTCTGGAATCCTATTCTAAGTTGTCTGAAAAAAAGTGGACTATGACCTGAGGGACTCAGCTTAGGAGAAATCTGAAGTCAAATACTCTGTTACTTGGAAGCTTACTGACCTACCTATCTTTATAAAGTATAGGCTATATTTTTAGGAAGCAGCAAAGTGTTGTATTTTAGGGTCGAATCACTTGACAAAAGCTTAACTTTTTTGCTTCACCCTCCCATCTGTTAATCAAATAACTTTTCTGGTTGGCCTCAGGCTCTTAACTGAGTTTTAAATAATACACTTCATCTTTGCCTGTCACTTCATAGCTTTCCACATTCTTACCTTGTACTATTTGCTCTTCCTAACAGGCATTATTCCTGTATTTCAGATAAGGATACCAATGACAGGTGACTTTGCTACATTCCCATTTGTCAGTGGTGAGGAGGCTAGCTAGGACCCTGGATCTTGGAAGATGGAGCACTTTAGTCTATATCCTGCTACCTCTCTTTTCATGCTTTGTTTTCCCTAGTACTTTACATTCCCTGATTATGGCCACTGTCATTCTCCCTCCATGAGAATAACTGTCAGGTTTCTCAGTCAGAATTAAAAAGCTGGAGGAGACCTAGCAGTCCATTTTCCTTATTTAGCGATGTAATACAATTCCACCATTTTACAAATGATGAAATTAAGGTCTGTAGACACCAAGTGAAATAAATATATATATCATTATTATGATATATATATCATATATATATTATATATGTCATATAATAATGACAAAATAAATGACAAAATATATGTAAATATATAATATGTAAAATAAGTATATGTATAAAATACATACATATGTATATACATATACAGAATATGTATATGTAAATATACAATATGTAAAATAATGACAGCTAGGGCTTGGACCCACTGCATTAGAAGGAAATCAGAGATAATGTTCCTTTAGAGATTCAAGAAGTGATACTCCTTGAAAGTGATTTATTTGAATATTATAATTGAAAGCTTGATAATCAGCCTTTCAGGAGCAGTTATTGAGCATCTGCTCTTTCAAGGCATTCTTGTTTTTTAAAATTAGTTCTCAGAAGAATGGTACCCAACTAAAGAAGTGTGTTTTTTATTTGTGCAGATGGCTCTGTCCTTTCATTTAGGTACTGAATTATTAACAGGACATTTTATTTTTGTCGTAAATAATGAACAAGGCAGATTTTTACATTGTGATTTTAAGTTACTGCTTCCCACCCCCACCCGCACCCCCGCCCATGGACTGTACCCAAAGGTAGGATCTTTGATTCTTGTTTATTCTTGTTACTCTAGCATTCATACTGTTGACTTAGGCAGTTCTTTGAGGTGTTGTAAGTGGTTATTAGATCTCAGACAACAGGTTCTCAAAATAATTATGCCGAGTTGTTGTTGTTTTTCCTGTAATTCTAGTTTAACTTTTAAATGTTCTATTTCATATAGTAAAACCTGAATACCAGAAAATACCAGAGATTCAAGACCCGTGTTAGAGATAGCTCTGTATGTGGCTGGTTGTCCTGATGGTGAATTAGGTAGACTTCACATTAACCAAATACAATTGCAAAAACATTTTGAAATACTGGATGTTGAGCTCAAGTGGGTCTCAACATTGATTCATGCTTCCTACAAAACTTTATTTATATGACTGGAATGGCAAAGTATTAACATCTTATTATAGATATTGATACAATTTTCATCAAAACTGTCAGCACTTTGAAGCTTGGCACCACCTTGTTTTATTCATTTTTGCATTTTCAGAACCTCACACATTTCCCGGTACATTGTGTTATTCAGAAAATGCTTAGATAGCCCTGATGTGGTATATCAAAACACCTCTGAATCATTTGAGCCAGTTGTCAGGACAAAAAGTCTTGGGTCTCAAAATCTACTTCAAGTGAAATCAGCTTGAAAGAATGGTTAGTGACCTAACCCCTAGAGTACCCCTGTTTATTGATATATCTGTGTGTCATTAATGATCAGTAGAAAGTAGGTTACCTCTGAGCTGTCTAGTGTAGAGTTTCCAGGAGAGATTCTATTTTAATTTCAGAGCCTCCCACCAATTTGTAATGGTGGCCTAACAAAAAAAGAGGGCTTTTCTTATAACCTATAATTGTACCTGTTTCCCCTTCTTTTTTTTTTTTTTTTTCCCCCTTCTTATATCTACCAAAGTACTGTGTTCTTGGTTGGGGAATCCCAGGGATGTAATGGGTAGTGTCATACATAAACTCCTCTAGTTACCAGTTTTTTAATTTTTTTTTTTAAGTAGGCAGTTATCAAAAAATATCTTTGTATTTGAAAGGTGTATGCAGGTTTTGCAAAACCATTTTTATGTTTGTTGGTTCCTTTACTATGTAAGTCAGCTGCTGTACATATTGTTAAATCTCTGCCTTAAATGTAAATTTTCAATTTAAGTTGAGGCAGATTGAAGGACATAGATGCCACCCTAAAGGTAAATGACTTAAATTCTGAAATATATTTTCTATTTTAACAGCACTTATCAGCATGTTTATTTTTTTAATTCAATGAAGTATAAAAAAGATTATACAGAAGAAAAAATGGACCACAATCTCATTGACCAGATAACTTTTGTTATCTGTTACACATACTAGGCAAGCATAAGTACATTTGTTGACCTTTTTTAAAGATAGAAATAATATATACATATGATCAGAAAATTTAAACTGTATAAAAAAATTCATTGTCTCCTCTAAAATTTCTTGGAAACCTTTTTTAAAAAAAATTATACAATATGCTTTATGCCATACACTGGTATTTTGCTCTTTTTCTGGTTTTATATA
Source organism: Canis lupus baileyi (assembly GCF_048164855.1). Lineage (NCBI taxonomy): Eukaryota > Metazoa > Chordata > Mammalia > Carnivora > Canidae > Canis > Canis lupus. Next base: position 88,697,954 of record NC_132838.1, read on the forward strand.
TCTTGGCATCTTTTCCATACCAGCATTTGCAGATCTGCCTCATTTTTGTACACCTCTACCACATGGATTAGCCATATTTATTATACCAATCTTATATCCATATATATTTAGATTGTTTCCAGTTTTGTTGCAGTGTTGCAGTGAACATCCTATTGACTATTTTGGCATGGGATAATTTCTGAACAGTGGAACTGCTGAGGCTCTGAATATATGCAATTTAAAAATTTGAAAGACATTTTCAAATCCATCCAAAGATTAGACCAATTTTCATTTTAGTCCAGAGGAAGTCAGCATACTAATTTTCCTGTACTCCTGTGTATATTGAAAAACTTAAAAAAAAAAATTTCTACTAACCCAGCACATGAGCTAAATAATACTTTTAAGAAAGGGAAATATGGGGGCACTTAGGTGGCTCAGTTGGTTAAATGTCCAGCTGTTGTTTTTGGCTCAAGTCATGATCCTCAGAGTCCTGGGATTGAACCCCACATCAGGCTCCATGGCTCAGCAGGGAATCTGCTTGAGGAATCTCTACCTCTGCCCCTTCCCCCCGCCCCCCCCCCACCAATAAATAAATCTTTACAAAAAAGAAAGAAAGGGAAATATGTTACTTTTCTTTTTAATACTCTGTAGTATTGGAAAAATGTTGAAAAAACTAGTAGTCTTATTCTTAATTCTTCCTTTTGTTTTATTATTTAAGAGATGAAATTGGCCTGATCCCATGTCCTGAAGCTAGGTATAACCGGAGTCCCATAGTCCTGGTTGAAAACAAACTTGGTGTGGAGAGCTGGTGTGTCAAGTTCCTCTTACCATATGTCCACAACAAGCTCCTTTTGTACAGAACGAGAAAGCAATGGCTAAACAAAGATGGTAAGTATGAACTCTGTTCTCTTCCTTTGTTTTCTAGAAACAGCATGGACTGTGCGGAGAAGAACTTTCTCTGGGTATTAGCATTCCTAGATTTCAGTCCAGGCTCTTTCATTCACTGCCTGGGTGGCAGCTTAACGTCTCTGTCAAATGAGTTTGGACCTGTCAGTAGTTTTCAAATTTTGCATCCATAGTGATACAGGATTCCAGGGTACCTACTGCAGCCGGGACAGTAAATCAGAGCAGTTCTGATTTTACTTATTATTTTTTTTAACTTTCTTATATATTAGGGTTATTTTTACAATTTTATTTGAAGAAGACATCCATCCTATGGCTATAAAAGAAACTTTGAAAATACACAGATGATGACTCCAATCTCTAAAAGCTCAGATTTCTCTGGTTTCTTATCCTTTAGGAATTCTGTAAGCAATAAAACTCATTTTGGTAGCAGACCAAATGGGATAACTGAGGCATAATGATGGAAGTTACACTATGAACCAGCTCAGTGATTTATGGGAGGTACTGTTGTGCTGTGAATCCCAATTGAGCTTCCACCCTCTGGGTCCTCTTCCTATGCTGATATAAACATAAGAAAACCATCCGAGCATTCACTTCTTTTGCTCTTCTGAGACAGTTCTTTGCTGAATGGGGCAGTCTCAGTTCATCTTACCCAGTCTCTTTTCTTAGCTTTTCCCCATATGTGTTATTAAGTCTCCATGTACACAAATTCCCTTTACTTTTTAGATTTAAAACAACAACAAAAAAGTAGAGTACTCATCCAAAACTGGGTTCTTAACGGTTTTTGTAAAGCTGCCCCTTCCCACATACAGCCGGTACCTTCCGAAGTGCTCAGTATGCCTGGAGGCTAATTTGAATAAGAACTTTGTTTCCTAGAGAATTTTAATTACCAGTTTGGTAGCCATTACCATGAGCCTACTCATACCAGAAGTGTTCTAAGTACTGTGGGGATAAAAAGATGAATAATACATGTTGTCTTTACTCAAGAAGCTTACAGTTGGGTGAAAAACAATCTCTTTGTGGAGTGTTGCCAAAGCCATGACATACTGATTTCCTTGTATTCTTCTTATCATTGTCCTAATATACTGTCATAATAGCACTTTTCCCTGTCTAGACCAATAGAAAAGGGCTCTGACTTGAAGATTTAGTGTGAAATAATTTCTATTTTCTTTGTGTTTCATTCAATTAGTCCTCTGATACATATTTCTTTCTTTTTTTTTTTTTTTTAAATTTTTTATTTATTCATGATAGTCACAGAGAGAGAGAGAGAGGCAGAGACACAGTCAGAGGGAGAAGCAGGCTCCATGCACCGGTAGCCCGACGTGGGATTCGATCCCAGGTCTCCAGGATCGCGCCCTGGGCCAAAGGCAGGCGCCAAACCGCTGCGCCACCCAGGGATCCCCTGATACATATTTCTTATAAAGCTATGCTTAAGTTTATGGCATAGCTTAAGTTTGTGGTATAAACCCAAAGGTATAAGTTTAGCCATAAATTTAAAGGTAAGAATATTTATCCGTTGTTAGGCCCTCTTTCATTCTCCCTTCCAACCCCCTAAAGTAGATAGTTTGATTATGAAATCTATGGTAAGTTTCAGTAACATTAAGGTACAAAATAACACCATATGAATCCCAAATATTTTTGTTTTTGTTTTGTTTTATTTTTTTGCCAAGCACAGATATATTGTGTGTGTTCTGGTGCACAAAAATGTATAATTGAGCCAGTACATAACAAGCTTAGGGAGGTGGGGAGACAGAATGATGATGCTCTTGTAGTAGAGAAGAAACAGTACGAATTTTAAAATGTCAAAGGCTACTGTTAATGTTGTTTCAGATCATTATTTTTTACGCATTCATGCATGTTAGCCCAGCCTGCCCTCTCCCTGTAGCCTTCTAGTTTTTTCTATTTCCCTGTGTCTTGTTTCTCTGGACACTGTACTGCAGGCTTTGCTGAGTCTTCTCATCACTAAGTTTTAATCTTGTTAGGCCCAAGAAGACCCAGAAAGAAGATCAACCTATATCCTCGTGCAAACACTTTTTTCTTTCACTTTTTCAGTAGGTGGTTATAGCATAGTTTGGTGTGGTATCACATACTACTCAGGTTGTGTATTAACAGTAAAAATATGGAAGTGAATTTCTTCCGTGAAGAAATGACAAAAAAAAAAAAAAAAAGATGCCTGAAAACGCTAACATAAGAAAATTCTACCAAACTTGTGAACTGAAGTAGTTATCACACAGAAGTAAATATTGCTAAGAAAAAAAAAATATTAGGAAAAAGCAGTCGTGAAAATGCTGTACCTTTAAAGCTGTTTTTGTAGAAAACATATAAGAAGAGCAAATGAAGAAAGCTCTCAGTGTAGGAATTTCAGAAATGTGATTGATCATCCCCAAATCATAGGTATCACCTAGGAATGTATTCTGTAACTGAAGGTGACTTTTATTCTTAGGATAGATTTTTTTTTTTCTTTTTTTAACCAAACTGAGTTCATGCTCTCATTAATGTGCTGAATTCCTTAGATGTTTGGAAGCCATCTGTAGTGGTTAGAGTTCACCAGAGAAACCACTAGAAAACTTTTTGTATAAAGAGATTTATTATGACAAATTGGCTGACATAATTATGAAGGCTGAGAAGTCCCACAGTCTGCTTTCTTCAAGCTGGAGACACAAGACAGCCAATGATAAAATTTAGTTTGAGTCTGAAGACCTCAGACTCAGGGAGCCAAAGGTTTAAATCCCAGTCCAAAAGGCCAGAAAGGATTAGAAGAGATGTCCCAAGTCAAGCAGACAGGAAGCAAAAAAGAGGCAAAGACCTGCTTCCTCCTTTTGTTGTATACAGGTCCTCAACAGATTGGATGATGCCCACCTACATTGGGGAGGGCAGTCTCCTTCATGGAGTCTACTGACTTAAATGCTAATCTCATCTGGAAATACCCTCACAGACACACTCAGAAGTAATGTTTAATAATGTTTAATCTGGACACCCTGTAGTCAGTCAGGTATAACCATAACACCAGAGTTAACCTTCACAGCATCCCTGTTAGTTACTTAGAGACTGATATTTTTTAATTCTGCTACAGTAGTAACCATATTTGGTTTGGGAGAGAAATAATACTATAATTCTGATTTTTGAGAATCCATGACAAAAACAAGCAGCAGAAGTCCACAGCATTAGAGTCCTGACCAAGTACAGCTCTGTTCCACACTTAGACTGGCTCCAAGTATGCCATCCCATCATTTTCCCTCACTGCTCCCTTCTCACAGCCTCTGCCAACTGTGCTCTCTCTTTAACAGCCGTCTTCTGCTCTTCATGTCTTCTTTCTCAGCTGGGCAAATGTGATTACCTCATAGCTGGTCTACCCTGTTTTCAGACTCTTCCATAATTCATGTCCATCGTGCCACTAGCCAGTCATTTCAAACAACACTTTCCAGGGACACTTCTTGCAAACGTAGTTTGAGAGATGCTTTTCTGGAATACATATCTGTGCAGCTTATTTCATGATGCCTGCTGGGTCCAGGGAGAGTTCAAACACCTTGGCATGGTATTTGAGGGCCTTCACAATCTGTACCCAGCCTTCATCACCAGCTTTTTCCTCTGTTCTGCTTTCAGCATCAAAGGTTGTGTATTCTCAGCACCAGGCTGACATAGGCCCACAGATAGGTTTTGTTTGGGCTTATGTAATGTTTCTTAAACTTTTTCATAAGTTGGATAAACATTTAAAATTCAGATGAACTTGGGCAGCCCCAGTGGCCCAGCGGTTTAGTGCCACCTTCAGCCCAGGGTGTGATCCTGGAGTCCTGGGATCGAGTCCTGTGTCAGACTCCCTGCATGGAGCCTGCTTCTCCCTCTGCCTGTGTCTCTGCCTCTCTCTCTCTCTGTCTGTCATAAATAAATAAATAAAATCTTTAAAAAAATTTTAAAATCAGGATGAACTTTAAAAATTAGGCTGGAAATCTGAATTTGTCTCCACTTGAAAAATCAGAAGTGCTGGGTACACAAATTTCTGTACAGTAGCTAGTGGAGGCTCTTAGCCTCTGCTTTTCTTGACTAGGTACGCCTGTTCCAGTGTGCTACAACCTCCTTATGTCCTTCAGACACTAAGGCACGGTGTCATTTGCTCCGTATCATCAGGTTAGTTTTGCTACTTTTTTTTGACATTCATTTGAACCGTAGAAGCATTAGAGTCTGTAACATTTGATATACCTTCCAGCCGCAACATATGCGGTTCCATTCTTGGACTTTGCTGTGTACTAACTACTACTTTATTTCTATGTCTTTGCTGAAGCTAGGTTCATGTCTTACGTTGTCACCATTGTTATGATTACCAGCACACACACATACAGAAATACATGAAGGCGGTTTGACTGCTTCAGGAAGCAATAATTCTCTTCATTCCTACAGGAGTGTTTTATTCAGACTGCTTGCATAGTAGCACTTACCACACTTTATTGTAGTTGATTACTTACACGTTTTCCCCTGGTAGATTATGATTTGTTAGAAAGAGGGCGTATGGCTTGTCCTTCATTATGTCCTCAGCTCCTTCTGTTTTCAATAGAGTTTGTCAAATAAGTAGCAAGAGTTTGATAAGCAGGAGGTTTTAGCTTAGTCTGGCTATCGGTTCAGTGACTGTATTCTGTAGTAAAAGGGCCTTCGTGTTTGCCACATAGCTTTATACCAAGCCTCTCTTCTTGTAGTAACCAGAACATATTTTGGATAAAGAGATTAATACCATCCCAGTTGACCTTGGATTTATTTCTAGATGCATGAAAAATCTCTGTCAGAGACAGTTGGCAAATGCAGTGCTCATTACCAGGTGACTGCTGGCTTTGGGCTGTTTCTGGAATCCCATTGCAGCAAAGAAAAAATATTGATTTTTCTGACTTTTCTAGCTTCCTTTTGTCCTCTCTTTGTCACAGTTGGAATTTCGCTACTTTCCTGTGTATGATATGCCCTGATTCATTTTCTCCTTGTGATGTGATAATGAGTTAGTCGTATATTTGAGTGTGTTTTAACAAAGGAACATTCATTTGCTGAGTATATTCTGGTATTTTCAGTGAGAGCTGTTTAATTCCAAGAGACCACAAAGATATCAGTATCTCGCATCTTCTAGGTAACAAAGAACATACATATGGTTGATAAAATGTAGAAGTAAAAGAGTTACTGTCAACTGTTGATCATACATGTTTATCTTTAGATCTTGCTTCAGTCCTGACTTGAAGAGGACAAAGTAATTGTAGAGTGTGCCAGAGTAGAAAGAATATCTGATTTGAAGGAAAACATCTGGATGTAGACTCGGTTTATCAGCATGCTGACGTTACTTAGCAGTGACTTTAGGCAAACTATTTAACCTCTTCCTATTCCTTCACCAAAGAAGGGAATTGTAAAAGGTCTCAGAGGATTGTTGAGAGGATCACATGAGTTAGTGTGTATAAAACACCTAGGACAGTGTCTGGCGTATAGTAGGCTCTCAAGAAACACTAGTTTCCTTTCTCTGATTTAACCAGAACCACTGGGGAAGAAAAACAGAAAAATACACATAATTCTTTAATTATGTCCAATATTTCTAAGCTGGTTACTTCTCTCTCTTTGGCCCTTTCTCGTTTCTGACATTTCACTTCACCCTAACCTCTTGGATCAGACCACAATGCTTCCTGAAGAAGGTCCTATCTGAACTCGAGTCCTGAGTGAGGAGGAATTGGCAATTTGTCAGAGAGAGTGGGAAAGAGCCTGTGGCTGTATGTGTTACTAGGCACCACTGATACTTGGTTGAGGCTGTTGATGTTTTAAATCCTGAGATTCTCAGAAGTTGAGAAATAACCTGCTCAGCAGTCACTGCTTAGCCAGCTTAGGAGATTGTTTTCTTCCCTCTGGTAGCATCCAATCCCAGTATAGCTTGTGGAACTGGGCTAGGAGATATAGGCTTTGAAACTGGAATTATCATTGAGTGCTTCCTGTGTATCAGGTTTTGTCCTAACACTTGGTGAGTATGAAACATTTGATACTCCATGAGGTAGTACTATTATTAGCTCCATTTTACATAAAAGGAGGACAGAGAGATTAAGTAACTTGCCCAGGAACTTTCCGGTAAGTGGTAGAGCTGGGCTGTGAGTCCAGTAGTTGCTATCGCCCTACTAGGTAGGGTGAGCCCCTCTTGTAGAGGAAGTCTTACTTTGATTAGCTTTCCTTTTCACACAGCCACAAAATGAAAATTAGCAACTTAGGTATTTTCTGTGCATATTGGTGTCTGCCTTGTCCTGCTATATAGAGGTATCTCTGTGGTGGAGGATTGAACTTGTCTTCAATTATGAGTGGGGAAGGAGAGTTGTATTAGAAGTACAGTTGACCCTTCAGCAATGTAAGGATAGGGGCACTGGACTCACCCTGCCTAGTCCATTCAGAAATCTGCATATAACTTTTGATTCCCCCAAAACTTAACTAGTTATAGCCTACTTTTGACCAGAAACCTTACCAATAACATAAACAGTCAATACCTATGTTGTATGTTACATATATTATTTGCTGTATATTTATAATGAGATAAGCTAGAGAAAAGAAAATGTTAAGAAAATTATAAGGAACAGAAAATACATTTATAGTGCTATACTGTATTTATTGAAAAAAAAAAATAGCATACAGATGGACTTGTGCAGCACAAACCTGTGTTCAAGGGTCAGCTGTAGAAACAAATGGCAACTACCATTGGTCACACACATTTCTTTTTAATCCCAAAAGGGAAAGTCGACTAAGTACCAGTTTACCTAGGTAATATAATGGATTTTGGAAAATTATAGACTTTAAAAGAAATTTAAGAAGTCTTCCCATTATGCAGAAACATTTCCAAATAGCTACTTAACACAGATTTTTTTCATTCCTTATTTTATAAGTTTAGAAATTTAGATAGTTTCACTGTAAGAACACTGACCTCATTTCTGATTTCTTTGATTAATGCTGTGAAAGTATTCATTTCTTGGTTGGTAAGTAGCAGTGGTATTTCGTTGAACAAATATTTGGTTTGGTTGAGCATTCACTGTGACAGATAACTGGAGAAATTGAAGGAATCTCATTGGCTCACAATAGAGATTGATGTTCTCATCTCACAGATGAGGAAATTGAAATTCAAAAACATGAAGTTACATACACAATTAAGTGGAGAAGCTGAGATTCAAACCCATGGTAGCCTGGCTTTAAGGCCTTATAACTTCTCTATGTGGGTACACATGGAACTTCTTTTGGATAGGGGCCACAGTCTTCTTATCTTTGTTGAGTGAACAAGTAATCTGAAGATGAATTAGAGGTGGCTGGGTGGCTTAGTGGTTGGGCGTCTGCCTTCGGCTTAGGGCGTGATCCTGGAGTCCCGGGATCAAGTCCCGCATCAGGCTCCCTGCGTGGAGCCTGCTTCTCCCTTTGCCCGTGTCTCTGTGTCTCTGCCTCTCCCTCTCCCTCTGTGTGTGTGTGTGTCTCTCATGAATAACTAAATAAAGTCTTTAAGAAAAAAAATGAAGATGTAGTAGATGGGACCTGCCTCCAAAAAACATAGTATCTCATCAAGAAGAGATTATTTATACCATATCAGTAACAAAATAAGATACAGGACATAGTAATTGCTTCCAGGTTAGGTAGGTCAGGAGAGACTTTATGAACAAAGATTTTTTTTTTGATATTCAGTAAATATTATATTTCTAGCAGAGAGAAGAGCAAGCAGATAAATCCGAAATACCCAGAGAAGGTAGACAGATAGAAGTTGTGTTTAGAGAATGGTGGGGTTTGGTTCAGGTGGTGTATAGCACATCAAGGGCAGGTAATAGAAGGGCAGGCTGACAAGGAGATTGTGGGTTTTTCTTTTTTGACCAGGTTATACTTAACCTGGTACATTTCCCCAGTGTCCTGTGCTCTAGTACCTATAATCTCTTGGAGAGCACTCTGTGTGAATTTCCATGCCTTTTTATCCTTGCTCATACTTTTTTTCCAGTCTACAGTGGTCTTTACCATTTTATTCATTTATCACCTTCCCTGGGTACTCCAGTAAGAATTAATTTTGACTGCTTTGGCAATTCCCAAAATATGGTCTATTTTCCAGTTCATTATTTCATTTTGTCTTATATAATTGTTTATATGTTCTCTCCAACTAAAGGGTAGCCCTCTAGAAGGCAAGATCAGGTCTTATTTATCATTATGTCAATTCTGTCCTAACGGCCCAGTTTAATATTTGCACATAATCAATATTTGGGATATTGTAGAAATAAATAATGGTACAGAAAATTATAGTTATTTTTCTTAGTAAATATTAAATTAGTGCAAAAGCTTCTAAAAGTAAAAAAATTAAGAAGTTAGATTATTCTTTATAGACATATTGTGTTTATGGATACAATGATTTGTAATGAGGAAGACAGAGGTAAAAACTTGTGCTAATCTTCTCTCTCCTTTATTGAATGTTATAGTAATGAAATCATAGGCTCACAGTAAGTGTTAATTTCTTTTATTAAGATGGTTGAAAATGAAATAATTGATTTTTTTGTTCACTTAGAATATTTTGAAATGACCATAGTGATATATTTATGCATATTCTTACGTTTTAAAAAGTTTATTAAACACTGAGAATGTCCCAGTTTTTTATTATAGACAGATATTTTAATTGCCGTGTAATTTGAGTTATTAAAAACAGTCAGATGCTGACTTTGCCACATACTGATTGGGGGCTCAGGGGCAAATTATTTAAACTTTCTAAATGTCAGTTTCCTTATCTGTGAAGCAAAACAAGAATATTTTGAACTGCAATCATGAGAACTCAAGGAAATAAGTAAATTAGGGACTTTTAATGATTCCTGTTACACACCAATGCTAAATTACTATTTTTATTATTTTATTTTACTTAGTGTTTACTATGAGCTTGGTAGAGGTTACCTTAATTTCATGCTCCGACATTGATCATCTTAATCCTGAAATTCTCTTTTCAGTTTTAGTAAAATGAAGACAATATGTCTAAATATATTACTATAAACAAACAGGAAACAGCCTAAAGAAAGATAAAGGTAAATGATGGTATATTACACTAGGGATTGTTATTCAGCTGTTAAAAATGCATGTCAAATAATATTGAATGAAAAAAGAGAACAAAATGGTGCATTTATCATTGCTATGGCTATGTAAAAATGTGGTTAAGAAAGGATAATCTTTTCAGGAGAATGTGAATGAATTATGTTAAATGATTATGAGTGGGTCTTTTTCTCCCTTTTGAAGATTTGCACATAGTCAATTGTTGAAATATTTGTGGAGTTAAAAGAATAATGGTTAGAAATTGTATTTCTTTTCCTTGGTCAATATTAAATTTGACCCAGACCATTTAAAGAATGAGTGAATATTCTTTGCGCATACATTGTATTGTAAAGTTGTTTCAGTGTCATCTTTTAAGAGTTACATTTATCATAAGGTAGAAAAAGGTCTTGAGGATAATCTTCGTATTTCTGGCAGCTTAGAACAGGATATCTACCATTAAAATGACTATGACATGGTTTATTTATCAGTATATTATCAGATACAGATCTACAGGGCCTTGAAAGAAAGAGAAGACAAGCTTCAAGAGTGGGACTATTTTTAATGTAATTTCTCTTCATTTTAGAACTGATAGATGTCACATGCACCTTGCTGCTTCTAAACCCAGACTTTACCACTGCATGGAACGTAAGGTACGTCATTCTCATCGGTGATAAAATGAAATTGTCCAAATTTCTGAAGATCTGTAAGTCCCATGAGTTGTTGGCTTTTGAAAAATGAAATATAAACCATGTACCTATGGCATTTTATGTTTATTTTTTCTACCCAATCTTTATAATATCTCAGTGAAAATTCTAAGTTACACTTTGCTCCTTTGTGCATGTTTCTTTCTCCATAAACTTTCCTATCTGAAATATAAACTATCATTGCAAATTACAGCACATCATTTGCTTTTATTTTCCTTCATTTTTAGGGGAGTATAGGCAACCAGCATAATTGGTTGGTTTGTAAGGTGTTTTTTTATATACTTTTGGAGTGTAGTGGAAAGTATGTAGATGAGGATTCAAGGCCATGACCTTTTAGTCTCAGTTTAGTCACTAACATTGTGACCTCTGTGGGCCAATCCCTTGAAGTCTCTGGCACTCAATATTTTGGTAAGAGGCCTCGTTTCATTAATATCTTAGTTCCTTAATCTGATTGTTTTAGTTTTAAACACAAAATACTTTATAGAAAGACCAGGTTCATTTTGTTTTCATTGACATTTTTCCAGTTAAAATATATATATATATATATATATATATATATATATATATATATATATATATATTTTTTTTTTTTTTTTTTTTTTTTTTTAATGGTGGTCTCTTAGACTAACACAAAATTCTCTTAGAGGAAAGCAGGATACAAGTTCTGGATGAGTAAAAGTGAAGTCCTGTTGAACACTGAATTCATTTTAAGTTTTCCTAAGGGAGGGAAACAGATTATAGCTCTTTATCTTCAGAGATGACTTAAGCAGTACTTTATTTAATTTTCTGTGTATCTTAAGCAGGGTTACCTTCTGAGTTAGTGTTCCGTGATACCTACCGAATTTTGTATCTACCTACTGATTTTTTAAAAATTAGGTATCTTCTATTTGTCTTTTTAAATTGTCTCTTGAATAATTAATGATCAGATATTTAGCATAAGGAATAAGAAAAGTATAGAATGAGATATAAGGCTTTAACATTTACCTAGTTTTAGAATTCTGATTTTCTTTTATGGAAAGCACCACCACAGGTAAGGACAAGACTAGTTCATGAGTGGCTGCTGTATTATAGGGACATACTTTAACTCTATCCACAGTCTCATTTGATCCACACTGTACTTGACAGCATTTCTCCAGTTATCACATAATTACTGATAGCCATATGCTGAGTTCTAGGCACTGGGGATAGAACTATAAACAAAATGAACAAAACCCTGTCCTTGTGGAATTTTTATTTTATTTTGTTTTATAAATCTTTTTTTTAATGATTTTTTTTTTAAATGTGAATTTTTATTTTAATAGGGAAAGAAAAGAAAGAAAGACATTAGTAAATAAAAGACACATTAGCTCAAGGGGTGGTTAAATCCTGTGGAGTAAAAGTGGGCCGAGAAAGTAGGGAAGACCAGTAAAAGGGTGGGAAGAATAGTGCTACAGTTTTAAATAGGGGGCATATGAGCAAAGATGGGCCTGATTTGGGGATCAATCTGTGGGTTCTGGAGTAAGAGCATTCCAAGCTGCGAAGGCTCTCCATGGTGCTGAAAGTATTTCTCGTGTTCTGGAACAGCAGGGCCACCAGTGTTGCTGGAGTAGCATGAATGAGGGAGAGGAACGGGCCAGATGGCTTTGTAGATATTTGTACACTGCTGTAGGAACTTGGACTTTGACTTGGGGTGAGATAAAAAGCCATTAAAGCTGAGAAGGGACAATATCTCTTAAGTTTAAAAACTCTAGTTCCTGTGGAAAGCCGACCATAGGAGTGCAGGGATGGGTTAGAAAGTTAGGTAGTGGTTGTGGTATTTAGGTGAGAGGTGCTTGTGACTTGAGGCAGAACTTAGCAGTAGAAAAGGTGAGAAGTAATAAGATTCTCACTGTAGTTTTTGAACTGTATAAGCTTTGACTATTTTTAATAAGCCGATTCTAAAGATAGGTGATGAACTGGATGCAAGGAAGATAAAGAAGAGGGTGAAGGTTGTCTCTGGTTTTTGGCCTGAGCAACTAAAAGGATGAAGTTGCCCTTTACAGAAATATAGTAAGTCCTCTGTCTAGAAGAGGAGCAGATTTCGGTGTGGAGAGCCAGGTAGAAGTCAAGAGTTCAGTTTGGGATGTGGTAGTTTTGTGTGCAGGTAGCTGTATATCTAAAATCTAAAGTTCAGGCAGGAGTTCTAAACCAGATGCAAATTTGAGAGTCACTACAAAATGAGTGGTATTTAAGGCCATGAGATTGTTTGAGGAACCAATGTAGCTGTTAGAAAATTTGAAATTACATGCCTGCCCCCAATGGTGACTTATATTTCTATTGGACAGCATTGTTCTAGAATTTGCTCCATGAGAAGGAATCGGCAAGGGAAACTTTGAGGATGGTGCTATAAACTTAGAACTGAGAGCTTTCTTAAGGGTAGGGACCATGTCTTTTTGTTTTCCTTTGTTTTCCTAGCATCTAGCACTCCAGTGCCTGGCACATATTCAGTTTGCAGACTGGGCACTGGAAATGATTAAATTCCGTGAAAAAGAAATGAAAGTACTAAAGAAGTAGGAGTATCATTGTTATTCATGTTCTCCAATTCCTCATTATTACAGAGGACTTGAAAATCCTTCAAGAAAAGATTCTTAGTAGCCTAACACATACATACATAGTCATATGTACGTACATATATACGCACACGTATAAAATTTATTGTATATTGTATAGAGCGTTTCAGTGTAGGAGAAAGAACCTAGTCTTAAGATATGTGGGTCCTAGTCCTGTTTCATTAATTAACTTCACCTTTAACTTCACAATAATTTTAGTTTCTATATCTGTGAAATAAAAGGTTTGAACTAGATAATTTTTTTAGGATTCCTTTCAAACTTTTTTGATTTTGTGGGGTTTGGTTGTGTTAAGGGAAAATAGCTTCATAAATCTAACTTCAGTGATATTCACAGCAGTTGGTTTTGAAAATTATTTTAGTAAGATGATTAGTAAAGTTTTGTGCTCAATGAATAAAATGGAAACCTTGATTTTTAAAAAGATCCGTTTTGGATATGCATTCTAGGAAGTTTTAATTTATATTAGTAAAACTGATAAACATGAAGAGGTAGAATCAGGAGTACATTTTCTGCAAAAACCACCAGCTTTGGAAGTAAACTGGTCTGTTTGTATTGTCTCTTGCAAATCAAATACTCAATACTTTACATTTAATTGTTGGTATTATTTCTTCTGTAGTAACTGGGAAGCATTGAGTGATTTTAGCTGTATTTTATAAACTGCTAAAAGATAACATCAGTACATTAGTCATTTTATAGGTGCAGTAGTCTTAGGGAAAAAAAAACAGATGCAAGAATAGGTTTTTGAGCTGATTTCCTGCAGTTACAGTGAAATCCACCTGGTTATAGGAAAAATATGGTATTTTTTTTGCTTTGAAATTCAGTGAATTATTTCATGAAAGAGCTTGACTTCATAAGAGTCACCTATTTTCTACCTCAGTTTATGCATAGAGAGTAAGCAAAACCTCTGAGTAACTAAAATAGCACCAACCTTCAGTGATCATGTCCTTTACTCTTAGCCTATTAAAATTGATGACTTTATTTTATGCAGATACGTTTGGTTTTGGCACTTTGAGTTCACGAACCTTGAGTATAAGTTACAAATTCTCCCTCAGCTTCATTTTTCTCATCAGTAAAACTGAGATAATACTAGGTTGTGCCATAAGAAATTGTTGTTTTTATAAAACAAATAATTCAACCTAAACATCCAGATCCTAGTGTCTAACACTATTCTGTAATAAAAGGAAATAGGCTTTTTTTTTTTTTTTTTTTTGAAATAGGCTTTTTAAAGAAATGTCTGATTCTAGGACCAGGGCAGGAAGTCTATAAGATTCATTTGGAACATTGCAAAGAGGCGGAAAGTAAAGAAGTGCTCAAAAAGCAAAATAATGTAAATGTGACATAGGGCTTCTAGTGGCCAAAGCTGGAACACTTCAGGCAATAAAATAACATAATATTGGGTTACACACTAAAGTGTAAAATGAATATTCATACTAATGTAAAGAATTGAATAAACAAATAATAGACAACAGACAAATCTCCCACACAGAAGGATTCCAAATAATTTATCTAGGCAACCCCCTTTAAGGAGTTGGAGTCCAGCTCCCTTACTTAAGTATAACTTTCTTCCAAAAAGTACAGTGGAGAAACTGAACACAGGCCACCTTAGCCAGGTAATCAGGGTCTACATTAGCAGTGACAAGTCATGCTGGTATTTTGTGCCGTGGATATTATAAAGATGGCACTTTTCCTTTGTGATCTCTTCCTCCTCAAAACCCTGGTCTAGCCATAAGAAAAACATACAAAATACCTGATTAGTACTCATAAAAACTGACACGGTATATCTGAGGAGCTTATAGAGACATAGCCAAATAGAATGTGATATCCTAGATAGGATGCTGGACTAGAGAAAGATGTTTGATAAAAACTAAGGAATTCTGAATAAAGTATGGACTCCCAATAGTAATTTACTGGTAATGATTCATCAGTTGTGACAAATGTACCATAGTAATAAATTATTAATAAGGGAAAGTGGGTACAGGGTATACAACAAGAGTTTTCAGTACTATCCTTACAATTTTTTCTGTAAATTTAAAACAATTCTAACATGTAAGTAATCTCTACACCCAATGTGGGGCTTGAACTTACAACATGAGATGAAGAGTCTCGTGCTGTGCCAACTGAGCCTGCCAGGTGCCCCAAAAGTTTATTTAATGGATATGAAGGAGGGCACATGATGAAATTAGCACTGGGTATTATATAAGACTATGAATCACTGAACTCTACCTCTGAAATCAGTAATACATTATATGTTAATTAATTGAATATAAATAAAAAACAGTTGAGTATCGACAATTTCTTATATTTCAACATAACACAGGACTGTTGAAGATTACATTAGATAATATAGGTAAATCCCTTAACACAGTGCCTGATATGGGCGAAGTATTCAGTAAATGGTAATTTTTATGAGGATGACTTATTATTATTGTAACTTCAGACAGAATAACTAAAGATTAAGGGGGGAAAAGGTGGCATTTGTTTTTTTAGTCATACTCTGCCAAGTGCTGAGCGAGTGAGTGGAGATTTAGCTTTGGACAAGACACACATAGCCCCTGGTTTCCTACAAATTTTAAATCAAATGACAGCAGAGAGAAACCATAATTAATAGCTTGAGATAGAAGACAGAAAAACTTTTTAAAAAGATAAACTTTGTAGAACTAGAAAAGCCCTCGTGTACTATCATCTCGTGACAAAGTTGCACAAATGGCACAGCCCTGCTCCCTACACCCCTGCTCTTTATAACATAACACTCAGGGCCTTTTCCTTTCCTGCATGCTCTTCATACTGTTCCCCCACATTTATTTGACCACTTCTTTATTCATCTGTCCTGTTGCAGTGGATCATCTAATGTTTTCAGTAAGGATGAATCTCAAAGCCCAGCTTAGTCAATGTGCCTGAAAATACAGCACCTCAAATTTAAGGGCCGTGCTCCATTTCCTCAATAAAAAAAGTCCAAAAATAACCTTTTTAGGCTAATATCAGTATGTAAACTTAAAGGTATATGTATATGCATGAAATAAGCAAATTTCTTAATGTGATATTTTAAATTTTTAGTTATATACCTTTAAAATAACATGTTATGTGAAGTATTTGAACTTATGAATTCATCATTTTCTTCTCACATCTCATCAGTTTAGTTCAGATATCTCACATGGCTTATTGACACCAGTGACTGTCGTCACGAGATATTTTTTTCAACTTATTTAGCCATTTTCCAGAGTACATCATGCTTGCATATATCTCTCTTGTTTGCGATACATACAGCACTTTTTGAACCCATGTGTGACTGAAATTTTTCTCAAAGTGGATCCCTCCTTGAATGCATTCAAGCAGTTGATTTTCTTTCATTATATGTCTTTGTTATGTAATAGCTATAACTTAATCACTTATTCCTTTTTCAAGTGACCTTTAAAAATTTTGTTTATGATAATATTTAACACCTACAGTGTTCAGCCCTGTCCCCAGGAAAGTTACTATATTGATATTTAAGTTTTTCTTCCTTTTTTATGATTCAGTTGATCTTTTGAAGCATTCATATACACCATTGGTTGTGGTTATTGCAGGCTAAGGTATCTTCCCAAATATGTTATGCAAAGTAAATTAAGAGAGGTCCCTTTGGGGCATCTGGGTGGCTCTGGGTTGAGCATCTGACTCTTGATTTCGGCTCAGGTCCTGATCTCAGGATTGTGAGATCAAGGCCTTGTGTCAGTCTCTGCACTCAGTGTGTGTCTGATTGAGATTTTTTTCTCTCCCTCTGCACCTCCCCCCTCTGCTTGCTCTCTCTTTTTCTCTCTTTCTCTCTCAAAACGAATAAACAAAATCTTTTAAGAAAAAGAAAAAAGAGCTCAGGGGCATCTGAATGGCTCAGTTGGTTAAGCAGTCTGCCTTTGGCTCAGGTCATGATCTCAGGGTTCTGAGATCAAGCCCCGCATCAGGCTCCCTGCTCAATGGACAACCTGTTTCTCCCTCTCTATTACTTGTACTCTCTCAAGTATACTCTCTCTCTCCCTCAAATAAATAAATAAAATCTTAAAAATAAAAGAACCCTAATTTAAGAAACTTTTTGAAGATTCACATATAAAGTGACTCCTCTTTTCTGAAGAAAATTTTGACACTGTTTCCTCATAGGTATATCTGGGTGTATATAGGTAGGCAGTTGTAAATAAGGAGAGGTTTTAAACTTAGTAAATGGAATTAGGCTTAATAGAGTAAATTCTGGGGACGCCTGGGTGGCTCAGCAGTTGAGCACCTGCCTTTGGCTCAGGGCATGATCCCGGGTTCAAGTCCCACATCATGCTCCCTGCGAGGAACCTGCTTCTCCCTCTGCCTATATCTCTGCCTCTCTCTGTGTGTCTCTCATGAATAAATAAATAAAATCTTTTTTAGAAAAATGGAGTAAATTCTGTACCATAGTGGTTTTTAAGCTTTTGTGTATATCACCTGGTGCACTTGTTCAAATACGTTGCTTTGTCACTAGTTTTTGATTCAGCAGGTCTGGGATGAGGCCTGAGATTCTATATTTCTTTTAAGTTCCAAATGAATATGATGTCGTAGATAAGGACCTTATTGTGAGAAACACTTCATTACAAAGAAGTTAAAATTACATAGAATAATATTTTGTCTCGTTTTATAGTATATGTATCTTGACTTACCATATAAAGAAACATTTCTGATTTGAGAAGAAAAAGGATGCAGGACTGCAAAAGTAATTGGCTGTTGCATTAAATATTCTTTCAATGACACACAGACTTCCTGTACATTAAAAGAAAAATAGTCTCAATAAACCCATTTGTTAAAGTATCCATAAACCTTCTCAGTATCACTTCATATTATATCCTGGAGTGAAATGCCTGTCCTAAAAATGATTGTAAAATACAACTATCTATCATCACTGTTTAGTATTTTCATTTAAAAGGAAGTTATTTTTCTTATCAAATAAAACTTTAGAAATAGCACATTACTGTTAGAAAGAAAATATATTGTGGAACTATATTTAGGAACTAAATTCATCTGAGTAGGTGAGGTATATGATTTGGGCTCTGGTCTTCTTAGAATTAAAGTTCTAAATAATAAATAATAAATGAAGTATCAAACCCTACCACAGGAAGGACTTTTTAAGAATAATAAGTTTTAGTAAATGAACTAATTTTATTATAATAGACACATTGAAAATTGAGAATATGAGTAATATCAGAGTTTATTATCAAAAACATATCTGAGAAATTAAATCAAAACCTAAATTGTATTTACTTGAGAAATAGGTGGAGAGCTCTTTCATGACATGCTTCGTAATTGCATGGGAGCTTTGAACACTTTTATTTTATTTATTTTTTTAAAGATTTATTTATTTATTTATCATAGACAGAGAGAGAGAGAGAGAGAGGCAGAGACACAGGAGGAGGGAGAAGCAGGCTCCATGCCGGGAGCCTGACGTGGGACTCGATCCCAGAACTCCAGGATCGCGCCCCGGGCCAAAGGCAGGCGCTAAACTGCTGGGCCACCCAGGGATCCCCGCTTTGAACGCTTTTAAAACAACACCAAAAACCTCACATGGCTCTAATTTCTACATGAATTTCAAAAAGGAATGGTCTAGTGTATCAAGGGCCATGCAGGTAGTTTACCTGGTAATAACATCTTTTGGGAACTTATCCTTGGTAGTAGTGAAATGAAAGGTGTCTTAAGCACAAGGCTCTGTTTCAGAAAAGCAAAAACTTGGAAGCAACCTAGATGTCTAACCAAAGAGGAAAAGGTCATTAAATCCTAGCACAGATACTCAGTGAAAACTATTTGACCATTTTAAATGTTCGTTTTAAAGATGATATAGAACCATGTAATTCTTAAGCTATAAAGCAGAATATAAAATTATATGTTGAAATGTATACGCATATAAGGAAAGACTGGATTGGGACTCCTGGGTGGCTCAGCAGTTGAACGTCCAGCTTTGGCTCAGGGAGTGATCCCAGAGTCCCAGGATCGAGTCCCACATTGGGTTTCCTGGGTAGAGCCTGCTTCTTTCTCTGCCTATGTCTCTGACTCTCTCTCTCTCTCTGTCTTTCATGAATAAATAAAATCTTTTTTTTTTTTTTTTTAAAGAAAGACTGGAGGGAAAATTAGAAAATAAAAATAGAAAAAAAATAAAAAGAAAATAAAAATAGTAATTTTGTTAGGGTAGTGATTGAATAAATAATTTTTTCCTTACATCTTAACCATACTATGTACGTTGTTCTGTGTGTATTTTTTGGTAATGAGCCATCTCGAGTCCAGTTTAGGAAGCTAGAGCTATTCTTGACTAGTATTGCATCTGCCCTACAGATACTGATGTCAGGCCTTGTACGTTTTGGAAATAAGACAAGCCAGAAAACCTCTTTGCCCTCTCTCAAATAGGTAACTAAAGTTCCACGGTTGATTTAAGAACTTTTGTTTCTGCTTTTTAATCCTGTTTCGAGATTACAAGAATATATTCTTGATTACCATGTGTGATATTTATGAAAGTTTCATGTTATTTTTTTTCTTGGAAATTCATTTCCCAATGAGGTTATGTTAATAGCCATGCAGTGTGTTTGGATGGAAAGGTAATGGTTCTTTTCATTTTTTCTTTTACAGAAAAGAGCTGATCCTCTCTGGCACTTTAAATCCAATTAAGGACTTATATCTGGGAAAACTGGCCTTAACTAAATTTCCAAAGAGTCCAGAAACGTGGATTCACAGGTGTGGTTAATTTACACTACAGGATTCTTAGGATTCAGAATGGCTGGAAAAACAACAGTGTCAAACAGGGTCACATATTGGTTCAGAGTATGAATTCTAAAGTCAAGGTACCTACGTTTAACTCCAGATGCCATCATTTGCTCCTTGTGTGAGCTTCAGAAATTATTTAAGCCCTTTAAGCCTCAGTTTTCTCATTTGTAAAATGGGAATAATAAATACACCTATTTCAGAGTTAATGGTCAGCTTTACATGAAATAATGTATGTTAACACTAACAGTGCCTGGCACATACTACTCAGTAAATTTTAGCTATTATTTATTATGAACTATCTGAGCAGTCATAGAAATGGCATTTAGATAGCTATATCAGCTATAAATGAGCAACTCAGGTTTTTATAATTAATTTGGGTGTGTTTCTGGTACAGATGATCATGGTGATGGTTGTGGTTATTAAAATTAACGAAATAAGGAAGATAAGGGCAGCTGAGGTGAATGGTGTATAGGCTGCACTGACGTTGCTAAGACTGTAAATGCAGAGACTATTTTTAGGTTAAAGGCCTGAGTCCCAAAATGCACATGAAAGTTCTCTTCACCATCCTGGTGCTCTGGGGTGTCTTCCTCTTGGACTCCATGGGACTACTCAGTTTTGACTAAAATGAAATGGTGTGGGTTGGTTTCTTGGGGTCGGGGAAATCCTCTAAAGTCTGTTTGCAGTTTACTAAACCACTTAAAACTTTTCTTAAATCCTGAGCATTTTCAGGATCTTCAACAGTTCAAGGTATCTTCGCTGTAATCTTGCCTTTGGCTAGTATTGTAAATCAGCTCCTTCCACACTGGTTGAAGTGCCACCTCAATTCCTACTAAGAGAAAACAGAGAGGCCTGTGGATGTGTGTGTGGAGATTTGGAAAGGAGTGGGGGAGCGGATAGTATTGAATATGCATTCACCAATTTATAGCCTTGTCAAATATTTTACAAAGCAAGTTTTGTTGTTAATGAAAAAAACTTCAATTTGAAAATGACAAAATGAATTTTCTAACTCAATTTCTAGTAACCTTAGGGTTGGAAATTTTTAGTCTAAAAGAATGCTTCTTATGAGAAAATATTTGTAAAAACTAAAGACATTAGTGGTTAGAGATGCTTTTT
Source organism: Canis lupus baileyi (assembly GCF_048164855.1). Classification (NCBI taxonomy): domain Eukaryota; kingdom Metazoa; phylum Chordata; class Mammalia; order Carnivora; family Canidae; genus Canis; species Canis lupus. The sequence goes on from NC_132838.1 coordinate 88,719,003, forward strand.
TAGTGCTCTTCATTTAAATGTCCGCTAATGAAAATCTTAAATAGACAAGGGGAAAATCTGTGGATAAATATATTTTAAAACCTCCTTGATGGTTTAACTAATGATACTGTATTTGTGTCCTTCCAGATTCTATGCTATAACATAGAAATTCAGCTTAATGAAAACAGTCATAATGCAGCTTCTTGTCTGCAAACAAATACACAGAGGGTGAGGCCTGCACATGTAATTGAAGATGTGAGAACCATGATTCCTCTTCTGGGACCAGGCATTAATTAATATACCCTCCACTCCCACCACCACAACCTCCCCTACACACACACATACACACACACACCTTGTCTTTGTATTTTCTGACCAAATGGAGTTTTTGAGTTGTCATATTGGAACTGAGGCATTCTCTTTCTGACACGTTTTAATGTTTTAGAAAAGTTTCTCTTTCCTCTTTGTGCTTTCTTCCCCCTCCTCCCCATCCATGGTGCTGAAGTTAATTACATCTTTAAGAACAAAACAGCAGAATAATCCTATTCCCCCTAAAATTGGGCCCATGGACCGGGATTATTTTGCATTGTATGAATGGAGATTAAGACCAAAGAAAACTAATTGTTTTCCTTTCTGCTTTATGTTCTTTCCTCTTTCTCATTCCCACGGGTACCTTAACAGGCGATGGGTGCTACAGCAGCTAATTCAGGAAACCTCTTTGCCTTCCTTTATGATGAAAGGAAACTTGGGGACGATTCCTGCAGAAAGGACACAGAGACTAATACGAGAAGAGCTGGAGGTCTGTGGTGAAGCGGCAGGGAGATACCCAAGCAACTATAATGCCTGGTCCCATCGCATCTGGGTTCTACAGCACCTGGCCAAGCTAGATGTCAAGGTAAGGCCACTTTTCATCTCCCTAGGCACACTCCCTGTCTGCTCTTTCAGTCTTCTGGTAGGAGTTCTTCCTCAGAGGAGCTTTTAAGGAGGAAAGCAGAAGAATTAATGGCCTAGCAGCCTGGGAAGGGTCTAGCAGCTGATACTGCCAAGGAAACCCTGGCAATTAAAAGAAAGTGTGCATTCCCCACCAGCACAGTTTCTGGCACTGTTGAGGTTAGGACATTAGTAGAGAACAAAAGCAAGTTTAAGCAGTAAGAAGACTGAGCATAATTCATTTTGCCCTGAAAAGGAAGGGATTATTAGGTCTTATACAGTTGGAGATGTTCTTTCTTGGTGGTCTCTTATGTGACCTAATGTACTGAATCAGCTGGCTGCCTTCTCACCCTTTCCTCTCCTGGGGAAGGAAGAGAAGAGCTCACCTGGTGTTCCCAAACCTCCCTGCATCTGTAAATTACCCTAGGATTTCTGAGTCCCACTCCAGGCCTACTAAATCCAGGAGAGGGTAGGATTCAAGATCAATACTTCTCATGGGGCTCAGAGGGTTATCTGGATGCAGAGCCATGTTGGAGGCTGTTACAGCCTAGTCTCTTTAGTTCAGAAATATAGAGACTGAAGTTTCCAGAGAATTTTAATGGCTTAGACTTAGCCACGTTTGCATCACTTATTATACATCAGTATGAGAAACAGGTATCCTTTTGTTCCTTATTATACTATACCTCCTCTGTGTTTTTCTTCACTCCTTATGTTTCGGTGCTAGTAGGAATGTATGGTATCCCTCTGAAAGCCACTCCAGCTTCAGACAAATTAAAGGGGCCAAAATACCTCAAGTGGTACTTTCAGATTAATTAGTAGGGAAGCATTTTCTTAGTTTTGCTCCCCAGCCCCTTCTTCCAGGCCCCTTTCTTGGCTCTCTCCCGTCCTCTGTGTCCTAGCCAGAGATTCCTCCAGGATAAATAGGAGTTTTCATTTCTAGGGAATTTGAAGCCAATTGTCCTGGAAAAGTAGCCTTCCTTTCCAGTTTACATTAGCTTTGTGTTTCAGGAGGGGAGGCCCCTGGAAAGAGCAAAGACAATCCTACTGACCTGGCTTCAGAGTTTGGCCCTACCAGCTTTATGTAGAAAGAAAGGTTTTAAATGTTTCATCTGGGAACTACCAGTTCTGCCTGCCGCAGTGGATTCTCGTGCAAATGATTTGAGCTTATGTGTGTGAAGTCCTGAGCACCTAATAGAGGCTCACTGAATTTTCATTCCTTTCTCTGTTCTTCCTAGATAGGAGATTTAGGTGAAACTGACTCCTAGTTTGCTAGATCAACTGAGAATAATTTATTCATGAAAAAGTACCAAAACTCTTTGATTCCCAGACTCTGCCCTATATCCTGGGTGTGGCACAATGATAAAGAGATTGCTCTCAACAAATTGAAAATCTAGTTCAGGAAACAGATTACCAACACTTTCAAAGCAGCTTGTTGCTTGCAGGAGCTGAGGGAAGCACACAGAAATGGCTTCTCATTGAGGCTGGACTCAATGGAAGGCTTTGAGGAAGGTTGTTAGATTGTCTGGAGTCCAGAAGAACAAGTACAAGTCATCTGGTGGGATGTGGGAGATAGGGAGTCCCTGTGGAGTTTGGTCATCTCGGCTCCACAACTTGATAGTGTGTAGGGGATAGGGAGGGGCATGAGGAGCGTTGAGGACAAAGAGAAAGGCAGAGTCCAGGTGGTCTGAGAGGTCTTCAGAAACTTGCAGCTTTGATGTGGACTCTTAAAAGTGGCATTCCCATAAAATCAGGAACACAGGGCCATGGTGAAATTCTTAGTTTCTTGAGACTATTTGATGTTGAAGATGACAATTCATTAGTGGTGTGTTGACTCAGCTGCCTGGGTCTACTCCTAGGCTTACATAGTGATGTTGTTCACCTGCCATGCTCTGCCTTTGGTTGAATGCCATGCACTTCCTGTCCCCACTGCCATTGCAGCTCTCTCAGTGAAGAGTACTGAAATTGCAAAATCCCCTTTCTGTTCTTAGAAGCCCCTGGGCCCAGTTAGGAGATCGTGCCCTACTACTACTACGCTTTGTCTATTAGAGAAAGTAATCACAGAAGTACCATTGGTCTAAAGCAGAGGGAGAGGGACAAGCAGACTCCCCACTAAGCAGGGAGCCTGACCCGGGGCTTGATCCCAGGACTCCGAGATCATGACCTGAGCCAAAGGCAGACACTCAACTCGCTGAGCCACCCAGGTGCCCCCCCAATTTTTTTTTTTTAAGTCCTGGTATCCAGCATTGATAAGGGAATGAAAACCAGCATTGTAGAAATTGGTGTAATCTTACTGAAGGGCAACATGGCAGCACTTCTGAGGCTTCACCCAGAAAAGGTGTGTTTGTTGTAATCTAGCTGTACTGCCTATAAGAATTCATCCTAAAGAAAAGCCAGGGGATATACAGTACAATAGTGTAGTAATTGAAGGCTCCACTTAGGAGCCTTAGGTCAGACATACCTAATGTGAATTCTGACTGTACCACCAATTTGGTTTGTGGCCTTGGAGAAGTTTCTTAGTCTCACTAACCTTCAGTTTCCTCATGTGTAAAATGGGGATGGTGATAATTCTTACCTCGGTGAGTGATGAATTAAATGGGAAAATCCATGTAAAGTGGCTATCATAAAGTGGCTATATCAAGTGCTCATACTAAGTATTCAATAAACACAGCTATTAAACATAAAAGTTTGATATGTAAAAATACTGTTTACAATAGTGGAAAACTAGAAACCCTCTACCCCCCCCCCCATAATAACAGATGAGTTACATTGCAGTTCATCATGAATTTGAGTATTTTGTTGCTACTAAAAATTATATTTTGAAAGATAATTTAAAGAAAAATGTTCACTATAGGATAAGGATCTATAAAACTAACTGTGATATGGTCCTAATATAATTTTTAAATATATTATTAGCTCTAAATGAGATTTTAAAGTTTTTGGAACAGTGCTTGGCATATTTTAACTACTCAACATATATATAAACACACAGTGCTGTTACAGATATATTGGCTAGTATTTTCCATAATGAGCATGTATTCGTTTTCTAGTCAGAAAAAACAAAACAAAACAAAGCTGTGAACAGTGCTAAAGGATGGAATTAATGAGATTTTCATTTTTTGTTTTGTTTTCTCTGATGATTGTGTGTTTTAAGTAGACATTTAAGTAAATTTTAAAGTAGTCTCATTTGGGAGGGTCGAGGTGAGGATAGATTCACAGTTGAACAGAGTTTATTACTACTAGCCAATTAAAAGTTGATATGGCATGTCACCTGAGAAAGCACATAGGGTCATTTTTGCAAAAAAAAAAAAAAAAAAAAGACATACAGATGGCCAATAAAGACATGAAAAGATGTTCAACTTCAGGGAAATGCAAATCAGTGAGATAGCATTTCATACCAAGTAGGATGACTGAAATGAAAAACAAGTTAAAAGTGCTGACAAGGATGTAGTGAAATTGGAGCGCTTATACGTGGCTGGTAGAAATGTGAAATTGTGCAGGCACTGTGGAAAACAGTTTGACATTTCCTCAAAAAATTAAACGTAGAATTACCACATATGACCCTATAGTTCCACACTTAGGCACATATATAAACCTCCAAAGAATGGAAAACTTGTTACAACAAGTTTGTTTTTTTTTTTTTTTTTGTATATTTTTTATTGGAGTTCAATTTGCCAACATATAGCATAACACCCAGGGCTCATCCCATCAAGTGCCCTCCTCAGTGCCCGTCACCCAGTCACCCCAACCCCCTGCCCACCTCCCATTCCGCCACCCCTTGTTCCTTTCCCAGAGTTAGGAGTCTCTCATGTTCCATCACCCTCACTGATACTTCCCACTCATTTTCTCTCCTTTCCCCTTTAATCTCTTTCACTATTTTTTATATTCCCCGAATGAATGAAACCATATAATGTTTGTCTTTCTCTGATTGAACACAGCATAATACCCTCCAGTTCCATCCACATCGAAGCAAATGGTGGGTATTTGTCGTTTCTAATGGCTGAGCAATATTCCATTGTATACATATACCACATCTTCTTTATCCATTCATCTTTTGATGGACACCGAGGCTCCTTCCACAGTTTGGCTATTGTGGACATTGCTGCTGTAAACATTGGGGTGCAGGTGTCTTGGTTTTTCACTGCATCTGTATCTCTGGGGTAAATTCCCAGTAGTGCAATTGCTGGGTTGTAGGGCAGGTCTATTTTTAACTCTTTGAGGAGCCCCCACACAGTTTTCCAGAGTGGCTGTACAGTTCACATTCCCACCAACAGTGCAAAAGGGTACCCATTTCTCCACATCCTCTCCAACATTTGTTGTTTCCTGTCTTGTTAATTTTCACCATTGTCACAGGTGTGAGGTGGTATCTCATTGTGGTTTTGATTTGTATTTCCCTGATGGCAAGTGATGCAGAGCATTTTCTCATATGCTTGTTGGCAATGTCTATGTCGTCTTTGATGAAATTTGTGCTCATGTCTTTTGCCCATTTCATGATTGGATTGTTTGTTTCTTTGCTATTGAGTTTAAGAAGTTCTTTATAGATCTTGGATACTAGCCCTTTATCTGATAGGTCATTAGCAAATATCTTCTCCCATTCTGTATTTGTCTTTTAGTTTTGTTTTTTATCTTGATGAAGTCCCAATAGTTCATTTTTGCTTTTGTTTCCCTTGCCTTCATAGATGTATCTTGCAAGAAGTTGCTGTGGCCAAGTTCAAAAAGGGTGTTGCCTGTGTTCTCTAGGATTTGATGGATTCTTGTCTCACATTTAGATCTTTCATCCATTTTCAGTTTATCTTTGTGCCTGGTATAAGAGAATGGTCTAGTTTCATTCTTTTGCATGTGGCAGAAGAATTTTCCCAGCACCATTTATTGAAGAGACTGTCCTTTTTCCAGTGGATGGTCTTTCCTGCTTTGTCGAATATTAGTTGCCCATAGAGTTGAGGGCCCATTTCTGGGTTCTCTATTCTGTTCCATTGATCTATGTGTCTGTTTTTGTGCCACTACCACCACACTGTCTTGATGATCACAGCTTTGTAGTACAACCTGAAATCTGGCATTGTGATGCCCCCAGCTCTGGTTTTCTTTTTCAATATTCCCCTGGCTCTTCAGGGTCTTTTCTGATTCCACACAAATCTTAAGATGATTTGTTCCAACTCTCTGAAAAAGTCCATGGTATTTTGATAGGGATTGCATTGAATGTGTAAATTGCCCTGGGTAGCATTGACATTTTCACAATATTAATTCTTCCAATCCATGAACATAGAATATTTTTCCATCTCTTTGTGTCTTTCTTAATTTCTTTCTGACGTGTTCTATAGTTTTTAGGGTATAGATCCTTTACCTCTTTGGTTAGGTTTATTCCTCAGTATCTTATGCTTTTGGGTGCAATTATAAATGGGATCGACTCCTTAATTTTTCTTTCTTTAGTTTCATTGTTAGTGTATAGAAATGCCACTGATTTTTGGGGCATTGATTTTGTATCCTGCCACACTGCCAAATTGCTGTATGAGTTCTAGCAATCTTGGGGTAGAGTCTTTTGGGTTTTCTACGTACAGTATCATGTCATCTGCAAAGAGGGAGAGTTTGACTTCTTCTTTGCCAATTTGAATGCCTTTTATTTCTTTTTGTTGCCTGATTGCTGAGCCTAGGACTTCTAGTACAATGTTGAGAGATGGTGAGACTGGACCTCCTTGTCGTGTTCCTGATCTTAGGGGAAAGGCTCCCAGTGTTTCCCCATCGAGAATGATATTTGCTGTGGGCTTTTGTAGATGGCTTTTAAGATGCTGAGAATGTTCCCTTTATCCCTACACTCTGAAGAGTTTTGATCAGGAATGTATTTTGTCAAATGCTTTCTGTGCATCTATTGAGAGGATCATATGGTTCTTGTTTTTTCACTTGTTGATATAATCTATCAGGTTGATTGCTTTCCGAGCCTTGCATCCCAGGGATAAATCCCACTTGGTCATGGTGAATAATCTTCTTAATGTACTGTTGGATCCTATTGGCTAGTATCTTATTGAGAATTTTTGCATCTGTGTTCATCAGGGAGCTTGGTCTATAATTCTCCTTTTTGGTGGGGTCTTTGTCTGGTTTTGGAATTAAGGTGATACTGACCTCATAGAACAAGTTTGGAAGTATTCCATTCCTTTCTATCTTTCGGAACAGCTTTAGTAGAATAGGTATTGCTTCATCTTTAAATGTTTGATAGAATTCCTCTGGGAAGCTATCTGGCCCTGGACTTTTGTGTCTTGGGAGGTTTTTGATGACTGCTTCAATTTCCTCCCTGGTTATTGGCTACAGCAATGTTTACAGCAATATATTTTATAATAGCCAAAAAAAAAAAAAAAAAGCCTCAAACATCCAATATCCCAAGAGTAGATAAATACAATGTGGTATATCCATACAATGAAATACTATTTGGCCATAAAAGAGGAATGAGCGGGGGAATCCCTGAGTGGCTCAGTGGTTCAGCGCCTGCCTTTGGCCCAAGGCGTGATCCTGGGGTTCCAGGATTAAGTCCCGTGTCAGGCTCCCGTCATGGAGCCTGCTTCTCCCTCTGCCTCTCTTTCTCTTTCTCTGTCTCTGTCTCTCTCTCTCTCTCTGTCTGTCATGAATAAATAAATAAAATCTTTAAAAAAAAAAAAAAAGAGGAATGAAGTCCTGATACAAGGATGAGACTTGAAAACATGCTGATGGAAAGAAGGCCACATATCCTATAATTCCATTTATATGACATTCAGAATAGGCAGAGTGGATTAGTGGGTGCCAGAGGCTGGCAGGGATGGAGATTTAGGGGACTCCTAATAGGAATAAGAGTTGTTTCATCTGAAATTAGACAGCAGTGATGGCTACATAAGTCTGTGAATATACTAAAAACCACCAGTTTATTTTTCAACTTCAAAATTAACCAATTTCTAAAGTATATTAGAATAAATTTTTGAGTAGCTAAAAGATTGTTGGAAAAAAATTAAAATGAGGAATATTATATGCCAGTATATATTTAAATGTTTATAAAGACAGTCATCTGTGGTACTGGCTCAAAAATAAAAATAGTAATGGAAAATCTGAAGCCCAGAAGCAAATCCCCAATACATAATGTGTACAGATTTCATTGATGATAAATACGGCATTTCCCATAATTGGAGAAAGGATTCTTTGTTCAATTTGTGATGCTGATAAGATTGAGTAACCTTTTAGAAAATAATTGTTAGGTTTTAATCTTCTATATCAAACTGAACTCTAAATGGAATAAAAACATACCTGAAGAGAAAAACGGAATTTAAAAATTAATTGTAGTAATATATTGAGAAAAATATTTGCAACATAAGGGCTTAATATCTTTATAAAGATCTCTTACAGATCCATAAGAGAAATTAATGACTATCACAAATAGTAAATTAGGTAGTTATAAAAGAAGAGCACTAGGCAAAATAGGCATTTGTATAAGAAGAAACAGGAAAAATAAGAGAATAGGAAAAGTTATTTAGCTTTAATGATAAAAGAAATGCAAATTACAATGACATGATTTTCCATTTATTAAATTAGTGAAGATTAAGGTACTAAGGAATTTAGGAAATGTTGAACATGTTCTTCCAGTAGGAATATAGATTATACAGCCCTTCTGAAGGGCTCTTTGACAATATGCATCAAGAACTTTACAAAATATTTTTCAGCATTCCAGTTAATAAACTTTTAGAAATTTTTCCTAAATAAATAAGCTGTGCACATTGACTACGTATATGCATTCATGAGTGTTACTTATACAAGAGTAGAAACCAAATGAATGAATGGTTAAATATTGATAATCTTTGGGATGAAATATACAAAAGTTTAAAGTTATAGAGTAATATTTAATGATATGGGTACGTGCACATAATTTAAGTGGAATAAAATGTGTATAAAAGAGTATCCCAAATTTGTGTTACAAGTAAACTGCACACATGCGTGCATAGAAAAAAAGCTGAAAGATTGGCAATTGGCCAAAATGTTAAGAGTAGTTCTCTCTGGCCTTTGGATAATGGGTCATTCTTTTTGCTTTTCAGTATTCTGTATTTTGGGAATTTTCTCAAATGATCATTTTATATTCTTTTCATAATCAAAATAACTGATTTTTTTTATTTATAAGAAGGATGACATATACAGACAGGAATGAGCATTTTCAGTAGTGTTTAATTTTAACCTGTTATCCTTCTGTGGATAGCCCTGCTTCTGTAGTTTTCTTGTACTTATTCACTTATTTCATGAGTGTTAAAAAAGAATGATGGTATATAAGTTATATGTAGGTCATTGATTCTGTCAGTACGTTATATAAGATCACTTTAAAAGTAATTGCAGTCTTTTTTAAAAAAATCATTGTTTGTATCTCTGTACCTTTTGATTCTAATAAAAAAATGCCCTGAATTCCTGTTGAAGTTTCTTTTCTCATTTCGTATGCCTTTTAAATATATCAAAGGCTAAGAATACAAGGAATTTTTCCTCCTAAAAAGTCTGAGAAAAATTTTTAAAGGATCTTTTTTTAAAAAAGATTTATTTATTTATTTATTTTTAAGAGAGAGAGAGAGAGAGAGAGAGAGAGAGAGGCAGAGACACAAGAGGAGGGAGAAGCAAGCTCCATGCCGGGAGCCCGACGCGGGACTCGATCCCGGGACTCCAGGATCGTGCCCTGGGCCAAGGGCAGGTGCTAAACCGCTGAGCCACCCAGGGATCCCCAATTTTTAAAGGAATTAAATTGAGGTTGTTGAAAATCTATATATGTGCTAATACATATAGTATATGTATAATACAAAGACTTAATTCACTGCAGAATTTTGTCTCATCTACTTAAAAATCATTTATCATTGATGTTGAGTGTGAGATGAATCGTGAAAAATCATGTCCTCTTGAAAATCCCTGTTATTCATGCATCTTTTTTGTACTAAATCCTTAGAATTAGGTAGTGAACAAAACTGTCATGGTCTCTGCCCTCATGGCACTTATAGTGAAGAACAAATAATTACATTGAGTTGATTGTTTAACAAATAAGTTAGGTATTGTTTTTTAAATGTTAAAGTTTACATTAAAGTAACCTCTGAATTTAAATTTATATTTACTCTTCCACATCAGCATTCTTGTAAATAGACACCCTGATGTTCACCATTATTTTGAAATTTGGTTTTCTGTGTGTGTGCCAATCAGAATGTGATTGATCAAGGTCCAGGGAAAGAATGACAAATAAGTCCTTAAATTCTGTGGTATATATAAATATATATATAACCTCTTACTATTTTCAGGGAAAGGGGAAACTAGCCTTTACTGGGCTTCCACTAAGTAAGAGCACTGTGTTGGACATTGTATACAAAATATTGGTAGGAACAGTGTTGCCAGGAGGAAAAAAAAAAAAAAAAGGAACCAATCAAAGAGAAATCCAAGGTATTAATGAATGGAGAAGGAAATTCTTTGGCAGTTCCTCTTCTCACTTACCCTTTTTTCTTCCTACAAGATTCTTCTTGATGAACTGTCTTCTACTAAACACTGGGCATCCATGCATGTTTCAGACCACAGCGGATTTCACTACCGCCAGTTTTTGTTAAAGTCTTTGATTAGCCAAACTGTGATAGATGGTTCTGTATTGGAGCAAGGCCCTTTGAGAAGTGACCCAGCTCTAGTTCACCCAAAAGATGAAGAAGAAGCAGCTTCAACAGAGGAAGCAAGGATAAATCTTCCCCATCTTCTAGAAGAAGAAGTTGAATTCAGCACTGATCTTATTGATTCCTACCCAGGACATGAAACCCTTTGGTGTCATAGGTAAGAGGAGGGAAAATCCATTTTCTGCATGGAACTCCATGATTTTATGAGAGTTGTAGAAGGTCTTACATCTTAACAACTGCCCGCTCAGGTAAATGTGGTAATCTGATTGTGGAGCTTTGCCAGAGTTCAGAGGAGTTTCTGTATCCTCCTCCTAATGATCTTCAATATGAGGTTGCTCACACAGATCTTTGCCTAATACTTTGGTTGATGGTATTCAATTTGACTGTCCAGCAGAATAGCCTATGTTACTTCCAAACTGAAAACAAAAGTTTCTAGACTCCCTTGTTGGAGATTCTGATATTTATAGTATATCTGGGCTGGAGCACTGCCATCTGGTCTTTATAAAACAATGAAAAGGCTTAACAAGTAAATTTGATGCAGAGTTGACCATTGATCAGACCATCAATTAGACCTTGAGAAAAGTTAAGCTTATTGATGGACTGCAAATTAACTTTCCTTAAGTATAAGCTCTTGACACTTTTTTTTAAAGTGTGCATTTGGGAGCAAGACAGAATTATTAGGAAAGAGTGAAAGAAATTAGCAACCTCATAACCTGAGTTCTGAGTACATTTCACAACAAAGTAAGTGTCCTGTTGGAATTAAGTCCAGGTATGGGAACCCCCTGATTGGTTCTTTTTTGAGGCACCTCCATCTCTATAAATATGGATTCCACTTCAGATTTTAGGATTCTGTTTGTAAACAAAGGACTTGCCTGTGCCAAGCAGGAGCTAGACATTTTAAATGCTTATATATTTTTAAAGTTGTTGAGATGTGTCCACTTTTGCCAGTCTAGTCTTTCTTGTAGGCTATTTGAGGAGCTATGTTCAGCTGCTATTCTGTGCTACATATCCTTAGAAGATGAAGACTATCTCCCCTCTTTGGCACCTTCATAAAAAAATTTCTCTTTCTCGTAAAAATAAGACACTCTTATTCCACATTTTCTAGAAAGAAGATAGATCTTAACTTCCATGTTGTTTTAGTGTTACAGATTTTTGTTGCTATCCTGTATTTAGGTACATCAGTAGCAAGGCTGAGGAATTTTTAAAATTATATTTGTGTTTAAGAGAGACCTAGGTTAACAGAGTAGAAGCTGTGTATAAATATTAATTGAAGTTTGGGTTGGGGCATGGGGAAAAGCAACAGTTGGGATGACCTATGTATTATTATACAGGCCAGTTTTCTACTATTGAGTCATTGCCCTTCGTACCTTATCTGTCTTTTAAGTTTTATCCTCTATAAAATGAGTAAATTATATGAAAATGAACAGAATTATCTTTCAGGGCCTTAGAGTTGCTAATACGAATAATGAGAAAGAACAGCCTAAAATTTATGTAGTTTACCAATTGTGTACAGTAGATGTGCACCCCACAGAGTCAAAATTTTTGGAAATTAGGCACCTCAATCTTCATTCTTAACAAATAACTCTAGATGAGTCGAAGGACAGGAAAACTCTCCTTAGAGGAAGGACAAGAGCTATGACTTTTAAATTCTTTGCTCAGAGCCCAGCACATCCCTACTGCATGTAGATATTTAATGAGACTCTAGTGAGGGTTTTTGGGGGAAAGTTCAGATAATACCTGTTCTTATTAAAGAAAATGCTAGATAGAGGCTATGGACTAAGCCTTTCGTGGAGCTGTTTAATTCCTTTGTTCCTGAGTCACTTCTGGTTTAGGGTATCAGTGAAGTTAATTTTGGTTCTGTTTTGGTTTTTTATAGCAGAAATTGGGCTAAGAACTATTTATAATTTTATATTGTAGCTACAAAAAAATAACAATTCTAAGTGATTGTCATCATTACAGTTAATGGTACTAAAAAACCTTTGGAGTCATATGTAGTGTTCTTTCTCACAAACAGTCCAGTAACCTGAGCTCATAAGACTCTGATCTGAATACGTAGAGACTTCAGCATAATTGTTCCTCCTCCCCGCTCCAGGTAACTCTGGTCACCAAGCAGGGGCAGCATCCTGAGTACTTTATGTTTTGAAATTGTCAACTTACTGTTGCTTTCCCTGCAAAGTATGACTTCCTGATACCATTTTTCTTCTCTGTGTTCTCTTCTTCTCCCTCCTCTTTCACAGGCGGCATGTTTTCTACCTTCAGCACCACTTAAGTGGCAGGTTTTCTCAAAGCGTGACCCAGCTATCACCTGCAGACAGCCCTGGGGGGACTCTGAGTGACTCACACCTCACTCCAACAGGCACACACGTGTCTCAGGCCATGGAGGTGGATGGGCTGAATGACTGTAGCAAGCAAGGCTATTCCCAGGAAACTAAACGCCTGAAGCGGACCCCAGCTCCAGACTCCCACGGCCTGGAAATGGAGCACAGGTTCATCGATCAAGTATTGTCCACCTGCCGGAATGTAGAACAGGCCAGGTTTGCCAATGCATACAGGAAGTGGCTGGTTACGTTGAGTCAGTGAAAGAGGTGGATTAGTCCTGTGAGGTTCCCCTTTTTAGTGCAATATTGCTTTCCTTTCTTCCTTAGATAGTTGCATGAACTGTTTGCTATTATGTGGTCTTCATCTTTAGGTTAAAAGTCCATAGTAAATCTTTCATTTTATTTATTTTGTTAAGAACTGGCATTCCTTTGAGGATAAAATAACTCTGTAGTTTCTTCCTGCTAAACAGTGAGTCTTAATGTTTTTTCTTATCCTTTATATTTCTATATGTGAAGCTTCTTAATCGGCTCACCTAACTGGTTCACAAACATGTCTACCCATCTCTATGCAATTGCTGCATAGGCTAGTGGTTTTTTTTATTTTTTAATTTATGTTGTTGTTCAGCTTTAGAATAATACGAGCTCAAAATTACTCCATCTAATTATTTGAGAATCAAATGGCCAGATAGATGGATTTGTGAAAATATAAATCATTTCTCTTTTCTGATGCAAGTTATTGACCAGTATAACCAAAGTCAGAAGTATTGGAATTTATATAAAAAACATGCTTCCAATGTGTAATCCATTTTAAAATGGTTATTTTAAAAGAAAAATGAATCTTAAGGGTTTATGCAATTACTGGGAAATTATTTTTGTTACTAGTTTTGATAGATTCTCTTTACCTCAAATTTGGTATAGGCCAAAAACACTCAAGTTAGCCCCTATAAAAATCATTTGTTTTTAAACCTGGAATGCCATTTTTAGTTATTACTATTTTTCTTTTAAATTCACCATGAAAAGTGGGAAAAATATGCATGAAGATGGATCCATAAAAATCTTTCTTTTTAAAAATTTAAGTTCTTGATATATTTAAACTACAGAATTTTTATGAAGTGATTATTAAAAGTTTGCTGGCAAATGCCAGAGGAAAGAATAGCTTTTGAAGGTTAGTTCTTCACCCTTTATTTTAAAAAATAAAACAACTTAAAGACTTTGATATTAAGCTTATCAGGGATGAGGTACCAAAGTAGCCACCTCACAACTGTATCTTATCTTTTCAATAATAAGGGCTGGGTTTTTCAGGTCTGTGAGGCGGGGTGGGAAGAGGGCCTGGTAATGTTTACTTTCTTAATATATTTTCCCCTTTGTAAGTGGTCTGTGTTTGTTCTTTCCTTTCCATGTACCTTTTCTTTATTTTCCCAATCTACCCCATATTTTTTGATACTTTCACTTTTGTATGTTTTTCTTTGTCTTTAGGATGTATATAAATGATATAATCTATCCTCTTTCCAGTGAATTTCATACCCCATTAAACACACACACACATACACACACACAAAATATTAATATGAACTGCCCCTCTAAAGGTTCCCCTAATGATGGAAACTGCCTATTGTTCTATGTGCATGAAGAATGTAATAGTGGCCAAAGTAAGTGACTGCCAGACTTTTCTTGTTCTCCTTTTTACTTGCTGGGTCACCTGTAGGGTGAGGGAACAGACAGAGAAAGGCAGACCTCTCCTATCTTCTATTATGGAAACCTTGGGCTTGAGTGAGGCACACTGCCTTAAGCTTTGGGGAAGAATAAGTTCCTTTTGTGCACCATTAATTTTAAGTAGTAAATTGTCAGGTGAGACTCAAGAACACCAGAAAAATTGTTCAGCCCCACTCTTGTAGACAGAAGTTGCTCTTCTCTCTTGGGGCAGAATTAACCTATAATTTTTTAGTTTTCTTAGAATTTAGGTAAGAAAACAATTGCCATTATGAACATAATACCATGGCCCTTTGTGTACAAAGCATATTTTGAATCAAATACCTCAAGGTCTACCTAGACCTCTATGGATAAAACCATTAGTTTGTGATTTTCAGCACCTGCAGGGGATGGTGGGGAGGACTACACACAGAGGACATGAGAGAATCAGCCCATTCCACTGAATACATGTTGCCAAATCCTGACCTCACTCAGTATTACCTTTTTTCCACACACCATTCTAAGTATCCCAAGTAATAGGGCTGCTTATGCTTTGATGTGAGAGTGTCAGGACAGGAATATAGACAATACCCTGTGAAACATCAGCTCAATTTGATAGTGCTCCACACTTTTTTATAGCCTCCACCTTTGATATTATCTGTCTTCATATGTTTTAAGGCCGTTAATCGCCCCTTTATGAAGCCATCAGTCCTATCAGATATCTTGGTCTCTTGTCTTCCTAATAAAGTTTTGAATAGGGAGTAAAAATACAAATATCTAAAGGATATTTACTGTTTGTGACTTTTGTGTGCTACTTTATTTCTAAAATCTGCATTTTTCAAGGGTTCATTAGCTATAGCGCCATACCATCTCTTTGACTGAGTTCATGCAGTGGAAAGGATGTGTCTGTTTTCAGGGACTTGTTAGTCTTTTTTTTTTTTTCTTTAAATATGTCATTGTTGAAAAAATACGTTAGGTGGACACACATTTCATCAAACTTTCATTGTAAGAATAGTAGGCCATCATCCCATCCTGTGGATCAAGAATACTACTGACAAACCAAAAGCAATAAGATCTGTAAATACCTCCACCAGTACCTTCCTCCCCCACCCCCTCTTTTTTTAAGTATACCTATTTTGGTAATACGGTGTTCCCACATTATACCGTGTGCCTTGCACATTGTGAGGACTCATTAAATATTTATCAAATTAATACATGATTAACTGAAGAAGGGAAAGATTGATCATGAGTAATGGACAGAATGAGTTATGATTGAGAAATTGATGGATTAGAGCAATGGATTGTGAATAAATGATGTATTCTAGCTTCATGATCCTTCAGGTGAAGTGAACTATTACATATAGAATAAGTTAATTTAGATTTTTTTTCTTCATTTAACTACCTTGTTTAAGCTTAAGTCCCAGCCAAGAAATGCAGCTCTATAATTATGAATTAACTATACTTTAAATATATATTAAAAATTCATAGAACAAAGCTCGTTTGCATAAGAACACTACTTTCTGCTCGGTTATGATATTGGAGGGCAGATCTTGCCAATAGAGCCAGATATACTTTGGGGCATTTGAAGAAGTTCTTTGATTTCAAAGACTTGTTGATCTGTATTTGTGACTGGATAGTCATGTTAAGCTTCTCCTTTTCTCCTCCCCAGCTTGAACTGTGGAGCTTTTAGGTATTTCTTAAAACTATGTGAGTTTTTTTTTTTTTTTTTAAAGGATTAGTTTCTTATTAACATCCCCTTTTTCTTTTCTAGGTGTTTTTTTTTTTTTTTTCTTTTCTAGGTTTTAACATTTTCTTACCTCTTTGGAAACTCTGGGCCCAGGCTCTCAGTCATATCCCCTAGTCCTGTGGTACAGTTTTAATTAAATGAAAGACTTCATTATTAACAGGATTAAATCTATACAGGTTTTCACTAAAAACCATTTAAATCTTCAGATGAGGGTTTATGTGACACCAGATTTGAAAACAAAAGTTCCTGGACTTGATGTAGCAGCTTTTAGGAAAGCATACATGGTAGACTTTGTGTGATTTCGATATATTCAGGTCATGTCAATTCATGCTTATTATATAAAGAGAACTTTTAATATTGTTGAGAACAAATCAATAGTAATAATTTTCTGTAGCACAAGATGGTATCTGCCATGGGCTAAATATAATTTAGGAGTACAACTGCCTCTTGCTGTACAACAGTGTAATCTCTATCTTAGTCCCTCTTAATTACACAAGATACTAAAGATTTAGTTATAAAAGGAAGTAACATATATTCCCTTTTTTTTGGAGAAAGTTTTTATAAGCTTACGGTTATTTTGTAACTAGAAAATTATATTTTAAAACTTTAAAATGTTTATAATACTCTAGAAAATCTGAACAGCATCATTTACAACTTTTTTCTCCTGAGTAACTCTCAAATAGAACTGTGCAAACCCTGGTACTTGACTTGCTGCCATCTCCCCATGCCTAGACAATATTCTTAATATGCTCCTGTTTAACAGAGATGTACATTGAGGCACAGGAAAGTATAGACAAATTCAGTGGCATGAAGGCAGTGAGCAGGAAAAAAAATCAACCCTGAAAATTCTCCCTGTCACACAGTGTCTTTTAAAAAAAATAGCTAAACATACTGTGTTAATTTGAGTGCCTTTCTTCCTTCTAGAGGGAGCAAGATTATATTTAATGTTTAAGTAGAAAACAAAGAACGGAAGTTCTATCACAGTTGATTGTAACTCATTGTATTGACAGTTGCTAGGCCTGGTCCCATGGAGTTTGTATGCTTTCATGAGATACTGATATGAGTAGGTAGGATGCTTTGGTTTGTATTTCTTAGTTAGCATTGTTAAGTACCCTATCAAGAAGAATTCGTTCTTTCCCTGTGGCAACTAACTTTTTTGGGTGTCGGAGGCATTATATTTAGAAGAGAACATGTGCATAATTAGAAATCAGTGGGAAGCCTGGGCAGCCCAAGGTCAAGGGAAACAGTGGCGCTGTGCCCTACAAGAAAGGCCATATGATTGTTCCAAATGAATCCTTTGCCTCACTTGAAGGACTTAAAGAATTCCCTCCCAAATTCCATGTTGAAGGAAAAGAAGTAAATACGGAGATGAAATTTAAAATGTGGCATTTTATATATATGAGTATGGAGAAGGGAGGGACCTAAGGTCCTTATTTCAAGAAAGCAAATAACTTGTCATTGTAATTTCATAAAACTATAAGCTAAAGATTCCAAAGTGCTTTCCAGAGGACTATTGAATAGTATATTCCTAAATGGCAGCAATATGTCATAGTTCATAGTGGATACAGAAAACCATTATGTCAGTTGTAGATCTAGGGGGTATGTATGTGTGTGTGTGTGTGTGTGTGTGTGTGTGTGTGTGTGTGTTGCAGGGGGTGCCTCTAGCTCTCACCTTGGGACATCATATTCTGGTTAGGCCATGTTAACACTGTAAAAACCAAACTCTTCGCTAAAAAACAAATAAAGAGCAGTAGCTTAGTCTGCAGATGAAACTTTATGCTTCCAAGAATATTAGCTCTCTAGAGGTTGTGCTTTTTTGGACAATACTCTGGTCCACAAAGCTAACCCTGGCATTTCTTTTATTAATCTGTTATTCCTCAGGGTGTAGAAGATTTAGTGAATTTAGGACAAAATTTTATATGCAGTGGCAAAAAAAGAAAAGGCAAAAATATGCTAAATATATTACTAGCTCTTAAAATTTTAGTATAGACAGTATTTTTGATAAACCGCTACCAGTGCAGTAGCTCATAGATGCCCTGTGACTGCCTCATCGCTCATCTCGCTGCTTCAGTCCCCATGGCCCTATTATGAATGTTCTCTTATACACGTCTTCTGTGGAAACAATTTCTGGAATATATTGTTTCCCACGTTTGGCAGAGGTGGCGTTTTAGCTGACATCAGTCTGTTTGTGGAAATCCTATTCAGAAAATGATTACTATTGGTGCTCAGACTGACAGCTGTTTCGCTTCTTAAAACTTCAGTTCCCCTGAAAGAGACCCTGTATGTGTTCAGCACACTGCATAATGCCTTGTACCTTGTAGGGATCCCACGGGTCAGAATTGTTCAAGGCTAGGGAGTTAAAACTAGCTTACCACTATCTCATCACCATTGCCCACATTCTTAGCTTCAGGAGAAACACGGTATTGTGCTTAAGATATACAATTCGATTCAAATATGCCAGGCAAGAGATACAACTGCACACCTCAAGTGAAATTCAGATACTCTTAAGACGTGTGTGTGCATATTCACATATCTATATGTATATACATCTAAATGAGATTTGGAACTTGAATTTATATAGTGATTTTAGAGAATTTTACTTAAAGGGTTTTTATTTTCGTATATGCTTAAAGTGCTCCTATTTCAAGACCGTTTTCTTTATTAAATCAGCCCCCTCGAGCAAAGTTGGAAACCTAATGCAAGTGCCATTTGCCCAAATTAACCAGATATTTGTGTAAACTATTTACTTTGTCTTTGGATGCTTATGAACCATGACATTCTGACTTTTCTTCCATACCTGTAGGGAATCAGCCTTAATTTCCTGTATGGCTATCGCTTTCCTCAAAGTACTATGCAGCATACTTCAAATGTTTATCTTTATAAAGTGATTAGTAATAAATCTGAGGTGTTTTCATGTCCTAGGGATGAATAATTCCACACACTCAGATACTGACTCACACAGCATTCTATTAAAAGTGCTCATATAGTACCCTCCCTCACCAGTGTCATCTTGCATTTGAAGCAGGTATTTTTTCCTTATCAGTTAAAGAATGAGTGTAGACTGGGTACAGTCCTAGTAGGTGCTCAATAAATATTTAGCTGATTATTGATCTGACATCAAACAGTTGTCTTTTCACAGAGGAGTCTATTTTTAGAGTAATATATGTTTGAAACTGAAAAATTCTATCATTTGAATGACGAGGCTCATTTAGGCTGGAGTTTAGTAACATGCAATAACAATACTATTTGTGTAGAACATTCTCTGAAGATAGGAGATGGGAAAAATTTAAGCAGTATCTTTTTGTGCAAGGCACATTAATAAAGTGAGTAAGTTAATGTCTTAATAGGCTGCTGGACTCGAGAGAGAACTGCTGTAGACTTCTGTGATCAGTTTCTGTGTTGGTAAACCTAGTATCACCTGTCTTAGGTTCTGTTCAGTTTTCCCCAACTCTCGGTTGCTTTCCAGTGTCTTAAAAGTAGTTGTGGTAAAATGTGAAGTTATATTAAATAACCTATACTTGTTTTCTCAGAACATCTTTAATATGAGAGAGAAATTTTTATGAATGATAACAGTAGTTTCAGAATCTGTTAATTTGTGGCTTTCAGATCATTTTTGACAGGGCTTGCCCAATGTGAACAGATTTAAATAGTTTAAAAACAAACATTCCAACCTGAGCTGTGAGGAACAGAGTGTCGAGTACTCGTGTAACTGGGCATGGCCTCCTGGCGAGGTTCTTGATCCCTGACTGTGATACTGATTTCTGACTGTGAAGACCACCGTCAGTATTCTAGTTTGACGTGTGTTCTTCCTTGAAGACGATGAAATGAGTGCTAGATTAACTTGTATTTGAGATGGACAGGATAAAAAATGATGTGGTATAAATATGCCAGATATTTATACACACTACTACAAAAACTAAAAAAAGGAGGGAAGAAAATGATAAAAGGTCAGTGTTTTGGTTTGTTTTTTTATAGCCTCTAAAAAAATTTCTTTTTAGATCCAAGTCCCTCGGACACTAAGCAGTTGCTTACTTTATTTAACACTGTGGGACTTTAAGGGTTAGTTTCTCAGATACCATCAATAGTCTGCTATTGGAATTGACCATGTGTGTGAACTTTACATTGCTTGAAGATTTTCCAGAAGTGGAGTATTTAAGTAGCAGTTGTAGTTGTTTAAGATTTCCCGTAGGTTGTGGTTAAATGGACAAGTTACATATATGATCTGTGGTGCAAGGGCAGATCCTGGGCATTAAAGATAAGTTTGGCTAACTTGTTTTACTGAAGATACTAATTGTCTTCCCTCTCCACTGCTGTTTTTCTTAAACTCGTTTCTTTCCGTGTAACAGTCTGCATTGAAAGTTCTTTTAGCTCTCACAATGTACTAATTCACATTTTTTAAGGATTAAATATTTTATGAATTCTTTTTACATTTAAAATGTATACCTTGGAGAGGGATAAAAATAAATTTTGTGGTAAAGTCTGTGCAGAGGGTGCTATGGTGTCCTGGGAGTGAGTTCTCCAGAGCGCTTAAAGTATGATGCTAAATTTGAAGGCTAATATAATGACTATAGATTATTTGTATTAGCACTGTCCAATAGAAACAAATGGGAGCCATATAGGTAATTCTTAATTTTCTAGCAGGCACATTAAAAAAGAAACCGGTGACATTATTTTTAATTAACTCAATATATTAAAAATACCATTTTAGTATGTAATCAATATACATAATTATGGAGATATTTTGCCTTTTTTTTTTTTTTTTGGCCTGATGGTAGGTTTTTAAAATTCATTGTGTATTTTGCACTCACAGTGCATGTTAGTTCTGGTGAGCTAGAAGTGCTCAAATAGCCACGTGGCTAAGGGCTGCTATATTGGACGGTGCAGGTTCATAGGGTACAGAGTAGGACTTTATTTTAAATTGGGAGATGGTGTGGTCAGGTAGGCATGAAATTATGGTACTTTAAAAATTACTTTGTATACTTAGAAAAGTATCTAATAGAATTATCCACATTGTCTTCATTTTAAATTTGCTGTAGAACTAGCTCAATCTGTTCCAATTTGCCAAGCATTATTAAGGAGGAAGAAATTCCATGCCATGTAAAATACCATGATATGCTCATTATAACAACACATTATTAACACATTTTTCAATGTGTTCACTAAATTCTGTCCTGTTTCTTCAAAGTAATAGCTTAAATTGCATGTTAATTGTATATCTGTACTTGTTTTGTTTTTATATTATTATTATAATAATGTGTATTAACAAACAGCCCTAGGATTCTAATATTCCTGTGCATCTGTCTTCCAGTACTTACTGGTACACTTATTAAGTTGTTATAAGTGGCAGAAAAGTAGAATGAACCATTGGTTTTTTCCATTAGATTGTTTTTATCATGTGATCTGTACCAAGCCAGCTATAAATTATTATATTTCTGTAGACTATGGAAAATAGTGTTTATGTCTTATCTTTACTAAATGTTTGCAATTTCTAAGTAAACTTTTCATCTCCTAAGACAGGTGTAAGATGTGATTTTATTTTTGTTTGTTTTGGTGTTTGAACCACAGCTCCAGTCGGCCAGGAGGTCCTGTTTAATTGCTGTGATGGTGGTAGTGGGGTGGATGTGTGAGCTGTTGTCTCACTGAAACCAACTGATTTGATTACTTACAGTTGTAGAAAGAGTTAAAAATGTCATTTGTGTCCAGGACCATTTAAAAAAATGTCAAAAACAAAGAAATTGTCACACTTGTCTTTAGAGTTTATTAACAATGACTAATTGACTTAATGAAAGTCATTATAACAGGGGCACCTGGTGGCTCAGTTAGTAAAGCAGTCTGCCTTCTGCTCAGGTTGTGATCCCCAGGTCCTGCATTGAGCCCCAAAGTCTGGCTCCCTGCTCATTGAGATGCCTTTTTCCTCTCTCTCTATTCTCAAATAAATAAAATCTTTTTTTTAAAAGTCATTATAACTAGATTTGCTTTTTCTCCTGGATTTTAAATGAAGGCATACAGCAGGGAATTACTTGATAATTTCAGTGTTATATCCATGTTTTCTTAGCCTTGAGCCTCACCTCACTTCAGATGTTTTAAGCTGGATACAGCATTCACAGTTATTTAAATTGTTTTAATACATAAGTATACTCTAAAAAGTATTTGATGAAGTGGACACTTTCTTAGATTTCAAATACTCAAAAGGCTATTTTGTGGGAAAGGCCTTTATTACTTTGTCCCATGACTCTTCAGGATTGTATTTTAAATAACACAGTATTATCTGTGCCTATTTTTGGTAGCAAACAGGATATAGAATTTATTTGCATCATGCAAAAGTACCACAAACAGTATTTAAAATCACAGGATTAGGAATCCCTGGGTGGCTCAGTGGTTTAGCACCTGCCTTCGCCCCAGGACATGATCCTGGAGACCCAGGATCGAGTCCCACATTGGGCTCCCTGCATGGAGCCTGCTTCTCCCTCTGCCTGTGTCTCTGCCTCTCTCTCTCTCTCTCTTTGTGACTTTGATGAATAAATAAATAAAATCTTTTAAAAAAATAAAATCACAGGATTGTTCTTGCTTTGACATGCTAGGGAAGGGAACTAGCTTACTAAAGACAGCCTTGATTTGAGTTAGCAGATTATAGAAGTCTGACAACAATTAATATTAGCAAAGTGCTTCCCTGGGAAATTGCTTTGCTTAATAGGGTGCTTCTTGAAATGAAAGATCAGCAGTAATAACAGAGGCAGGATGATACACTAGCTAATTAAAATTTTTAAATACGATAAAACTGTGATCATTTGTATATATTTAGCAGTACATTTTCCTCATGTTGCAAGCTCAAATTTTGCTTTTGGTGTTTTTTGTGGAGTGTGTGTGTGTGTGTGTGTGTGTGTGTTGTTGGGTGGTTTTTTTTTTTTTTTTTAAATTTGAGAAGCAGCAACAATTTGGTTTTTGTTATTGTTTTAAAAAGTACCAGGGTTCCGTGGCGCAGCGGTTTAGCGCCTGCCTTTGGCCCAGGGTGCGATCCTGGAGACCCGGGATCGAATCCCACATCGGGCTCCCGGTGCATGGAGCCTGCTTCTCCCTCTGCCTATTGTCTCTGCCTCTCTCTCTCTCTTTCTGTGACTATCATAAATAAATAAAAATTTAAAAAAAAATTTAAAAAGTGCCAGGGTTCCTGTCTTTCCCACTCTACTCCAAAGTGGCTAGACTGAGCATCAACTTTATTTAAAATAACAAGTTACAGTATGCCCTTTTCTTTCTTTCTTTTTTTTTAAGATTGTATTTATTTATTCATGAGAGATACACAGAGAAAGAAGCAGAGACACAGGCAGAGGGAGAAGCAGGCTCCATGCAGGGAGTCGATTGAGTCATGGGACTCGATCCCGGGTCTCCAGGATCACAGCCTGGGCTGCAGGCAGCGCTAAACCGCTGTGCTACCAGGGCTGCCCAGTATGCCCTTTTCTTCTGAGAAGTGCAGTATCATTATGTGTCCTGTTAAGGAGAAGTTGAAAATAGAAGCAATAATTACTGTAGTATCTTCTCTTTCACAGAAAGATTCTTAGAGTAATCCTGGCTGCCAGAAGAATTCCCTTACCACTCTTTATAATTAGATGAACAACAGACAGATAATACACTCTTAGTGTATTATTTAGCGTATCTGAATTTATACTTTTAGTATCAGAATCCTCCAAAGATACACAAATCTCTTGTATTAAATTCCTTATATACTTCTCATAGTAATGACGGCATGATTAATGAAAGGTCTGCTTTCTGTGTAGGAGAGCTAACTGAGCTGAAATGGTCCTCCACCATATTATTTTTGTATTCTCATATTTCTTCAATCACTAGTGATCTTTCCAGACATTTTGTTGAGAGAATATTGGAAGGTTGGTGAGTAATTGCGGATGGTAGAGCATCAGTCATCCCATCTTTTTTTCAAGGAAATTTTTATAGAGACTTCCCATCTAAGGTCTCCTGGAACAAAACTAATCACCAGTTCTCTCTTATCTGTAACTAAGTGGGGACATACCTAATCTGTAACCTTATTCTAATGAGTCTTAATGTTAGTTATTCCATGTGAAGAAATTTTTAAGTTATGCCATTTTGTGTGGCATTCATAATAGTAAAAATCAGAAACAACTTGAATACACAATAGGAGATAGAGTAAATTGGTATTTTCCTACAGTGGTCTTAATATCCACTTGCAAAAATAGAATATAAAATTACATGAAAAGACCTCATCACAAATTAATTTTTGAAGGAAGTTATAGAGAAATAACAGGAAGTTAGAGAAGTATGTAAAGTAAGATACTGATTTTATTTTAAAAATTAAAATTACGGGGCAGCCCCGGAGGCACAGTGTTTTGGTGCCACCTGCAGCTGGAGTGTGATCCTGGAGACCCGGGATCGAGTCCCACTTCGGGCTCCCTGCATGGAGCCTGCTTCTCCCTCTGCCTGTGTCTCTGCCTCTCTCCCTCTCTCTCTCTCCCTCTCCCTCTCCCTCCCTCTCTCTCTCTCTCTCTCTCTCTCCCTGTCTCTCATGAATGAATAAAATCTTTTTAAAAAAATTAATTCCCACGTCCAATAATGGCAAGATGAGTACTCCTGAACACAATTTAGAATGGCAGAAAAAGTACTAAAATTTTTCTTCAAAGCAGGATAGAGAAATCCATATCATACTGAAACTGCATACCAATAGTGTCTTACAAGTAACTGAAGATAAAGCCATTAGATCAATAGCCAACTTCTTGTTATAGCCAGAAGATACGGGAATGATAAATTTAATGTGCTGAAGCTATGTAATCTACCATTATAGAGTTCTATATACAGAAAGTTCTTTGAGGAACAAAGGTAAAATAAGTACATATATAATACAATCATACATACATATATGATTCCCATTCATATAAAGTTTTTTTTTTTTAAGATTTTATTTATTTATTCATGAGAGACACAGAGAGGGAGCCAGAGACACAGGCAGAGGGAGAAGCAGGCTCCACGCAGGGATCCCAATGTAGGACTCGATCCCAGGTCTCCAGGATCACACCCCGGACTGAAGGTGGCGCTATACCACTGAGCCACCAGGAATGCCCATCATATAAAGTTTTAAAAATAGTAAGTCTACAAAGTATGCAAGAAAATTATTATTGTAAAGGTCATGATGGTTGCATCTGGTTGGGAAAGAATGGAACCATGATCAAGGTTGGGATCAAGATAGGGAATTTTGGAGATGCTGGCAGTGTCTGAACTGCACCATGTGGACATGTCTTAATATTTCATATATTTTCTTCAATGCTATATTCACAATAAAAGAGTATCTTTTAATTAAAGTATGAAGTTATTTTTAAATAAAACACCGAAAAAAATAAAAAATAAATAAAACACCGTATTTATGGACTAGGCAGTACATAAAATATCCCTACCAAATTGACCTTTAAATTCAACATAATCTATCAAGATTCCAGTGAGTTTTTTCAGTGAAGTTTAGACTACTTTAAAATTTATATGGAAATGAACAGAATTACCTGAAACAATCTTGAAAAGATGGTTTACTATAAAGGTATAGTAATCAAGACTGGTTTTGGCATAAGAAGAGGCAAATTTTTGGAACAAAATAGAGCCCAGAAACAGACCAACACAGTCAAAAAAGTCAACTTACTTTTGACTAAGGCACCAAAATCATTTCAATGGGGGAATCTAATAAATAGTGCTAGAACAAGATAGCTATGTGGAAAAAAATAAGCTTCAACTCTTAGTTCTCATAATATGCAAAAAAGTTAAAACTGGATCATAAAACTAAGAACACATAAAAACCAGTAGGGAATGAGAACATTTTTTGCAACCTTGAGGTAAACATTTTATTGGATGGGACACAAGAAGTCCTAATCAGAAGACATGAGCAGTAAAAATTTCAAATATAGAAGGCTACGCAAATGGCTAGTAATGTGCACATGATTAGGAAAGACCTGAGCAGGCCACAGCTGTCACCTGTTACTGCACATGTAAGAAGTGAAGGCTAAGACAGTTCTGCCTGGATGAGTGTAGAAGACCTACCTCAACATGCATTTAGAGCCCTCCAGCAATAACGGGGAGATTTGATTCAAGGAAATTTCTATCCAGTCATTAGCTGATCACCACACTACTAAGAGGTGATTTCTTTTTTCTTTTTAAAGATTTTATTTATTCATGAGAGATACACAGAGAGAGAGAGGCAGAGACACAGGCAAAGGGAGAAGCAGGCTCCATGCAGGGAGCCCGACATGGGACTCAATCCCGGGTCTCCAGGATCATGGCCTGGGCTAAAGGCTATCCTAAACCGCTGAGCCACCGGGTCTGCCTAAGAGGGGATTTAAATGGCTACACACTATAAAGAATATGGACTTTACAAAACTAGTTCAGAACAAATCAAACAACAACAAGCAGTGACAATAAATCCTGGGAATGAGGAATAATCTGAGTCCCAGATTGGGTGCATTTTAATATTCAGAATGTCCCAATTTTTAACAAAAATGCAACACAGAAACAAAGTATGGCTCACACCAGTGGAAAAAAGCAGTCGAGAACCTGCCCATGAGAAAGAACAGACATTAGACATAATTAAAAGACTTTATTTTTTTTTTAATTAAAAGACTTTAAACAAGCTATTTTAAATGTGTTCAAAGACCTTAACCATGTTTTAAGAACTAAAGGAAAATGAGAACCATGTCTCACCAAATAGTGACAGACATTTAAAAAGTAATGAAATAGCCCAAACTCAGCCAAATGGAATCTGATTGAGATACCTCAGGGAAGATAGATGATGATAGATAGATAGATGATAGATAGATAGATAGATAGATAGATAGATAGATAGATAGATAGATAGATAGATGATAGAGAAAGAAAAAGATTCTGGAAAGTTGTCTTGAATAGTTAATAGTTTTTTTTTTTGTTTTTTTTTTTAATTTTTATTTATGATAGTCACAGAGAGAGAGAGGCAGAGACACAGGCAGAGGGAGAAGCAGGCTCCATGCACCGAGAGCCCGACGTGGGATTCGACCCCGGGTCTCCAGGATCACGCCCTGGGCCAAAGGCAGGCGCTAAACCGCTGCGCCACCCAGGGATCCCTAGTTAATAGTTTCTCTACTAAAAAACCACAGGGGTCACCAGCAGATTTGAGTAAGATGAAAGGATGAATAAAGGGCAGCCCCGGTGGCCCAGCGGTTTAGCGCCGCTTTCAGCCTGGGGCATGATCCTGGAGACCGGGGATCGAGTCCCATGTCGGGCTCCCTGCACAGAGCCTGCTTCTCCCTCTGTCTGTGTCTCTGCCTCTCTCTCTCTCTCTCTCTCTCTGTGTCTGTCGTAAATAAATAAAAAATATTTTTTTAAAAAAAGGATGAATAAAGACAACAACTGACAATATTCAGTCTGAGGAATAGAAAGAAAAAGAATAAAAATACACAATAAATGCATGATGGATGTCCCAGAAAGAAAAATAGGAGAAGAAAGAATATTTGAAGAAATAACAGATGTAAACGTCCAAGTTAGATAGACACAAATCTACAAATCAAAAAATATTAATAGACTGTAGGTAGGACATATTCAAAAAGTTCCACATTGAAGATCCACTATAACCAAACTGTCAAAAGCCTACAGACAAACAAAATCTTGGAAGCAGCATGAGAGAAGAGACTTGTCATGTACAGGGAGTCCTCAATAAGATTAACGTGATTTCTCTTCAGAATCCATGGAAGCCTCTAGAAGGTACTGGCAGATATCTTCAAAGTCCTTGAAAGGAAAAACCTAACCAAGAATTTTATACCTGCTAAAATGACCCTTCAAAAATAACAGAAATTAAGACATTCCCAGATAAACAAAAACAGTTTATCACTAGCAGACCTGTCCTAGAAAGAAATATGAAAGGGAAGCCTCTATCTAGGCTGAAATGAAAGGACACTAGACTTTTCCACATGAAAAAATTAAAAGTGCCTGTAAAAGTAACTACATAGTATGTATGTACATAGTATGTAACTACATACATACCATAGAAGATAGCATAATGTATTCCTTGTAACTCCTTTTCCCCTCTAATTTGAAAGGTAACTGCATATTATAATAATTATAAATTTATATTAATGAATCCATAATGTATAATTCTGTCTTGTCAAAATAGTGGGCAGAAAACAGAGCTTATAGTATACCAGTTTCTGTATAGTACTGAAACTAAGTTGGTATCAGTCCAAACTAGATTGATATATATTAAGATGCTAATGCTATGGCTGGGGGTAACCACTAAGAAAATAAGTCAAAAATAAGTATAAAAGAAAAAAGGGAATTGAAATAGTGCACTAGAAAATATGTAACAAAGAAGGTAATTATGGGATAATTGAGGAACAGAATAAAAGACATGGAGAAAACAAAGTGACAGCAATTATATGGAAAGTAAGTGGATTAAACTGAAAGTAATAGGCAGAGACTGGAAGAATGGATTTTTAAAACGTGGTCTCAGGTGCCTGGGTGGCTAAGTTGGTTAAGTGTCTGCCTTTGGCTCAGGTCATGATCTCAGGGTCCTGGGATCAAGCCCCATGTCAGGTAAGAAACAAAAAAGAAAAAAAAAAGAAAACATGGTCTCAGGAGAATAAGGAGACAAGTCATATACTTGGAAATAATATTTATAAAAGACATAGCTAATGAACTGTTAGCCAAATACACAAAGAACTCTTAAAACTCAACATTAAGAAAATGCACAACCTGATTAAAACTTGGTAGATACTACCTCACTAAACAAGATATGCAGATGTAAAATAAGCACATGAAAAGCTCCACACCACATGTCATTAAGGAAGCCCAAATTAAAACATTGAAATACCATTACACACCTATTAGGTCCAAATCCAAAACACTGACAACACCAAATGCTGGCAATAATGTGGAGCACCAAGAAGTCTCATTCATTGCTCATGGGAATGCAAAATGGTACAGCCACTTCAGCAGTTTGGCAGTTCCTTACAAAAGTAAACATATTCTTATCATACATACTTAATCTTCTGGTATTTGCCCAAAGGAATAAAAAACTTATGTACACACAAAAATATGCGCCTAGATTTTTACAGCAGTCCTGTTCATAAGGGCCAAAACCCAGAAGCTGTCAAATGTCCTTCAGTAGGTGAATGGATAAACAAATTGATCTGTCTAGATAATGGAATGTTAGCACTAAAAAGGAATGAGCTATCAAGCCATGAAAAAGCATGAAGGAACTTTAAGTGTACATTGCTAAGCAAAGTTGATAGTGAATTTTGGATGATAATGATGCGTCAACATAGGTTCATCAGTTGTAACAAATGTATCACTTCATTGGGGAATGTTGATAATGGGAAAGGCTATGCATGTGTACAGGCAGAGAGTAGATGAGAAATCTGTATTTTCCACTCAGTTTTGCTGTGAATCTCTAAAACTACACACACAATAAAGTCTATAAAGACAAAAAGAGGAGCACCTGGATAGCTCGGTCAAGTGTCAACCCTTGATTTTGGCTCAGGTCATGAATGATCTCCAGGTCATGGGATGGAGCCTACGCTTAGTGTGGAGTGTGCTTGGGATTCTCTCTCTCCTTCTTCTGCCCTACCCCACTCACATGCTCTCCCTCTGGGAAAAAAAAAAAAAAAAGAATGGAGACCTAGTCCAAAGTCTATATATGTTCCTAAGAATAAAATACTTAGGAATAAATTTAACAAAATAAGTGCAAAATACATACTCTGAAAACTAAAAACAATGCTGTAAGAAATTAAGGAAAATGTAAATAAATGGAAAACCAACCTATTTTCATGGATCAAAAAACTTTGTCAAGACGGCAATTCTCTCCAAACTGATCTACAGATTCAACATAATCCCTATCAGAATCCTGTCTGACTTTTTAGAAATTAACAAACTGAAAATAAAATTTATATGGAATTGCAAGGGACCAGGAATAGCCTATACCATTCTTAAAAAGAAGTTCAAAGTAGGACTTAACTAGTTTCAGTTTCAAAAACAATTATAAAACGATAGTAAACAAAACAAAGTGGTACTGGTATAAGGATAGTCAAATAAGTCAATGGAATTGAATTGAGAGACAAAAATTTTTAAAAACAAAAAATGCATGTATGGCCAATTTATTTTTATTTTAATTTTTAAAGATTTTATTTGTTTGAGAGAGAGAGAGAGTGAGCACTTGTCAGGGGGCAGGGAAAGGGCAGAGGGAGAAGGAGAAGCAGGCTCCCCATTGAGCCTGATGCAAGGTTTGATCCCAGCACCCCAGGATTATGACCTGAAGAACTAAAAGCAAATGCTTGTTTTTTGACAAGGGTGCCAAGACCACTCAATGGGGAGAAATGGTCTTTTTAACAAAAGATTTTTCAGGGACGCCTGGATGGCTCAGTGGTTGAGTGTCTGCCTTTGGCTCAGGGCATGATCCTGAAGTCCCTGGATTGAGTCCCACATTGGACTCCCTGCAGGGAGCCTGCTTCTTCCTCTTCCTATGTCTCTGCCTGTCTCTCTGTGTCTCATGAATAAATAAATAAACTCTTAAAAAAAAAAAAGATTTTTCAAACAGCTAATACCAACATGCATCCAAAACAATTAATTTGAATCCCTACCTCACGCTGTATACAGAAATTAACCCCAAAAGAACTGAAGAACCAAATGTACAGCTAAAACTGTAAAACTCTCAGAAGAAAATATAGGTGTAAATCTCTGCGGCCTTGTATTAGGCAGTGTTTTTGTTGCTATGACATCAAGTAACAAAAGAAAAAGATAAAGTGGACTTCTTCAAAATTAAAAATTTTTGTACTTCAAAGGACACTATCAAGAAAGTGAAAAGAAAACCCACAGAATGGGATAAAATATTTAAAACTGATATATCTGATAAGAGATTAGTCTCCAGAATATGTTAAAACCCTTACAATTCAACAATGATAAGCAAATGAGCCATTAACTTGTAGGCAAAGGATAAAGGATTTAAACATCTTTTAATAGAAGATACACAAATGTCCAATAAATACATGAAAAGATACTCAACATCATTATCAGAAAATATATATCAGAGCCACATTGAGATACAACTTCACATCACATGGGTGGCTATAATATTACAAAAACATGTGTTAGCAAGTATATGGAGTTGTGAGAGACTTTCATTTTCTATTTTATCTTTCTTACGATGTTTTTAAATGAATGTCGTTAAATTTTTAAAATATTCCTGTTTTTGAGGGAGAATGAAAGACTCAAAATTAAGCAGACTTTATTACTATGAGTCAATTAAAAGCTGATATGTCACCTGAAAAAGCATATTGGGTTATTTCTCCAAATAAGATATTCAAATGGCCATCATGGATCCGAATTAGGCAGCAGAGAGAAAGATGAATTTTGTGGCTAGACAGGGGAAACATACTACAAATTGGATTTATAACTAAATAGGAATAAATACACTTTGGGATTTATTGAGATGCTTAAGTCTGTAGCAGAGTAGATAAAAGCATATAAATAATGACATATCAAAACTAAAATAAGGGACCAGAGGGGGAAGATATCTAAAGTACTGAGAACACTTTTCTGGCTTGTTTATTGGCCTAGCCTTGAGCAATGTCACAATCTCAAATGACCACAACATCAGTAAGTTGGAGTAAATGTGGGTTTAAAGGACATGCTGAGCTACTTGCATTTTTACTTAGTGATACTGTCTTTTAAAACATTCTGGACAGATAGAACTGCCTCCCCTGGCCTCATAATAGACATCCTCCGGCTGCCAATTTGTAACCTCTGTTCAAGAGTATGGTTGCGGGATCCCTGGGTGGCGCAGCGGTTTGGCGCCTGCCTTTGGCCCAGGGCGCGATTCTGGAGACCCGGGATCAAATGCCACATCGGGCTCTGGGTGCATGGAGCCTGCTTCTCCCTCTGCCTATGTCTCTGCCTCTCTCTCTCTGTGGTTATCATAAAAAAAAAAAAAAAAAAAAAATTTAAAAAAGAGCATGGTTGCTTCGTTGAGAAGCAAGCCATCTAAAGGCTAACAATAGAGGGCAACATAATTTGGCTTATTATTTTTTTAAGACTTTATTTATTTATTCATGAGAGACAGACAGAGAGAGAGAGGCAGAGACACAGGCAGAGGGAGAAGAGGGAGAAGCAGGCAGAGGGAGAAGCAGGCTCCATGCAGGGAGCCTGACGTGGGACTCGATCCCAGGTCTCCAGGATCAGGCCCTGGGCTGAAGGCGGCTCTAAACCTCTGAGCCACCCGGGTTGCCCATGGCTTATTATTTTAATAAACATTGAACAAACATGGATAGGTGTGATTATGTAGTAAACATGATTATGTAGTAAACATTATGTCAAGATTAAGAGTATGTCATATTTGCTGAATGGAAGAAGTTACAACTGTCAATATTAATAAAACCAAAAGCATTTTAATGTGGCTTCTGGATCTGTTTATTTCAGTCATAATGTCTTCATTTGAACTATGTTAAGCATATAAGTACACTGGAAGATGATGAGAATATTGTTATTTTTAAATATCTTTAAAATTTTATTCATGAGAGACACAGAGAGGCAGAGACACAGGCAGAGGGAGAGGTAGGCTCCCTCTGGGGACCCTGATGCAGGACTCGATCCCAGGACCCCAGGATCACACCCTGAGTCAAAGGCACACACGCTCAACCACTGAGCCACCCAGGCGTCCCCTAACAATTATTTTAATGTATATTCTATATATAATAATAAGAAGAAAATGTTGGATCCTACTTTTTAAAAAAATTTAACATTACATCACACTAATTTGTCCACATAATCTGTGTAAATAGTAGAAAATGTTGGATCTCAGATGTAGGATGTTGAAAATCTGAAAACAAATCAAAGAGGAGTTTGTAAAATATTTTAAAACCTTTAAATCTTACAAAATGAATATTTTAATTTGAAATTTTGATTAAAATGTTTTTAACATTTCTAAAAATTCAATTTGCCAACACATTTGGTAATAGGACAATATCAAAAAGTTAATACAACTCTTTCATCAAAGTTGATATTTAAATTTTTTTCCAGTGAACTTACTTCTTAACAGATTTCATTTGGCACAGATTCTAACTTCAGCAGACATTTGAAGAGACTAGTATTTTATATTTTCTTCCATTGGCCACCCTTCAAAACTACAAAGACAGCTTTCAAAGGTGGCGTACGATGGTCCCTCTAAAAATAGATGTCTTTTTAGGTGTAACTTTGACCTCAAACCTTTGTTATATGCTTTCCTACCTTGAGAAACAGTCTCTAGGGCCAATATTAGACTACTATAGTCATTATTCCATGCCCTGGCTTATGATTCCACAGATGGGAACTGGTTCTAGGCTAGCTAAACTCACATAGCCTTGCCCCATTGAAGAATCTACCCCATGCTAATTACCAGAAAGTCATATTCAGAAAAATGGCCCTCTCACAGAGGGTTAAATTTTTCCAACAGGATAAAACAGGGTTGCTTTTTAACTTGTTTTTAATAATATACCAATTCGGGATGAACTGTATGTAATAGATAAAAGAAAGACAAGCATCCTTTCATGTGCAGATACTAAAACTGATTTTATCTCAAACAGTGACTTTATAAAAACAACTGACCTTGCTCCTTAATTATTGCCACCACAGAAGTGTTAAAGATAAATTATTCTGAAATGACATTAATAATTATGGAAGTCTTCCCCAATACTTAACAAATTTAAAATAATGATCCCTTGCAAGTGAACTTATTCAGTTACCTAGAGGTACCTTACACACATACTTTACCTTGAATAGCAGCACGCCCCAGAAATAACATAGCTCAAAGCTAGGGATTCTCTTCATATTTTTTAAAGGATCAATGATTTCTTTGGTATGTTTTTTTCATGACTAAAGCAGGCATCTGGTTTTGCTGCCTTAAAAATATTCAGACTAAAAATATTGTAGCCATGATATAATAAGCAACAAAACCTAGAACTAAAGTTCACCCTTTTATCTCTGTGTTAAAGGGGACCCAAAGTCCTTTGTTAGGAAAAATTTGACTCTTCCTCCATGAACTCTCCCTTGCTCCTTTCTATTAGGGGGAGTATTTTTTTAGGGCACCAGACCTTCTGTAGCTCCTTCATTTTCATGAGAGAATATAGGTCTGTCCCCAGCTAAACTACTGGGTTAGGTAGATGTGTTTCTGACCACAGAAAAAAATCAGAACCTAGGTATTCATTATGCAACGCAAACCCATTGTTGTCCAACTTTCATAAAATCTCAGTTGAGAGAAATGGTACGGATGAGGAGTTTCTGAAAGATACAAAGATCCATGCAATGTTTCAGATGAAATTCTACCTTGGGTCAAGCTAGAAGAGTATCAGAAAGCCAGGTATTCATAGAGCAAGTGAGTAGAGAAAGAGCACATGCTCTGAAGTGTGAGCTTGCTTTTTACCACTTACTAGCTGTGTAACCTCCCCCTGGCCTACCCAAAGGATCATTTTCTATTTTGAATTTTTCCTATCCTATCATATTTTATGTATCCTTATAAGCGGCCTTCAATTCACTGAGATAAAGTGGGAGAAATTAGTTCTACAGTTAACTAAACAAATAAATGATAATACATAATATAGAAAGGAAGTCTAATGTATCTTAGGGACTTAGATGGCTTAATATTTTAAATTATATTAACATATCACATCAATAGCCCAACTAAGGAAGAAAAAAAAACCTAGATCATTTCAGTTGATGCTGGAAAGGGATAAAATAAAGACTATCCAACAGGGCAGCCCCGGTGGCACAGCAGTTTAGCGCCGCCTGCAGCCCAGGGCGTGATCCTGGAGACCCTGGATCAAGTACCACGTCAGGCTCCATGCGTGGAGCCTGCTTCTCCCTCTGCCTGTGTCTCTGCCTCTCTCTCTGTGTCTCTATGAATGAATGAATAAATAAATAAAATCTCTAAAAAAAAAAAAAAAAAAAGACTACCCAACAACAAACAGACTCATAAATACAGAGAACAAAGTAGTGATTGCCAGAGAGGAAGGGATTAAGAGGATGGGCAAATAGGTGAAAAGGATTAAGAATTACAAACTTCCAGTTATAACATAAGTCACAGAGATGAAAAATGCAGCATGGAGAATATAGTCAATAATACTATAATAATATTGTATGGTGACAGATGGTGATTACACTTAATTGAGGTGAAGATTACATAATATATAGAATTGCCAAATCACTGTTTTCCACCTGAAACTAATATAGCATTGTGTCAACTATTTTTAAATACTTTTTAAATAAAAAAATAAGAAAATAATTGAATCAGATTAAAACCTGAGAAATTTATAGGATATTTTCCCCTCAATCTCTCAGATTCTGTATACTATTTATGTACTCCTTATAGTTGTATTTCCCATGCAGGCATTACTTTAATTTTTGAGGATTACTGGGCCACTGACCCTAATTAATATTTTAATGGCCATGAATTCATTTGTTTTAGAGAAAAACAAAGATATAATCTAAATGTGTACAGTTTGACTTCTAGTGAGAAATAGGTTAATTCAGTGAACTTTTTTTATTTCAGTGAACTTCTATGGCATGTTGGTTTATATAAAACTAAATAAATAATGGTTGTGGTTATTTGTTATTACCAAAAAAAAAGACTATCTGATTAAAAAAAGCTCTTAATAACCTACGAGTAAAAGTCTCTTATTATTAAAAAATCTAAAAAAAAAAATCTACCTGAAAAATAGCCATATAACTCTTCATAGAAACATGTTCATTAAAATTAGAAACAAAATCAGGTATAAATTTTTACATTATTTCACATTATTTAACACTTAAAATTGAGTTAGAACTCTGGCCAATGCAAAGAAATGGCACAGAAATGAGATTTACATTTTGGAAGAGGAAATATAATTATCATTATTTATGAACAATATTATATACTAGAAAAGCTATGATAATAAAATGAAATTTCTAGAATTAATTCAAGCTCAATAAGATTCTAGACAAAATAAATATGTAGTTTTTTCTTTGTTATTAGAAAACAGCATTTTTGCTTGTTCTTAATACAGCAGCAGTAACCAACTACAAAACAATTCAGCTGAAAAGATTCTATTCACAACTTATTCTAATCTCCTAAGCAATGCAGAGGATCTATATGAAAAAAATCTACAAAACTGCCCAGAGATATAAAAGGAGAGACATGTTCTTCCATGGAGAGAATGAATTTTGTAAATTTGTGAATCATATTTTGTATGTGTAACTCAATGCCAATAGCATGCAGTTTTCTTTACAAAATGATTACAAAGATTGGAAAAACAACTAAGTAACTATATTAATGGAGAACAGACTTATATAAAACTGTAATAACCTAAGGCATAGATACTACAGGCATAAGAGTAGACAGACACACGTACAAAACAGGCTCTAC
Source organism: Canis lupus baileyi (assembly GCF_048164855.1). NCBI lineage: Eukaryota > Metazoa > Chordata > Mammalia > Carnivora > Canidae > Canis > Canis lupus. The sequence continues at coordinate 88,755,684 of NC_132838.1, forward strand.
TGTGTACAAGAATTTAATATGTGATCAATGGGGTACCGTAAGGGATGCCTGTGTAGCTCAGTGGTTAAGCCTTTGGCTTTGGCATGATCCTGGGATCTAGGATCGAGTCCCACATAGGGCTCGATTTTTTTTTTTTTTAAGGATTTTATTTATTTATTCGTGAGACACACAAAGAGAGAGAGGCAGAGACACAGGCAGAGGAAGAAGCAGTTCCATGCAGGGAGCCCGATGCAGAACTCGATCCCAGGACTCCGAGATGACGCCCTGAGGCGAAGGCAGATGCTCAACCGCTGAGCCACCCAGGTGTCCCCCCCCCCAAATTTTTTTAAATGGGGCACTGCAAACCAACAACAGGAAAGATGATTCAATACATTGTTTGGGAAATATTCATTAAATATTTTGGGAAAAATTAATTCAGACCCTCATACTTTTGCGTGGGCTAAATGGATAAAAATAAAATAAGTAAAACCATTTCAAAAGATCTTGACAAAAGTAGAAATAAACCTTGAATCTCTCAAGTGGGGAAAACTATCTATCTTAGAAAGGATTTTTTTAAAGATTTTAATTATTTATTCAAGAGAGAAAGAGAGAGAGTCAGAGACACAGGCAGAGGGAGAAGTAGGCTCCCAGGGGGGAGCTCCATGTGGGACTCCATCCCAGGACCCCGGGATCATATCCTAGCCAAAGGGTATGAGCAACCCAGGTGCCCTATCTTAGAAAGGATTAAATAATTCAGATAAAAATGCCCAGTAGACTCAAAATTTAAGTCTAAAATTAAAACTAAATCCTAGCATCTTAAACTAACAGAACACTGTATGTTAAATATATTGGAATTAAAAAAAAACACATCCTAATAAAAAGATAAACTATGAACTGAATGCAACATTTGCAGGGATGCCACAAATCTAAAACAAAACGAATGTTGTAGTTCTTTACACTATACCTGCAAGTTTCCTATAAGATTATTTCATTGCTTTTTTTTTTAATCTTTTTTTTACGTAGGCTCCAAGTCCAATGTTGGACTTGAACTCATGACCCTGAGATAAAAGTTGGATGTTCTACCAACCGAGCCAGCCAGGCACCTCTAAGATTATTTCAAATAAAAAAATATTTATGAATACCCTTGATATATGAAGAATTCTTGCAATGTGATATGAAAAACATTAAGACCCAAGTAGACAAATGGGTAAAGGATATAAGCATAGTGTAGACACCCTCGAACATACATATACACACAAAAGGGTAAAAAAAAAGGTGGTTAACAGACATGGCAGAAATATTGTCTTAGTAGCAGAGGAATACAAATTAAAATAAGACTTCAATTTATACTTGTCAAAATAACAAATGTTTTTGGTTTTGTCTTTCATAATAATAGCAAATTCTTGCAAGATATAATAAAGCAGTCACTCTTTCTTATGACCGGTGGGAGTGTAAATAAGAATAAACAATTTAGTTGTTTGTATAAAGAGTCTTGACATACTGAATATAGTGTTCATGATTTATATTAATGAAAATTTGGAAACAACTTACATGTTGAACTATTCTGGGGGTTATTGGACAAATTATGAAATATTATATAGCCATTAAAATGGTCTTTGCAAAGAAATTTTTTAAGCGAGATATTTTATTTATTTTCATTCTTATTTTATTTTATTTTACTTTTTTATTTTTTAATTACAGTATAATTAATATAGAATGTTACATTAGTTCTAGGTGCACATATAGTGATTCAGTAACTCTATATATTACTCACTGTTCATCATGATAAGTAACTTAATCCCCTTCACCTATCTCACCAATCCCCCACCCCACCTGCCCTCTGATAGCCATCAGTTTGTTCTTTATAGTTAAGAGTCTGTTGTTTGGTTTGTCTCTTTGGTTTGTTTCTTAAATTCCACATATGAGAGATACCATGGTATCCATCTTCCTCTATTTCACTTAATATTATACTCTCTAGATCCATCTATGTTGTTGCAAATAGCAAGATTTCATTCTCTTTTATGGCCAAGTAATAGTCCTTTTTATATATATGGCCATCTTCTTCATCCATTCATCTCTCAATGGATACTTGGGCTGCTTCTATAATTTAGTTATTGTAAAGAATGGAATAGTAGAATTACTGGGTCATATGGTAATTCTATTTTTAATTTTTTGAGGAATCTCTGTACTGTTTTAAGAGTGGATGTACCAGTTTGCATTCCCATCAACAGTGCAAGAGTGTTCCTTTTCTCCACATTCTCATCAACACTTACTGTTTCTTGTGTTTCTGGTTTTAGCCATACTGACTGATGTGAGGTGATATTTCATTGTGGTTTTGATTTACATTTCCCTGATGATTAGTGATGTGGAGGATCTTTTCATGTATCTGTTGGCCATCTGCATGTCTTCTTTGGAGAAATGTCTGTTCATATCTTCTGCCCATTTTTTACCTGGATTGTTTTTGGGGTGTTGAGTTGTATGCATTCTTTATATGTTTTAGATACTAACCTTTTATCAGATTCATCATTTGTAAATATCTTCTCTCATTCAGTAGGTTGTTCTTTGGTTTTGTTGACTGTTTCCTTCACCGAGCAGAAGCTTTTCATTTTGATTTAGTACAGTTTATTTTTGCTTTATTCCCCCCTTGCCTCAGGAGACACATCTAGAAAAATGTTGCTATGGCCAATGTAAGAGAAATTACTGCCTGTGCTCTCTGCTAGCAGTTTTATGGTTTCAGGTCTCAAATTTAGGTCCCTTATCCATTTTGAATTTACTTTTGCATATGGTGTAAGAAAGTGGTCCAGTTTTCCCAACACCATTTGCTGAAAATGACTGTCTTTTTCCTATCACATATTCTTGACTCCTTTGTCAAAAATTAATTGACCATATAACCACAGGTTTATTTCTGGGCTCTCTACTCTGTTCCATTGATCTATGTGTCTATTTTTATGTCAGTACCATACTGTTTTGCTTACTGTAGCTTTGTAGTGTATCTTCAAACTTGGGATTGTGAAACTTCCAGTTTTTTTTCTTCTTTTTCAAGAGAGTCTTTTAGAAAAAAGGATAATTCTACTAAAAACTTTTAATGGTAATTTTTGTTTGCTTTTTAAAAAAATTAGTTTTTCAGAATACAAGAATAAATGCTTAATATAAAAGGTTCAAGTATTATAGGTATTTATGATGGAGAGACTATCACTATTATAGTTTGATATACAATACCCCCAATTTTTCAGATGAATATCTAACATTTTATTTTTATTTTTATTTTTTTTATTTATTTATGATAGTCACACAGAGAGAGAGAGAGAGAGAGAGGCAGAGACATAGGCAGAGGGAGAAGTAGGCTCCATGCACCGGGAGCCCGACGTGGGATTCGATCCCGGGTCTCCAGGATCGCGCCCTGGGCCAAAGGCAGGCGCCAAACCGCTGCGCCACCCAGGGATCCCTTAATTTCTTTTAAAATCAGAAGCAAAAAAACCCCCCTGACTTTTAGGCCAGAAAAACTTTTAGGCAGCTTTGTTATATAATATTAATATAGTCATCCTTATACTAGCACAGTTATAATCTTTAATATTTGTTTTTGAAGGAGGCGACCACAACAGTCTTAATGCAGCTTTGCCTGTCCCTGAAAAGATTTCTTGCAAAGAAAGAACACTAAACATTTTAGATCTTATATCTCTATTCTCTTCCTGGAAATTCACAACTCGAGGCTCACAGGAGCTCTGCAATAAAAACAAAACAACAACAACAAATTACAGAACTTAGTTTACTGCAGGGTTCTCAAGGCTTATTTGATCCTGAAGTGTTTTTTTCTTCTACATAATAACTACTATCTTCTCCTAGAACTCATCATCCATGGAAGAATTCAGGAAATAATTAACTTTCTACTACATTAAGTTTCAACATCGATCAAGAAGAGTTCAGAGCTAAAATTTCTCAACCATCTTTTTTTTTTCAAAGCAGACCATACAGAAGCCTAAAGGATTATTCTTTGTTCTCTGCAAATAGAATGATACTTGATGCTCTTAGAGCAGCATGCTAGCAACACAGCCCTACCTATCCACTTGGCAAGAGAATTTTATTGTTGCAGAAGTTTTGGATTTATGCTACACAGCTCACGGAGACCCGTTTCAATTCCGTTTTCTTGATAGGTTTGCAGCATCATGAGGATGAAAATAATTCCCAAATGGCAAGGAAGGGTGAAAAGCTGCTTTCCGGAATCCCAGAACATGTTATTCCATAACCTATCAGACCTTATTAAGAGTGACTTAAAATCTGTCTGTTCTCAAAAGGTTTCTCCAGTAACAGATTTCTTGGTTCCATTTCAGTTCCTGCAGTTCCCATAACCACAGCCTATTCAATTTAGCAGCGCTCGGCTGCATAAATGCTGAAATTAAAATGTGCTTTCAAAATTCAGTCCACAGCCAAACTGACCTAACGTAGAAGCATCTCCACAGTCAGATTTATTTTTTTTTTTTTTTTTTTTTTTTAATTTTTATTTATTTATGATAGTCACAGAGAGAGAGAGAGAGAGAGAGAGGCAGAGACACAGGCAGAGGGAGAAGCAGGCTCCATGCACCGGGAGCCTGACGTGGGATTCGATCCCGGGTCTCCAGGATCGCGCCCTGGGCCAAAGGCAGGCGCCAAACCACTGCGCCACCCAGGGATCCCCACAGTCAGATTTAATAAAACCATATGAATCTGAGGGAGAAGGCAGAAGAAGGATGAGTATCTCTGAGGTATAAACTAAAAGTGGGGTCTTTGAAAAGTTTATGCTAACAAATGTCCCTTTTTGTTGGTTTTCTGTCTGACAGAAAAAGTCAAAGACCGAAGTCCTTTCTTTTCAGTTGTCAGAAGTTTATCCATTAGGAAGATGATCTCTTATGATTTTTCTGGAAGCAATTGCATTTGTCTGCCCTTAGTGCTTTAAAGTACAGATATTTCTTGCCTGGGAGATGCTTTAAAGCATTTTGATTAAATGGAAACCATCAAAGATAGGTGGCCATAATATTTTTTCCAATAAGGAAACAAAAATTCTTTTTTTTTTTAATTTTTAAAATTTATTTATGATAGTTACACAGAGAGAGACAGAGAGGCAGAGACACAGGCAGAGGGAGAAGCAGGCTCCATGCACCGGGAGCCCGACGTGGGATTCGATCCCAGGTCTCCAGGATCACGCCCTGGGCCAAAGGCAGGCGCCAAACCGCTGCGCCACCCAGGGATCCCGAAACAAAAATTCTTTTAAGGAAAAAAAAAATAACCCAACCCTGCTCATTTAACTATAGACCTGAATTCCAGAAGAGAGAGAACCAACTTAATTCCCTGAACACACAGTATTTAGCGAAACAAACAAACAATGACAACGACAAAAATGAAAACAGGGTTTGGCCAGGCTCTGCTCTGTCCATCTTTCATCACACCCAGTGCACTTCACTGAAATGATTTATTTATGGGTCTGTCTTTCTTAAAGTAGAAAAGACCTCAAGGGCAGGGAGCTTGTGATATTTGCTTGGTCTCTCCAATGCCCACCACAGTGGCTAGCATATATGAGGAGCTTAATGCAGGATCTCACTTCTGAAGAGTATTTTTTTTTAAGAGTGTGTATTTGTATGTGTGTGTATGGGAAAGAGAGGAGAGGAGAGGAAGAGAACATCTGTCTTGGCTGGTGAAGGTGATGAAGGTCTGATAAAACTCCTAACTACTGATATTATTTCCTATTAAAGCCCTACCTGGGCTCCTTATTTTTGAGTCAATAGAAATATCTGTAACTTTTTTCAGAAGCTACTATGTGTTTACAAAAATAGTAACAAAGGAAAAAAGAAACTAAATATTTTTTAAAGACTTTATTTATTTATTCATGAGAGACACAGAGAGAGAGGCAGAGACACAGGCAGAGGGAGAAGCAGGCTTCATGCCGGGAGCCCAATGCGGGACTCGATCCTGGGACTCCAGGAATGCGCCCTGGGCAGGCGCCAAACTGCTGAGCCACCCAGAGATCCCCCAAAAGAACCTAATTTATTATTATTATTTTTTTAAATAATACATTTATTTTTTATTGGTGTTCAATTTGCCAACATACAGAATAACACCCAGTGCTCATCCCGTCAAGTGCCCCCCTCAATGCCTGCCACCCATTCACCCCCACCCCCCGCCCTCCTCCCCTTCCACCACCCTTAGTTCGTTTCCCAGAGTTAGGAGTCTTCCATGTTCTGTCTCCCTTTCTGATATTTCCTACCCATTTCTTCTCCCTTCCCCTCTATTCCCTTTCACTATTATTTATATTCCCCAATGAATGAGACCATATAATGTTTGTCCTTCTCCAATTGATGAATTTCACTCAGCATAATACCCTCCAGTTCCATCCACGTTGAAGCAAATGGTGAGTATTTGTCATTTCTAACGGCTGAGTAATATTCCATTGTATACATAAACCACATCTTCTTTATCCATTCATCTTTCGACGGACACCGAGGCTCCTTCCACAGTTTGGCTATTGTGGCCATTGCTGCTATAAACATCGGGGTGCAGGTGTCCCGACATTTCATTGCATCTGTATCTTTAGGGTAAATCCCCAACAGTGCAATTGCTGGGTCATAGGGCAGGTCTATTTTTAACTCTTTGAGGAACCTCCACACAGTTTTCCAGAGTGGCTGCACCAGTTCACATTCCCACCAACAATGCAAGAGGGTTCCCTTTTCTCCGCATCCTCTCCAACATTTGTGGTTTCCTGCCTTGTTAATTAAAAAGAACCTATTTTAAAGGCAAATCACTTTGGTAATCTTCTTGAACAATCCAACTGGAGTAATTGGAAGGACAGTTAGCAAATACATCATCAGCCGACAAGTAGATTAGGTACTCTACAATACACTAGGTGCTTGACATGGGTCACTCATCTTGAAAGGCTCATGAACTGGTTTGGGAGGTAATTCAACATACCTTAGCCAAAATGTCTATTAGAAAATAGGGACAGAGCAGTGATTTTAAATCATGCTTCCATATGTCAGGGCTATTCTAGAAACAGAACTCAGGTATCGCCTGCCAAAAATGAATAATGGTAGCCTGTTTCTTAGTTTATGAATTGGTAAAAGAAAAAAATGGTTATTAGAATTTTATCAATTTTATATTTTTACCCTATCCATCTTCCTTAAACAGTGGTATTTACTATCATTAATAAGATGGTAAAGAGCTATGAATCTGTAGCAAACACACATTGAGAGAAAAAAAATTCTGAAATTGCTGAGGACTTAATTTCACAGTTTCTTATTTTTAAGGAAATATACTTCTGGTTGTAATGTTATATTTTTTATACAGTCATTTTTTTCTCCTGGTAAAAGGGTTCTCAGTTTGTTAGATGAATTAAATATATCAATTTATTATGGCATTCCTACCAGATGACCATAATATTCAGATATTTTTCTACTGAAATAAATTGGGAAACAACCAAGTATAAGCAGATGCGAAATGGAATGAGCAAACAATTTTATCAATTTTTGTCTATTTATATCCCAACATTGCATCGAGGCTGTAAGGCTGTTAAATGCTACAAGCAAATTTTCAGACAATAAGGTACACCAGTGAGAGCAACATAGCAGGAAAATGTTTTCTTGAAGTATGTGGTATTTCAAATAAGCCTGGAAGAATAAATCAAATCTGGGGGGAAAATTGCTTTAGAAATGCAAAGTGACCCAACAGTTATTTTTATGGCATTTGGTAGTAATGTTGTTAATTTTATAGCCATATTTTTAAAAATCTTATTCACATTGTCAAGGACATTGTACATTGTAGATTTTTTTTTTTAACTACTAAAGCATTGAAAGAGGAAAATAATCCCACTGTTTGAGTGGACTAACATTTTGATGCACTTGTTTTCTGCGTAGTTTCAACTGACTACATCATTTCGTATCCAGGGTTTTTCAGTTAAGATGAAAACTTAAACTTTTTCTCATGTTATTAAAAAAAATTGTGGAGGGGCACCTGGGTGGCTCAGTGGTTGGGCGTCTGCCTTTGGCTCAAGTTGCGGTCCCAGGGTCCTGTGATCGAGTCCCACGTGGGGCTCCCTACAGGGAGCCTGTTTCTCCCTCTGCCTGTGTCTCTGCCTCTCTCTGTGTCTCTCATGAATAAATAAAATATTTTTTTAAAAAATCTGTGGATGTGGTATCTTTAATTGATGCATAATAGAACACTATAAAGATATATCAATTTATGTATCAATTCCCTTATTTCTATGTATTTAGGTTAAGGCGTCTCATCTTCCACTATTAGAAGCCTGAGATAAACTGGTTAGTTGATGTTTTCCTTTGCCTCTGTCCATTTCCTGCTCTGTGAGGTCCCTAGGTCCTGCTGTCTCCTCCATCAGCCATGTGGTTTGAGGAGGACTGATCTAGCTCCAGGAGTGGGAGCCATGCCTTTGGCTGTGGAGGTCGGTTCAGAGCTAGGCATATAACCACTTAAAAGAGACAATACATTCCCATGACACTCTTCATTCAGAAATTTCATTTTCAGAGTTAGAATTACTATATGTGGCACCAAAGTATCTTCTGGTGCACCACACTGCATCACATAAACATAGCCATAGTACACAATTCTAGTTGAGATCATTCAAGGTCACAGTGAATGTGATTCAAGAAAAATGAAGAGGAAGCCTGACCTGTTTGGGGAACAGAAAGGAAAAGAAGGGGGCTTATTTGGAGCTAAGAGAGAATTTACGTCCAGAGGAAAAGCTGGTGAAACAAGAATCAGCATATAAAAGGAAATGTATTAAAGTTTAGGGTATGTATATTTCAAAATTGTTCATTGTGTTCATATGTTTACAATTCTGTGACAAAATAGGACTATTCTGTGGATAAGAAAGTTCTCTGAATTATCAAATGTCAACAGAACTAAAATCCTCAAGAAAGGCATGTTGGTTAAGTGTCCGACTCTTGATTTTGGCTCAGGTCATGATCTCAGGGTCATGGGATCAAGCCCCAACTTGGGCTCCATGTTGGATGTGGAGTCTGCTTGAGATTCTCTCTCTCCTTCTCCTTCTGCCCCTCTCCCTGCCCTCTCTCCCTCTCAAATAAATAAACTCTTAAAATCCTTAAGAAAAAAACCTTTTTTTAAAAAAAAATTTTTTTAATTTTTATTTATTTATGATAGTCATCGAGAGAGAGAGAGAGAGAGAGAGAGAGAGAGGGGCAGAGACACAGGCAGAGGAAGAAGCAGGCTCCATGCACCAGGAGCCCAATGTGGGATTCGATCCAGGGTCTCCAGGATCACGCCCTGGGCCAAAGGCAGGCGCCAAACAGCTGCGCCACCCAGGGATCCCAGAAAAAAAACTTTTACCTGAAGGTTGATGAGTGTTTGTTCTATATACACCCCCAGCTCCTAAAACTTAAACTCAAGAACTAAGAAAGAAAGAAGGTAATCACTAAAGAACTTGAAATCAAAGAAAGTATCTACGGCTACCAGAAGAGACATATCCAGTTTGTGGCTGTGCAGAATCAAACCAAAGGCTGAAAGACATGGTCATACTCTTGTGAGGTTTGAATGATTTAGTGAATCCTGGAATCTTCAGTTCTTTGCCAATAAAAAGAAGCCTAAATGAATAAAAGTTCATGGATCTCTGCCCTCTGACCAAGTGACAAACAGTGCTTGGTACAGGGCGGGCTTATGGGAGTTTGGGAACTCAGAAATCACACTAAAGAAAATTATCTATGAACCAGTGGGGGACAAACGAATTTGCCTGTAATACAAGGCTCTACACTGGTATGCACAGAGACTTTTTTTTTTTTTAAGATTTTATTTTAAAGAGACACAGAGAGAGAGGCAGGCAGAGACATAGGCAGAGGGAGAAGCAGGCTCCACACAGGGAGCCCAATGCAGGACTCGATCCCGGGACCATGGGATCACACCCTAAGCCGAAGGCAGATGCTCAACCTCTGAGCCACCCAGGCGTCCCTGCACAGAGACTTTTGATCCACATGCAATGCTGATCAAGGCTTTAATTTGAACCCAAGTCACTTGACACAGTGTCTACAGTACAGTTACCTGCTACAATGGCTGGCAGGTTGCCATTGTTTTATATACCACCTTCTGAAACATTGAAAACCCTCGTTAAAAGTAGGTGAATACACATATTTGAAGTGGCTTATAAGAATACCTATAATAAATTAGGAAAATACCAATAAAGCAGGCCCAGGAAAACTATAAATAGAAGATAAAACCAAAGGAAGAGGCAAGACATGGCTATGAATGCCCTGTGGATCCCCTCATTTCCTACAATGACCTGCAAATTTGGCTTCGTGACAGCCAAGGCCCAAAGCATGAGCACTTATGGCAATGATTTGCATTGTCTGTAAGAAATAGGTATATTTGTATCTTTTGTGGGAAGGTGGAAGAAGGAGTGTTTCCCAAATATTAATATTAATATTAATATTTGGTAACTAATTAGTTTTGAAGGTCTCTAAGCAGCCATTATAACAATTATTACTTTCATTCATATGGCACTTAAGGCTTTGCAAAGTAATTTACACACTTTCTTTAATTTGCACAAAAATCCTGTGATGCAAGATTTGAGGGGATGGTATTTCTCGTTCATGCATCAAGGAACCCTGCCTCCCTGGAAACACGACACAAAAGTAGAAAATAAGCAGAAAGATCTCCGAGACAACAAACCAAGTGGCAACAAGCCTATGCATAGGAAGAATTTCTCCCTCAGAACCTACATCCCCTTACTTAGCCTGAAATTCTAACAAGCATAGTTTCCTTCCTAAAACCGTAGCAGGTTGAAAGTTAACAAAATACTATTACAGACAAGCACTTTGAAAGCCCCCCCCACCCGACCCCCGCAAAGCTAGTATGTATGAAAGCAACCTGTGGTATAGAAACTGAAAACCCTCAACATTCACCAAGAAGCATAAGCAGGGATGTGTTAAGAGGTCAGGCCTGGACCCTGACCCTCCAAGAGTCAGTTGCTCACGCTGTTACCTCACCAATCTCTCAAGAAATGAAATGACATCACGGCCACCCACTCCCAACCCTTACAGCCGTTCAGTGACCTTCCAAGGCTCATAAAATAAAATCCTTATTTAAAATGGCCCAGAAGGTCCTGCAGGTTCTGGCCTGCTTCCTGCGTCTCCAACCCGTGTCACATCCCCTCCACTCCAACCCCACCTGCTGAGGCTGCTTCTGCACACTTTCTTCCACCTGGAAGTGTCTCACTGCTGCCTCTCCTGGCCAAACTGAAAGGGCATTTCCTTGGGAAGCTTTACTCAATCCCGGAGTCTAGATTAGGTTTCTTTGTGAACCCTTAGCACCTTTGCATTTGAGAACTGATCACAGTAGCATTTAATCATGAGTCTGATTGTTTGATACCGGTTTCCTCCAGGGTGCTGCGAGCTCTGGGAGAACAAAGCCCAAGGCTGCAATACATGCAGAATAAATATTTACTGTAAAAGAAAAAGAAGAGTAGGTAATGTCAAAGGACAAGCATGATACATTTTTCCCGGTAAATATTTCAATTTCACCACAAGATCTTTTTGGGAAGCAAGAAGCTATTATTTTCTTTATTAAAGCAAAAAAAAAAAAGATTCATTATGGAGTAGAACGCAGAATTCACATGAATTTTAAAGCTAAAATACACGATTCCAGGAATGCTTCAGCCTACGCCCCCCCCCCCCGATTTTTCTCCAGGCATTGTGCTTAAAATAATACGGAAGCACGGTGTGGCAAGAGATCCTTTTCCCCAGGGATCTGGAGAATCAAGGCTCATCTCCATTTTACTAGATGAGAATGTGTATGAAAAAGGCTTTGCAAATCCTAAGGCACTGTGCAAACACATTATTACTGAGCGATGTGTCCCGAAGAGGGGGGGTGGGGGGGAATGGCTCGGTTCGTGCTGTTCCGCCAATTACAGGTGAGGCTGGCGCCAGGACCCGGGTCTCCCGGGGCCTGTCCCGCCCACCGCTTTCCATTAACGCGCAGCACCCGCCACCTGCTCCCCGCTGCCAAGGTCCCCTCCCTCGCAGCCGCCTCTGGGGCCGACGCCCTGGGGCCACCTGCGCTAACACTACAAGTTCTGACCCGGCAGGGTGGAGAAGGGGCAGGACGCGCAGCCGGGCGCTTGCCGGCAGCGTCAGGCGGGGGCTTGTCGCCGGGCCCCAGCACCGGGCAGTTAGCCCCCCGCGAAGCCGACAGGCTCGCCCCCTAGCGGCGCAGACGCGGCCCGGCCGCGCGCCCCGCAGCCCCGGCGGGCCGAGAAGCGCAGGCGGCGAGCCCGGGCCGGGACGCGGGAAAGCTCCGGAGTAACTAAGCAAAGAGCACCCGCCGCAGCGGGCCCCGAGGCGGCCGCCGGGGTGGGGGGCGCGTCCCCGGCAGGCCCCGTGCGCCCGGCCCGCGCGCTGGCGGAGCTGGACCGGCGGCGGGAGGCGCCCCCGCGGCGCACGCCCGCCCCCCCCGCCCGCCCGAGCCACCCACGCCGGGGCCGCCGCCCGCCGCCCGCCGCCCCCCGCCCCGGGCTCGCGCGGCGCGTGCGCGGGTGGGCGTGGGAGGCCGGGGCGCTACTAGCGGCGGCTGTGCGCGCGCGCTCCCCCGGGCGCCCTCCCGCGCAGGCCGGCCCGGCTCGGCTCGGCTCGGCCCCGGCGCGCGTCACGAGGGAGGGGCTGGCGGGCGGGCGGGCGGCAGGGGGTGGGGCCGCCGACCGGAGGGGCCCGAGCGGCGCTGCCGAGCCCGAGCCCGAGCCGGAGCCGGAGCCGGAGCTGGGCGCGGGCGGCTGCGGGCCGGCGGCGGCGGCGGCGGCGGCGGCGGGAGAAGATGGTGGCGCTGGAGGTCGGAGCGGCTGGAGCGGAGCGTCATTCCCAGGCTTGGCCCCCGCGCTGTCACTAGCGCCGCCTGCTCCCGCGGGCCCGCGGACCCAGCTGTCAGGCAAGGTGCCGCCGCCGAGGGGTGCGTGAGTGGGGGTGCCCCGGCCGCAGAGGGGCTGCGGGAACAATAGTGCGGATGACGGGGACAGCCGGCGGCGTCCGGGGGCAGCGCCTCGAGCCTGGAGCCAGCCCGGCGGGGGAAGGGGCGCCGAAGCGGGGACGCCGGGGTCCGGTGCGCGCGGAGATGCGGGGCTCGGGAGGCGGCGGGCGTGCCTGACGGCGGTCCTGGAAGCAGCGCGCGCCTGTGTGCGTGTGTGCGTGTGTGTGTGTGTGTAAAAGGTACGGCCCAGGGGGTGGGGGTGGCGGACCGTAGGTGCTGGAGAATGACATTTCCAGGAATCCCCGCTAGGATCTCTCATCCCTTGGCTGACTCTCCCGGAGGAAGAGTGTGGTGATGGCAACGATGGGGTGGGCAGGATGCACTTGGTATGTGTGTGCAGACAGGCGGTGGGGTAGGTGCCGATTTGTAAGATCCCATGCGTGTGAGTGTGTGTGTGTGTGTGTGTGTGTGTGTACTCGTGTGATTGCCTCCACGCTCCCCCTAACTGCGCTCCCAACCCAGAGATGTGCAGGTGCCCTGACTTGCTGCCACCCGCTGACTGTGGGACAGTGTTTGTTGTTCTGACCCTGCAACTCTGAGTACAGTCTGTTCTGCTCTTGTGTGAGGGTGGGATTCTCGCTTCCCCTTTCTCTGGCTTCTCGACATGGGGACGTGGAAGTGTGCATGTGGTTTTGGGCGCAAGGCAGGGAAATAGGACGATGGTTACCCCTTCTGGGCTCGCGAGCCTCCCTGGATTTGAAAGGAGCTTCTATCCTGTGACACTTCTCTCCTCGGCCCCGTAAGGGTCTCAGATGCTCTGACTCTGCAGTTTCTATTGTTTATCTCTTGTCTGACCTTAATGGCCACATTCATCTCTCCGTCCCCACAACTTTGAATGTCAACTAGACCTTCTCCTTCCACATTCCAACACTGAAAACCTTACGGCTGAAGAATGGCTGATCCTTATGTTGGTTCTTGTAGAATGAACTCCGGAACTGTCTGTAGAAAGATGGGGTCAGGGGGAGTATTGAAGAAGAAGAAGAAAAAGATCGTTCTGGCAGATGTTTCGTACCCCCTTGGTCAGCGTCACGCACAGGCAGGGCGTTTTCCTAAGGAAAAGGGATACTTTATTTCAACTGCTGGTGTCATCCGCTCTTCCAGTTCTCACAATGGCTAGGTGGTGCCATATATCATTCACGAACTGAAATCTCCTAAGACCCATCGGAGATGGGGTCCTGGGTTGGTGAAGTCTGCTTTCCTAGCCAATGTAGCCTGATAATAGAGAATTTGAAAAATGTCAGGCTGGCAATAAGTCATCCAGTGGGAGCCAGGACACAGAATTGCATCCAGAGTCTATAGCTGTTTAATTGTCTCTGCGTGATAAAGATAGGCTTATGTGGGGTTGGGTAAAGATAGAGAGAGAGCATATTCGTGTGTGTGTGTGTGTGTGTGTGTGTGTATGTGTGTGTGTCCACTGCAGTTTGACTCCCCATCGACTGTATTTCTCCTGCGGTATTTGTAAGAAGGAATGCTCCTCTACACTTTAATATCCTGATACTTCTTTATTAACATGTTGTGTGACTAGATTAACCTGCTTAGAACATATTTAAATCACACCTTAAATTCTGCTGCATTGCTGTCAGAATCCAAACTGGCTGCTCCGATCCTCTTTGAAAAGCCTGTAAGCAGTCATGGCTATTCAAGTAAATATGTAACACGTTGGCCTCAGACGGTTCTTTCTCTTTTTCTATCGTAAAAAAAATTTGTTTTGTTTTGTCAAAGGTTGCATGATATTGTTGTTACATTGAAAATAATGAAACTAGTGCTGTGCACATATGTTTTTTTTTCTTCCTGTTTATCTTCTCTTAATTAATGGTGATATATAGACCAGGTGCTCTTGAAACTGTGAACGTTAAATTTCCCCACGTCCTTCAGTCAAGCCTTCTAAAATTTTAATGTGAGGTTGTTGGATCTCCTCCAAGATTTAAGGATAGATTTATAAAAATGAATTTTGAATCTCAGTTCTTTACTCCATATTATTTCTGCCAATGTCTTTCTGAGAAAAGTGCTTATGGAATTTAAAAAGCATTCAAAGAGGTTCTGTGTTTTTTTTTCTTTAAGTTGTCTTTATATTTGTAAGTAAAATCCAGAGATGTAAATGTCTTACAGGAAAGTTTAAGAATATTAGAAATTGACAAGGTAAATACATTGTTTAGAAGAAGAGTAATTATACAACACAGTTGATGACTCAGGAATTAGTGATTTCATTTCCATTGTAAATGTGATGATTTAAAAAATACAGTGCCTGGCTTTTCCAGAGATTGGACTGGTAAGTTTCATAATACAAGCTTGACTCCTATAATTCACTCTGGTAAGCAGTTGTACCTTTTGCTGTAGCCGACAGCAAACCGTTTGTTTTGTGTGGATGCATGTTCTTCAGTTAAAGCGCCATTAATGCTTTTCCATTATTGGGTCTGTTAGAGAAGTTAGTTTTTCAGAAAACTTGGAAGTAAAAGACATTTGAAAATTGGCCTGTGGAGCCAAAAGGAATATACTGTGGTACTATGGGGAGATAGGACTTGTATCCTACAAGGAAAAAGTAATTGTTGCTAAAACTGAGAGAATTGTAAGGACTAGAGGCCAAAGTTAACCCTTAGGGTTATAATCATTGACTTACAAATATTTAATTGACCTACGACATCTTGGTCTCTGTGTACCTTTGGATGGAGTTTGGGAGATTGGGAGGACCAGAGATGTGAAGAATAAGGAGACTTAGATCCTGCCCAGAGGAAATTCATGTCCTGGAAGGAAAGACAGGGCGTACAGGTAGCTGACTATAAAAATGGTGCAAAATGGCTTCATTGCCCAAAAAACTGTGTTCCTTCATTCCTGTAGGTGTTCATAAGATAAAACAATGGCTGCCAGTAAAAGAGTTGGGGAAGGTTACATGGAAGAGGTCGCATTTGAGCTGGGATTTATACAGGTGGCATTTGGGCTGGCAGGGAAGGAAAGGCATCTGTGAAAAGGAGTGAGTAGCAGAGACTTGGTGATGGGAAGATGTGTGCTTGCAGAAAGAATGGTGTGCTTTGGAATTCCACAGGAAATGCCAAGGGCTATAATGATAAGGGGTAAAGTGAGAAAGAGAGGTTCAAGGTTATGGAGCACCTTGTATACAGATCTCATTCAGTAAGTACCAGGGAGTTATGTTAGGTTTCTGAGGAAGACGGTTGACAGGATCAGAATTGTGCTTTAGGGCAATAATCTTGTAGCGTTTTGCTGGACATAGTACAATGAGAAAAGACTGGTTATAGGGAGACCAGGTAGAGTCCATCATCAAATTAGGGGTAAGAGGAAATGAGACAGTGAGAATGAGGGGAAGAGACAGACTCAGGGACTGAGATAGGCATAATTTAAATGCTGAGCAGAGAAGTCCCTGCTGGGGCACCTGGGTGGCCCAGTAGGTTAACCATCTGCCTTCAGCTCAGGTCATGGTCCCCGGGTCCTGGGATCAAGCCCCGTGTCAGGCTTCCTGCTCAGTGAGGAGACTGCTTCTCCTCTTCCTCTGCCCCTCCCCCAGACTCATACTCCCCTACTTCCCCCTTAAATAAATAAATAAAATCTTAAAAAAAAGATGTCCCTGTTGGGCTCAGCTGAGACACTATTTGGGTCCTTGTCAGAGAGGAGGTTCAGAGCAGGATGAGGAAGAGGAGAAAAAAAAATAGGTTTCATTCTGGGCATGACAGATTGGTCCAAAAAAAGGGACTAGAATACAAGGCTAACTTTTCCAGAGAGAAGTTAAAGCTACAAAAAGAGATTTGTGAGTCCTCTACTTGGGAGTGATTTTGTTGTCTCAGAAACGGCCAATGGAGAAAACAGAGCGAAACAAAGCAAAAGGTAAGGGTAAAGATCCTCAGGGCATGTCTATATGTTGGAGGGGAGAAGAGAAAGAAGAGGATAAACACAAAATTAAACCAGGGGAAGCTGGAGCAAAATGGTGGAAGTCGTGTGGTGTCCTGGCAGCTGGGAAAGGTGAGAGAGCCACCACCATTAACACATCATTCGTACATCCCATAGGGCTGAGGATACAACAACGGAAAAGCCACTGGACTTGATTCCTGGCTTTCCTTAATTATCTTTGAGGTAAGTGGAAGTGGTGGCCAGGCTGCTAGGGAGGGGTTAAAGAGTCAGGGATGATGCACGTGAAAAGCAATGAAGATAGATTTCCTTTTAAGTAAATTGGGTGGCAAAGGAGGAAAGAGTTTGATGCATCAAAGAAATGGCATACTATAAAGTCATCTTTTTAGCATAAGACTCAAGCCCACTTATCACGGGAGAAGAATCCATAGAAAGGAAGAGATTGAGAAAGTAAGAAAGAATCTTAACTGATAGAATCAATCTTCAAGAAGGCGTGGGAAGGACTCTTGAGACAAAAGCATGGGGATTTTGAGGTAGAGAGAATAATTTGACCATCATCTTCTAAATAAAGTCAAAGGACAAGTGGGTAGGTTGAAACCACCAATAGAATAATGACTTGGGTATGCCTTGTGGAAATGTAACAATTGAGTCAGTTAGGGACGAATAAAAGATTACCATTCAACTTGAAGGCCTGCTGCATTTGGAGAGCATGAATTTATAGTGGAACCAATTAGCCCTATATAAGCAAAGTTCGAAAACTACTTATATAATTTTTTAATAGTGAACATTTAATGTTGTTTAATACAGTGGTTCCTCTTTCCCTTAAACTCAATGAAAAGAGAAAAATGTTTACCTTTAAAATTAGCTGAATAAAAACCTCCACCCAAAGTATTTTCTGTGACTATTCTCTCTGAGGGATTGCTGACTTAAATCAATAAAGCATATAGTAAAATAATGAAAAAAAAACATAAGCGTTTTCAGAAAGATGAGCTTTCTCTGTCTATAACAGCAGGATATGGCTTTACAGAGAAGTGTGAAGTCGATTTTTCAAAAGAAAAATCAAATATAGCACCTCATCCAACACCATACTCATCATAAGCACTCAATAAATATTTGTCACATGAATATATGAATAAATTTATTTTTTAGTAAGCTAGCTATAGTTCCAAGGTTTAAAATATCAGGATTTCTTTCTTATTTACACCATAGACATTGAACGAGTTGCATTCCATGACCTATACATGTTTATGATAGAATTAAAACAATTTTATTTACTCATACCTGCTAAATATGTTGAAGTTCTAAAAAAAATTGTTTTTATAAAACTTTCTTTTTTAATAAAATAATCATGTATCCTTTAGACCCTTGAATTATGGGGCTGTCACGATTCCAGACGAGTTTATAGCACTTCAAGCGTGGTGAGTGATGATTTTGAGGTTCTTATGATGAACCTTCAGCAGACCTTCACTAAGTGCCTCCTCTAGACCAGACACTATTCCAGGTGCAAGGGATCCAGCAAAGGAGACAACTTCCTACTTGTCACTGACCTTTTAGTGGGAGGAGATTAAGAAATAAATAAATATATAATATGTCAGGGGGTGGTAAGGGCCATGAAGAATAGAGCAGGGAAGACAATAGAGTGAGACAAAGTAGAGGGTGCTATTATTTTTATAAAGGGTGTTCACGGAAGGCCTTGAGCAAGGAGAGTTTAATGAGGTGAAGGAATATCCCACACAGATATTTAGGGGAAGGGCCTTGTAGGCAGAATATCAAGAGCTAAAGGTGTGAGGTGGGAATGTGCTTGGCATGATGAAGGAACAGCAGGGAAGCCTCATGGGTCTCCGTCCTTCATCAGGCCATGTCCTGTCGTTCCCCATAGATGGAGCGGTCACTTGGGGATCCTTCATGGACACTTATGGAGAATGTGATGCCTTGCTTTTCAACATTTCATCAGTTACCCATAAGGCCGTGTCACTAGGTTCCATGTTTGGGCTGATCTGTGTGTCAGTCAATGCTGAGTTTGTAGAAGGATGAATGTCCTCAAGCAAACATTGATGTTAGAAAACTTGAGAGAACAGGCTCTATCGGGGTAGGGATGAAATTCTCATCAGCTAGGGGCACCTGGGTGACTCAGTGGTTGAGCATATGCCTTTGGCTCAGGTCCTGATCCCAGGATCCTGGGATTGAGTCCCGCTTCTCTCTCTGCCTATGTCTCTACCAGTCTCTCTGTGTCTCTCATGAATAAATAAATAAAATCTTAAAAAAAAATTCTAGTCAGCTGAAAGTTGTTCCTCTCTGGGAACTGCCATGTGGCTCTTCCACAGTCTGAATCTAGGGTTTCTTTTCTTCCTGCATATTTCATGTCCCATTCTCACGTCTATAGTCCTTGAGGCTTGAACTATGTTTTGTTCACCTGGGCATACCCTATAGCACACAACAAAACTCTTGTGCGTGAGTAAGGGATCAAGTGCTTATGGAAAGGAATGGATGAGACATTGCCAAAGATGTAAGTAGTCCCGGTATAAAGAATGAAAGTAAAGCTCTTTCACCTTGACTCTTGCAGACAGCTGGTTTTCAAAGAGGGCACAGAATTACCACCAGGAGCTGAAGTACATGCATGCAGGGCCTGAGACAATGATTTGGGTACCGGTAGTTTTTTGAGGGAAGGTGATCCCAAGAAGCATAAGTGAGAGTAGAGAAAATGATACCAGGAAGCAAAGCAAGCCAGTACAATGAGGTGGGCTGATGAGCAGCTTACCATTGTGAGCAGTAGAGGCTTGGTGCTGCTGGTACAGTGTCAGATGCACTTTATGGTTGTCTACCAAGTGGTGGGGAAATTGGGATGTTTAGTCATCATTTAATACCAGAGGCACTAAATCCCCAGCACTTCAGGGCTGCCATTAATAGCCTGGGCAAGCTCCGGAGGCACGAGATAAAGCCCTTGGGTAGATAAGCAGAAGGAAGAGTGGGCTGGATGCGGGAATCTGTCAGTGTGCATGGGAAGTGTCCATCAGAGCTGTGTGGGAACCCCAAAGTACGCTGAGGGGATGCAAGAAAGGGCATCACATCCTCCATTCCACATGGAGCATAGTACCATAAATAATTTTTAACAGATAAAAATTGGTTTGATAGCAGTTATTGGTGTTTAATTGAGGGATTTTAATGTATTGCATACCTGTCTGCAGTCTAGTTCGTTCCGGAGCCGGCAATGAAGAGCCTCAGTTATCTGGGATGCAGTTTACCCTATATGCCCAAGTATAAGGTACCCTCGATTATAAGGTAGTCCCTAATGTTCCATGAGATGGTTTTTTTTTTTTTTTCCATGAGATGGTTTTAAAAAAGGCCTTATCTCAACTTGAAAACACACATTTTAGGGATACGAATAGAGAGTGGAATGTCTACTTGTATTCAATCTATTAATTTATTTGCATATATTTAAAACCACATTATAGGGATCCCTGGGTGGCGCAGCGGTTTGGCGCCTGCCTTTGGCCCAGGGCGCGATCCTGGAGACCCGGGATCGAATCCCACATCAGGCTCCCGGTGCATGGAGCCTGCTTCTCCCTCTGCCTATGTCTCTGCCTCTCTCTCTCTTTCTCTCTCTGTGACTATCATAAATAAATAAAAATTAAAAAAAAATAAATAAAACCACATTATATAAAATTCATAATTTAGGAAATACAACATCCTTCTATTCTCACATTGTATAAAATCATTTATTCAAATGTTTCACATGCTTCTTTAGAGTTTTTTTTCATCATAAGACAACATTTGGCATATTAATTTCTATCTAACTGGTTTGAAATATAGTACTTCTCAAGTGATGCTGCCATTACAAGCTTTATCAGAAGCCCTGTGTGCCCACTTAGATAACATAAGAACAGTTGTTTTTTCCTTTCTTCCTATAGGTGTATATTCATGATCTCTACAACCCAGCCCCTCTGAGTGACTTGTATAAGGACTTCCAATACAGGCAACTGTGAAGTAATATTTATTTAAATTTGTATTAAAATCTTGGCCTCCTTTTGGATGCATGCGTGCATCCATCCATCCATCCTTTTTTCAATCATATGACCTCCAGAAGCATCCTTACCTAGTTTCGATGGCAGTAATTTCAGGCTATCTCCCCCAGATAGTTGTCAAGTAACTTCTGAACCCCTCCACTTCCTTTTCATGGAATTGTCAGGCTTATGGGATAAAATGTTTTTGATATGGTCTCTCCCTTTAAAATCGGTTGCCATCACATCCAGTATTAATGAATTGCTTGATTTTAGCTCCTATTATCTTGGAGATAATGGGCTCTTTACTTTGGGGCATTCACAAGAAAGGAATTGAGAGAATACATCAAAAGGTGGGAGCTTTCTGTGGAGTCAAACATAAGGTGACTTTCCTTTTCCAAAATCTAATTTTTGGTGGTGGTAAAACCATCCCCATCCACTAAATTTTCTCTCTAGCCCCCTTCTCTTCTGCTTCATGATGAATTACCTAGTGTGAAAAATATAGTAACTATTAATTTTATAAAGGAGTTGATCCGTTATCATTCTGAACAATGTAATCATTTACGTTTCTGATTTCTTTTTTTTTTTTTTCGTTTCTGATTTCTTATAAATTCTGTATCTTGAGATCAGTTCGGTGTTCATTAACAGGTACACCTCATTTTAAAGATGAGGCGTACTTGACAAGCTCTGCATACATTTTTTCCCTGTAAATTGTAGTATGTTTTAAATGCAGGGGAAGAGTTTTTCACTGAAAGAAATCCCACTCCACAGAAATAATTAAACCCTTCATGTGGCTGTCCAGTGAATTAGGATTCTTATATTGGACCTCTCTCTCTCCCTCTCTTTTTTTTTTTTAAGATTTTATTTATTTATTCATGAGACACACAGAGGCAGAGACATAGGCAGAGGGAGAAGCAGGCTCCCTGCAGGGAGCCCGATGCAGGAATCGATCCCAGGACCCTGGGATCATGACCTGAGCCGAACACAGACACCCAATCACTGAGCCACCCAGGTGTCCCTATACCTGGCTTTCCTAAAGTGGATCACACTCTGCTTTGGTGCCTTTAAAATTGTTTGGACGTGACCTCTAGTGAGAATACAGTTTACACCATAACTCAGCAATATAGATGAGTGAATGTAAACACACACACACACACATACACACAAACAAACATATCACTGGAACAGAAGTTACACTCAACAGCACTTGTCCTTTATTATGTGTAATACACTCAGATATTTTCTGTTTTGTTCTATTCTATTCCATATGGTTGGCAGCCCATTAAACTGATTTCAGCACTAATGGGCTCTGACATACAATTCAAAAAACACTGTTCTGTTGTATCGCATCCATCAACAAGAGTGCTTATTTTCTTATGGTGTGAAATAATTTCATGTCGGAAGTTTGAGGTTTTTTAAATATATTTCAGGTCGTTAGAATATTTGGATCTTGGGTGGTATGTTTGTGTATAATGTCACAATAGTCCTAAAGGGAAACTTTATTGTTCAGTAAATATTTTATTTCTGAAAGTGGAAATTATTAGTGTGGAAAATGGAAAGCAGAGTCAGATGAATGGATCCATTCTTAAATCTAGTGGCTTTCCTGGACTGTGCAGACCACGCCCAGTTACTGGGTGCTGACCTCACCGTTGGACCCATTACTCACTAGCCTGCCTAATCTCTCCCTACAATTCTTTCCTCCCCTTCTCCCTTCCTGCCTCTTTTCCAAGCTACAGCCCCTAGGCCCCGGGAGTTCAATGATTTCATTCTCAACTGCAACCTAATATATTTTCTTCCCTGATGTGAAAATAGTTTTTACACCCAATTCTCTTCCAAATAACTTGAGCGTATAAGAATTTTTTTTCCCCCTGAGCTAATACCTAGGGAAGTCTTGTCCTAAAGGAGCTAAAATTTGTTTCACAGATAGAATGTTTCCATAGCATTAGATAGTATGAAAGTCTAACCTAATGTTACACTCAGGTATGAATGCATCCTATATGGCTCTCTGTCTAGTATGAGTACGTACCAACCGCTGTTTTAAATGCTCAGCAGCTTCCCCAGCCAGTGAATGACAACAATCAGGTAACATCACAACTGCAAAGTGCCAAGCATTGTGCTGAGTAATACACACAGTTAACTCATTTGCTTCTCATAATGATCTCATTTACTCTTTACAACCTCATCAGGAGGGGATTTTTGCAGCAGATAGGACTCAGGCTCCTAGAGGTTCTGTCAGCGACTAGGGGGCAGGACAGGCGCACTGGCCTCAGATCCAGGGACACACACCATCTGAGGCTGCTTTTACCCTATAGTGATGTGTAAACCAATGAGCATGGCTGTATTCTGATAAAACTTTCTTTATAGAGACTGAAATTAGAATTTCATATCTCTTTTACATGTCACAAAATTTTGATTTCTTTCTTCCTTTTCCTTCCTCCCTCCCTCCCTCCCTCTCTCTCTCTCTCTCTCTCTCTCTCTTTCTTTTTTTTTCCCACCTAAAAATAAAAAACCATTCCCATCTCCCAGGCAGTAGGCTGGATTTGTCCCCTGAAACTTAGTTTGCTGACTCCTGGGCCCAGATAGCTCCTGCTCTTGGTCTTATTTGTCCTGGGGCCCAGCGGTAGCCTCCCCACCTTCCTCATCCAACTGGTCTCCCTTCTTTATGATGCTCTTGCTGTGTGTGTGTGTGTGTGTGTGTGTGTGTGTGTGTTGCTCTTCCAATGAGGTCTCTCCAGGCTCAGCACCATGGGATGGAAAGGCTCAAACGATTAACTGCCAATATTGAACAAGTCTCTAGATTGGGCTGAGCCTCAGTTTCCCCAGCTGTAAAAGGGGGAATGAATGATGAAACCTGCCTTTCTTATCTCTTCCTACATAGGGCTGCTGGAAGGGTCGAATGAGCTATAAAGGGCTACAGAAAAGTAAGGTACATGTGTCACTTCCTTCTTCGTGCTCTTGAGCAGAAGTAATGTCTCCCTCCTCTAAACAAGGGGCTGGCAAGCATTTTCAGTATAGCGCCAGACAGTAAATAGGTTCTGCGAACCATACAGGTCTCTGTTGCAGCTTCTCAGCTCAGCTGTTGCAGTGCAAAAGCAGCCATAGATAATGTGTAAACCAACGTGTGTGGCTGTATTCCAATAAAACTTTATTCATGTTTGCCAAAATTTGAATTTTATATCACTTTCACATGTCACAAAGTTTTGATTCCTTTCTTGATTTTTTTTTTGACCATCTAAAAATGTAAAAACCAGGGACACCTGGGTGGCTCAGTGGTTGAGCATCTGCGTTTGGCTCAGGTCATGATCCTGGGGTCCTGGGATTGAGTTCCCAATGAGTTCCTCATTGGGCTCCCCGTGAGGAGCCTGCTTCTCCCTCTGCCTGTGTCTCTGCCTCTCTCTGTGTGTCGCTCATGAATAAATAAATAAAATCTTTAAAAATAAATAAATAATGTAAAAAACCACTCCCATCTCCTAGGCAGTACAAAAACAGGTGGTGGGCTGGCTTTGTCCCACAGAACCTAGTTTGCTGACTCCTGACATAAATGCTCACAACATGTTCCCCTTGTTAACAAGCAACCACAGCTCACTATGGACTACAGCAATGTAGTCCATAGTGTAGACTACTTTATTCCATCACTCTTTTGCCCTTCCAAAATATATATCCACCCACCTATATTTTTTCTACCTCCTTTCTCACTGGCAAGGATAATGGCAGGTAGATAGTATGCACATACACACACACATGGACTATATGCTGAGTACATATTTGTTGAATAAATGGGAAGGAGAAAATCTCCTTGCTTTTCCATGTATCTTATTTTTCTATCTTTAAGAGAAATTCCACCTATTCTCTAATAAACTTTTGGGAATAACTAAGTCAACTTTTGTAATTAAATTTCAGGGGCTTTAAACTTCATGCCTTGAAGTTTTTCTTCCCCCCTGCTATTAACCATAAAAGGAAAAAAAATGTCATGGAAGAAAGGAGGGGGAAACAGTCAAGACAAAATCAACATTTCAGCATAATAAGGGCTTATTGGAGAATAACTAGAGTGGCCAAACATTTAGCTTTAGTCCCTGGGGCTTTCTATCACTCTAGGAGCTCTGGAGGCTGAAGAGCTTCTATGCCTCCAGCTGCCAGCAGCCCTGCTTTTTGCTGTGCTTTCTCAAAAATTTAACTCGAGGGCCAGAACTCTGCATCTAGCTGCAAAGAATGTGCTTTATCTTTTCATCTGTATGTCCCCAATGCGTACCAAGGAATGGTGCACATCTTTGAACAGCAAAGCCTTGAACGTGGCTCCCATTTTATTTCTTGATAAGTACAGACCCAAAAGTGGAAGAATTAGGAAATATATAAATAAAAATTTTCTTCTTAAAATGAGGTGGACAGAAACTGGATGGTGGAATTATAGCAGCCTGGGCATGTGTGTTATTTTTCCAAGCATTCTATGATGAATATGTTACTCTGTGTTCTATCGTGAAGAAATTATGTGTGTGTGTGTGTGTGTGTAAGTGTGTAAGGGGTAGGAAGAAAAGAATAGTTTAGAAAATTGGAACCAAAATTATTTTTAATTTTTTTTTATTCAGTCATGAGAGACAGAGAGAGAGAGGCAGGGACACAGGCAGAGGGAGAAGCAGGCTCCATGCAGGGAGCCCGATGTGGGACTTGATCCCGGGTCTCCAGGATCACGCCCTGGGCCAAAGGCTGCGCCAAACTGCTGAGCCACCCAGGCTGCCCCAGAACCAAAATTATTAATAGTATGTACCCTTTCATAAGATTTGTTAAGGAAAGGAGCTGTGAGGCCAGCTTTCTCATAAGCATTTATTTAGTGTGCCAAAATATATTAATTTTCTGTAACCTGGGTAAGAGATCCATGGCCAGTGTAAAATAAATCATAAAGTGTGCTTTTAGGTTGACATAGACTGTTCCTGCTCTGGTAGATGCTTTCTAGCCTCGAATACAGAATGTTAAGCTGGTGTTAGAAGTGTACATCACATCTAAGTCATGTGAGGTATTTGACGCCTGTTTGGGGAAGAGTGAAGGCTGAGGGGCTCAGAATTTCGTTCCCTGTTATGTCTGAGTTGCCCCGAATGAGACACAACATGCTACTCACTGGCAGTACAAAGACTGTTTTCCCAATGACCCTTAGTGGATGGAGGCAAAGGGGGCTGCGAGTGGCAGCAGGTAGCAGGGTGGCTTAAGCAGAGAGCCGCGAGGTGGTGGAGAGGTAGTGACCCATCTGTCTGTAGTTTCTTGTCGAGAATGAGGCTCTCATTGATGAAGTCAAGAGACTGTGTGTATGAAGGCAGAGGATGGCAGTGTTGTTTGTTATGTTATTTGCATAGTGAATCTTACCTTTTCTTCTTTCTGAGTATAATTTTTCTTAGACACCCCTTCCTCTTTCTTCCACTTGAGCAATTATAGTGGGCCTGTTTACATCTCATGGCTTATGTGGACAGCTCCCTTCTCCACTGGAGGTTTCCAGCAATGTCTGGTTATCATTGATCGTCCTTTCATATGCAGGCTATGACACTGAAGCTGGCCAGAGGTCTGTGTTAGTTGGTAGGGTTTGTAGAGGTCTTAGGTTGGGCTCCCTAGAGCAGACACTGAGAAGAGGGAGTCTCCAAATGCCAGTCTTTTTCCTGGGGGGTAGCTCCTGGCTCCTGGTAATATGTGTGTGATATGGAACAGAGGTCTGGGATGTAAGTGTTTGTTACAGTGAATCTCCTGTTTCTAGATCCTTCTCCACCCCCATCTTTTGCTAGGATTCTATCATCTGGTCTCCAAAGAAATGTGTTGAACTCTCTTGTTTGTGGATCTTCTCACTTACATTCTCTTTGTGGATTTATACCTTATTTCTGGCTCTGTAAGTGGGATCCTAAGAGGAAAGGGATAAAAATTATGTGGTCAAGCTGCCACCTTTAACCAGAAGCCACTGAAAGTAAAAGCTAAAGTAGAATCTTTTTTTATTTTTTAAAGATTTTTTATTTATTTATTCATGAGAGACACACCGAGAGAGAGAGAGAGGCAGAGACATAGGCAGAGAGAGAAGCAGGCTCCATGCAGGGAGCCCAACATGGGACTTGGTCCTGGGTCTCCAGGATGAGGTCCTGGGCTGAAGGCGGCACTAAACCACTGAGCTACCCGGGCTGCCCTAAAGTAGAATCTTTGAATGAAGCAGATGCGCGTGTGTACTCACATGCTTAAACATTTACATTATTGCAACTTCTTGGAAATAGGCTAATTGTTGGAAATTAGCCAATCTAAGTATTATCTAGCAAAGTGCCATATTAGCTAAAAGCAGTAATTATAATCAATTTTAACCATTAGCTGAATAATGTGAGCCAGTGGCCATTTTGATATCTTTGGGATAAGGTTGGGGATGTCTGTTTTCCCCAGCATTTTTGGATAAACACAGATCAGTAAACTGATGTCAGCATGAACCATGCTTCCCTTATCACATCAGAGTTAATCTTAGCAATCACTAAACCTAAGTAATAACTTCGACAGTCTCCAGAAACACCATCTTGTTGTTCAAGGAATCTTGAATTAAAGCAACTGCCCTCTGTGTATAACAGGTTTATTGGCAGGCATCTCAGTACTGTGCAGATAACAGCCATCTCTCCAGTTCTTCTTGCGTGACTCCTGTCTATGCACCGAACAGACTTGTCTTTTCTTCCTCATTGGAGGAAAATCTTAGGTCCCTTAGATTTTCCAAGTACTCTTAAGTGGTGAAAAGCTAAATCCAGTTTCCTTAATCACATGATACAGTCCTGTGTAATAATAAAAACTCTAAACTCCTACCTAACTTTTGATTTTTAAAAGTTGCACTATAATAAATTGAACATGAGTGAAGAACAGAAATCTCAAGTGTAGTATGTTTGATTTTCATATATCTGAAAACTGGATCAAGACACAGAACATCACCTGTCCCTCCTGCCTTCCACCCCTACCACTAAACCCCTTCATGTCCC
Organism: Canis lupus baileyi; assembly: GCF_048164855.1. Taxonomy (NCBI): domain Eukaryota; kingdom Metazoa; phylum Chordata; class Mammalia; order Carnivora; family Canidae; genus Canis; species Canis lupus. The sequence goes on from NC_132838.1 coordinate 88,783,489, forward strand.
TCCCCAGTCAATATTAACCAGCACCTCAAGGTAACCACTACTCTGACCTCTAGCACCATAAAGCAACTTCACCTTTTATTAACTTCATATAATGAAATCATACACTGTGGAACCTCTTGTGTCTGACTGCTTTGCACAATAGTAGAGATTTATCCATATTGCTGTATGTGTCCATATCCTGTTCCTTTTTGCTGGTCATGAGTAATACATCGTGTGAATATACTGAGCTCACATGTCCATTCTTCTGTTGAAGGACAGTTGCGTAGTTTCACAGTGAACATTCTTATGTATTTATTTGGTTGCACGTGTGTACTCGTTTCTGTAGGTGTGGAGCTGCCATATCATAGGACAGGTGTGTGTTTAGGTTTAGAGATGTCATCAAACAGTTTTCCACAGTGGTTGTACCAATGTCTTCTCCCAGTGATGGTTTATGGGAGTTGTAGTTGTTCCTCACCTGCACCTGCAGCATACCATTGGATCAGCTTTAGCCATTCTAGGAAGTATGCAGTGATGTTCAATGTGTCTAGGTTTAAACCTCACCTCTCCCACTCAAACAGGCTGCTTCTGCAGAGCCCACATTATGACCACAGGAAACACCCCTCCCACCCCATTCCCCTTGCAGTAGAAGTGCCTTTTGCTCTAAACACAATCCCTTCTCTCTTTGCCCTGCTAGCTCTGACTAGCTTTAGATTTCACACAGCAAGAGCCAGACCCTGACACCTGGCTCCCACAGACTCTGGAGAGCCTGTGCCAAGCTCCTGGAGTTTCTCTTGAAGCCTTTGCTTGGTGGATTAGTCAGCTGGGACTGCCATGACTAAATACCACAGACTGAGGAGCTTAACCAACAGAAATGTATTTTCTCACAGTTCTGCAGGCTGGACGGTCCAAGAGCAAGGTGTCAGCAGGTTTGGTTTCTTCTGAGACCTCTCTCCTTGATGTGCAGATGCCTACCTTCTGGCTGTGTCCTCACATGGTCTTTTCTTGTCAGAGCACATTTTAACATCTCTTCCTGTCCTCACAAGAGCATCAGTCATATTGGATTAGAGTCCCACTTCATTTAACCTTAATTCCCTCTTTAAAGACCCTGTCTCCAAATACCGTTACAGAAGGATTAGGGTTTCAACCTTTGAATTGGTTGGGGGTGGAGCATGGGTGTTAAAGTTCTGTCTATTACTCTTGGTTTGTGTGTTTGTAGGGAGAGGACCCTGCCAGTCCTCCAGCAGCACATGAACTACCACAGTGCCAGTGAATTTTGTCAAATCAAAGCATTATCAGTCATGATTTAAAATACTAGTTGGGAAGATACTTTTTTTTCGTAATAAAAGTAAACATATGCAATAGAGAGCATAAAATACATTTTCAGTGCACAGCTTGACCACCCAAATCAGGTTGTAGAACATTGTCAGCACCCCTTAGATTTCAGAAAACTCCTTCACAGGCTTTATTTGTTACTCCCTCCCCAGGAGTAACCACTATTATGGCTTCCATGCTCATTTATCCAGTTTGATCATTCTTGAACTTCATATAAAGAAAATCACAAGGGCCCCTGGGTGGCTCAGTCAGTTAAGCATCTACCTTCGGCTCAGGTCATGATCTAAGAGTCCTGTGATCAAGCCCCATAGCCAGTTCCCTACTCAGCAGGGAGTCTGCTTCTCCATCTCCTTCTGCCCCTGGCCCCACCCCCAACTCATGGTCTCTCTCTTTCTCTCTCAAATAAATAAATAAAATCTTAACAACAACAACAAAAAGAAAATCACATACCTACTTTTTAAATTTAGATTCTTTCACTTGGCATGATATCTGTGAGATATATCCATGTTATTATATACATTGGTAGTTCTTGTTGCTGAATAGTATTCAGTAGCATAAATGCACAACAATTTGTGTATCCATTCAGTTTATTTTTTTATTTTTTATTTTTTTATCCATTCAGTTTATAGACATCTGGATTATTTACAGTTTTTGGCTATCATAAACTAAGCTGCTGTGGGCTTATATATGTCTTTCTGTCTTCATTCATATTTCTTTGGTATATGTAAGAGTGGAATTCCATGACCATAGGGATAGGTATATGTCTAGTCAGAAACATCTTAATTGACCTTTAATAATAAGTGCCTTTCTGTTTGATGTAGTTTTAACAGCTCCTCTTCACAACTCAAGTATGGATGTGGGTATACATGCTCTGTTTTAATGCAGCAATTTGTTTTATTGACTTTTTTTCGGATTAATTTTATTGTTGAGCTCAGTTCACTGGATGTGATTTTGTTACTTTTTATATCAAAGGTAAATGAGGCATATGCTTGTGAATTCACTGGATACTGAACAGGTTATTCATGCATATTTGAGGAATGTTTTTGTCACACTCTGTTAAGAAGCCAACAGCCATCTACTAACAGGCATTTTTCTTGTTTTATCTGAATCAACAAGGTTATGCATTTGGAATATTTTTCAATAAAACTAGTTTTATGTACAACAAAACAGGCCAGTGCATATTTTAATTTTTAACATCTTGTTTTAAGCATTAGTTGAGTCTCATTCTAACCAAAATATATCTATTCTAGCTAAAATACTATAAAGCAGCTTCAAAAAACACCTAGTAATAATAAAATGGCAAACATTTATGTTCTGCTCACTGTAAGTAACATCAGACACTGTTCAAAGCACTTAACATTCATTAACTAATTGAATCCTTACATCAACACTAGAAGGTATACTATTATTATCCTCATTTTACAGATAAGGCCACTGAGGCGCAGAGAGGTCAAGAGACTTACCTAAGATCACACAGCCAGTAGATAGCCAGGATCTAGAGCTTATGCAATATAGCCACACTGCCTTTTAACTGTCACCTTTCTGTTTATTCATGGGGCTAGAGGCTGTAGGAAAGAACATTCCTGCTTTCTTAATCACTACACATTTTCTCAGTTTAGACTGAAGCTATAGCAGTTACTCTCTATTATTACTTTGATTCACATAATCAGATGCAAAAGGATGCCAACCTGCTGTCACTATCTTAAAAAATCGCATTAAGGGCGCCTGATTGGCTCAGTGAGTGAAGCATCTGCCTTTCGCTCAGGTCATGATATCAGGGTCCTGGGATCGAGCCCTGCATTGGACTCCCTGCTCAGTGGAGAGTATGCTTCTCCCTCTGCCTTTTACTTGTTTTTTTTTTTTCTCTCTCTCTCTCTCTCAAATAAATAAATAAAGTCCTTTTAAAAAATCACATTCAAAGATTACCTCCCTCCCCCTTTATTAAGCCCTGAGGTCATATTGGGGAGATCTGTTGGGGGAGACTGGATGTTCCTACAGATACTCTGAGGCCCTAGAAAACCATCCCTTGTATGGCATGAGAATGATCCTGAGCGAGAGAGGCCTTCACCATTGTAATCAGAGCACCAACTCCTTTCTCCATGTTCACCCTTGGTCCATTTTGCTGTACATGGATGCTACACCAACCCTGTGCAAGACCCAAGGGGTCAGTTGGCTGGGCACATGGCCAGGGCCAGGTCAGGCAGGAGCTCCAGTCTGCTCTTTTTTTTTTTTTTTTTAGATTTTATTTATTTATTCATGAAAGACACAGAGAGAGAGACAGATACATAGGCAGAAGGAGAAGCAGGCTCCCCTGCAGGGAGCCCGATGTGGGACTCGATCCCCGGACCCCGGGATCACAACCGGAGCCAAAGACAGATGCTCAACCACTGAGCCACCCAGGCATCCCTCCAGGCTGCTCTTTATACTGAGGACAATAAGAAGCCATTTCAATGTTTCAGATAAAGAAAAGACATGATCAGATTTGTGCTTTTCTGACAGTAGATTGGAAAGAGGCCAAGAGGGAAGGCCTATTTTGTAAACATTTTGCACAGTGGAAGGTGATTCCCATTAGAGCACATTCCAGAGCTCCAAGGGGAAGGCGGTAATTTGGAATCCGCTGGTGGAAGAGCCGGGAGAAAATGATAGATAGGAGAGGTATTTTGCAGGCAAAGTCATCAGGACCTGGGGACACATTGGGTGTGGGAGGTGAGGAAATAACAGGCATCCTGGCTGACTCCCAGGGTGTGTTTTGTGCTGCGGAAAGGATGGGGTTTTCAGGCACCAAAACGAGGGCTGTAAGATGCAAGATGACTCAGTTGGAAGGGTGGGCAGGGAGTGAAGTAGGCACTGACCAGAAGGTGTCTGTGAGGCCTTCCAGGAGGGGTGTAAGATGGGTGCTTGGTTATAGAACTCCAGAACTTGAAGGAAAGGACTGGACTGGAGCAAATGCTAATCAAGCATCAGAGCTTTAGAAATTAGATTGATGAATCCATAGGGATGCGTTGAGCTTTGGTAGATCAGGTGCTTTAGAAAGGCAGTATGGATAAACAATAGAGCAGAGGGTCAAGAGTTAGACTAGATAAATTGTCCTTTCTCAAAGCTTCAGACCTCTGAACTACATTTGGAGTCCTAAAACCATAGACCTCTGTGATAGCTTGAATGGTCCATGCTTCTTTAGTTGAAAGCATGTCTATGGCTTTAAGAATAATTTTTTGCCACTGTAAGACAAATTGGAAAGAGAAATGGCCAAGCAGGTAGGTTTACCAGTTTGTAAGTATTTGATCATTTTGTCTTTAAAATAGGGGAGCAGTTTGTATAAAATGTATATAAACATGTTGACATAAAAATTTGGCTAATAGTAAGGTCTATAATGCCAACTGGTGAATAATTGGAAGTTACTTTTATGTCATGAGTTTTAGGTGTCTTAGGGCAGGTTATTCAAGTGTTCTTTGTTGTTGTTTTTAACGATTTTATTTATTTGAGACAGAAAGAGAGAGAGTGAGTGAGAGAAAGAAAGCACAAGCTGGAGGAGGGCTGGGTAGAGGGAGAAGCAGACTCCCTGCTGAGCATGGAGTCCATGCAGGGCTGGATCCCAGGACCCTGAGATCATGACCTGAGCTGAAGGCAAATGCTTAACTAACTGAGCCCTCTAGGCACCCCTCAAGTGTTCTTTGTAACTTTATTGTGAAGTTCAATCCGTTCATGTATTCTGACCCAGTCTCTGATATAATTTTGTTCCTATCCACATCTCTCTTCACACTTCCCCTAAGAGCACTGCTCTTGGTGAGAAATGGTGAGGCCAAGGGTCTACTGGCTGGACTGTGAGAAACCAGTGTCAAGGACTTATAACCATGTACTTCACTTTCCTGGCAGGTGACTAGCCTTTCCTCTGTCCAGACACTGTAAACAAGGACATCGAATCCAGCTCTGACCAAGTACACATAGGTGCTGCAAGATTCAGGCAGTGTGGCCCGGCCTGGCATCAGCAGCCCAAGGTCACCAGCTAGCTCTACAGGTCTGGCCTTCAAGCCCTGTCTCCATTACCCTGATGGACCTACTCCCAGAGAGCCCAGCACCAAACCCTTGCTCACAGCCTGACCATTCTGTTGAACAGGACTTACTATGAGCTACGTGGGTCATTAAACACCTTTGGCTTGATTTCTTAGAAAACGATGCTGTCAGAAACATTTTTATCTGACGATTTTTCAACGCTCAATATTGTTATTCTGTTTGTATGTATTTTTGTGTGCTCAAGTCTTTATATTTTCATAGCACATGTTCTGGTACATTAAGGAGGCCAAGTTTTAAGGCTTGATTGTGGTTTGCTTTTCTGTTTAATGACATGCATAAATGGTCTCTTTCATGACCTTGAATTATAACTTAAGAATAAATTTGAGGAAAATATTGTTAGGAAACCTGAGAAAGGAGTAATTGGCTTTGCTTATTTCCTACCCAGAAACCTGTCAGATAGAGATTATGTGTAATATTTTGATTTTGCCTGGCTATTTTGCTGTGCTTTGTTGCCCTATCCAGCTACCTTGCAAAATGCTGATAAACTCTTGGGGAGGTGTGTTTTTATGACTGGATTTTTAAGAGTAATGATTTATGAAACTTAGATACTTTATCTGAGGGCAGCAAGGAATAATAAAATAGCCAAAGCAGAACTGCAGATTTGAGATTTCGTGATTTGCTTCCTTTTCATTTACTTTGTGAAGGAAAAGGTTAAGATCAATAGATAAACTTTCTAAGCTTGAACAGTGCCTGCTTTCTGAATAAAAAGAGCTATAATCCCATTAAAATGTCTTGCTGCTAATGAAACCTCCGGGATCGGCTTCAGATATTTTATATGATGACACAGGTTTTATACTGCTGTTACTAAGGCTGGAAAACCTGTTGAGGGGTTCTGAATATTAAGTACTGATGCATTTCCTGACAAAGCAATGGGGTGAGAGGCTGCAGGGCCAATTGGCAGCTCATCAGGGGGCCACATGTCTTCTCCCCAGTGACATGCCATTGAGACAGCCCCTCCACCAGCCTTTCTTTCCCTGCCACCAGGGACTTAGGCTTGGAAGGCACTAAAAGGAGGAACAATGTCACTCATGGGTCCCTGGGTGCCTGGGCGTGTCTGGAGCTGCTAAATCACACCCCTCAATTCCCCTTCCAACTCCAGAACCAGTGAGACGCCAGTGGAGCTTGTTGCTGATAAAGCCAGTTAGAAACTGTGCCTTGAGTGTGCAGCTGCCTAGGATGGACTCAGGTGCTCTGCCCTGGCTCAGCAGGGGCAGTGCATGCCTGGGAAGCCCGTCTGTGGGGTAGAGAACAGACTACAGTGCAGCCCCCTGTGGGCAGGCAGAGGGGAGAGGGAGGAAGGATTGAAGTTGGTCATGCTCTGGGCTTATCTCCCTGCATTCTGGGCACTCAAGACACACACTTGAGTGAATGAGGAGGGGTGAATGTTGGGATGGGGACAGAAAAGCCAGGAGATTCCTCTCCACGAATACCTCATGGGAATATCAGAACAAGGAAAGGAAGCTGTTCTTTAAACATTCCCACAGCCACAGAAGGTAATGATCGGCACATCTGCACAAAAAGACACGTTTCTGTATGTTCTAAGATAACTTTTTATCACCCAAGAGTGAGGGTAGAAAACGTATAAACTATATGTAAGCAAAATGAAGGAAATCAGTGGCACTCGTTATCCTACTAGCCCAAGATAATGACTGTTAACATGGTGGTGCAATCTCTTCCTGTGTGTGTAACAAAAAATACACTATACATGCTGTTTTATATCCTTCCTCTTTTCACTCAGCAATATCATAAGTTTTAATAAATCTAGAAAGTTTAGGGGTGGCTGGGTGACTCAGTGGTTGAGCGTCTACCTTTGGCTCGGGTTGTGGTCTGGGGGTCCCCAGATAGAGTCCCACATCGGGCTCCCCATAGGGAGCTGCTTCTCCCTCTGCCTGTATCTCTGCCTCTCTCCCTTTGTCCCTCATGAATAAATAAATAAAATCTTTAAAAATAAATAAATAAATCTAGAATGCTTTTACAGATAAATCTGGGAGCCTACCAAAACAAAACTTTTCCTATTTTCAGCTTGCTTCTATGTTACAGGACTTGCTTTCAACTGATTGTAAGGTTAGTGAGTGAATATACACTATAGGATGTAAAGTAATCTAGAACAAAGTTACTGCATCAGGATTTTTAGACACAAGAAACAGAAGGTGACGCTGGCTGACCGAGCAGAAAAGTTACTGGATATAGCTCTCAGAATTGCTGGGAAAAGTGGGAGCTGGGATGAAGGCTGAGCTTCCTGGAACAGCACCCAAGGCCAAGCCTCAGAACCAGTCTGATGAGAAAATGCCATCTCCTCTGAGCTCTCCATGATGTAGGGCTTCTGCACCAGGACCCTGACAGGTGCTGACTCCACCGTCCCTGAAATGACCCTTGTGCCAGGTACTCAGCCATGCAGCTACCGCCTCTTCTGCCACCACTGTGGAGACAGTGGGCTTCCCTTCTCCTTTCACACCGCGAGCTCCTGAGTCTTCCTCTGTGCACATTTGCCTGGCTGGAGGAGCCCAGGTCACATGCCTTTTCTTCAGCTGCAGGAAAAACTGGGCAAGCAGGTATCTCAATTTTTCTCCTCTATGGCGGGAGGCAATCTTGCCTCACCTAACATTGATCTGTGAAATGGTGAACTGACCAAACACAGAGCAAAGTTCAGGCAGCAGGGAGCCAAATGGAGGGAAAGTGTTTTGCAGGTGCCATGTTGTCATGAGTCGTTCCTTTAATTGTTGATGTTTCCAGATAACTGACCAACTTCCTACCCCAATCATGGTAGAAAAATTGACTTCAATCCTGTTGGTTCATGTGGCTGGCACAAATCAAGGCTTTCTTATCTACCTATATTACAGGTCAGTAAGGATCAAGTAAGATGAAAAATGCTGTGTTGTTAATAATGAAGAATATAGAAGCTATTCAACCCCTCAACCAAATTCTTTATATTTCCTTTGCAGTCTAACCTCCATCTGAAACTGTTATCTTGAGGATTCCCATCTTGCTGTAGTTCCATCCTCACATGGACTTCTGGTCACTTGCCAGTTTATATAGATTATTCCTGCCCCTCCCCGCCCATGCCATGTTATTTGCTGGGACTCCATTTCCAGAGCCCTGTTCAGACCCTTGTCATCTTCCACCCCAAACAATCACAGTCACTGGCATTTTAGTCATTGCAACCAGACATCTTCTTAAAGCACAGCTCTTACTTATTACTTACCCCAGATCAAAAACCATCAGTGGCTCCCCACTACTCACAGAAATAAGTTGGCTTCCAAGAGGCTTTACCATTAGGACCCTGGGCCTCTATCCAACATTATTTTACAGTTCTTAACAGACATCCCTTGACTTCCTCTACTCAGACTGATTATGTATGGTTTCCCAAATGACCACCTCCAGGTTCTGTTCTTATTGTGTCCTGTTCCTGGGGTGCCTTCCCCCATCGCCATCTGTCAAATTGTCCTCTACTTTTTTTTATTTTTAAATTTTTTTTTATTTATTTGAGAGAGACAGTGAGTGAGTGAGAGACAGAGAGAGGGAGAGAGAGAAAAGGAGGAGGGGGAAGGGGCAGAAGGAGAGGGAGAAGCAGATTCCCTGCTGAGCAGGGAACCCAAAGTGGGGCTCCATCCTAGGACTCCGAGATCATGACTTTAGCGGAAGGCAGATGCTCAACCAACTGAGCCACTCAGGCACCCTTTGTCCTCTACTCTTTTAAATTCTAAACCTCTGTTGTATCTGTAGTAATTTCTCCATTCCCATTCTGTTTTATTTATTTTTCTCTTGGTCAATCTTGGCAGATGTCTATCTTATGAAACCTTTTGAAAGAATCATCTTTTGGCTTGTTAGGTTTTTTTGTTTTGGTAGTTTTCTAATTTATTAATTTCTACCTTATTTCCTGCTTTTGGTTAATTTGGGCTTGCATTTTTTCCCCCCTTCTAACTCTTTAATTGGAATACTTAGCTCATTTATTTTTAAACGTTGTTATATGATAAATATATTTAAAGCCAAAATTTTCATCCAAATACTGTTTTAACCACACCTACGTATTTTCACATGTAATGTTCATATTCTAATTTCAGTTCTAAATATTTCTTCTCTCCATTCTTCAAGGCCTTTTATATGTGCTACCTCTTTCCCAAGAGCTGTTTCATCACACATCTAGAATCTTTCATTCTACTTTCCTTGACTTTGAGAGTTTTTTCTTCCTTACCCTCTCATAATTTGGCTTATCAGTTATCTGCGTGGATTTTTTTTAAAAAAAATTTCCAGCTGTAAAGATTTTTTTTTATCTTAATTCCAGGATAGTTAATATACAATGTTATATTAGTTTTAGTTGTACAATATGGTTATTCACCAATTCCATACATCACTCAGTGCTCATCACAAGTGCACTCTTTAAAAAAAAAAGATTTTATTTACTTATTCATGAGAGACACACAGAGAGAGAGGCAGAGACATAGGCAGAGGGAGAAGCAGGCTCCATGCAGGGAGCCCATTGTGGGACTCAATCCCAGGACTCCAGGATCACGCCCCAGGCTGAAGGGAGGCACTCAACCACTGAGTCACCCAGGAGTCCCTCTTTAAAAAAAAAAAAAAAAAAAAAGATTTTATTTATTTATTCATGAGAGACATAGAGAGAGAGGCAGGCTCCCTGGGGAGCCTGATATGGGACTTGATCCCAGGATCTCAGGATCATGCTCTGAGCTGAATGCGGATGCTCAACCACTGAGCCACCCAGGTATCCCAACAAGTGTGCTTTTAATACCCATCACCTATTTCCCCCATCTCCCCACCCAACTCCCCTCTGGTAACCATCAGATTATTCTCTATAATTAAAAATCTGTTTCTTGGTTTGTCTCTCTTTATTTTCTCCCTTGCTCATTTGTTTTGTTACTTAAATTTCACATGAGTGAAATCATACGGTATTTATCTTTCTCTGACTTATTTCACTTAGCATAATACTTTTTAGCTCCCTCTATGTTGTTGCAAATGGCAAGATTTCATTCTTTTTATGGCTAATGTTCCATTGTATATGTATGTTCAAACACCCCACATCTTCTTTGTCCCTTAATCTGTTGATGGACATTTGGGCTGCTTCCCTAATTTGGCTATTAGAAATAACTGTATGGATGTTTTAATCCCTGCGCTGAACGGTCTGTCCCTTGGCAGTGTCTAAGAACTGTGTATTGTTTATCTCTTCTGGCTCCAGCCCCCAGGATATGCAATAATGCTATGTGCTCACTATTATTAAATAGTCTGGAACAAAGGTTTATTTTTCACTCCCATCTACCAAATGATCAATCATTAAATCTCAGTCTACAAGTACTTGTTAAGCATCTTTTGTTTTCAAGTCCCTGTGCAAAGTCCTATGGGTGTATTTAAAGAAGCTTAAACTCTTGAGGTGCCATGTTGGAAAGAGACATGGCCAAATTGTAAAGAGAAGAACAGCATTGCTGGGCCTCTGGAAATAGAGCTCTCTAATAAGAGCATTTGGGTCATATGGATTTCCCTAAAGCCAAACTGAAACTGTCAGAATATAATTAAATAGTTAAGAGGAACTGAGTTGAATCTTTTATTGAGAACGAACAACAGAATTTGGGGGAATGGGAAGAAAAAAAAAACTAGTGTCAACCTTGAAAGACTACAAAATACCATAGACATGGTAGAGAATACCCACTATGGGATATTATCATTGGGGATAAATGGACTGTGATAGTGGTCACTGAATTAAAACAGGTATGTGAAAATTAACATTTTATTTAACAAATATTTATGGAACATTTACTCTGTGTGTGATACTGAGAGTCTTGGTAATACAGAGGGGATGTAACTGTCTAATTCTCGTGAAGCTTACATTCTAGTGGAGAAAAAAATAGATTAACAAGTAGATATATATCATCATGTCAGGTTCTTTTTTTTTTTTTTCATGTCAGGTTCTTACAATACTTCAAGGACAAATAAAGCAGAGTAATGACAAAGAATATGACATAGGTGTTGGTTTTCAATAGGGCAGTCAGGGAAGGCCTGACCATTTGATCAAAGGCTGATGAAATTCAGGAGTCAGCCCTATCAATGGCTATGAGAAGAGCCTTCTAGGCAAGGGAACAGCAAATGCCAAGACACTTAGGCAGTAGCATGGTTGAATTCCTTGGGAATCACAAGAAGCTAAGGGCTAATACTAAGAGCTCAGTATCAGCTCAGGTAGGGCTGCATTGGCCAGAGGGCTGATCATTTCTACCTTGCTCCATATCTCCCTCCCAGAGCGTTGTCACATAAGCCAGCCCCACCCTGTTCACTGGACATTGGGTCTTTGGGAATGAGCTCTGAATCCATAGTCAAATAGACTTCAAGATAAACCAATCTAATTCTTTCTCCTGAGAATTTTAGCGTAAGACTTCATATGGTGATAGGAGACCAGGCAGGTCCGAGCCAGCTAATTTGGCTGTTGTTTGCAGAACATAAAAAAAGAAGCATGAGGCAGATATGACAAGAAAGAAATGGATATGAGAAGCCGTTGGATCTTGAGGAAGATCAGAGGTATACTAATTCTTGTCTCAGACCTTTCTGAGGCCAGCTATACTCCTTGTTTTCAAAATTTGTGAAATAACCATGTCATTTTTTAGTAAATTCATGTATACTTAGGCCAGCTTAAGTGAGCTCCTGTTTCTTTCAAACCAATGGTCATCGAGTCAGACACTGTTTTATGCCTAAAGAGAGATATGGAAGAGGGGCTGTTGTGTTGACTTTGAGGAAGGCAATGTTGTTGGGACTGGGCAGGTAAAGGAATGTCACAGGCCTCAAAAAATGCAATAGCTTTTGGCACCTAGGGAAGTATTCCAGTTTTCATAATGCTTACTTCACAACCAACTATTAACCTTTTCTTAAAAATTAAAATTTATAATATACCTACTATAAAATTCATTTTCATAATATGTGCAGTTTGATGAGTTTTGATAAACACATGCAGTTTTATAAACCACCATAAATCAAGATACATAATTTATGTCCCCCCAAAAAAGTTCCCTTATACCCCTTTGTAGTAAATCCCCTCCTGTCAACCTCAGCCCTTGACAACCACGGATTTGTTTTCTGTCCCTCTAGTTTTGTTGTTTTGAAGACTGTTGTACAAATGGAAACATACAGCATATAACATTTTATGTCTTGTTTCTTTTACTTAGCATAACACATTTGAGATTAATCAATATTGTTGCATGGATGAATAGGGGTTTTTTATTGCTGTTTTATTTATTTTTTATTTAAAAAAAATTTTAAAGTAGGCTCCATGCCCAATGTGGAGCCCAACACAGTGCTTGAACTGATAACCCTGAGATCACGACCTTAGCTGAGATCAAGAGTTGGACACTTAACTAAGCCCCCCAGGTGCCCTATTGCTATTTTATTTTTTATCCCATCATATAGGCATACCACAATTTGTTTATCTACTCACCACATGATGTGCATTTTGACCTCTTCCCGTTTTTTATGATTATGAATAAAAACACTGAGAATGTTCACATTAGATCTTTGTGTAGACATTTGTTTTTATTTTTAGTGGAGTAAATCCTTGGGAGTGGAATTGCTGGATCATATGTAAGTATATGTATAATTTGATAGGAAACTCCCTATATTCAAGTTCTCCAGAGAAATAGAATGGATAGGATATATATATATAACTTCTAGAAGAACACATAGGAGTGTGTGTTCTATCTATCTATCTATCTATCTATCTATCTATCTATCTATCTATCTATCATCTATCTATCTATCTATAAAGAGAGAGAGAGAGAGACATATTTATTTTAAGGACTTGGCTCATGTGAGTGTGGAGTCCTGGTTCAGTCCAAAATCTGCCAGGTAGGCCAGCAGGCTGGAGACCCAGGGAAGAGTTACAACTCAGGCTGAAAGGAAATCTACTGGTAGAATTCCTTCCTATTCAGGGAAGGTCCGATTTTGTACCATTCAGGCCTTCCAGTGGTTGGATGAGGTTAACCTCCATCATGAAGGATAATCTGCTTTACCCCAAGTCCAACTGATTTAAATGTTAATCTCATTCACAAAACACGTTCACAGACACATCCAGAGTAGTGTTTGACCAACTACCCCAGATTCCATGGCCCAGCCAGTTTGACACATAAAATTAGCCATCATCCTGCCAAACTGTTTCGCGAAGTGGCTGTACCATTTTGATTTTTCCTCCAGCAATGTATGAGAGTCCCACTTGCTCTGTGTCCTTGCCAACACTTGGAACTTCCAGTCTTTTTAATTCTAATCATCATAATGGGATTGATTATAGAGCTAATTCATTGCATTTCCTTAATGACTGACTAATGAGATTGACTACCTTTCATGTGCTTATTGGCCAGTCATATGTCAACTTTACTGAAGTGTTCACATTTTTTGCTTATATTCTTAGTGCATTATTAGTCTTATACCTAGAATATATAAACAACTCTTACAACTCAGTAATAAATCCTTTAGCACAGATATGTTTTACAGATATTATTTCTAGTCTATGACTTCTTATTGTCTTAGCAGTGTATTTCAATGGATAGAAGTTTTTCATTTTGATGAAGCCCAAATTATCAAATTATTCTTTTATACTTCATGTTTTTTGGGATGTCCTGTTTAAGAAATACTCTCCTAGTCCAAAATCACAAAGGTTTTTCTCCTGTGTGTTCTTCTAGAAGCTTTAGAACTCTCACTCTTACATTTAGATCTGTGACCATTTCAAGTTAATTTTTGTATATAGTAAGAGGTAAGGATTGAGCTTCTTTTATGTACATATTTATATAAAAAATATCCAGTTGTTCCAGTACCATTTTTTAAAAAGACTATTTCCCCCATTGAATTATCTTAGCACTTTTGTCCGAAATCAGCTTACCATGTATGGTAGGTCGCTTTCTGTCTGGACTCTGTGTTTCATTGATCTATATGTCTATCCTTATGTCAATACCACATTATTTCGATTACTGTAGCTTTATACTAAGTAAGAAATCAGATGTTGGCTTCTTGCAAACTTGTGCAAATTATATAGATCCAACAGTTCGAAACTTCCCCAAGGGGTACTTACACCTCCAATAAGGATTGCTATCCCAAGTTTTTCACATTTGCTTGATTTCCCAAGTGTGAGGGTTCACACTGTTTTATGATTTCCCAATCAAAAATACTGTATTCTAAAACTAGAAAACTATTTCTAGTATTTTAAAAGAAATATTTGTGTTTACATGTGCATATAGGGGATGTGTGTGTGTGTAAGGGTTTTAGAAATTGTTCATATATTTAGAATGCAAAATAGACTGGCATCAAATCTGGATAAAGCTTGCTATTATTAACATTTTCTGTTATTTCTCTCCTTGTTATTTATTGGTAGAAAAAACAAACAGATCGATTTTCCCTATAGGATGTACCAGAGTCTATATTTTGTGGTCTGTCCCCTGTAGTATCATTTAATATGCTGTCTGTTCTCTGCATTTTATATAAATTGTTAGATCTAGAGATTTTATCAGATTTAGGTTCAATTATTTTTTAAGACTATTCATGAATGCTTTTTCTAAATCTGTTAATGTATTGGACATTACAAAATGGTAACTTTCTAATTTTATATCTCATTTATTAGGTGGATGTCTTCTATAAAGAGAAATTTCTCCATGTCAGCTATCTGGTTACTTTTAATACAGTTCACCCTGGCAAGGCAGGATAATTGCTTGTTTTTTTTTTTTCTTTCTTTTAACCAATTTTTGAAATAAGGAGTTGGTTTGCTCACATTCTCCATAGGTAACCACTGAGGAGAAGTTTTTATTGTGACTATTGATTTTCATGCCCTGAATTTAAACACTTTTGATGTGTTTTAGTCTGTTACAGTTTGGCTAGTAGGAGCCTATTAAAGTTGTTTCCTGAATCCTTTTGGCAAAATCCTTGTACTCCTTGATGGCTTTCTTGCTTCTTGTGCGATGCAATGTTCCAGGTTTCTCTTTCATATTTCCTGCACCAGAAATCAATCACTTCTCCTAAGAATCTTGTTTCATTTAGGGATAATTGGTGAAGACTGCAATCCATTTGGGGCTACTCACTGCTACTAGGGTGGTCATTATTTTTAGGCCAATTTAATGGGCAGAATTGGAGATACCTATTTTTTTTTTATTGGAGTTCGATTTGCCAACATACAGTATAACACCCAGTGCTCATCCCGTCCAGTGCCCCCCTCAGTACCTGCCACCCAGTCACCCCAGCCCCCCACCCACCTCCCTTTCCACTACTCCTTGTTCATTTCCCAGAGTTAGGAGTCTCTCATGATCTGTCACCCTCTCTGATATTTCCCACTCATTTTTGGAGATACCTATTTTTTTTAAAGAAAAAAAATACATCATGATTTTATGCTGGTATTTCCTATTCAAGTCCAGTACTATAAGATTATAACTAACCTTTAGAAGAGAAAAATCTGATACTTCAATTAAAAAAATCATTAAAGAAAAAGTTATAACTTTATACAACTGCAGTGAGCTTTAGACCTCAGTTAAGAATAGAGAGATGAAGGGACGCCTGGGTAGCTCAGTTGGTTAGGTGTCTACCTTCAGTTCAGGTCATGATCTTGGGGTCCTGGGATCAAGCCCCACATCAGGCTCCCTGCTCAGTGGGGAGTCTGCTTCTCCCTCTGCCTCTTCCTCTCCCCCTCCCCCTTGGTAAGCTCTCCCTCTCTCTCAAGTAAATAAATAAAATCTTTAAAAAAAAAGATTAGAGAGATGAAAATAATACAATGCAAATATCTTTTATTTTATTTATTTTTCTTTTTGCAAATATCTTTTCATTGGAAATCGTCCCTGCAAAGTAGAGGAATTTGAAGTGAGGTGGTTTTTTTTGTTTTTTTTTTTTTGCATTTAAAACTAATAAAATAATTTAGTCCATGTGTTGGGAGCATAAGATTAGATTATCATAGAAATTTTTTAAATTTATTTTTTATTGGTGTTCAATTTACTAACATACAGAATAACCCCCAGTGCCCGTCACCCATTCACTCCCACCCCCCGCCCTCCTCCCCTTCTACCACCCCTAGTTCGTTTCCCAGAGTTAGCAGTCTTTACGTTCTGTCTCCCTTTCTGATATTTCCCACACCTTTCTTCTCCCTTCCCTTATATTCCCTTTCACTATTATTTATATTCCCCAAATGAATGAGAACATATAATGTTTGTCCTTCTCCGACTGACTTACTTCACTCAGCTATCATAGAAATTAAAACCTCTATAAATTCTCCTACGGTTCTAGGGGCCTGGAGGTAGGGCACAGACCCACCTGTTGGAGAAGCTCTGTCTCAAGCTCAATCTTTATGTTACTCCCTGTGACTTCATTAAAGGTTAAACCTTTTTCATCTTTATTCCATTAACCTTCTGAATGGGCACTGAAGCATCTGAATAAAGCTTTTTTGTCTTTGCTTAGTCTGACTCCAGGACTGTCTTTTCTTAGTAAACATTTGATGTGACTTTTAATCACTTTAGAATCTTTTGCTAACTTGAAACCTGAGATTCTTTAAACCTTCTAATAACATGCATACCCGCACGCACGCACACACAAACCGACTGCTTAATCTCATACACAGAAATGAAGAGAGCCAGGGGCAAGGGCTTTATTATTCACTTTACAGAGTAATCACGTGAGCATTTTGTCCATAAAGCTTAATTCCCTGGTGCACTGGAAATATAATTCTCTATACAAAAAAAAATCTGATTTGTACGCAGCTCTTCAGCATATCTCTTGAGTAAATAAAATTACAGCTCATCAGTCATATGGTGTTTTGGAAGAAACACCATTTCCAGAAGTTGCTAATGCTGCTTGGTTGTGGATTTTGCAGGGAACCATTCATGCTAAAGTCATGATTTGTGAACCATATGCCACCCTTGAACAATGTGGTCTGAGTTTCCAGAATTTTCTTCCTTTCTCTGTCCCCTATGTCCTGGATCTCTTTTCCCTGTGTTAAATGCCTCATCTCTGGCTCCATTTTTAGGCCTGTTATCCATTTTTCCTAACAAAATGTAATTTCAGTACTATTGTTTAGAATTCTGATTTTTAAAATATTATGACTGTTTTGAAGATCTTATCATTTGTATGTGTTTTGGGTCCTCATTAAATGGACAGGGAGTGTTGTACAAGACAAACACAGCTTTTCTGCACTAGGATTTGTCCTTATCAGAACTGCCTTTAGCCTGGGTCTGTGGTGCCATGCTTTGCCATTTATTTACTTGAGCCAATGGTTTATGACCAGAGCAGCCCACAAACATTTATTGAGCAATTTTCTCATATAGAGTATGACCTAAAGATGCAATTAATGATTCATTCATATCATGAAACTGAAAGCTGCTGTTGGTGTCACCTTCTAAAATGAAGCTTCTGGTTATAATTAAGAGCTGCAGCCCTGGGGCATTCTGTATGACTGCCAGCTTGATTGTTAATAGGGAGAGCTCCAGGATGTATCTTTTAACTCCTGTTCCACTAGGGCAGCTTGGAAAAGGTGAGGTAGTGCTAGAGAAACTTGTATTTGAACTTGTTCTCAAGGGCATGGTCGCAAATGCCTCAGTGGATTGAATGTGGATGGAGGGGAAACTTTGATCATTTGAGAACTGGAGTACCAGAAAGTTCTCTTATTCTGCACATTGTCAGAGGGAATAACATTTACCTGAATAGAAGGTCAGAGAGGACAGTGAATGCCGAGAGGATTGAGAGTCCCTCACTTTGTCTTCCGTGTAAGTTACCAGCTTGGGTGACAGGAGCTGGAAGTGGACTGATCTGGATGAGAGTCTCAGCCTTCTGGCTCAACTGTTCTTTTTGTGCTTGTATACACTGTTCAGGGTGCCACCCCCTTTCCTGCATGTTCTGCACAGCTGTATGTTACTGAACTCGGTCTATGTGTCAGTCTATATCCCAGCTGGAAACAGTCAGGTAATTGAGGGAAGTTTAATGAAGGGACTCTTTAAAACCGTACCCAGGGACACCTGGGTGGCTTAGTTGGCCTTCGGCTCAGTCATGATCCTGGGGACCTGGGATGGAGCCCCGCATCACATTGGGCTCCCTGCTCAATGGAGAGTCTGCTTCTCCCTCTTCCTCTGCCTCTCCCTACACCCTCCACACACACATGTGCTCTCTCTCTACCCCTGCTTGTGCTCTCTTTCTCTGTGTCAAATAAATAAATAAAATCTTTTAAAAATAATAAAAATAAATAAAACCATATGTTCAGGATTAAGGAAAACAGTAAGAGACGGTGAAACATCCTGGAGCTTGCAACAGGGGGGAGTCTTTACCCATGCTAGGCCTGAAAGGGAATTATCAAACCCTGGGGATGGTGGCTGGCAGCCTGGCCAGAGCTGTGGCCTCTGGGAGCAGTCGCCTGCGGTGACCCAGCAGAGAGGGAGCTAGAGGATTTGACACCCAGAGCTCACTTTGCTTCCTGTCTTCTGTGTCCTGCCTGGTGCCTCCCATGGGCTGAATCCAGCTGAAGCCAGAGGATAAGGAAGCCCATTGAGGAAGAAGGTCAACCTTCTGGAACACAGAACAGAGGGAGAGTAGATCCAGAGAGGCAAATGGAAAGTACCCAACAACATCTATTTCCTACAAGACATAGAAGTGTGGATTGTTTTTATGGAGGAAAATGACAAGTATGGACAAGTACTTCAGATATCTGATTTCAGATCACCTCATGGGTTTGAAGGGAGCAGGCCAGAGATAGTTGAACCAAAAAGAGTCATTATTGTTCTCATCTTAATATTCCTTAGGAGCTTACTTGGCACCAGGTACTATTCTGAAAACTTTATATTAACTCACATTGTCTTCAAAACAATCCCACGGGATACATACTGTAATTAGTTCCATACTACAGTTGAGGAAAAAGAAGCCCAGGGAGACTGAGGTCCCGCACTGAGGAAGTAGGGAGGCAGGATTGCAGCTCTAGAGCTGTACTTGTATCAAATCCACGTACATAAAATACATTTGAGGAGGGAGGTTGCAGTGTTCAATAGTGATTCATACTTGCTTCCAAAAATAAAAAAATAAAATAAAAATACTTGCTTCCAGTTGACAATTGCAAAGAGATTTTATATGTTAGAAATCTCTTCCTACCCTTGAGGACTTCAGGCTTCTAAGGGAAAGTTTGTTAGTTTGTAAGTCATTAGCAGTGACTCTGCCTAGAACTCTCTCATAGTTTTCCTCTCTCTCCCCTTTAAATGGTATTTTTCTTTCCTCTATTCAGGCAAAAGGTTTTCTTTTTGAGCCTCAGAAGGATAGTAACAACAGACTAACATCTACCAAGTGTTGGACACTAGCTGGAGGATTTGAGAAGGATCAATTATTTGATCTTCATTACCAGCCCTACAAGGCAGCTATTAAAATCCCTATTTTATAGGAAAGAAGACTGAGTCCTGGAGACACAATTTCTTGCCCAAGGTCACACAGTTTGGAAGCCCAGGTCTCACTTGCTCTGGTTCGATCTTTACCATTATAGTGTTTCTCAGACACTGTCACTTGCCCTGGGCCAAGGCTGTCAAGGCTGATGAATCTGCTTTTATTTAACCAAAGCCCCTAAGTATTTTTTTCCCCTGAACACTTGCATTTATTGGTGGGTCATTCTCAAGAAGAGGGGCTGAGGAGAGGCCAGAGACTCTGGAGAAAATGCAGATGGCTGTGGCATCATGGAGAGAGAGGAGTGTTTCTAGAAAGAGAGCATGGTCATCTATGCCAAAGACAGCAGTAAGTCAGATAAATTAAGGACCAGTGGCCTCTGGACTTGGACATGTAGAGATCATTGGTGGCTTTAGCAACAGCAGCGTTAGGGGAGGGATCCAATTATAGTGAACTGAAGAGTCAGGTGGTAGGAGGCAGCACATCTGAACTCGTCCTTGGAGAAGAGTCAGGTGGTAGGAGGCAGCACATCTGGACTCTTCCTTGGAGAAACTTAGTTGGGAGGGATAAAGACATTGAATGGCAACTAGGAGGATGGGGTGGTTCTTTTTAAAGATCGGTGACAATAGAACATGTTTGAGACTGATTAGCAGAATTGCAGACAATGTAGTAGAGATGGAGAACAAGTCAAGATGAAAGTTGATCTTTCTGACCTCATCCTGCATGATCTGGTCCCTGCCCACATCCTGGTCACTCTTGTCTCTCTGTTCCTCTGTGCTAAACTCAGTCCCACTAGGGATCCTGCATTTTCAGTTTTCTCTGCTTCTAGGTCTCCATACGTTGGGATCTTCCTTGACATGGAAGGGCTCAGCTAAAGTGCTATCTTCTCAGAAAAGACTTTCCTGGCAAATCCATCTGAAGGAATCCCTGCAGCTCCCCCCAGTTACTCCCCTATGACCCTGTTTGCTTCCTTTAGAGCATAATTTTTTCCTTCAAGTCTGCTCAAAAGTCACCTTCTTATTGGTGTCTTCCCTGACTGCCCCATTTAGAATTGTTACCCACTGCCCCCTCACATGCACTCCTAATCACATTTATCCTGCTCTTTATATATCTCATAGCCCCTATCACCTTATGACACAGTATACAAATTACCTACATATTATAACTTATGTTATTATGTCTTTCCCCTGCTAGAATGTGATCTCTATGAGGGTGGGAGTCTCTGTCTATTTTGTTCACTAGCGATGAATCTCTAGTGCCATAGCACTGCCTGGCAAGGAGTAGAACCTCACTAATATGTTCACTCAAATTAATTTTCTGTTATCTGAAGTTACCATGACCAGTTGTTGGCTTGCTCATTAACTATGTGTTTTCCTGACCCTGTTCCCCAAGAATGCAAGTAGGGACCTTGTCAGGCTTATTTACTGCTGTAAATAAGCAGCACCAGAACTGTGCTAGTACATAGTAGGTGCTCAACAAGTATTTGTTAAACAATTGATGATTACATTTGCTAACTTGACTAAACCTCCAGACCTGAGACTTTCAATTTGCCTTGAGCATAGTTAATCTAAGACTCTTAACCTGGACTGCCAGTTTCCAGACTTTTGCCATGATTTGTCCTTCTTGAATTTTCTGGAACTCCAACATCTGTAATAACACAAAATGTGGATTCTGACTCCGTGTTATGCAATGGGTATCATCATATTACAGGTGATATTATATCTGTAAACACAGATTTAGAGATGCTTAATAAATATTACTCAAAAAGTAAGATAAATTATGAATGATTAGTACTAGAAGGAAATGTAGAGAATATCCAGATATATAGCATGTATTATGATTAATATCAGGAATGGGTTAATATCAGGAGCTCAGCTATTTAATCATAATATGTAGTTAAATTTGAACAAAAAACTAAATATTCCAAATGTTAGCTGAATAACCTTGCCATTCACCAAATACTTGACACTGATATTAAATAGGAGGAGAGGACTCTTGATGAAATCCTGAACATACATTTAAGATTTATAATTGGTTTTAATTCAGACTTTGGCCATAGTTTTTACATTTATACTTCATATATGATAGGGGCAACATATTCTGAAGTTACCTTTTGTATAGTTTGATATAAGCAGCCATATGTGGTTAATTTTTGAAGCTGTCAAACTATAAAAGAGCTATGAAGAAATTATTGAAAGCCTAAGAAATGTAATTAAGAGTTAACATAGGTAGAGATTAATACATGAAGTTTTATAGCTCTGTAAAAACACCTTCAAAGTGGAAGGACCCATCAAGAGTTCTTTCTTTTTAATCACTTGCAGGCCAGAAATATGATATGGACTCACAGGTATAGAGATTTAAACTTACAAAAACATGAGCTATAGGCAGATGAAGACAAATTGATTGTCTCATTGTTCTGCATTTCCAGGAATTTTAAGTAAAGCTACTTAGTCCCCTTTATAGTATAATAAGATTTTAGAACATGTCACTATGCCCATTATTTTTCATTGTCAGCTTAAGAGGTTCCTTTGGTTAATAAGCTTTCCGTCGTGGGATCCAGAACATCTACAAAGGCATCCTTTGGAGGGGTTGACACATGCTCACCTGGCTCTGTCCAGCACTATAAGAATGTTTCTTCCTGTGATTATCTGCAGAGGTGGGAAGTCAACAAAGCACTCTGTAGCCAGACTTAGAATGACCCTGGTTCCTTTTCACAGTGGGCAGAGAAGGACTTGTGACCCTCATTTCTTCTCCCAGCAAATTTGTTTTCTATTTCTGCATATCACATTATCACAAATTTAGCAGCTTAAAACAGCACAGATTCCTCATCTCACAGTTTCTGTGGGTCAGGAGTCTGGGCACAGCTTTGTTCCATCCTCTGTCCACAGTCAAGGTGTTCCCTGGGCTGTGTTCTCATGGGGAGCCTGGACCAGGGAAGAATAATCTGCTTATTATTTTTTTTTTAAGATTTTATTTATTTATTCAAGAGAGACACAGATTGAGAGAGAGAGGCAGACACAGGCAGAGGGAGAAGCAGGCTCCATGCAGGGAGCCCGACATGGGACTCAATCCCAGGTCTCCAGGATCACGCCCTGGGCTGAAGGCGGCGCTAAACTGCTGAGCCACCAGGGCTGCCCTGAAGAATCTGCTTCTTCAGGTCATTGGTAGAATGTATTTCCTTGGCCTGAATGATTGAAGGACCAATTTTTGCTAGTTGCTTACTGCAGTCCACCCACGGCTCTTTGCCACATGGACTTGTTAACATGAATGCTTCCTGCACCAAGCCAGCAAGGAGAATCTCTCACTCTAAGAGTCTTGGGAGTGATACCCTGTCAACTTTGCTATGTTTTCGTAGTTTGGAACAAGTCACACATCAGGCCCACACTCAAAGCAGGGGTTGGGTGGGGTGGGGGATTACACAGAGGCATGAACAGGAGGAGGCAGGCTCATCAGAGTCCACCTAAGGTCTGTCTGAGGTGCTCAGGTATCTTGCTCCCTCACTGGTCACAGCCATCTTGTCACAACTTTTGCTAAAGTGAGTATTGACACAAAAAGGAGGAATTTGGGCCTTCCCCCCCCCTCCCCATCCGCAAACTGTGGGACTAATCTTGTACCTCCCTCAAGCCTCTTTCTGTATGGTGGGATTGCTCTTGGTTTGGGGGTGGCAGAGAGCCTCTGTGGGTGATGGAAAGGAAACAGTGGATTTGTTCTTGAGGAAGGGGAAATGTGGTTCTGAAGTTTTGGGGTAGCTGTCATGCGTGTTTCATGTAGCCTTAGCACGGTTTTCACTTGGTTTGTCATTATGTCACCCAGGAAAGTTGTTTGGATTATAACAATGGATTGACACCCAGATGGCACACGTACTGTCAAAGGAATTCTATAGTCAGGGCGGGAGCTGGTCCAGATGAACTCAACAGGCATATCCCACCCACAAATACTCTGCATTTGCTGTAAAATTAGAAAGTCTGTCCTCCCATGCAGGCCAGTTAAGGAAGGATATATTCCCCAGGGAGCTAGTTAACAGAACTGTTTTTCAGAATCTGAGAGAGAAGGAAAAGTAAAAACGCTAGGGTCAATCTAACTGCATTGAACTATAATGAACCTAAAGACGGTGTTATTTGATCACAACAAAGAAAGGGACCCTTCACAGTTTAAAAAGAATAGTAATTTCAAGATATTTAAAAAAATTCTCTCTCACATTTAGAGTACCCATATTTTTGGAAATTATGATGTGTTGTATTTCTGTTTACGTTCTTACTAATGACCAGCTTTTGAAGTGCTTTAAGAAATGCCCACAGAGTGCATTAGTTTTATTCTGAATAAAGAACAGATCAGCTGTGTGCAGCATTGTATGGAGAGTTTTGAATAGTGACTGGAAGGCACTTGTAAGTGCTGACAGCCAGAATTACTGAGGTAGAAATTTGCAAAAGCAAAAGCATTATTTAAAATAATTTTGAACTTGTCCAAGTTTTTTCTTTTCTATAAGTGCAGTTTTTCTCCCACAGGCCTCAGGATTATAAACTTTGGGGACTTAATGGCTGGCATTAGTAGGTAAATAAATATGAGAAGAGGTGCCCTTTGGCTTTGATGGATATTGGTATGCCTTAGGATATGAACAGAAAATCATATTTCTTTCTTTTCCTAGGCATTGAAAGCTATGTTCCCATTCCATTCTCTCAAGGAGGTCTGGCCAAGTCTTAAAGAGTAAATTTGTTTAAATGGCCCAGTGCTAGGGGCTTCCCAGAACTCAGTTGACAGATAAAGAGGGCAGCATGTTTCATGTTTCCTTTCCCCTGTTTTTGAGGAGGTGCTTACTTATGCAGTTTAGCTTGTAGCCCTTTCTCACTCTCTTGTGACTCCTCGGAGCACCTGGGTGGCTCAGTGGTTGAGCATCTGCCTTTAGCTCAGGGCATGATCCCAGGGTCCTAGGATCAAGTCCCACATTGGGCTCCCTGCAGGGAGTCGGCTTCTCCCTCTGCCTTTGTCTCTGCCTCTCTCTGTGTGTCTCTCATGAATGGATAAATGAAATCTTTAAAGAAAAAAAAATTGTGACTCCTCATCCTTAATGGGAAAGGGATAACATTAAAATGGAGGAATATTGATTTGAATTTTATTTATTGGATTACCCCCATGGGCTTTTTATAGCATCCTTTAAGAATACCAAATGTACAGCTCCTCATGTACATTTGCCAAAATACAGTTTATTCCTATGCAGTGGAAAGACCTCTGTGGCCAAACTCTGAGCCAACACAGCTGCTCTTCGCTTTTTGGTAGATGCTGATGGCCGAAGCTCAATTTGTCATCCTCATAGCCACATACATCACTGGTGTGCTTGCTGACCTTCACTGACCTTATAAGCACATGAATTATATTTAGACTCTACCAGTTGGTCCTAGAAAAACAGTGACCTTACCTAAAGGCTCAAACAAAAATTTTAAATCACCTGTACTTAACAGATTGCTTTTTCCTAGACCTAGAATTACACTTAAATGGTAGCTAACATTGGAGTCTTCCCCAGTGCCCCAGTTAATCCCCCTTAGCAGATAACTCAGAGGAAACCTTTGCAGATGATCAGGGTAGCATTGGAGATACTGCCCCAATAATGTGCTTAAGAATTAATCTGCTGAATTTGTTTTCAGAGAGTAATTTAGGCCGTGATGAAACTCAAGCCCAGTGACATATGTTGTCCTCTTGTGTATTCAAGCTCAAGGTCATGCATTGGATCAAAACCTCTTGTAGTTAGTTGTTGGGATGTGTTTCAGAGTTGAGGGACATTTCTCTAATAATAATACTATGATTAATATTCAGTTTTCCAAAGCACAAATGGAACATTTGAGTTGGGTTGTTTTGTTTTGTTTTTTTAGCTAAATTAGCTCTAGCTAAGAATGGTAATGTACACTCCCTGGATCTGTGAGTGACATTTGTCTAAGTCCCATTAATACATGAGCCCTCAGATCAGACAATGTCACTGTTTGCCACATGCACTCAGCCAGTGAGTATCTGCGGGCCTACTGTGTACAGTTCTAGGTGCCGGGGATACCTCAGTGGTCAGTACAGAGGAGCTGCCTGGTGAAAAAAAGTGATCAGACAGCTGCTTTAGATTGGGTGGTCGGGGGAGGTCTCGCTGACAAATAGAGACCGAAGATGGAGATCCCAACGTCAAAAAGAAGCAGTCCTGGGAAGGCATTGCAGGCAGAAGAGACAGCTAGTGCAAGCCTGATGTGCCTAAGGCCAGGGTGGGCGGAGGGCCTCTGGTTCCCATGCACGGGGAAGGGAAATGTGGCCGAGTGTTGGGGCCAGACTGTACAGAGCTTTGGAAGTCAGGGAAAAGAGTTTGAATTTATATGAAGCACAGGCAGCACCCAAAGGTCCCTGGAATGTAAGCTCCGTGAAGGCAATATGCTGGTGAGAGGCCTGCTTGGTTTGCTTGTTGACAATTACGTATCTGTAACAAAGCTCGTGACCTCTTTTTCCTTTGAAAAGATGGGAAGGGAAACCTGGAGGTATATATACATCCCCGGTTGACAGTGGAGGAGGCGAATTCAAAGCATTTTTGTATACAATGGAATATTCCTCAGCCATTAGAAACGACAAATACCCACCATTTGCTTCCACGGAATGGAACTGGAGGGTATTATTATGCTGAGTGAAATAAGTCAATCGGAGAAGGACAAACTTTATATGGTCTCATTCATTTGGGGAATATAAAGAATAGTGAAAGGGAATAAAGGGGAAAGGAGAGAAAATGAGTGGGAAATATCAGTGAGGGTGACAGACCATGAGAGACTCCTAACTCTGGGAAACAAACAAGGGGTGGTGGAAAGGGAGGTGGGTAGTGGGGATGGGGTGACTGAGTGACGGGCACTGAGGGGAGCACCTGGAGGAATGAGCACTGGGTGATATGCTATATGTTGGCAAATCGAACTCCAATTAAAAAAAAAAGCACTTTTAAATTTACTGTTGATGCCTATGTAGAAACAACTTCACATCTGGGTTTCTCTGCACTTAGGAAAACTGAAACTGTAAATCATGCTTTGTTTCAAAACCCTTGCTCAGGAGGGAAGTTTTGGTCACACCCTATTTATTTATTTATTTATTTATTTATTTATTTATTTATTTATTTTCAATTTTTGCAAAGATCTATGTAATTTCTTAGAAATTTGACCTCGGTGTGCTGTTCTCTGGGATTCAGAACACATTTGGCCTTCATGGGAGGAAGGTCTAGGGCAGGTAAGAGTGTACAATGACATCCTTTGACAGGCCAGGCCCCTTACCTGGGCCCTGAAGGTGGGGGTGGGGCAGCTGTATTCAATGGTATGCAACAAGGACTCTCCCACTTTCAGGGGGAAAAAATGCTGATTTGTAGATGTTTTCCTTAATAATTCATAAGAGAAGGGAATTAAAGAAATTATTGGAGCTATAAAAATTGTTTCAATTGAATGTGTTTTTCATTTAGGATCTTGGCTCAGTCTGAGCAAATCGTTTGGTACAGTAAGAATGAACATTATTTGCTCTGTAAGTGTGTGGGATGTTTTCATCTCAACCATACCCCAATCCATCCTGGTGCTGATCTTATGCAGCATGGCTACTCATTTAAAATTCAGTGTATTGGAAATTCATGCTGCTCTTTATTAAATTTAGAGACCATTTGATTTTCACTGAAAACTGGCTCGGACTCCACAGTATCCTAATTTGGGCCTCCAGGAACATTTTTTTTTCCCTCTCATATCTGGAATCCCTCAGAAGCACTTTGCCAGCATGTTCTAAATACGGGTTATAAATGAGTGAGAAAGAAAAAAATGGATTATGATGATTTATGTTTTACATTTTATGTTGCTTTACATTTTCTAAAAAATACATTCACACCCACCTTATGTAATTCTCAAGATATCCACGTGAGAGAGGTATTACAAGACATGGAGAATTAGAGGCATTAAGGTGACTTACTCAAGGTCACAAAGCTAGAAACAACAAACTGTCAACCAGTTTTGCTTCCCACATTGTGGAGTAGGTCAGGCTCTGTTCCCCAGTGTTGAAGCCAATCAGGTGCATCCAGATGGCAGGAGATCCTTGAGAATGCAGGTTCCAGGGCCCCACCCAAACATGAATCAGCTATCTAGGTTTGGAGTCTAGAAATCTACATTTTCAAAGCACCCCCCCCAGCTGATTTTTATATGCAGTAAAATTGGGAACTGTTAGCAGAGATGTCAGGATCATCCCTTGGCAAAATTGTGAGGTTGGGGAGGATTATCTGCGACCCATCTATCTCCCAGTCTAAATCTTGTTCTTCCATTCAAGATATCAAGCTTGCTGACTGCATTCTTTTTATCAGATATCCTCTGAAAAGAGGGTGTACTAAGAGCACCACTTCTCCATAGGGTTTCTACCTTTTAACAGAGCATGTCCTAAGTGAAAAAGAAAGGAAAGGAGGGAGGGAGGAAAAGAAGGAAAAAGGAAAGATCTTGCAGAGAAGTGGAGGAGGCATGTGGGAATAAAGGAAACCAGGACCCTCTCTGAATGAGTAGAATCACCACCCTGTCAGCTTTCCCAACTTGGTCTTTGCCCAGTACTGGGTGCAGTGCTCAAATACAGGATGCACATTCCAAAATAACTGTAGATTGATCACACAGGTTTTTGAGTGGGGTGCCTATGAGCCTCTCTCTATTGAACTTGCTGTTTTCTAGACTTTTCAAGTACTTTTCTACTTGAACCAAGGATCATGTCAGACTCTGGCCCCTTAGTGACAAAGCTTGGCCTCCTCTTTCTCATGGGACCCCTTGGAGAATGTTTGGAGAGGACCTCAGCCTCTGCCAAGGGTGTGGACACTTGAGTCATGAGGTCATCATTGCAGATTCTGTGGTTGCCCGTGCTAATCACAAAGACAACACGTGCCGTTTCTATGGGCTGTGATTGCCAGCACCACAGCTGACCATGAGCTACTTTCCAAACACCAGAGGGGTTTGTTGTGAGCAGCTTAGAAATCATGTTTCTCATCCCGACTGAAACTTCCATGGAGAAATCTTTTGCTTGGCAAGAGTTGAGTTCCTGAGCTCTGGATAAGTTGTTCTGGGACATACAAAAGAATGCATCACAAGAAGATTCAAAAGGGCTGCTTGGTATAAAAAAGATATAAAAACAGGCTTCGGTTTCATTTGCACTGGCCTTATATGCTATTGTTACTGAGTGACTTCCCAGGCCAGAAACACCTCTCAATGGCATTTATCCCTGCAAATGGAAGAACCCACGAAACCTAGAAGAACCTACCTTTTCTTCTAATGACCTAGACACAGACATGGTCATATTTAATCTCTTTTGAAGATTAAGCCTTTGGCATATGATTCATTTCTCTGTTTCACTTTCTAGAGATGGTTTTGCTAGAGGAAACATCTGTGATGTGTGAGTCTTGCTCTGCCTCTTACTCACTATGAGACTTGGGGGAAGTGGACTAATTCTGCTGGGCCTTTGTTTCATCATCTTTGACAGGAAGGGAATGGATTGAATCAGTGGATCCCAAATGTGCATGACATCCCCCCAGATTCCTGGGACCTGTCCCAGACCTACTAAGACACAAACTCAGAATCTGAATTTGGGGATCCATGGTTTAAAAAGTTCCCCAGGGTGTTTTGGGTGCTTCTCAGATTGAGTGGCCACCATATCACGTGATCTTTAAGCTCTCTCTGGCTCTGATGGACTAAGAGGCAACAGCTATCCTATTTATCAGGTTGCCACTTGGGAAAATAGAACATAGTTTGTTGCTAATCACAGCCAACATTGGGTTCCAATTAATTGCTTCGTTTCTGCCAAGCACTATGGTTTATTCACTGGTAGAAAGTAGATTAAAGATCATAAAACATTTGCCTACAAAGCCTGCTGAGCCTGACTCACTCCTTTTTCCTATTACATTCATGAAGAATAGTCGTAGTGATGGCCAATATGCATTTAGTGCTGTGTACCATGTACTCTTCTAAGCACTTGAGGTATATAAACTCATTTGCACCCTCGCACCCCTTCTGTGTTTTGGGGCTACTGTTATACCTATTTTACAGTTGTGGAAACTGAGCTACAGAGAGAATAGATAACTTCCTATGGTCCTACAGCTAATAGGTGGTCTGACTCCAGAACAATGCCCTGAGCCACTATTCTATGCAGTCTCCCTGTCTCTGGCTTGTCCTGCTTTTACTCTGCATTTGTTTCTGGGCTGGTTAACTGGAAGAGTGATGGGGATTACTTACAACAGGGCAGCAGAGCACCACGAGTTTGGCAAGGAAAGTTGTGCTTGGCCAATCCTAAATTATATCAGGGACAGTGGGAAAAGTTGGGTCTCATTCTCAGAAGAGGAGACATGGCTAGAAAAGCAGGGTGGAGAAATCCCAGAACAGATATGGACGACACAAGTGAGAAGCAGAATCTAGGGTGTCGGAAAAACCAAATCTAGAGTGCCGGTGACCATAAAGGCTGCCTCCCTTCTGGTCTGGATGGACAAGCACCCAGTCAAGGGCAAAGGAGCAGTCAAAGCAGTAACTCGAGGACCAGGAGGCTGCAGTTTCAGAAAACTGGAAGAACACAGATTTTTCTCAAATTACAGAACACTACAGTGTTGAGTGGTACACAAATAAGAGGGAAATGAGAGAGGGGTGCTAGAAATCGGGCAATTAGGACCTCACCGGTAACCTGCTAGGGAGGAACTCCAGGTGCTGAAGTACCAGATGACAGGATAACATTGCATGAAACGGTGTCCAGGAAGTAATACCTGTGGAGTTAATACTTAAAGAAAAGCTCACCTGCATCAAGGTGACCGGCTTAACCGGTTCATATCTTTACTTAAGCTCACCTGACCGGTGATGGTGGTACTATTTGGTGAAGGCTTCCTCTGGGCCCAGTGATTGTTGCACATAGTCCTATCCATCCCCATTTTGCAGATCAGAAAACTGACCCTGAGAAGTGACGAACCCCGCCCTACCTTTCCCAGTTAGTCAGAGCAGGACCCAGATTCCATCCTGGCTCACACGCTAATCCCTGGGCAATACCGCTTCAATCTGCCACTTGTACCTGGCTGTTGGCTCAGTCTACCTCTCCCTTTCTGGAACCTCCCTGGTGTTCATCTGTGCAGCTCCTGGGTGTGGCTAGACAGGCCCCCGCCTACAGGCTCTAACTGCCTACCTGAGCATTTGCACACACAGATTGAGTGGGTGTAAAGGACCAGGACAGGATCCTGTGGCCACTTTCTGCCCTTGGGGTTTCTCCAGGCCAGCCACGGAAGGAAGAGGTGGCACATTATCTCACTTACAAATGGCCTCTGGGGATATTCTCTCGGTTACCCATTCTCCTGGTTTAGTGTGTACCTTACAGCCTCTCATTTTTTTTCTTCCCGAGGCCTGGTAATACCAATTTGCAGGGGAAAGTGAGCTAGAATTTCTGCCAGTCTTTACCCTAACTTACAGAATAATTTTCTTTAAAACCCACTAGACCATCACCAGGAGAAGCTACGAGCCACCAGTACTAACTGCCAGACCTAATTTGGGGAGAGAGAGCAACCCTAGTAACTAGGGCCTACTTTTCCAGAAGACAGATAGGGCTTTGAAACCAACATGTCAAGGGAAGACTGTTTTTTTCAGTTCAGTATTCAATTGCTTGTTTTTTTGAGTGTTGGGAGTCTTTTTTAGTTTTCCTAATATTCTAGAGATTTCAGGCAACTTTTTATACAGAAACCCAGAAGAAGAATTTTTAGTGTTGGTTGTCAGAGTTTTACTGGCTGTGCAATCAAGGAATGGAAAAATTGCTGTTTATATCATTAAGCAGAATATAATGTGTATGTGTGTGCATGTTTGTGTGTGTGTGTACGTGTATGATACCCATGTAGGGGCTGCCTAAGTCCCGCTGTCAATGTGAATAACTAGGTCAGAACATATTCGTTAAAACCTAAAATTTAATGTATGAATGTGTGTCAGGCTCAAACTTTTTCATAAGGCAGATTTCTTTGGTAAGCAGGTAAAATGTCATCGTGGCTTTTTTGTTTGTCTTAAGCACAGGGGAGATGAGGAGACCTGTGTTTTACTAACTGAAAGATTCTGTTGTGCTCTTTTTATTTTTTTAAAGATTTTATTTATTTACTCATGAGAGATGCACAGAGAGAGACAGAGACACAGGCAGAGGGAGAAGCAGGCTCCCTGTGGGGAGCCTGATGTAGGACTTGATCCCAGGACCCTGGGATCATGCCCTAAACCAAAAGCAGACGCTCAACCACTGAACCACCCAGGCATCCCTCTGTTGTGCTCTTTAAGATGATAATAATCATGATGCCATGACTTTATGTGGCTTTTGACAATTGGCAGGGCCTGTAATAATGTACAAAATAATGTACATTATTTTGTTTGAGTCCCGCAACACCCTTGTGAGATAGACAGGAGAGATTAACCTGCCCTTCATGGTTGAAGAAATAGAGATTCAGAGAGGTTAAGCAATTTGTGTAAGGTCACACAGCTAGTAAATAAGCAGGACTGAAATAGCAAATATGTTTGTGGTATTTCTAAGTCTCATATTTCCCTCCTTGATTTATAGAGATCTCTCCTGTTGCTTCTTTGCTGGTCCTTCCAGCCTTCACAAACGAATATTGTGTAATCACTCAGAGTATGTTTCTGAAGTCATATTCATGTTATGAGTTCCTTTCCATGAATGTAATTTATGTTCCTATGGCTCTTTCAGATATACATTTTCTCCCCTTTGCCACTCGATGAATTCCTTGAGAGTGGGACCTAAGATTTAAATTTCTCTTGAATTGTCTCCAATACTGTGCTTGTTGCAATAAACATTGACTGATGTGGTTTTGTAGCCCATTGTAGTACTCAGAACCCCCTTCGATAAAAGGGAACCAGAACATTAGGTCCTGCCATGTGCTAGCTGCTCTACAAACTGCATCTCAGTTGATTTTCACACAGCTCAGGGAGGTAGGCCTTATCATCCCTATCCTGTCCATACGACGTTTGGAGAAGTTGAAAGATTTACCTAACATAAATCTAATAGATGCCAGGGTGAGGATGTGAAACCAGATTATCCTGGCTCCAATATTTTTGTACCTCTGCCTCTGTATAATATGTCTTTTAAAAACCAAGGCTGAAAATATTTGCTAAGAATCTCTTATGACACATCCTGAGCCCTAACCTCTTCTCATGTTAGCATGTCTCCCTCCAGCCTATGTCCTTTTCTGCTCTGAGCCGGGGGTTACACTTCTTCTACCCAGGCCTGTCCTGCCTCCCAGCCCTGCCTGATTCTACCTGTCCCAACCCTCTGATCTTTTTTAACCCTGATCAGCCAAAATCAAATCTAAATACTGATCTTAACCTCCTTCATGCCTCCATTTTTGCCTCTTTCCATGAAGCTATCATATCCTTCCTCGCTTAATAGTTATTCAAGTACCTGCCTTGCCCTCCTTCTACCCTGTAAGCTTTAGAGGGTTGGAACTTATCCTTCTTACTTAATCATGGCAGCATCTGGAACAGTGCTCTTGCACATAGCAAGAAGACACTAAATATTGAGTGGATTAAATTCACAAGGAGCTGACTGGTTCCTAGAGAAGTAGCTGGTGCCAGCCCAGCTGCTTGTATCGGCAGCCAGCAAACAGTTTGAGAGATGGTAGGGATGCAGCACGATGCTCCTGTCTGTGGCTGTGTGCTTTTCAAAGAGCCTGAGCGCTGTTCCATTTCTGTGAACAGGTACTAAAGTGACTAGTCCACGGATGGTAAATATGCAGTGTACATGCTGCCCTTACCTCTCCCACACAGCATTCTAGCAGACATTGCCAAGCAATTAAAGTTGACATTTAAGAAAATGTATTTTCTGCTCCTGTGTTGGTCTACTTAGGAGTGTGTGTGTGTGTGTGTGTGTGTGTGTGTGTGTGTGTGTGAGAGAGAGAGAGAGAGAGAGAGAGTATAAGCTTAATAGTAAAACATTGAGAGACTAGAGTTTCAGCATGGCCTGTTTTAAGTATATTAGTAATCAGCCAGCCTTAATCTTCTCATTAGCAAGAAACAGGATTTAAAAGGAAGTATAATTGCACAATAGTGTGACTGTTCTTAATGCCACTAAATTGTGTACCACCAAATGGTTAAAATGGTAAATTTTATGTTATGTATATTGTATCACAGTTAAAGAAAGGATATAAATCCCAAATAGTTGTGTTGACAGTTGCATGGCCAAGCAGTAGGGGTGGGTAGAGTTTTAGGGAGAGTAGAAGTATAATCCTAGTTTCTTCTCCATTATGCTCCTGTGTTCTCAGTAGCTTCCTAGTCCTACAGTGAATATGGATCATGATCATGTTCCATGTTGCTGGTTCTTAAAGTGGGATGGTATATATACAGAATAGTCAATAAGTATTTGTTGATGATGGTAATGATCAAATCTAGATGGAATATATACATACCAGATTAGATTCCAATATTGGTTATTCAGTGTAAGTATAATTGCTCGGTTGGTTTTGACACTATGCCATCCTGATGATGATAGGTCTCCTCCTCCTCCAACTGGCATTAGGCTCTCTACAGACAGAATATAAGTCAACCACTAGAATATGAGCCTTATGAGACATGAGTCATTATTATTTTATTCAAATCATTTCTGCATCCCACTCCCCAATACAATGCCCAGCAAAAAATAAGTATAAGCACTAGAATACATGGTTGAATGAAGAAATAGAATTGATGTTGAATTTGTTTTTATGTTCATTACAGCACCTAGCCTAGTCTGTCACACGCACAGTACATGGTTATAGGTTAACCTGATGTTTTGGGTTTAAAAGCAGATCCCATCCTACAGTGCGTATCACCTACTTACACATAGGAAGAGCTAATTAAATATTAGTGATTGTTATATGAATTTGCCTAGAAAACATTAAAGTTAACCAGTGGCACACAGGTCAAAAAGAGCTACGTCTATGAAGGAAGGACAGTGGGAGATGGTAACATTGGATAATTAGGTCCCAAAGTTGGGAAAGCATACTTGATGGGAATATGACCAAAACCTATGTTCTCGGGGTGGGTGCTCTTTGATTCAGTTTGCTTGAGGTAATTGCATATAATTATCCTATGGGTTTCTATCACTGCTTTGCAGGAGAAGACCCAAAGGAGGCCTCTTGAAGATAATGGAATTTGGATGTCCCTTTGGTGCCCTCTTTTCCCTGTGTATGTTGGAGATGCTGTCTTTATGGGGGCCAGGGCCTTAAGTAAGACTTGTCCAAGCAATGGTTCATCTTCCCTTCCTAGTCTGTCCTCATTCTTTCTCTCTGAAGTTTTCTTTTTAGCTCTTTTGATACTTTGAAGTTAGCTGTGAATATCGGTTATAGCTCTGCTCTGTGATCCACCTACCCTCCTTCCCTTTTGAGTAATTTGATGATAGTATAGATTCAAAAATTCCTTTCAATTAAAAAATAAAAGAAACCAGATGAATTAAGATGCACCTGATCCTGTGTGGGTGCATTAATTCATCACTGTAGCAATTTCCACCTTGGTAAACATTTTGTGTCTTTTCTTTTCTTTCTTTACAGCTGAGTTTGCACCCAACAGTGCTCACTATTGTAACTAAAAAGATTTTGTGATTTCTTTTCCAAATAGGGTACTAAGTGTTCTTGGGGGAACACCAGTGCATGTGAAAAGAGTGAATTATAGGGTGGTTTACAGGTATCATGCACTATGAATTAAGTGATACTCGACTGTGGTCAGGGTAATCTAAAACAGTAGGTGTGGCTTGTTTCTACCCTCCATTACCTTGTTAGCTCTAATATTTTCTACGCATAACCTAATATAACTAACCGATTCATGTATCTCTTAGATGTGACAGTCATGGGGCCATGTGCCTTATGTATATGACTTCACAAAGACCCTGATGAGAGAGCGACTGGCAACATCCCCACTTTGAAGATAAAGAAATTGAGGCTTAACCAGTTTGTGAAATGTATCCAAGGTCAAACAGCAGCAAGGCCCAGGAAAAGAAGGATTTTCATTGGATTGACTTGGGATCCAAAACTGACTTTCCACTCATTTACTGTGTGAACCTTGTTTAACTTTTCTGTCATCGATTTCTTTATCTGTAAACAAATAAGTGATACTTTAAAGCCCACCCCACAGAGTCTTTGTAAAGTTCAAACTACAGATATCAAGTTCCTATCAGAGTGCCTCCTGGCCTGCAGTAGGTTCTACTATAATGCATTCAAGATCCCTCCTCTTGCCTTTCTTCTCTGCCCTATTCTCTTGTACCACCATTTGCTGGTGTGGGATTTTGTTAATCAAAAGCAATTCTTTGCTAATAGATAGGGGCAAGGAGCCACCCTTGGCTGCACTGATTTTCTAGAGGAACACCAGTCCTTATGCTTGCATAGCAATGCTATTTTTGTGTGTGTGTGAGTTGGAGATAAAAATCTACTGATTATACATGTGGATTCTTTTTATGTGTATTTGCAGTTGCTGATCTTGTTGGCAGGAATCTCAGTTTCCATGAAACTGGGGACCATGGATATATTTCTTATAGCTACATGCATTCTCTTTGAGAATTTTCCATTCATCCACTCAATCATTCATTCATGGAATAAGTAGATATTGAGTACTTACTACCTGTTAGGTACCCTGTTCAGTGCTATGAATAGCAGTTAAACAAAGCAGACCCAAATTTCTGACCTCATGGAGCTTACAGTTCCAGTGAAATTTAGTTTCTCTAAATGAACAATTTAAATGACAACCTAAAACTAAATTCAGTGTTGGCACATTTCTAGACTCCTTGTGTGACCACCTTGAAACTGAATGCTGCTGTGAGGGCCCAGTGCCCATGATGACATGTGTGTTATTAGCGCCCTGGCATCAGATGGTTTTTCTTAATAGCAGCTCAAAGGGTAGAGGTGACTATAATTACAAATGATGCCTTCCGGCAAGGCAAGTCCAAATGACAATATGGGGCAGTGTCTGTGACAATGAAAACTGCATGGAGAGCCTGAATAGGAAAAAGTGGTTGGAGAATTGAGTCATCAAATAGCATACAAGAGAATAGGCAGGCCAAACTCCAAAGAACCAGGCCACAGTGTGGAAATCTAATTTCAACAATATATTATATGTCAGATTAATTAATGCTATTCATTTGGATTTTATTGGCTTTGTGGGTTTGTTTGTAGTATCAGTTATA
The DNA here is from genome assembly GCF_048164855.1 of Canis lupus baileyi. Classification (NCBI taxonomy): domain Eukaryota; kingdom Metazoa; phylum Chordata; class Mammalia; order Carnivora; family Canidae; genus Canis; species Canis lupus. The sequence continues at coordinate 88,820,392 of NC_132838.1, forward strand.
AATTTGTTCTGATTTTATAGCTATTGTAAGAACTGAAAACATAAGGAATTTATAGCCTCATAATAATTTTGTTTTAGTTAGCCCGAGGGAGGCCTGACATCATTTTTTTTTTTTTTTTTTTTTTTGTAAAGGAGGTCAGTACCATTACTTAAGTGCAGAGACATTGTTCCAAAGAAAGCTTCTCCACAGGTAAAATACTTTGGAAATATGAACAGTTTAGCAAAACTAGTTCTATCCTAGATTTATCAGAATAAATAAGAAAAGGACTATGAGGAAAGATTGCAGCTCTTGTTTTTACTCCAAAATCACTCTGTGTTCTGTTTTGCGGTTGTGAGCTATTGCTTTTATGTAGTTATGACTGAGTTGTCATGCTTTTAAGTATTTCTCATTGATTAAAAAAAAATTATACGTTCCTTCTTCCTTGCCACACCTCTCCACTTAGCTCATGGTGACCTGTAACCTCTTCTGACTAACTTTCCACTTATTTATTTCAGACCTGTCCTCATTTTATAAACTTCTTCATATAGGGTTGCAAGATTCATTGTAAAATAGCTCTCTATATTCAGGGTAACTTGAACCTATCTGAAGAGCATTCAAGAGAAATCAGAGGAGATTATCTCTTTATAATAATTACCATTTTCTGCTGTGTATTTTAGAGACAGTGATTCCCCCTTCCAGATTCTAGGCTCCACAGCAGGACTGGAGAGGCAGTTCTCTATTGGGACCTGGTGTGATACCCATTCACAGGATGACCATGCATCTATCCCCATTTGTCTGGCACTGTCCAGGATATGTCTGCTGTCTCAGCTTGTTAGAGGTGCCTTTGTTCACTCTGGAAAGTCAAGCCCCTCAAATTCTGTTTTAGTGAGCTGCTAGGATCTAAACACTCACCTCCTTCAAAAATTAAACATGAAGTTGCATCGTTATGTCTTGCCTAAAACAAATGTCTCATTGCCTGAGTAAGACTCAGAAGTTTTGATTGGAACCTGCTATTTTGGATGATGATCTTGCCTTTGTCAGAAGCTTATTATTTGGGGGTTAGAGCTGAGGTTTTAAGGCAGTGATTGGGCTCAGATGGTGGTTTGTGGCATAAAGCATGTGGACACAAGATGAAAGACCTTCTGGTCATTTTGGAGCTAACTGTCCATTTGACCGTGGTCCAGGTTGGGCTTCCCACCCCCTGCCTCTGATCCTTTAACTCCTAGGTTTGAACCTCATAACCCTCACAGAGGACCAGGAAGAGGAAAGAAGGACAAATCCCCACTTTCCAGTTTTCTAGAAAAAAAAATTTGATTAAAAAGATGATAGAATCTGTTGCCGCCCCCCCCCCCCCCGTGGCTCTTCTGTGTGTGGAGGAGGGGCTGAGTTATAGTTTTTGTTTGAGTGTTTCCTATTTTCTCACATATGTTTTCTTCTCACTAAATGTATATTGTTTTTAATTTAGTGAAATGCATGTAGTCACTGGAAGAAAAGCTCCATTAGGGGAGATTCATAGCTTGTTTTGTTCACCAGTCTGTCTCTCTATGCCTGACACAGTGCCTGGTGCTAAGGAGGTACTCAAAAATAAGAACAAGTGAATGTCACAGAGACAGAAAGTAGATTATACTAGCAGGTAGGGAAACAAGAAATAGGAGTGACTGCCAATGGATACCTGGTTTCTTCTGGGGGGATGAGAATGTGCTGGAATTAGTAATGATGGTTGTACAACCTTGAGAACATCCTAAAACCACTGTTTTGTACATTTCAGAGAGATTAATTGTATGGAACTTTAACTATATCTCAATTTTTTAATTCAAAAAAATTTTTTTAATGAATGAAGGAATGAATGATGTGCCTTAGACATAGTCATAATTGGTACCTGATAAAGACAGCTTTTGGATGAATGAATGATTGTTCTCTATCAAAACAACCTAAGTGTTTCTCTCCAACCATGGTGTGTGTGTGTGTGTGTGTGTGTGTGTGTGTGTGTGTGATCAGTTGTAAGGCTTGGCAGTTATCTGGCTGCAAACATATGAGTTCAGGAAGTTTGGGGCTTACCATGCACCTGAGCACCAGTTGGGATTGGCGGGAATCACCACACACTTTGGGAAATGTAGCGTCACATCTCTGGGAAAGTAGGTTTGTTTGTGAGTCAGACAGAAGAATAAGTGCCTGTCTGTTGAGATTGTTTGATTCCAGCACTACCAAAGAAGACTGCAGTGCGGTGCTTTGTGAATATTTTCCTAATATTGGAGGAGAGAGACCTCTATCAGAGGCAGTTCCAGCTCAGGTCTTTCTGATTCTTTTATTCCTGCTCTAGTGAAGTCAGTTTAAAGTTCCTATAAATCTGTTAATCTTCAGAGAGCAAAATCTGTCAAAACAGATTAATGCCATCACCGAAAACATTTGGCTGTATGTTGACAACTAATCTGGAAGGATTGATCAGAATTCATGCGATTTAGCCACTTACAAGTTGCCAGCAGGTGGTTATATGGTCATCCCAGTCACCATATGCAGGTCACAGAGGTGGGGATGGCTCCGTATCCTCTTTAGTACAAAGTCATATCAAATTCTAAATGTATATATACATTCCTGTACTTCAGGCCAGTTTCTTGTATTATTTTTTTCTCTGAGGTAGCAGATAGGAAATTAGTTTAAAGAGTGTTTACTGTTCCATGAATGTTAAGTAGTAACATTTTTATTCTCTCTGAAGAACTATGTTTAGAGAAAGAAGAAAATGACCCCCTGATCAAAAGAAGAATTTAAGTCTCTTTGAGTTTGGAATATATTAACTTTTTCTGTTTGAAGCTTTTTCTGAAAGGTGAATAGTCTTTCTTGTTCACATTAAGCTAATGAGCTCAATGGCTTCTATCCTTTTTTGTTATTAAACTACAGGACTGCTCTATATAGTGTTATATTGTTCTCAACTTTGGTTTTTGTGCTCTAAAGATATAGTAAGGACACCTGATATTTCTATAGCTATAAGCTTTACTACTACTATTATGTACTAGCATTAAACTTTTATATATATTTTGTACCATGTTTAGGATGTGTGCTGGGCCCTTTATTGCTGTTGCCTCATTAAATTCACACAACAACTCTCTGAGGTGGAAGTTGGGTTACTATCCCAGTTTTAATGTCTTGTAGGGCTGACGTGGCAGAACAGGACGCAGACATGACCTGTGCTGCTTTCACTCCCATGTCCTCAGACTCCCACAAGAACACCTGCCGCCCCCATCTTATAGATGGAGAAACTAAGGCTCAGAGTCACACGGCCAAGGAGAGACAGAAACAGACTCCAACCAGAGTCTTCTGACCCCAAAACCTGGTGCTCCTTCCACAGAATCACCTTAACCATAGTCTGTGGAAATCATAGGTCATCACAGCCTGTGCCCTTTCTGCCCTTCTGTGAGCTTCCATGAAGAAAGCAGAGAAGGCAGGTTGACAGGAGACCTGATTTTTATGGAAGCCACAGCTGTTAAGTTTTCCCTTTCCCTGGTCCTTACGAGAGAGTCAACAGATTAGATAAGAAAGGGACATAGCTGCTTCCCTGAGACGCACCAGCAGGTCAGTGTAGGGATCTTTGGTCTCATTTCCTAGGGGGACATGAAGGCTGTAATCAGATTACGTGTTTGCAGAAATGCCACAGAGTGAACTTTTGACCCGTCTTAGGTCATTCTTACAACAACAACAACAAAAACCCCCTCAGGAAACCCCAGAAAAGAAGCACATTGGTGTTCTGACTATGCTCACCCTTCTAGTGAACACGTTGGTTCTTAGCATTTCAGAGGTGATGACAGGCCCGTTAGGGCAACACTTTTCAAAATGCAATGCACCTCAGAATCCCGCAGAGGACTTGAGAAAACACAGACCTCTGGGCCTCACCCCTGGAGTCTCTGACTCAGGAGATCTTAGGCAGGGCCTGAGGATTGCATCTTTCTTGTGGCCCCAGATGATGCTCATGCTGCTGGTCCAGGGCCCCATCATCTTAGGGAATTTGGTGAAAGCTCTAGACCCCCTCCTCAGGTAGATACCAAGTTGCCAAGTGGGAGTTTATGAATTCTTGAACTCTGGCAAGCTGGCGTGAGCACTGGTGAGTGGTTTGGTATTGGAGGAAATACGTGAAGGATATAAGTCACTGTATGATCTAAATTTGCTTTGGTGAGTCAGTGAGGACCTGCGGCAAGGGCACTACACCTAGGATGTGTGGTGAGTCAATTAGGGATGGCTCCTGGAGGACATAGAAGAGACACTGCCTTCTGTGGGTGACTTGTAAGGAATTACCTAAAAACCGTTTGTAGTATTTGCAAAGCTGTTACAGGCTGTGGCTAAAATGCTTTTAAAAATATTGGCAGTTGCAAGGAAATGCAGTTCTCTGATATATATGACTCATATTTAGACTCATTTTCTTAGACTGACTTTTTAATTGTGGTACAATATACACAGCATAAAGTTTACCATTTCAGCCATTTTTAAGTGTACAGTCCAGTGGCGTTAAGTACATTCACGTTGTTGTGTAACCACCACCACATTCCGTGTCCAGAACTTTCTCTTCTTGCCAAACTGAAACTCTGATACCCATGAAACAATTCTCCTTCCTTGTCCCCAGCCCCTGGCAACCACCATTCTACTTTCTGTCCCTGTGAATTTGGTTGTTCTAGGTACCTCATGAAAGTGAAATCATGTAATATTTGCCCCTTTGTGAATGGTTTAGAGTAACATGTGGAGGGGCGCCTGGGTAGTTCAGTTGGTTAAGCATCTGCCTTTGGCTCAGGTCGTGATCTCAGGGTCCTGGGATCGAGCCCCACATTGGGCTGCCTGCTCAGCGGGGAGTCTGGTTCTCCCTCTCTCCCCTACTCATGCTTTCCCTTGTTATCTCTGTCACTATCTCTGTCTCTCTCAAATAAATGAAGAAAATCTCTTCCTAAAAAAATAATAATTTGTGGAGAAATTGTGAAATAGTTATAAAATGCAGTAATAAACCCCTAGCAATGAATGGAATATAGATTAAAATGGAACTTGAAAAAGAATGTCATGTTAAAAAGCTTGATCTTTGGGCTTTGCAGAGTCCTCCTTTGTTGACCACTGTGACTGGAAGTCTATCTGTTAGTGCACTGTTCTGGAGATGTGGATGGACTCCTTTCCCTCTCCTGCCAGGTGAATCTTGCTTCTAGGTCTTTCAAGAACTCTGTCATCTTGACAACCCCAACTGCATCCTCTCAAGTATTCATTCAGCACCCACTAGGTGCCAAGTCTTTTTCCAGGTGCAGGGACCTAAGGGGGAGCCAGAGTCCTTATGCTCTCCCTCCACCTTTGCCTCTTATGCGGAAGCTTCCACTGGAGGCCTGGAAACTCAGTGAGATATACACTGTGTCATGTCCATTTCCCAGGTGACAAAGGAAGCTGGTGACTTGAGATGCCTTTGCAAACTTTTAACCATTTTGCTGGGAATCCTTCCATGGAGTATCAATCCTTCCATGCTGTAAGCACAATGTAGCAAACATAGTTTAACCTCCCTCCATTACTTAGGTCTGTGTTGCACTGTAAATATTGATTTGCTCTCCCACTAAGTGGCTCTGAGCTGCAGCATGTAATTCAGCAGCCTCTGCTGCTTTGGCTCTCAGCTTTCAAGGTGTCTTCATATTCCCCTTTTAATCTGCTAGCTCTAGGAAGATCTAAGGAGAGAATCAGATGTTCCATGCTTTGAAAACCAGCTAACCGGGCTGAAGAAGGATTGTGACAAAAGAGAGACTTATGCCCTTCAGTATCTCTCTCTGCTTCTAGATATTTAGAATTCCAGGTGTTTGGTTAGGCCCATGGCCATGAGAATAGGGAAAACCACGTTTCCCAGCCTCCCTTTGAGCTGTGCGTGGCCAGCGTGACTAAGTGCTAGCCAAGGAGATGCAAACAGAATGTGTGTTTGGGGAGGTGTTCTTGGAGAATGGAGTGTGTTCTTCTTCTAACATGCTTGGTACATGGATGTGGTAGCTGTAACTCCAACTTGAGCCGTGAGGATAAAGCAGACACATCTGGGAAGGTGGAACAGAAAGCTTGAAGCTGTCAGGTCTCACATAACTGGTGCCATCATCCCAGCCATGATCTGGATTTTTATGTGAGGGAGAAATAAACTTATACCTGTTTACTCACTCCTAGTTTGTGCCTCAGTTACTTGTAGCTAAACCTCATTAATAAATTTGATGAAAGGATTCAGATGCCTGGAGAATAAGTATGCTCCACATCAGTGGTTTTAAAAAATTGTCAGCAGGGGCATATGGGTGGCTCAGTTGGTTAAGTGTCCAGCTCTTGATCTCAGGTCATGAGTTCAAGCCCCGAGTTGGGCTCCATGCTGGGCATGGAGCCTACTGAAAAAAAATTTGTCAAGAGAACTCCAACATATAAATAGACTAAAAGGAAGTGGTTCTGATTGCGTGGAGATATCCAGAGTCAGCTGGCTGGCTTCCCTTCCTCTCTATCAGGGCTCTGAATCAATTCTGATCATGAATTGCTAAAGAACATAGTTTGAAAACTGGTGTGCATGCCCTTAAAGTCTTTTCCCATGCTTAGATTCTAGGAACCAAGTAGAGCCATTCCTCAGACCACCCCAATTGTTGAGCTCATGTGGATGTCTCCTGAGGCATCTTAGATCATCATTTACCACCAACCCGGTGTGGACATGACTGGATTTAGCCATAGGTGGGTGAACTTTTAGCAACTTGAACCATTTGGAAATAATCTGTGAACCCATGACTAAACAAAAAATAACTGTGAATATGAAGGAAAACAGTTACCATGCACCCATACCCATGGGAAACAGAGAGTGACTCTCAGACTACTGCCAGGACATGAAATGCCATATGAATTAAAGATCCACTAAAATACTTCTTGGAAGAGTGACATCCATAGCCGCAAGCTCCAAAAAACAGGTTGAACTAGGCAATTTCAGAGGTCTTTGCCATTCTGTAACAAACTGTCATTAATTAGGAAGGCAGACATTGGGAACTAGGTAGATTTTTATTTTCTTTAGTATGCTTTGAAGTTCCCCATAAGTACAGATTCCCATGGAAACCAAAGTAGAAGAGAAAAAGGAGACTTAAAATAGTAAATATTTAATTATTTAAATACTTCTTGAAGATATTTATTTAAATATGCATTAAAAATATTAAATATTAGGTAAGTATTGCTTTGACTTACTGCCTGCTTGTTGTGTACTGTTAGACCTCAGGCCAAAAAGCAATATTATAAACATGACCCAGGCACTCAGGGGCAGCCTTTGGACAAAGTTGATTGGAGTCTTAGTTTTTCATCTCTTTATCATTCAGATCACCTCAAGAGTGAACTGCAACAATATGTGCTTGTAGAACATATATTTTACCATTAATAATACTTATAATAGTTGTCATGAATTGAGTGTTTACTTCATGCCAGCCTTTGTATTAAGTACTTCATATCACATTTCTCAATTAATTCTTACAATGAAATTGTAGTTGTTAATATCCCTTTTGACAGGTGAGGAAATTTATGTCCAGAGAGGTAACATGCCTTACTAGTAACAGCAAAGCATGCTTCTGGCCTCTCAACAGACTCCAATGCAGTGCTCCTAACCACTGGCTCCCCACTAGAAAGTGAGCACTCTGCAGTTGTTTGGGGCAATACCTGGTTATCAGCAAAGTGCTAAAAATGGTAGGTAGAAAGCATTTCAGAACTCTTTTGGCCATTAGTTAGATGAGCCTTTCCGTTAGTGTTTTTTTGCTCACCAGGAATCCCTAGACATATTATTATATATTATTATAGTTCCCAATCATATAGTCATAATCATGTCATATTATTATGCATAACTGCATTATATTCACTACAACCACTCTCTATAATCTAATCTCATCCAAATAGTTATGGGTCATTCCTTTTCCCTTCTCCCACTCTGATTCCTCTTGTAGTCCTTCCTTTACCCTTCACCTGATCTCCTCTTTCATAGGAAATAGTAATTGGGATAGATAAGGAGGGCTGATTGTCCAAGGGCCAGTTGGACATATAGGCTCACCAGAGGAGATGAGGGTCCAAGAACTTGATTATACCCCTTGATTCCTTGTGACTCCAAGTGTGGTATATGGATCAGCAGCAACACCTGGAACTGAGTAGAAATGTAAACTCTGGGACTCTATGCAAACCTACCAGGTCAGATTCAGCATTTTAAAGACCCCCACCCCACCCCCAACTCCTGCCCAGAAATTTTTGGCACATTAAAGATTGAGTAACAATACCGTCGTCCATAGTTGCAGTCATGATATGGCATGCATCATTCCAGAGGTTGTTGACAGGGGAAAGGATGGGGAGAAGCAGCAGGAAGAAGACCCAAGGCCTAAGGTCCAGCTCAGGGCTGTGAGACACCAGCAGGAGGGGAAAGCAAGGCTTCCTCAACAGAAATAAGAATCACCTCACCTTTGGAATCTGCAGACTCTGACCCCAGGGTATCTGACACCTCTGTCATTGCACAAATGCAATAGAAACACATCTAGTCCAACTTGGCAATTATTATAGAGAGTTAAATAAGAGTTGGGTAATCAAGGTCACGAAAGTCATTTAAGAGAGCTTCACTGAACAAATTTCTTTTCATAAGTAATGAGTCCTTCAGGGATGAAAAGAGCTGACAAAACAAAAGGTTTCCTTTTAGGAAAGTAATTCTGTATTTATTTGCTTAATATGTTTTTGGATTTTGTTGTGATTTTTTAAAAACCCTAGCCCTCTTATCTGCTGTGGCTTTCATTGGAGCCAATAGGAGTGTGAAAGAATTGACCTCATTTGAAATTTCCTTTCAGCAAATGGTCAAACCTTTGTTTTCTGCTCCATTGTTTTCTAAACTGGTGCATAAAAAATAATGCTTGTGCTTCAGGCCTGTGCTTGCAGTGTTAACCTCCTGTAATTTCCTGATCTGCATAGTACATCTGTTCTCTGCTTACACATGAACCTCAACTCCTCACTCTCTCCAGGCCTCCTTCATATTCTTCTTGGCCCCTTGGTGATGGTTGTCTGATAATTCATATGGTTATAATTCCATGAATATTTTTTTCAGTTATAATTGGATGGGATCTGAGCAAGTGAGTTATCACATACTGCATTTTTTTTTCCCTCCCAAAGCAACCTCATATCATGTATCCATGATAGTGTGGTTGCTGACTTAAAACCAGTTCTAAAAGAAAAAAAATGTCATGCCTCCCAGAGATTATAAATGACTAGACAAAGATAAGATCAAGTGTATTTATATCAGCCTCCAAATATTGTGATAAGAAGAAAGAAATATAATCTGTTACTTGACTTTCAGTGGGTAAGTTTTTAAAATATAATGGAAATGCAGACTCTTGCCTTTGTATTTTAAATGCATTACCTTTGGAAAATTCTTTGATACCATGAGGAATGGATGCTGCTATGCCAAAGGTTAGGGTCTTCTGACGGTGATAAGTACTCTGCAGTATTTGAATGACTAAATTTCTTATATGGCATTTTTTTTTAACACTTCTTGGTTGCAGAAGCCTTTCTCATTTTATTTCATTTAATATGTAAAGTGATATGCCATTCCTATGTAGGTAAAAGGCTGGGGGCCCCAGTAATAGTGTACACTCATATTTACTGCTTGGTTTTCAGGTTTGACCATTTTAGTCTTAAGAGTATGAAGAAAAGCTTATATAAGAAGCCACTTTTCTTTGGCACAAACTTTGTAAGCATTGTGAGTCCTTGACAATAAAGACATCATCAAACACTGTGAAAGTAGGATGTGGAGGGACTTCAGTTTCCTGTTTAGCATTCTAATAGAGGTAATTTAGGTAAATTGCTAATTATTGAAAATGATGACTATATCTAGGAAGGAAGGGAAGAAGGAAGTTGGATCATTCATACAAGCAAGAAAATATACCTGTCATAATGCCTTCTGTAAAATTGACTTCAGCACTGATCAAGTAAGGTGAGGACTGGTCGCTATTATTAAAACACGGATCCTATCAAAGTAAATCAGGAAACGAGCATGGATTGAGGATCTGGCTTGTTGATCCTGGCACATCTGGTGATGGCTTATGTGTTGGACATTCAAAAGAAGTGGTGGACACAGTCCTCTGTTTTGAGGGGTGCACATAATTGGAAGAGTTTGGACATCTGACACATTAAGATATTTAAGAATATTGGTGAGACATCTATTTCTGAAAGCATAAAATGTTTTCCCACTGGGAGATTTTTATCCCCAGGAGCAAAATACACAAAAGACACAGAACTGAAGTGAAGGGAAGAAGAAAGGCGTGTAGAGGGAGGGGGAAATGTAGTTAACTGGGAAACATCAGGACTTGAAGTCAGAAGCTCTGTTTTGAAAGCCTATTGAAGAAGGGAGCCTAATAGGCAGTGTGTTGTGTCCCTCTGGAGCCCTGCCTCGACGTCAGTTGTTTACCTCCTTTGGCAGTTTGAGACCTACATTCTGGGCCTCCTGAAGTCATGGCAATGATAGGAGAGAGAGGGTTTTCTTCATGGGTCTATTCAGATCTGCTCTTGGCAAAACACTTCCTGCTGAAAGTTCCCAGTGCTTCCTTAGGACTTTGGTCTTAATGTTGAGTTTGAAGTCAGATCTGGAAACTAAAATATGCCGAATATTCTTTGTACTTTTAAGCTGTCTGTAGTACATGGCAGGGAGCAGGACCTAGCTCTCATCAGGGCCCCAGGTGTATCCCTGCCCACCTTGGAGAGGTGAGGCAGGGGGTGGGTGGGGAGAAGCTCAGGAGAAGCAGAGCGTATGCACTTGGCCAGAACAAGACTGACACAATTAATAGACATTAGAACATGATTCTCTGTCTGGAAATTGAGGGTGATTATTTCTCCTTCATTGTGTACAGCATCCTTTTGAGATCGTTTGGGGAGGGATTTTGTCAGACTGGAGAATTGTGATTAATGATGAAGGCCTTGTAGAGCCAGCCTGCATGAATGCATTATCCTCAGTTGCTTTCCCATCTGTGAGCTTAGATTGCTCAGTGCCAGAGCTGCAAGGCCTTCAGAGTGGAGCTGGTCCAGCCCCATTATTTTGGATGATGAACAAACAGACACAGAGAGGGTAAGGGGCTTACTCTGTAGCTCACAGGGAGTCGGGACTAGTACCAAAGTCTCCTGTGTCACAGGTTCCTGTTCCCCTGGCAACACAACACCAGTCTGTCCACCATTCAGCTCAGCAGCTCCTTATTGAACTTCAGTGCATCTCACTGAACTGAGCTAAACCCCAGGGTTTCTTTTTTTTTTTTTTTTTAACCCCAGGGTTTCTAAGATGGGTAAGATGTGGTCCCTTTCCATGAGGAACTCATAGTCTGGGAAAGAGAAAGAGAGAGAGAGAGAGAGAGAGAGAGAGAGATTGATAGCATATCTCATCATTTTTTATAAAGTAAGGCAAGAATGAGCACAGGTATAGAAACATAGTGAAGAGCGTGGGGCCATCCCACGAGCACTGGAGGAGGTTCCATTTGACTGGAGGCTTCAAAGGCCAGCATGGGTGAGTCCTAGGAAGAAAGGTGGGAGGAGGCCCATCCAGAGGAGGGAGCCACGTGAGCCTCCCCCCAGGGCTTCCTAACAAACCACTTCTTCAGGACCCTCTATTGAGAAGCAGTCTGGTCTCTTTGAATCTAGTAACCTCATTTCTCTTAAAATTCAGGTGGAGGTTATAGCAGGTATTTTGAATTATTCTTTTCCTATTTCATCTAGTGAAAGGTTGACCTAAAATGTTTGGCCAGAGAGAAATAGAAAAACCAATCCCAGTTTGAACTGCTTGAATCTGATTGAGTCAGGATCTCAAGTCTTCCTACTCTTGATTTCAGCGTTTTTGGAAGCGACTTGAGTTTTTGATGGGCCACGGAATGAGCTTACAATTTAACGTACAAAAGACTACCCCAATAACCTGTAAGGTCTGATTAAAAAACATGGGCTAAATGAGCTACTGAAGGAAAGCTGTGTGCTAAGACCACCCACCCCTTGTTTCTGGTGACTGTGCTCCCACTCTTCTCATGATGTACTGTACATACCCCTCTGAAGAGTATTCTCAATGCTTGTGAAAGAGGAAGGTGAGCTAGGGTGTCACCAGCTCCTTGTTAAATGGAGGTGAAAGAGAAGAGCAGAGGGCATAGTGGAAAGCCTTCTATGTTTGGGTCTCACCTCACACATTTCATCCTTTCCCATGAGGAATGAAGTCAAGCAACAAGTGTTGACTGAGCATCTTCTAGATACAAAACATTGTGCTGAGTGCTTTGAGGATATAAGAACAGAAAGATACACCTCTTCTCCCAAGCATATTATATTTTTATATTTTAGTTCAGGAGATACAAAACATGTTATGACAAGGTCTCATGCCCTATAAGGTAGAACTCTGCTACTTATTTGTCTGGTAGTTATGTTATTGCTGGCAAATTGCCTTACCAAATCTGATTTTCCATTTCCTCCTCTGTAAATTGGGGGTACTAGCTTACAGGGAGGGATGTGGTGAATTTACACAGGATAATGAAACATGTCACCTGAAGCATGCTGTATACTATATGCTCAGTAAATATTAGCCTTAGCCTCCTGCATGATTATCATTGTGGTGTCAAGAAGCTAAGTTCTGACATCTAAGATCTGATGTCCACACTAACATCTAGGCATAGATCTTTAACAGGAACAGCAAACCTGACATGTCCACAAATAGTTCTTGTCTCATCATCCAATTAAATGGTGTCACCATCAAACCAGTTGCTCAAACTAAAGATTTAGGAGACATTGATTTCCTCTCTTTTTTTCTTTATTTCCAACCACCTACCAACTTTGGTCTGTTCTGCTTCTAAAAAATAGAAAGAGCTTACCTGCTTCTTTTCCATCTTTATTGCTACCACTCTGGTCCAAGGCACCATCATCTCTTGCCTCAACTACTGGCCCCTGCCTATCACACTTGGATTACTGGACCCTTTCATTCTCCTACCATGACCTTTCTATTCCTCCAAAATGCCACACCCTTTTTTTTTTGTATCAGAGCTTGTACACTAGCTATTCCATCTATTAGGGATGTTCTTTCTTCCTCTTCTCTCTTTAATAGCTTTATTGCTTGCTTGCCTGGGCAAAGCAGGTCTCTGCTCAAATATCATTCCCACATTCTTCCCTGACATTGTCTGCTGCCTCACCCCCCACCCAGTTTCTTATATCGTAGTACTTACTCTATTCTGTACCTTCTGGAACATCTCATAGGTGCTATAGAAGGGGAATAAGTATCAGAGTATCTCATAGGATGTTTTTAGGCAAGAGCTTAAAAGTGACTTATATCACTTCTGTGCATATTCTTTAGCCAGACTTCAGTCTAATAGACCAACCTACCTGCAAGAGGAGGCTGAAAAATATACTTTTCTTGTGTGCCCAGGGAAAGGAAGCAATGTGGAAACACGCCATTGACTGCTGTAGCTCACATAACTGAGAATCCAAATATATGGTTTCATCTAAATACTCAGTGACACCACAGTCCTTTTTTCCATCTCCATTTCTGGATTCCCTTCCAGTTTGGCTACATGCTCAGATAGGCTCTCTTTCACTGAAGTAAGATGAATGCAGAGGCTCCACATCTTGCCACCTATGGTAGTAGTGAGAGTCTTTCCAGGAAGCCTCAGAAGTCTCATTGGATCACCTTCCCATCATATAAACAATTGTTTTAGCCAAGGGAATGTGACCTTAGAGCAATGTGTGTTCTGCATTTGAGGATTTAGGAGCTGGGGAGAGGGGCAGCTGAACCATAGTGGATCAAGATTTGATTTGTCTTACTTTAGCCTAAACTTTTTGTTGGTTAAGGATAAACCTAAGTATCTTCATCCCAGTTAAGAAATGTGTATTTTTATTTTTTATTTATTTTAAATTTTTTCCATTTATTTTTATTTTTTATTCTTTTTAAATTTCAATTCAATTTTGGAATAAGTATTTTTATTTTTTTTTCTAAAGATTTTGTTTATTTATTCATGAGAGACACAGAGAGAGGCAGAGACATGGGCAGAGGGAGAAGCAGGCTCCATGCAGAGAGCCTGGTGCAGAACTTGATCCCAGGACCCTAGGATCACAACCTGAGCCAAAGGCAGATAGATGCTCAACCACTGAGATACCCAGGTGCCCCAAAATAAGTATTTTTAGATGTGAGTTGTAATGGGCAGCCAGGACTCCCCTTATATCACCCCATCTCTGCTGAGTTCACAGAGAATGCAGTTATATTCATGATGAGTTTGAGAGAAGACTGAGTAGCTGAAATAAGGTGAGAACAATACCATGAGAGGAGAGGAACTTGTAGTCATGCTATTATTAGGATGTCATGGTGTATATTGAAATAATCCAGGATTATGATGTCAGAGAGGAACCCAGAACCCAAGAAATGAAGCTAAGGGTCACAGAAATTGTTGATATATTGAAACAAGAGTGGGTGATTTATAGTGTGATCAGGTGAACTTCAAAGCTGAGAGGACTTTAAGGAATGAGGAGAGAATGATTTGGAGGCAATGCCAAGTAAGGAAGATACCAGCTGCTCTTCCTGGTCCAGACAAACAAGTACTGTGGTAAAGGGGGCCAGCCACCACTTGAGAACCTTACAGAGGAAGCAGTGCCCTCATGAGATTATTAGGTTGTGGCTAGAAAAAGAAGATAGAAAAGAATGTTCAGCCAAGAGGTTGGCTTTAAGATCTTCTGCCCATTTTACCATAATATGAACTCAGGTATGGGCTGAATCAAAGAAGACCCTATGTCAGTCAACCAGAGATCACCTTCTGTTGATGTGCCAGTCCTCCATTAGTTCAGCAGATACTATGTGAGCAAAGCAGACACAATTCCTGTCCTCATGGGGTTTACAATCGAGTAGAGGACATAGACATTAAATAATCAGATGCATAATATAAGTAGAAACTTTGATAATAGAGATGTGCACATGTTCAGAGCATAATACAGGGAGATCTGATTCTGAGCTGATTCTGTGCAGGAAGGGATAAGAAGACTCCAGGTATCTATCTGGGCATAACTACTCAGTGCTTGATGTTAACTGTGGTAATGGCCAAACTCTAGAAGTATACTTATCTCTCTTTTTAGTGGTTATATGTGGGTGGGGTATTATATGATGACTCCAAATGTCCCAGCAGAAATCCTGTTGAGCAGCTACAATGAGGGTTCAAGAACCCCATGGCAACAGAGCAAACTTCATGGGCCAGTCAGCCATTGTCGTAGGATTCCATCATGAAGCTATAATACAGGAATATACATGGATGGACAATCCAGAAACAGGCCCAATTTGAAAATGCTGGAAAAGGTTGCCTGTAGGTAGCATGGCTGATTGCAGAGCTGTATAAAACTATATGAGATGAGCAGGAGCAAGGCACATAGTCCCCAGTCCAAAGAGTATTGGAGTGCTCAGCAGGTGACCAGAACAGGCCTCAGTACAGAGATTAAACTGGGAATCCTGTCCCCAGAAATGGGCCATTAGTTGGGAACTAAGTCTCATGAGCAGGGAGGAAGCCTGGTTTTTAGAGCATTGAGTAAGGTCAGACAGTCAAGGGTTCTGGATCTTGGGCCTTGGATGTCAGATCAGTGCTCCAGAAATCCCACCACCAGCCAGTCAGAACTGAGTTGTGGGGACCTGGCTGAGCTGAACCTGCAGCTGGGGTCAGATGACATCTCTGGGGCCCAGGGAAGTAGCATCAGCCTGGGAACCAAAGCCAGGGCTGGATCTATTCTGAGTGCTCCGCTTCTCTCCAGGGTGCTTCAGCCTACAGCAGCCTCTTGCCCTAGCAGGGATGGAGGAACGGTACACACCCCTTCCCTTGTGTCCCAGGCTCTTCTCTTCATCCCCTCTGTTTTCAGTCAGAGGATCCTGACAGGCTTGGAGTCAGGTAGCTGACTTAGCTGACCTAACAGATTATTATGGTCCAGCAACCATTTTAGTCTTTAAAGCTTTCCCTTCTTTTTTTAGTATTTTAAGAAGCAGATAATTTTGCAAATGCAAACCTACTGGTTCGGCATGGTGTTATTATTAGCTTGCATGTTATTATGTACTTATCTATTTGCTGGCACCATAAAAAAAAGTGTCCAAGGACAGGATCTTTTTTTTTTTTTTTTTAGATTTTATTTATTTAGTCATGAAAGACACACAGAGAGAGAGGCAGAGACACAGGCAGAGGGAGAAGCAGGCTCCATGCAGGGAGCCCGACATGCGACTCGATCCTGGGTCCCCAGGATCAGGCCCTGGGCTGAAGGCAGTGCTAAACTGCTGAGCCACCCAGGCTGCCCAGGACTTTGTTTTCTTCACTGCTTGATCCCCAGCGACTAGATCAACATTAGTCACAGAGTAGATGTTCAACAGTTTTGTCAAGTGAACAAATACGAATAAATGAATAAGGAAGAGAACATTCCATTGTAATAGGCTTGGATAGCTCAATCCTGTTTATAGACATGTTATATACAAATAAGACATTCACAGGTTTAAACTAGTTATCAAAGGATTACTCTGGATATCTAGGCAAATGATGACTAAGTCGTCCTGGACAATAAATGACCATTCCTTGTCTTCCTGGCTACTCCAAGAATAATTCAAGTTTTTATATCAATTGAAACTTTGATCCTTCCTTCTTGCTTTGCTACAAGACACATACACACACAAAAATGAGCTTTGCTTGTATACATCTATAAGCAACAAAATCGATTTTACTTTGTAGAAAGGATATTATTTTCTTTTTAAAATGGACCCATAGTAAAGTTTGCTACAATTCACTGAATATGTGCTATGTGCCCAGCACTATTCTAAACCATTTACATTTATCAGCTCATTTTTATAATAGTTACATATATTGTGATGATGATGATTATGATGATGATGATGACTGCTCCCATTTTACATATGGAGAAATTGGGGTATGAAGAAGTTAAGTAAATAGGCTAAAGCCACACTGCTAATTGGTAGAGGAGTCAGAAGTGTTCTTTCCAGAGCTTTTTTGTTTTTACTTTTTGGGGTTTTTTGTTTGTTTATTTGTTTTTAAATATTTTATTTATTAATTTGAGAGAGAACACACACACAAGCTGGGAGGAGGGGCAGAGGGAGAGAGAGAAGCAGACTCCCCACTGAACAAGGAGCCCAATGCCAGGGCTCAATCCCAGGACCCTAAGATCATGACCTGAGCTGAAGGCAGATGCTTAGCTAACTGAGCCACCCAGGTGCCCCACCAGAAGTGTTCTTAACCACTAGTCTGTACAGCCTATAATGTACCTGGAAGGGCTCATCAGTAAACATAACACAAGTCTTCATCTTTTGAGTGAACAGAGGGTAAATAAGACATGTTGATGGCCTCATAGGCTTCTTGTGAGGATCAAATGAGTTGATACATGTTAAGTACTTAAAACAGTCTCTGCCGCATGATGAGTGCCCACAATGTGAGCCATTTTCATCCACCTCCACCGTCTAGATGCTCATGATATTGTGGAGATGGAGAGCACGGATATATGTGATTTCTGTATATCTACATTTTTATCTGGGGTTGGCCAGTATTTTCCTTCAATGACAGAAGTTGGGAGGGAAGAGCCGGTGACATTAGGTGAAATTTAATTAGCAAATAGACAGGAAGGGAGTATGATGACTGGGGAGACTGCAAATCTTTGCCATTCTTCCACTGACCTGATAGAAAAACGTTTTTACAAGTAGGAAGAAAATGGCTGACATTTACTGTGTTCACCGTGTGCTGGACACTGTGAATAGATTATGCCCTCGAATCTTCCCCATATCCCTTCCAATTATGTACTATTATCCACATTTGGAAGATGAAGCCATGGAAGCCTGGAGAGGCAAGTACTTGCCTAGGGTCCCCCAGCTGGCTAGTGCTTGCTACAGAGCCCATGATTTTAATGATTCTGCAATACCACACATTCCAGCCTTCACTGGGTGAGAGGAGGTGGGTCTGCCGCTATCTAAAGCTTTTTATGAAATGCAGGGCGTAGTCAGGATGGAAACCCTGGTAATTTTTTTAAACTATGTAATTAGAAATCTCTTTTAAGATGATTTTTTTTCTTTTAAATCTCATTCATTTGCTGGATAATTTTTTTGAGCTAACTCTAATAACACCATTTTAGTATAATTACTTGAGATATAGGAGCTTAAGATAGAATTCTTAAGAACAGTGTCTGATTGATGAAGGGTAATTTTGTAGCACAGTAATAGATTTAAAATAAATCCCAGTTGTCAAAACCATTAACACCCAGGATTTGTATACGGGCTGATTGTATGTGTTCATTCGTTTGCTTCACTCAGTCATTCATTCATTCAGTATATAGAGATATCATGAGCCTACGCAGGATCTTGTCTAAGTGAACGTGACAGATTCCAGCTTGCATGGCTCTTCACTCACTGTCATCACAAAGGAGGCCAGGAGTGCAAGTGAAGGCAGGAAATTAGAGGGACGGGCACCTCAGTCCCCAGTTAGGACAAGGAGCCCCAGTGATGAGGCTGGTAAAGTGAGGCCCAAATGGGAATGGCCCAAATAGGAAGAAAAAGCCAGAAAAGCAGAAAGACAGAGGGTTCCAAAGGACAGAGGAGAGTGCATCAGTAGCATTTCCCCCATTTTACTAGTGAAGAAACTGAGTAGAGGAGCCTGGGGAGGTGGGATGGGAAGCAAACATAAGCTAGAGGAAAGAATAACAGGCAGCTTGCCTAAAATCTGCAGAAATACCCAGTTTACATAGTTCTTTATCTCCACGTCTGCAGTTCAGTTTGATGGGCTGATCCATCATCACTGTCCCACTGCCTGATTATCAGGCATGGAAAGAAACAGGTCCAGATCACAGGAGCCACCGTGTCAGCGGCCTGAGAGCAGATTAGAAAGTAATTGTTTTCACTTCTGTGTTCCCCCATTTAAACATTTATCAAGAGGATAAATGGCATGTTAAATGTTCTTACCACTGCTAACCAAAAAACCAAGAAGACTTTTTTGGTTGGACCTTTGCAGTATCTCAAAGGGGAAGCTTAGCTATTAAAGGGCCTTCCACTGATCATCTTACTCTGATCCTTTACATCAGAAGACAAGTTGTGGCTCTCCTTGATCTACTGGGTACTGGGGTAGATGCCTGTGGGCACTTAGAATAGATGTATCTGTGGGCTAAAAATGTTTCTCCTCTTCCTCTTGTGTAAATACTTGAGCATCACTAAAGAGAGACCTTTTCTAAGAGTCACATAGAGCCACAGCACATTTTATCTGCTTGTGAGAAGCTGTCGTATCCTCGTGAAGACACTTCACTTGCGTTGGCCCTCAAGCTGGGACTCCTGTTACCAACTGCCTGGTCCATACTGAGCCACAGCCCCCATTTCACAGATCACCTCTAATTGTACGACCAGGTCTCACAGCCCCCACAGCTGGGAGGTAAGAGTGGGGTTGGCCTTCACATCTGCTGCCCCCAGGGGCCTCTCTGTGCCTTGCATATTCCCTAGGGCACAGCCAACAAGGAGTAGCTGCAGAGGCCTTCCTCCATTCATTAAATATTTATTGGGTGCCTACCGTGTGACAGGAACTGTTCGACCTTTTGTCCTGAAACCAGATTTCAAAAGGCAAAACCAGAGAGTCCTTGAAGTGTGGGACCACAGTTCCATGCGGACTGGTCCCTCCCCACCACACCACCTGAAGACAGTCTATTTGCCTAGCAAAATAACACGTCCCCTTGCATCATATCACCTTTTTGAAGGAGTCTGGACTCTTTTTTTTTCCCCCTGCCCGCAGAGAAGTGTGGTGAGCTAAGCTTCTGGATGCACTAAAGTAAATGTCAGGGGTGTTTTCTCAGTGAATCTGACTGGCTGATCTTATTTTTACTTGCAACAGAAAGAATAACTCTGGCCATGCTAACATATAATCCTGAGGTGAGGAAATTGCAGGGCAGGGTGAGGGGGGAAATGCATTTTGACACTCTTCCTTTGACTGATACCATTTATGTGGCCTATCATGAGCCTAAATTAGATTCAGGTCAGATGTACCAGGAAATTACAATGCCAGGAAAAAAGGTGCCTAGAAATGACACCGTGTGCATGGCATTTCAGTGGTGCTGTTGATTGGGGCCATCTTTGATCTCTGTCACCTGCTGCTCAGGAAGTGGGTGACTATCAATTATATAAGCTCTCAGAGGCTCAGAGAGGCATGTCAAAGATGGATCCAGGTCAGAATCTCCATCCAGAATCTGGGAAAGCAATTCTGCTCTTCAATTTAGGGACAACTGTTCAGCTCCTCATAGGTCTTCATTTTATTTAACTGTTTGAGAGCCCATAAGGCTGCCAAGGTGACACAGAGAGGGACCCGTGGAGTTTATGTAGTGGGGAGATAAAGGTACTTTATACAGCCCACAGGATTCTGTAGTCCCCACCAGTATGTGTCATGTGGAACACCGTTCAGTGGAGTGAAAAGCATTTCATGCTCTTGGTTTTTCAAAAGAGGCCTGTCAGCAAGTTTCCCAGAGCAAAAAATAACTGTGCCGTAGTCAAACTTCACTAAGAGTCCTATCCAATTAGATAATGTCATCCCACTGTGAAGAGGAATCCAGGGCTTTGCTAGAATAATAGGATACTAATCACTACCAATAGGATTTGTTAACGCAGACCAGTAGGGTTGAGTTGGGTCTCCTTTACCCTTCATGCAAAGTCTGTCTTCCTTTCTCAGAACCTGTCTGTCCTGAGGTCAGGCCCAGTGAGGAAAAGGTTGTTCTCTGGTGCTTTGCTCAGGCTGAAGGTTTCTAGGATTTAATTCAAAGCAAAAGAAGCAATATTTGTTGAGCATACACTCAGTGCTAGGCATTGTGCTAGAAACTTCCCCAGTGTATGCCTGTGGCAGGCATTGCTAATTGACAACAACAGTCACCCAGTCAGCCTGGATTCAGGCTCCAAATCCTCAGGAAAGAGCTCCTGGCAGCCACAGTCAATCAGTGGGGTTTGGCCCCCATGCATAGGCCATCCAGGTATTTAAAAATGATTTTCTCCAAGACAGAGAGCAAGGCTTCCCATCTCCTCACTTATGCCTTGCTGTGCTCACTGCCCAATAAAGGTCCTTTGTTAAATTTGCACTTGTGTTTTGAGAATGGTACCTCAGGCAGATGTGGTTATGTTTTTTTAAGGAAGTTGGAAAAAACTGGGGCTGCAGAGAGCCATGGCTCTGGGTCAGAGGCTGGCTGAGACAGTTGGCTTTGCACAGCTATAAAAACCACTCTGCGGCTAATTGGCTTTTGAGAAATGGGATGGAACCAGGAAGAATCAAATTAGATCTACTACCAAATTGGCTTTTCTCTGTTTTTTCTCTCCTTTCCTTCCTCCTCCCCCACCCGCTTATTTACCTCTCCCTTTGCGTCTTATTGCAGTGATGATATATTTACGAGACTCCGGTAACATGCGCTAACTGAGATCTACAACTTTTCTGTGCGCACTGCGGCAGGTTTGATAAGACACTTAAGAAAACTGGCTTAAAAGTGAGACTCCTGCATCTGGTCCTTCCTTACTTTCTTCCCTTACTGGTTGTGTAACCTTGGCTAAACTGATTTCTCAGAACCTTACAGTTGCAGCAGTAACAAGGAGCTAATACCAGCCTCCCCTTCTTGTGAGGACAAAAAGTGATTTCACTGTTAGGTAGATGAGCATAAAATATAGCCCCTGTTTATACTCCATTTGAGGAATTATATTGGCAAAATAGGAATGAAACAAAAATACGGATATGCCTCCTACAGTCAGAGTCATCATAAAGCAAATTGGATATAGACCCCATCAACTGGGGATCATTTTGCCCATCACATGTCCTCTGTCATTGATGGTCCAGACTTGCTCAGAAATTAGGACCATCCCTAGAAAAACCACTTCTCCAAGAAAAGCACTGATTCAAGGGCCCAGTGGTGCTTTTCAGGTGCCTTTGCATGTTAGCACCGTCATGTGTAAGCTTATGCTCTGCTGACATTAGTCCCCATGTGGTGGGTGGAGGGGAAGCCCTCAGTGTCAAGCTGCATGTTAACAAACACTGAATTTTCTTGGTGATGCTTGGGATTTTTTTTTTTTTTAGCTGTACCTTTTAAAATTTTTTATTTATTTATTTTAGAGACAGAAAGTGAAAACATGAGCAGGGGGAAGGGCAGCGGGAGAGGGAGGGAGAGAATCTCAAGCAGACTCCCTGCCGAGCACAGAGCCTGATGTAGGGCTCAATCCCATGACCCTGAGATCATGAGCTGAGCCAAAAGCAAGAATCAGACACTTAACCAACTGAGCCACCCAGGTGCTCCCCTGGCTGTACCTTTTTATCTACAAAAATCTCATTGAAATGTCTGTAGGAACTAGGACTTGGCTATTTCTGGAACTCTGTTCCCTAATCCTCTTTTGCCCATTGAAAGAATGGCTTTCTATAAAGCAGTTTTCATACCCCCAGTTTTCTCATTGATTCATTGATACATCAATTCATCCATCCCTTTTTCTTTCCTTGCTTCCTTCCATCCATGCAGTCAACAAATATTTAGTGTCTAGTATGTGCTAACATGGTGCTGGGTGCTGAGTACATGTTTATACACAAGGACAGAATCTCTATTCTCATGGATCAGTATAATTCTTGTGAAGTTCTGATAAAATTGTATTTGTTGATGTACAGATATCCTCTCATAGCAGACAGAGTGCATTGCTAAGCTGGATTCTAAAGCCTGGACGGGGAAAGAACAGAGGAGATCCCAGTGGTGGCCAGTGGGGACAGCTCCCTTCTCTCATAAATCTACCATGTCTTCCTTGGCCTCCGTCCCACTTAATGATATCCCCGGTTATAGATTATTGATTTCTCAATCTTTGTAAAGTGTGAATAGTAAAATTATTTCATTTGTGATTTTTTTAATTTAAAGCATATAAACTAAGTACAATTGATATGCTTACTCTCAACCAGATCATTACCTCACAGCCCCTTTTATCCTGAAATTCTGGGCAAGATTTATTTATTTATTCATTCATTCATTCATTCATTCATTCATTCATTCATGGGGGGGACTAAATATTTTATTTATTCATGAGAGACACACAGAGAGAGAGCAGCAGAGATACAGGCAGAAGGAGAAGCAGGCTCCGTGCAGGGAGCCTGATGTGGCACTCGATCCTGGGTCTCCAGGATCACACCCTGGGCTGCAGGCGGCGCTAAACCGCTGCGCCACCAGGGCTGCCCCTGGGCAAAATTTAGAGAAAGGAGAAATCAATAAAGGTGAGAAGACTCAGAGAACTCAGACAAGGGATGGTCTGTGAATTCAAGCTTCAAAAGATGATTTTAAAAATCTTGACCTTAGATGCCCTGGGCTTCTATACATAACCAGCACATATTCACAAAGAAAACCCCCTGTGGCCACGTGCACTCTGGCTTGAAGCCACAGGGTCTCAGGACCTAAGAAAAGCTGTAGTGGTTGGATTCTGTGTTCCCAGTGTACAGGGCCGGTTCCTTGCTTCTCATGCTGTGTTGGCCCTTGCCAGGGGCTCCCCTGACACTGCAGCTGGGATGCTCCAATTTTGCTTGGTTGATTTAATTTCTCACTCTGGAGGAAGAAAGTGCAATCAATGTTTTCTAATTTGCCTCTAGACTCCTTTAACAGTTACCTTCAGACAGCAAATCTGAGGCACTTTATATCAGCTAAGAGGCACAGAAAAGAGTCCTTTGCAGAGTCACGTGGGACAAAAGGATTTCTCATGCTGGGCCAGTTCTGGTGATTGCTACCATGTTGGGGGTGTCATGGTGGAGAAGCCCAGAGATGTGGTGTTCCAACTGTGTGACCTCGGACAGCTCACTGGATTTTATTTTTCTCATCTGAAATATGAAGAGCTTAAAGTCTCCTCTACTGTTGTTAGCTAGATAATTTTAAGTGGCTAACGGATGAGCATTCTTTATTTACTAATCAGATATTTTCATGGTCTATTCTATTTATGTGAAGTGATACTAGGTTTTCATAATAATGATAATTGTTTCTTTCATTTTATTTGAGTGACATTTTTCTCATGCGGTTTCTTCACTCACAAGCCAAATATGACTCCTTGGCCACCTCATCCCCATGGTACTGAATTGTAAATGCCCCCATCTCCTTTCCAAAGCCTTCTCCCTTGGTCTTTCATTTTGTGACAATCTTAAGGGAAATTCTTCACGTTGTATGTGGGCTGTGCTGGAGTGTGCCATCATGGATAACCACTTGGGTGTTGTAATGTGGGGGTTGGTCCAGCCCAGGGCTTCCCATCCTTCACTCATGCCACATTCATAGCTGTTGCCATGACTGTGGGCCATAATCTACTAATAATCATTTGATATTTTCTTCAGATCAACTGGGTTTATTTTTCATTCAAATAAAATTATTTGTGAAATTTTTATGAATATTTTTCAGTTACCTAAAATAAGAGTAAAACCAGCACATCAAATACAAAGAATTAATCATGACCTTTTACACTGTTTAACCTTTAATTCCCTAGGACCTCAGAGGATCTCTTTTGTCAGAGTTTCAATAAGAGATCAATATAGTCATTTGCTTTCCAGCAGGTTATCTATATACTAAGGCTTTTTAAATTTTTTGTTTCTTAGTCTGGGTCTAGTTTCCTGACCAAAATTGAAAGAAAGGAAAAATTTAAGGTTGGGGAGGCGATCTCTATATTACATTTTTGTAATGGTTTACAAACATTAACAAGCTCAGAACTTTTCTACAATTCAATAGCAGAAAGCAAACAGCCCAATTTAGAAAATGGCAAAGGATTTGAATAGACTTTATTTATTTATTTGTTATATTTTATTTATTTATTTGAATGAGAGAGAGTGTATACATGAGCAGGAGGTAGGGCAGAGGGAGAGGGAAAAGTAGACTCCTCGCTGAATGTGGAGCCCGAATCAGGGCTCCATCCCAGGACCCTTAGATCATGACCTGAGCCAAAGTCAGATGCTTAACTGATTGAGCCACCCACACAACCCCAACTCTTCTCACTTGTAAAAGAACTAACTTTAAAAAATTTGTATAGGAATAGACATTTTTTTAAAGAAGACATACAGTTTAGCCAACAAGTACATGAAATGGCACTCAACACCATTTTGAGTGACTGGTCATCAGGGAAATACAACTCAAAATCATAGTGAGATTTCACCTCACACTTGTTAGAAGGGCTATTATTTAAAAGAGAGATAAAGATAGATTAAGTGCTGGCAAGGATATGGAGAAGAGGGAACCCTTGCGTACTGTTGGTGAATGTAAATTGGTGAAGCCATGGTAGAAAACAGTGTGGACGTTCCTCAAAAAATTAAAAGCAGAACTACTGTATTATCCAGCAACCACCCTTCTGGGTATATATCTAAAGGAAATGAAATTGTTATCTTGAAGAGATATCTGCACCCCCATATTCATTCTGGAATTATTCACCATAACCAAGATGTGAAAACAATCTAAGTGTCCATTGATGAATGAATGGATCAAAAAACTATGTGTATATTTACAATGTGTATATATATAGTGAGCACACACATAGTGGAATATTATTCAGCCATGAAAAAGAAGGAAGTCCTGCCATTTGTGACAACATGGATGGACCTAGAAGACATTATGCTAAGTGAAGTAAGTCAGATAAATACTGTATGATCTCATTTAAAAGTGAGATTTTTTTTAAAAAGTTGAACCCATATAAATAGAGAGTAGAATGATGGTTGCTAGAGGCTGAGGAGTGGGGAAAATGGGGAGATACTGGTCAAAGGGTAAAAACTTTTAAGTTCCAGAGATCTAATGTACAGTGTGGTGACTATAGTTAGCAATACTGGGTTGTATACTGAAAGTTGCTATGGGAGTGGAGTTCTAATGTCCTCATAACAAGAAGAATGTGTACTTAGGTGATGGACGTGTTAACTAACCTTATTGTGGCAAACATTTACTACTATGTGTGTGTATCAATCCCACTGTACACCTTAAAATGTTATATGTCAAGAACAAATAGATTATACATAGAACATGTAACAAAGTACTATGTAACTGCTAAAATCGCATTTTTGAAGATGAATGACATGGAAAAAAAAAACATTCAGGCAGCCACCATCTTGAGTCTCTGCTGTGTGTCAAACCCTGTGCTTAATGCTTCAGATGGAAATGACAGCTCTGACCCGAGGAGCTTTCAGTGTAGTGGAAGAGAGAAGTAAATAGGCAAACATGATGCGGCAAATACTCAGAAGAAGGTACTTACCATGGGCGCTGGGACTCCTTCCCAAGGAGGGGCAGCTAACCCAGATAAGGGGGTTCAGAAGGATCACAAGAGCATAGGCACTTGACCCAAGTGGGCAGGAGTTGGCCCTAGTGAAGACCAAGTGAAGGGGCTTTCTAGAATGAGCAATACACAGAAAAGTAGTGGAAGCTGAGGGTAGTATTTAGGCAGCTTATAAAAATTCATTCCAGCTGGAGATTCAGGTGGCTGGAGAAGGGGTGAGGGTGAGAGAGATGGTACAAAGAGCATATCTCCCAGTGTCCAGTATCCAGGATCTCTGTTTCTCTTGTCACATTTTGTGACATGCCACGGCCATGCTAGGAAGCAGCAGGACAGGCTTCTGATCAGAAATGGCCAACGCCAGTGCCTGTGCTCTGAGCTCTGCCCTGACTCATTGATCATCCATGCCTCATTTTCTACATAAAACAGCTTGGATATGGAACCAGGCAGAAATTTAGAGCATGAGTTAAAATAGCCTAAAGTGAGAAAAAGCTCCCATACCCCCCACAAAAGAGAATTAAGTAAAAAAGTTATGTCCATCCAATGGCATCTTGTGCAAGCATTAAAGTGACAGTTATTGACATGAGAAGCATGGGAAAATTTTAATGTAATATTTGGAACTTTTTTCCAATGTAAAATGCTAAATTTCCATTGCAGAAACTTTGAAAATTTCAGAAAAACAATTTTAAAAAATAATCCTACCATCCAAAAATAACCACCATTAATATTTTTGTGTACTTCTTTCTGTGTGGGGCTATATATATGTGTGTGTGTGTGTGTGTGTGTGTGTGTGTGTGTATACACACAAAAATTAAGCTTGTAAATTATATAGTTTTGTATTTTGTATTTATTAATTGACACTATGCTAAGCATTTTTCCTGGGTGGCTCAGTCAGTTAAGTGTCTGACTTTGGCTCAGGTCATGATCCCAGGGTCCTAGATTCAAGTCACACATCGGACTCCCTGCTCAGTAGGAAGTCTGCTTCTCCCCCTGTCTCTACCCCTCCCCCCACTCATGTGCTCTCTGTGTCTCTCAAATACATAAATCAATTAAATATTTTTATAAATAAATAAATAAATAAAAGCATTTTCCCATGCATGCCATTAAGTATTCTCAGAAAACATACATTTTAATGCTGGTACAATCCATTTTACAGACAAATAATTACCTAAATTAATAAAAGATAAGAACACAAAGTTGAATGGACTTTGATTATAGCTATGTAAAATTGCATAAGAGACAGATTAATAATGCTAGGGTCATGGGCAATTTTTCTCTAATGTGGTTACTTTCATGACGTCACTTTGTAAAAAATCTTCAACCCGTGGCGTAAGTTCACTCAACAATAAAATTTTTTTTATCATTTTCCAACTGACAGAATTACCAGTGAATGATAAAAATTGTGCTTCAGTTTGACATCCACTCCTGCGTCTGGGTTTGGAGGAAATACCCAGTGACCAAGAAGGAGGGAAATCCAGCGGTGTGTGGTGCCAGCAGATGGCCTCTGATAGCACCCACCACCCCACTCCCACTTGAGAGTTGGAGAATTGCTTTGTCAATGTAAAAAGTAATAAAGACCAGGAGGGACTTGTTTTATGAGGCTGATGTTGTTTCATGTTGATTTATTAACTCTAATTTTTTTTCTTTAGATCATAGTCACAAGCCAAGAGGGAAAATTGAGATTCTAATCAGAGGCTTTGGTGATTCATGCCTCAGAAAGTGGAGTGTCATTTATTTTTTTAAAAAAGATTTTATTTATTTATTCATGAGAGACACACAGAGAGAGGCAGAGATACAGGCAGAGGGAGAAGCAGGCTCCCTGTGGGGAGCCTGATGTGGGATTCGATCCCAGAACCCCAGGATCACACTCTGAGCTGAAGGCAGACACTCAACCACTGAGCCACTCCACTGTCCCAAGTAGAGTGTCATTTAATTTATAATCTGCTCAGGTTTGTATGTGGCACCTCCAACATGATATAGGGAGAGAAATACAGAAGCCAGCCTGTGCCAGCAAGGATTTAATTTGTTAATTGGCTGAGAGGTGATGGAGAAAGGTCAGGGGTCACTGCTCTATTAAAGCAGATCCAAAAGTTCCTTGAAAGAGCTCCAAAATTGGTTGGAAAGTAGTTTTTTTCCTACTCCAAACGAATTTACTTAGCCCTCTTTTAGGAAATGGTTCCGTCATAGATCTATTTGTAAAGAAAGCTCTAGATGTTAGGAAAACAGAGATGCTTAGAGGAAACTAAAATGTCTTCCAGAAGTCACTTTGCATCTGTAATAGGATAGATTATAAAATTACACTCTGTCTTAAAAATAATCCTATATGACGATGAGGACACTTTACTTGATACCATCAAAGCTGTATTAATTTGCCAGGCCCCAGCCCATAGTTTCAGCAACATCCCCCAGCCTGTCTCCTCCCCTCATAGCCATGCACTCAGCTCCAGAAACCCAGTGTGCCAAGCCCCCTGACCACGCAAGGCCGTTTGATACCTTAGGGTGTGGTCTTTGCACGGCCACACCCTTCCTCCAGCCCTGACACTACATCTGGAAAACATTCTTCCTCCTTTAAAACCCAAGAAGATAGCCCCCTTTCCAGGATACCTTCCTTTGACTGCCCTAAATAATGATTCTCTATTTCTCTGAGAGTTTTGAACATTGAGCTGTTGCTCTTGTAGCAAAACCCTGTCATTCATTCATCATGCATTTTCCCCTCCTGAGCCGCTGGAGCTCAGGGGCTGGGTCTCACCATTTCCTTAACCGCCTGGCACATAGTAGACACTCAGTACATTTATATGAAAGCAAGTGCTTCCATTTCATAACACAAGGTTCTCTTATTAAAGTGTGCAAAGGAGTGCAAAGGAGCCTTGAGTCCCAAAGCCTGAGTGGGCTCCCGTTCATCTGAACGACACCTGCACCGCCCCCTTCTTGCTAGAAGGAAAGGGGATGAGGTAAGGGCCTTCTCAAGCTTCTCAAAAAATGCTGATTAATACTCTCTGATTCTCCAGCTTAAAATACACTGAAACCTCTCCCTCTAGTCTAACCTACCCAGCAAGGGAACAGAAATTCACAATGTTATCCAGGTGAGGATTGCGTGCCTGGCAAGTTGATTTAAGTATTTCTGGAGCTTGGTTCAGGCTGCTCTTATCTGCCTAGGAAGAAAAAAGTCTCTAGTAGGTTTCTTGGCCATATTTGACTCAGTTTTATCCCAGAAGAAAACAGAATAATTGTGCTTTTTTCCTCAAGTTAAAACCTAGCATTCACCTCTACAGCAGGGTTTTATTTATATGTTAAGTCTTACAGAGAAAGCTTTCTGTTTCTTCATCTTAGTAGAAAATTCATAGGGTCATCTCAATCACCCTCATAATGATAGAAATATATGTAAATATATATATAATATATATATATAATACATATATATATTAGGGTTTCTCAGTCTCAGCACTATTGACACTTTGGGCTGGCTAACTCTGTGTGCAAGGCTGTCCTGTGCATTGTCCAATGTTTAGTAACATCCCTGAACTCCATCCACCAGATGCCAGCCACACCCCAGCACACACTTGTAATCAAAAATGTCTCCAGATGAGACATTTATATAAGAGATATAATGGGGGAAGGGAGGACGACAAAATCATTCCTAGTTGAGAGCCACAGATACACACACACACACACACACACACACAAATATATAGAAATACGTGCATGTAATACTTTATTATAATCTCTCTCAGGTCATGATCCCAGGGTCCTAGATTCAAGTCACACATCGGACTCCCTGCTCAGTAGGAAGTCTGCTTCTCCCCCTGTCTCTACCCTATGCCTTAATGCTTGGCATATTCTGCTTGGCTTGTATTTCTTATATGAAAATCACTTCTTTTAGAGATATTTCTCAGTTTAGAGGTGTTATGTGGTGTGGTGGGGAGGAGCGTATTAAACGACACCTTGGATCACCTGGGTGGCTCAGTGGTTGAACATCAGCTTTTGGCTCAGATCATGATCCCGGAGTCCTGGGATCAAGTCCCACATCAGGCTCCCTTCAGAGAGCCTACGTCTCCCTCTGCCTATATCTCTGCCTCTGCCTCTCTTTCATGAATAAATAAAATCTTAAAAAAAAAAAAAAAAGCCACACCTGAATGAAAAACCTA
Organism: Canis lupus baileyi; assembly: GCF_048164855.1. Taxonomy (NCBI): domain Eukaryota; kingdom Metazoa; phylum Chordata; class Mammalia; order Carnivora; family Canidae; genus Canis; species Canis lupus. The sequence goes on from NC_132838.1 coordinate 88,850,740, forward strand.
GTCTCCAAGGAAAGGTGACCAAGTTAACTTTCCTTTTCCAAGGGAAGATACCCCAGGATGTGAAATGGAAATACTACAGAATGTCTGTTTCATAGCTAAGTGCTACTTATAGTGAGGCAGTGGTTCAATATTTGTTCTTTTCAGTTTCCCATCTTTTGGATTCAGCATCCTTTTCTGTAGCTAGATTTGGGGATATGTCAGATTGGAGATGGGACCTTCCTGGAAAGTCTGGCCCATATCCACTGCCTCACAGATACCTCTAACTTGCTTAGCTAGAAGTAGTAGAGGTACAGTTCTTGTATTGCTTACTGCATGACAGACTCTGTGGGAAACCCCAGGCCCATGTTACTTCCTTTAGTCCTTTATCAATAATTCTGTAATGTAGGCATCTGTGAGGAAACAGACACAGAACATTGTACACACACAGCTGTTAAGTGGCAGAGCTCTCTTGACCATTATACTGTCTTACTTTCCAAAGTATTGGTGAACTGGCTTATCAAGAACCTCCTATGACTACAGTATGAACTATTTAGATGAATGACTTCTACATTTTTGATAGGATATCATCCACTGCAGGTTGAAAATGAGAGAGGCTAGAAGAGAGGAGAACAGGCTTAAAATTCTCTTAGAGGTGATCAGAAATATGGTTGGGGAAGGCCAGTCCTTTGCCTGCTGGCTACATGTGATATGCATACATTCCGGCTATGGTTTTATATTAATTAAGTGGAAGATGTAATTGGTTTTTTCCAATTTCAAATAACACATGAAAACTCTAAACTGCAGAGTGGCTAGATTATTTCTCCCCAAATTTAAGTTTTCAAATGAGTGATTCTCCCAAAGCCTAGGACCTCCTATGAGTTTCATTTTGTTTTTTTTCTCCCTTTGTGGAAGTGTTATCACAAGCTGACTCTGATCAGGAGCTTTGAGAAATGAGAACTTCCACTTAGGACATGTGAGACATTCCCAGGGGATCCCAGTGACTCCCACTGCCTCCTGTTAGTGAAACACATTTCCTCCATCATCTTCCAGCTGGACAGCGGGGTTGCCCGCCCCATGGGTGGAGTAGCCTGGACATCTTGTTCTCTTACTTAGTGTAGTGGAGTACATATCTTTTGGCAAAAGATATGTCTTTTGTGGGGGAAGCAGGAGGATGGATTTTCTGATGAAGGTGAAGTCTGGAAAGGAGTGCAAGGCACAGCCAGGGCAGGCCAGCCCTTCCCAGGATTCTCGGCACAAGCCCCAGGGTCTCCATTAATTCTCCTGCCTCCTCCTAACTGAGGAAGACAGCTCTCTTCCTCAAGTGCTCAGGTGTGTGGGATGAAGAAGCTGAAGGTGGAGGGTCAGCAGTGGGGGTATCCCACACACAGGATGTCCAGGACCCTAGCATCATTTGAAAAAGCCCCACAGTTCATCTTGATTGGCCTATCTTCCAGGAATCTCTGCATTAGTCAGATAGACACAAGAGGATGTGGTCCAAACCTAAGGTTCAAAGTTAATGAGGAATGTAAAAAAGTCAAAGATGAACAGTTTGAATTAAGTGAATGACTACATGTTGGGTGTCCATGGGGCTGGCGGGAATTTCCTTAGCATTGGAGGCAGCTTTCATATGCCTGGCCTTCCCCTCTGTGAGTGCGATTTTCTCTGTGGAGAACACTCTTCTGTATCTGGCAGGTGTCTGCTCATCTTCCAAGAGCTCACTGCAGTATTGTTTCTTCCATGTAGAATGGCTCATGTCCCTCTGTGCTCTCCTGCTGTATGCAGTATCCAGTAAATATTTGGTGAATGAATGAATAATAATAATTCCACACTAGCACGTATGCTTTTTATTATTATTATAAATAATCATGGTAAAACAATTGAAACAGTACTGAAGTACATAATCCATTTGTTTGGGGGCCTTTATTCATTCATCATTCACTCAGCAAATATTTCTCGCATACCTACTGAGTTACCAGACATTGTTCTGATAGCTGGGAATACAGGTAGAATGACAGGAACAGAGTTTCAGCCTTCTCAAACCTGACACTCACATAGAGCAAGGCAGACAGTAAATGAACAGCAAATATCTAACATCAGATGATAACACACCAAGAAGCAATATAAAGCAGGGCAGGAGGGATTCAAGCTAATGGATGAGGGAAGCCTGGCACTGTTTGAGCAGACAGCTGAGCAGGGGCTGGAAGAAGGTGGAGAGCCAGCAACAGGGATTTCGGGGAAGATGCTCCATGTAGAGGAAACAGCAGGTGCAAAGGCCCTGATGTGACAATGAGTGGGGTGTGTTCGAGAAACTTGGGGCACCTGGGTGGCTCAGTGGTTCAGTGTCTACTTTCAGCTCACGGTGTGATCCTGGAATCCTGGGATTGAGTCCCACATCAGGCTCCCCGCAGGGACCCTGCTTCTCCCTCTGCCTATGTCTCTGCCTCTCTCTGTGTCTCTCATGAATAAATAAATAAAATCTTTAAAAAAGAGAGAGAGGGAAAGAGAGAAATTAAAAGGACAGTGTAGGACATGAGATCAGATAGGTCGGCAAGGGCAAAATCATGCAAAACTTGACTGGTGGTGAAAAGGATCTTGAATTTTATTCTGAGTGAGATGGGAAGCCATTGATCAGGAAAGTGTCAGGATCAGATTTCTGTACTGAGGAGTTGCTTTCAGAGCAATTTCTTCACCCTTCATTCAACTGGCATTCATCACTAGCATTTAGCACTGCCCTAGATCCTGAGGAGTGGCAGGTAAAAGACAAAGTTGGTCACTTTAAGAAGCATGTGGTGTGGTATGGAAACCACTATGCAATTGGATGATGACAGGGCACTGGGTTAGTGTGGTCAGGATGGTGGAGGGCTAAGGACCCAGGGCGAAGAGCCTTAGGACGAGGGCAGGGGAGGAGATTTTGCAGATGACAATTTGGTTAATGACCATCCTAACCTGTGCTATAAAAGCAGGAGTTTGTGTTGCTATGGGGATATGTAACAGGAAGACCTACCCTAGTGTGGGGGAGGAAGGGGGAGAACCTTGGTGGAAAGGATTTTTTTAGACTGAGTTCTGAAGGATGAGCAGTAGCTAATCAGGCTGAGAGGCAAGGTAGAGTCCTGATAAATGCCCAGCATAGGGGCAGGAGCATGATGAGAGAGGAAGCCGGATGGGTTAGTAGGGTCTGAGCACTCAGGCCTTGAAGCCACCACTGGGGTCATTACCTGGAGAACCATGGTGGGAAAAAAAATGTTAAAGAAAGGAGGGACATGATTAGAGTTACATTTCAGGAAGGCAGTCTGGCTGCCTATTGAGAATGTTCTGGAGGGAGGAGGACAGTAAGGTGCCAAGCTGTAGGCTAGATGAGAAAGAGTGTTGTGGGTATGGGGCAAACTGGAGGGTCTAAGCAGTGTAAGAGATGGAGCAGAACCTGGCAGTGGGTGCAGAGTTGTGGGGAGTTGGGGGGGAAGGACGGCAGATGAACAGCTGTGGAAATGGCAGGTGTCTGAACTGTTGAGCTAACTGATAAATTAGGGAGGAAGTACTGAGATGGTCAGTTGGTCTTTGGGCAGGTGAGACAGCTGTAGGGAGATATCCAGGAGGCATGCATGTTCTGGCCCAGAGCCCCATGGAGAAGCGTGAAGAAGGGAGAATTAATGTGCCCATAATTAAGGTCATGGGAATGGATGGGTTGCCGGGAGACAGTGTGCAGAGAGAAATAACCGAGGAACATCCATATTTAAGACCACCTAAAAAAAAAAATAAGACCACCTAAGGACGCCCATCAGATGTGTATTTAAACCTCAGACCTTTCGTGGTCTTAGGGCAGCATCAACCGTGGGCACCGGAGATGCTGAGCACCAGTGTGCATTGTGAGGCACCCCTGCCAACAGGGGATCCTTATAATGGGAGCCTCCCAGATAATAAATGAGCTTAGGTCTCTACCTGACAAGTGCTTCCAATCACCTTCACATTTCATTTGTTTGGAGACTTCTGCGGGTGAATAGTCTTGTTTTCTGTTTCTTACTTCAGGATTAGAAGGAGTATTTTAGAATGTTTTCTTCTCTTGGCTTTATGCCCATGCTGTATGAGGAGCAACAAAGGAAGATGTGCCTTTTTTTTTCTTACAGACTTGAGCTACAGCCATTCCACTAAATTTATACTAGCAGCATTTCAAGGAGGAAAGGGCTGTGAGAAGAGTGGGGGAAGGTGGTCAAAGGGTACAAACTTCCAGTTATAAGATGGATAAGTTCTAGAGATGTAATGTATAGCATGGTGACAATAATTAACAATATTGTATATTTGAAAGTTAAGAGAGTAGATCTTAAAAGTGCTCACCCTCCCCCCACCACACACACCCATATACACACAAGTTGTAACTTTGGGAGGTGATGGATGTGTTAACTAACTTTATGGTGGTAATCATTTCACAAGATAGACACATATTACATCAGTACACTGTATACCTTAAACTCATACAATATTAGGGGCACTTGGGTGGCTCAGTGGTTGAGTGTCTTCCTTTGGCTCAGGTTGTGGTCCTGGAGTCCTGGGATTGAGTCCTGCATCAGGATCCCCACTGCTTCTCCCTCTGCCTATGTCTCTGCCTCTCTCTGTATGTTTCTAATTAATAAATTAATTAAATATTTAAAAATTAAAAAAAAAAGAATTGACTTCACTGGCCCTTCCTAATCCTGCAGAGGTCTGTATAAACTCACATGACAGTGCGTGCAATGCCAGGCACACTACCCTATATTAAGTCCTCATGGAATCTTACTGTTATTATTGTTGTTTTGCTACTATTACTTTATTGTACTTGAATGTTTCTTTGCCCCTTCCAGACAGGGACTAAGTTAAGGATCTTGATTATTTTATATTCTTGGGACTAGCAGAGTCCTTGACACAGGGTAGAAATAAAGTCTTTTATATTGATTTCTAGTTGGCTGATTATATTAGTTATATTTTCCCAGTTGGAGTGTAAGCTTCTTAAAGACAGGAATGGTGTTGCCTGCTTCTTTACTTACCAAAATGCTAGCCCTGTTCTGAGCACATGGTAGTTACCTGCTTGTATTCATCTAAAAACTGGCAGATTGAAATCACTAGTTTTACCGTTGTCAGTTGGAAAAGAGCATAAAAATTATAACATTTCATGACCTCCTATCCCAGCAGCAGTAGCAGTGTCAAGCCCACCTCATTGAAATGCACACCTGTAAACTGTAAAAATTATGAGCCTTTTACACCTTGGAGACATTGCGGTCAAAACTGAAGACACACTCCTTGTTTTTAAATATTGCTCTTTGATCAGGGTATTAATATTCATAAAGCTCTTGAAAGGAGACTGTCATTAGGTATTAAAGCCATTACCGCTGTCACTGGGTTTCAAAGGGTTGCCACAGAGATGCAATTGCCCCTGTGCTTCCACTACTCTTCAGATTAACTGCATTCGGGTTTGAGTTCTATCGTTCGTTTGCAGACCTGTGCTCCTGAAACCAAGAGGTAGTGATTAGAAGTACAGAAGTCAGGAAAGAATGCTTAGAAGGAGTGTCGAATGCTTGGAATTCAGTTTAGGGAGGTGCATTTTCTGTGCACTTTATGAGGCTAATGTTACTGAGAATAGAACGCCGCCACCAGAAAACTGTCAACTTGCTGCCACATGAACGCTACCATACACACCTTATTGGGAATTGGTATTGAGGAGAGGCTACACTGTTTGTTTTCCAAGTGGGTAGTTTGTATTTTTTGACATTTGATCCCAGTGACTTTCACATTAACAAAAGTCAATGGGTGCTATAGAAAGAATCGTCTTTGGCAAAACTCAAGACTTCCTTTTCTCTCAAAACACCTTGGAGAAAGCTGTCCATAGGAGCTTCAGGAACCACAGAAGCCCAGTTGGTTCATTTAGAGGGATTTGGTTTCTGCAGAGTGATCTGCATCTTGATGGATTGTATGGACAGACAAGTCTAATATTTTTTTTAAATAAAAAAACAAATAATCAGTAAACTTGGAATGATATGAGCCAATATATTCTCTGTTGATATGAGTTGATAAGGTGAGTTGTTTGGGTGCCTCATTTTGTAATCACATGACTCATAACTCAGATAGCCTTTTCTACTTTTGAATTTAAGAATTTTTAGAAGATTTTATTTATTTATTCGTGAGACACATACAGAGAGGGGCAGAGACATAGGCAGAGGAAGAAGCAGTCACCCTATGGGGAGCCCTATGGAGGACTCGATCCCAGGTCCCCAGGATCACTCCCTGAGCCAAAGGCAGATGCTCAACCACTGAGCCATCCAGGTGCCCCAGGAATGTTTTTTATTTCAGAAAATAGAATATAGACCTTAAATTGGATCTTGATGAAAATTCTTTTAATGCTGAAACAGCTTTTCACTTGTAATCATTTTAGAAGAGGCATTTTGACAGTATCTCCTTTGCTGGTGATAGTAGAGGAGAAATTTAATAGTAAAATCTTTTTAATTTCAAAGTCCATTTTGAGTGGATGGGGAAAACAAATCATTTTTAACTGAAAAAATGACAAGTTGGATAAATTTAAGCCTGCCATGTAACCACAAATACAGAGAACGTAATTCAGATTTTAATTATCTTGCCAAATTCGGGTGACTTTATGTGTATAGAATAAGATAGACTTGAGACTTGTGTATGTGTGGAAAGTGTTGTTAGTAAGCAGACTGGCTCAGACTATGGAACCTGCAGATGCTTAGAGCAAAGATTCACTGGAGGCTTTTAAGGACAATGAGGTGACTTTAAATTCTGTGCAAGACTTAGAAGACTGTTATTTCCAAAATAGCCGTGAAAGTTTTGTAAACCACACCTTTGGGAATTGACATTGATAATGAATTTTACAGTAATTGTTTTGTGTGATGATCAAGTCTACCAATACTGTTTTATCAGACTGCTTTTAACTTCATTATTTGTAACTCAATGTTTTAAAAAATCATTATAGTTTTAAGCCCAGAATTAAATTTTCTATTTAGACAAATCTAGTGTATCCTCCTTGCAATGGACTAAAGACTCCCAATGTTTTGTTTGTTTTTTTTTTTGGGTTGGCTTGGTTTAGTTTTTGTAGTCCTTAACTCGATCTTTAAAAGTTTTGACTAACAGCAGAAATTCAAAATAGAATCAACAAAATCTGGGATATTTTGAAAGTGTCGGTAATATTTACACTATAAAGTTTAATTTTCTTTCTCTCCCAGTACAAGACTTGATAAAAATTGCCTCTGAATTGCATTTAATGTTTGATTTGACCTTACAGTAGCAATCCAATTCCTTCTTAACGTACATGGAAATATTATTCGATCTACTTTGGAAGTACAAGCCAGTCCAAATGCTGGTTTTAAAAAAAATAATCAAAACACTAATTGAGATAATTATCACCTACCAAAAAAAAAATCTTAGAGGGGACATAATAGAAATGGATATCGTGCTAATCATAATCACCTTAAAAGATCCCCTGGACCCATAAATCATAAGTTGTAGGACTGGTAGATCCAACTAGATCCCAAAACCAGCTTTAGTCAAGACTCCAGCTGACTCTGGACTCCATAACATATGTAGATTCATTCATTATAGACTAGTAGTGAACTCTCCTTGATTATGTAGCATAATTAGTTCTCCACCTGAGGTTTCTGCTTACCCAAGTCCCAAGCATCCTTTTCTGAGGAAAGGGTACTTTTCCTTCCTGTATAACAGTAACATCACTTTTATAGTCATGCTAAGATGTTCCCCAGAGCCATGCTATTCAAAGAGTGATCCTTAGACCCATCAATGAACTCTTTATAACCGATCTGCAGTGAATTAAAGGAGTTCACACTACAGTATAAACCAACCACATCACTAAACACACAATTCAGCTCATCTGTTGATCATAACAGCTTCCTTAATGAAGAAAGCAAGTGCATTGATTTATATTCTGGGGGAAGCAAAGTGCCAGTGTTCTCTGTCTTAATGTTCTCTTTCTGACTTGCACAGATTTTCTCTATACTTTGGAAAGTTCTGCTCAGAATGCATAAAATAAGAGAACATAGGATTTTTGTAGAGCACTATTTATAAAGAGCAACATGATATATTCCACATATACAGAGTTTATAGTATCACAGTTATTATTCAGTTTACTTCTTTTTCATGAAAGATACCTTTATGTTTCTGTGTTGCATGAACTTGTATATAAACTTGATTTCCTAGGGCACCTGGGTGGCTCAGTGGTTGAGTGTCTGCCTTCAGCTCAGGTCATGATCCTGGGTCCTGGGATCAAGTCCTGCATGGAGCTCCCCACAGGAAGCCTTCTCCCTCTGCCTATGTCTCTGCCTTTCTCTGTGTCTCTCATGAATAAATAAAATCTTTTAAAAATAAATAAATAAACTTGATTCCTAGGCATATTAATAAATTTAATAATATCATTCTGCAATGTTTCTTATATTAATAGTTATTGATGAATCCTTACTACAGTGTTATGCCCAGTGCTTTGCATTCATTGGTATATCTTGTCCTCCCTATGACCCTCTGTGGTAAGAATTTTTATCATCTTCTTTTTAGAGTTAAGGAAACTGAGACTGAGATTAATAACCTACCTAGTACCAAACAGCTCATCAGTAGTTATAGCAGTGATTCAAAAGTAGGTCGGCTTTGCTCAGGGCCCTTGCTCTTAGCCATTCACAAGCCCCCAAGGGCCAGCCGGATAACTGACAAAAGAGTGAATGAGTTTCTGATTCTGGCAACATGGGGGGCAGAGTTCATATCATCTCCTTTAGCTACAAATAAGTAGAAAAGTTGGTTAAAGCACACTTTTTAAACATGTCCTAACAATTGAGATCAGAAGAAAGAAAAGAAAAAAGAAAAGAAAAGAAAAGAAAAGAAAAGAAAAGAAAAGAAAAGAAAAGATAAAGAGTCAGCAGGTGCAAGAAAGGAAGCAGGAGCTCCTAGGAGCCAGATGAGAAAGTTGCTGTTAGGGTCCTGGGATCGGGGTCTGGAAATAGACCCTTGTGTTAACTCCCATGTACGCAAGGACAGCAGATGTGACTGACCCGGTGCATGCAGGAAGCTAAAACTTAAACCCCATACAAGGCTGAGCTCCTCAAAGGTTAACCTTTTTTCAAGAGGGGACTTGAAAAATCCCATCTGCCAAGTTCATTCCACATCCTGGTGTGGGGTGTGGATCTACCCCAGCAATGCAGAAGTCTGGAGAGATTACCTATACCTGAAGAGTTATAAGCTGTCACCTTGATGAAGCGCTGTGACTTCTTTTCATTCTTTCAGCATTGCCAAAAACACTCTTGACATAACACATGGACATTTTAGAACACCAAAGATGAAAGGAACATTTTAAACATAACCAGAAGGGGGAAAAAATAAGTAACTGAGAAAGAGGACAAACTGCCATCAAAGGAAAGACAATTCAGCTGGCACCAACTTCTTTTTCAGCAACACTAAAGACTTAAAGACAGTGAATTGACATCTTCAAAAAGCTGGGAAAATAAGTACCAGTCTGGAATTCTATACCTGTAAACCATCATTTAATAGGGATAATGACATGGAATCCACAATGACAGGGAAAACCAGTGGTAAAAACGATAATCTCACAAATATTATGTTGAGTGAAAGAAGCCAGACACAAAAGAGTACCTACTCTATGATTCCATTTATATGAAATTCAAGAAATAGGCTAATTTAATCAGGAGAGAAATGTCTGCATAACAGGAGTGAGTACTGACAAAGAAGGGGCCAAGAGAGGCCTCTGGTATGATGAAAATATCCCAAATCTTGATCTGGGGAGTGTGAGCTTGAGTGTAGATGCAAAAATTCATTGAGCCTTTAAGACCTTTGCATGCATGCACATCACATACCTCACTTTATGTATTTTGACTCCACCCCTCCAAAAAGAAACATATTTTTTTAAGTGAGAAGGCATAATAAATATTTTTTAAGGTTGCTTTTATAAATGCTCGCTAAAGAATTGCTAAAGATTTATTTCTTGTAAGAATAAGATAGAACCCGGAGGATCAGAGTGGGTTGTAATAATGAACAGTGACAAAAGAAAGTGGTAAATAAGAGGTTTCATTTAAACAAACATTGATTAAGAACAATAATAAGGTCTTTGGGATGTGAGGGTTAAACCCAAGATGGAATTAAAACACTAGGTAACAACCAGTGTATATGATAGATGGTAATTGGAGTGAAAGTATGCTAAGATCCTTCTGTCTTTCTGCAGGAGGATAGAAATGTTGATGAACTTTGACTCAATGTTTAAAATTTAAGGTAGTCACAAAAACAGTAGCAACAGAATATCTGTCATATTGATTGATTGTAAAATAAGAATTAAGAGCTTTAATAAGAATTAAAATTCACTCTAATGGTAAGAGGGAAAAGGAGAAAAACAGAAGCAAAGAACAAATAATGGAAGCAATAGGTCTAAGTATATTAACAATTATAATATAAATGTAACTTCTTAACAGATATAACTTTTAACATATTAGAAGACAGATTCTAACATAGTATTTGTATGACTGACTCCCAAACCAAATGACATAATGCCAAAGAGAGAAAATGATAAACCAGAAAGATATTTTTTTAAAATAAGAGCTGATATAAGTACATAAATATCATGCAAAACAGACTCTAAGGCACATTTTTTTGCAGTAATTCATCCAAAAGATATAAAAATCCTGAGCCTGAACCCTCCAAGTAAATAAAGCAAAATTTGATAGAATGACAAGGAGAAAACAAATTCCTACTTATAATGGGGGTTTTAAACACACATTCCTCAGAATTTACCTTAAACGGGCAAATAATGACTAAAGATGTGGAAAAGTTGAACAGCATTATTAATGAACTTGATCCTTTGAACATAGAAAGACCCCTGCCGCAGCCGTTTGGCAATATACATTCCAGGCACAACATACATCGTTTACAAAGTTAAACATGCATCAAGCCACAAAAGAAGTATCTGTAAAGAGTAAATCAGACAAGGTCTAGGACAACTGGGAGCATCTAGGCTTGCAGCAAGCAGCAGAGAATATGCCTTCTAAAGGCAAAGCCAATAATAAAACAAAAATACTCTGCAGTGGATAGCCTCCGATTTGAAATTTCTAAGTGACTGCACTTCTGTGAAATTATCTAAGCCCATCCAACATCTGCTTCTGCCTTTCTGTCTTCTTCCTTGCTCTCTGATCTTGAGACAACTCAGCTGTATTCAAAGAAGAGAAAGGTGTGGCCAGTGGATAGGACCTCTCCCCCCCAATCCCATCAGTTGTCTTTGGAGTTATAAACACTTCTGATATGAGGTGACAGGACATCAGAAGGGGGGAGGGGGTGTGTGGAGAGGAAGGGCCACTGTCTTAAATTAGGTTTAAGGATTCTGTAATGAATTGGGTGTTACTCATTGGTTGCCACTCTCTGGTCCCCTGAATTTCATCCCTAGGAGAGGTTGTATGGAATCTTTCTCTTGAAGATGTTGAAGAATTGGTCAAATAACTTTCTTCCTGGATACAGTTAAGGCTTTATGTGTTGAACACATTCAATAGGCACCTATTTTCATGGTGGGAAGAACAATGTGAACCTGAGAATACATGGACATTGATTCTCTTTGTCAATTTGGCAAACACAGGATTTACCAGCCACACTGTAGGACTTCACTTAGACATCTAATTGTCTCACCTTCTGTTTCCATGGTTTGCAAATAACATTTTTTCAGCATCATGGTGATAATATACTAGATTTGGTGTGTGTCTTCCTAATTTGTTAATCTAGAACATTTTTAATCCTTTATAAATGATCTTGGCAGCCTCTCATTTTGTTAGATTTTAGTAGCTCTCCTATATCTTTTGTTGACCTGGAAATTCTACAGACAGCTCCACTTTTAGGCTGATGAAATGCAGTGATCCCTGAAACTATCTGTGCAGTGTCCCACCGGAGACCTCCTTCAAGCTTGAAATGATTCCATTTATTACCATGAATCCCTGCCCTTGAGAACATTGTAGCTGAATGTTTGCTAATTTCCTTCTCTGCTCTGCCTTCCCACACTGGGTATCAGTCTATCTCCTAAAATCTTTCACTTTTTTTTAAGTGAAGGAATTGATCACTAAATTCTGTATCTCATGGGTGTTTTTGGTTGATAAAAGAACACATTACAGTTAATTTTACAGTGTAATTGAAAAACTAAAGTAGTTATTGAGGATGGGCATTTTCCCTACCTCTAAGGAATAAATATTGCTCGGATTTGTATTTTTTTTTTTTTTGAAAGTGCTAGCTTTTGGGGCACCTGGGTGACTCAGTGATTGAGTGTCTGCCTTCAGCTCAGGGCATGAACCCCGGGTCCTGAGATCAAGTCCTGCATCACGCTCCCCACAGGGAGCCTGCTTCTCCCTCTGCCTATGTCTCTGCCTCTCTCTCTGTGCCCCTTTTGAATAAATAAATATTTTTTTAAAAAAAGAAAGAGTGGGGGAGGAAAAAAGAAAGTAAGTACTAGCTCTTGGTCCCTTTGCAAAGAGTAATAAACCGCAACTGTGCCTGGTTACACGCTCACCCTGGGTATCAGAATTCTTGCCACAGTGGAAGTTGTCATTGGCTGCATTTGCATCAGATGTGACAGGCTGCCCAGCATAGTTGTGCCTACAAGCTTCCCATCTTGGTGTTCACATCCAGCATGTCTCTGGTTTCCCGTATCGACCCCAAAGATTTCAGTCTTTAGTGTGTGGACTCAATAAAGATGTAAAATGCATTGGTTTGTTATTACTGAACAAAGAAAACCTGGTTTTGTGCAGATCCAGATATACTTAAACTGATTCAATATTTGCCTCTCAATATAAAGTGGGAGGACATGTCAATGTGATAGAGACAGATTTCTCTGAATTATATCTTTGTCCACTGCTTTAAAGACTCCTATGAAAAAAAAATAAAATAAAAAATAAAGATTCCTATGAAAGACTTCATTCACTGCATGTGAGTTTCTATTTGGAGAATTATCTAATTGCTTTTCTGATTTAGGCTCAAGTAGCAATTCATGTTGAGCTATAAATATGAACATGATTTGGTTTGGGTTTTTTGTTTTTTGTTTGGGGTTTTTTTGTTTTTGTTTTTTGTTTGGTTTTGTGTTTTTGTTTTTTGTTTGGTTTTGGTTTTTTTGTTTGTTTTTTGTTTTTGTTTTTGTTTTTGTTTTTTTTTTATGCTTTTCTACTTAACTGCTTCCTTATTTTGGGCTCCTCATTTAGGATTAGATTAAAACAAACAGACACCTGAATAATCAGATTGGATAGTTAAATGGACAGTAGCCTCATTAAATAGTTTATATAATTTGTATGAATCACACTAAGGCCACAATAGATAAGTGAGCAGAGGACATGAACAATTCACTAAAGAAAAAATCCAGATGGCCAGTAGGCATTTAAAAAACTGTTCAACTCACTAGTAATTATAGGAATGTCAAAACAACCATGAAGCCTCATTTCTCATCTTTGAAATTCGACTAGAGTAAGTTACTTAAGCTATTTCTAAACATTTCTCTTATAAAAAAGGCATCAAAGACTTTAACATTACCGTGTTGAATTGATAAATTTCTATATATATGCCCAAGATGTTTACTAAATTGTTGAGCTAACTATACTCCCAAATAGGCCAGTGTATAAAGATTCCTGTCTCTCTGCACTGTCGTGTCCTCTGAGATGATCCATTTTTAAAATGCTGCCAAATAAACAAATTACTGTATGATATAATACTTTCATTATCAAATGTATATTTTTGAAGATTTTCTAGAATTCAGAAGAGACACTTATGAAAAGGTCAAATGACATTTGGGGCAGCCCCAGCCTCTACACTTCACATAGTCAAACAGCGTCTAAGGGAGAATGAAGGGTGTATGATATCCAGCACCTGCTCATCACCAGGGTGGTTATCCACTCCCTTTATCCCACTTAATATAACCTAAGGAGTGTTTAAAATTCAAATGAAATATCCTATAGTATAGCGCCTTTCCTCCCATACATTGGAAAATGATTGTGCAAACATCAAAACTTGTTGCTGTGGTTAAATTATCCACAACTGTTTGGAAGAACAGTCCTGGATTGTCTCCAAGCAAAATGAACTTCTGATGGTGAAATGTTCTTGTCTGCCATGCCTCATCTCACTTTGTTTTGCACGCTTAACATTATGGGGAAGTCGTCTTCACAGGGCACACGTAAAACAGCCATTATTCTCAGCACTCTCGGCTTACTATCTTCTGTTTGTGTCTGTGGCGGCTCTTAAGGAACTGTGTTGTGAAGAGAGTCGATCTTTCTGTAGGTGGCCTTACTCCTGAATCAAAATGAACAGAGAAAGCTCTCACAGGAAGACGTATCTTTGGAATATGAGATATCTCCTTGTGTGTTTTTTAACCTAAAAATATCTGCCATTCTTTGCTATTTTTAAAGGGTGCACCTTATTTGAGAGGCAGTACCAGAATCTCACAATCAAAATAATTTTATTTTCAAGGTAGAAGAAAATTAGAAATGATGAGATGTTTTGACTGGTGTGGCACTGAAGCAGTGATGATAGCTGTTCTTATAAGCACATCAGATAGAAGTCTTTGACATATAATATTTAAGCCCCTTACAAGTGCTGGGAAGCTTGGGAAGCTTACAACTGGTAGAAGCTTGGGAGCCTATTTTTTTTAACATTTTATTTATTTTAAGTAATATCTACAACTAACATGGGGCTCAAACTCACAACTCCAAGATCAAGAGTTGCATGGTCTACCAACTGAGTCAGCCAGGCATCCCAGGGGCCAATTCTTTCGGCACAAAGATATTAGAGGCTTAAATTCCTCCTCATTAGAACCATGGGTAGATTGCAAGTGAGCCAGTTGTATCCATATCTAACTTCAATAAGTATGAAATTTATGGTGCCCACTAATTTTATAAAAATGTCTTAGTGTAAAGAGAATGGGTGGGCTTTGTAATGTGACACTGTGGGCTCAAGTTCTGGCTCTGCTGGATACTAACCACAGGATCTTAATTTACTTAATGCCTCTGAATTTGTTTCTTCACTCAGAATGTAGGAATAATGACACTCATTTGGTAGAGTTGTAAAAATTGAAGATAACATAGGTAATATATAAGAATCAACATGTGGGGCACCTGGGTGGCTCAGTCAGTTGAGCAACTGCCTTTGGCTCAGGTCACAATCCCAGAGTCCTGGGATCGAGCTCCGCATCGGGCTCCCCACTGACTGGGAGCTTTCTCCCTCTGTAACTCCCCCTGCTTGTGCACTCATTGTCTCTCTGTCAAGTAAATAAATAAAATCTTTAAAAGAAAAATAAGGATCAACATGTCTTAATTAGTACTTCCTTAGCATCTTATTAACCTTGTCTAAGTAGATATTTAAATAAGTTGCTTTTCAGATGACTGTATGATTGACCCAAATTGACCACAGTACACTTTGGGTTACATTTCTGCTCAGGATGAGAGGTTTTTCCAGGTGATGCACACAGACTCTTTCCACTGACTTCATGCCCCACTGGCAAGCACTTTTCTGAGACTTGGGAATGCCAGAAATTATTGCCAGAAAAACCAGCAAGCTCATAGAAGATTCAGTCCACACTTTTATATTCATTAGCACCGGGCTGAACCAAATATATTTAACTAGATACTTAATAATTCTGATTCAGACACTTTATAGGGTGTGAGAAAGATAGATTCTATTTCTGCCGGGAACTTGTAATGTAAAGTATCCAGAAAAATTTTTTAAAAAACTGCACTTATAACTTGGAATTCTCAGTTCATTTCTTGTGCCTCTCTGACCCAGTCTTCAACCCCATCAAGGTCTGTCAAAAAACAGTGTCCACACTGGTAACTACCCAAATTTCCATCAGTGAGGAAAAGATGAATAAACTGCAGTATAGACATATGATGGAATACTACTCGACAATAAAAAATTTTGAGTTATTAAGGGCACCTGAGTGGCTCAGTGGTTGAGCATCTGCCTTTGACTCAGGTTGTGATCCCAGGGGCCTGGAATCAAGTCCCACATTGGGCTCCCTGCAGGGAGCTTGCTTCTCCCTCTGCCTCTTTATGTCTATCATGAAAAAATAAAATCTTTTAAAAAACATTTTTGAGTTATTAAAAAATTTCTGAGCTATTGAAAGATGCAACAACATAGTTAAATTTCAAGAACATTATGTGGAGCCAAAGAAACCAGATACATAAGAGTGTATTCTATAAGAATTTCATTTTGGAGAAGTTCAAGAAGAGGCAAATCTAGCCTATGATGATAGAAGTCAGAATAGCAGTTATCTCTGGGAATATTGACTGGGAAGGGGCAAAAAGGAATTTTCTAGGATAATAGGAGTGTCTTCTATCCTATAGATACAAGGTATGTATACACACACATACACACATTCATCAAGCTCTACCCTTGAGATTTGTGTGTGTATAGTAGGTGAGTTATACCTCCATTCTTAAAAAAACTGTCCAAGATAGGGCACTGTTGTGTTTGGGGAAAGTGAGGAAGGTAAGAGCATAAAGAGTTAACTTAAGATTTATCAATTTTTCTAGAGATTTACATTTTTATAAGTTTTATTTTTATAAAAATGAATTTACCATTGAACTCTGATTTTTAAACTAAATAAAACTTGTCAGAGTAGCTCCCAACTTTTTAAAGGAAAGTTTCAGCTCAGACACAGAATAATATAAGAAACTACGTTGATTTTAACTGCCTCTTTAGATGGATGCATCAATATTTCAGTCCAGCAAAAAATAAATGTTATGTTGTAAATTCATCTCCCATCTTGGGTTTGTTAAACTCCTCTGCGGGAGCATCAGGAGGATAAATTACTCAGTTAAGTGTGAGTGTGTGTTTCAACTCAATGTAAATTGATTTTCATGCAGGACATCTTCATTTTCTGCATAAAGAATGAACCATTAGTTGATTACTCTTCACTTGCTCTGTGGTGTGCTTTCTTCTAAGACTTGAAGAGAAAAACACAATAATCAAGCAAGTGGGGGAACCTATGTAGGCATAGCCTCAATATAACAAACACCTAGTTTATGAAGATCAACTGGAAGGCAAATATTGATTCTACTCCTTCACTTTTTTCCTTCAAAACCTTCACGATGGATGAAAAAATTGTAAACACCCTTTTCTACTATAGCATTCAAAGCCTTTTGTGATTTTTTTTGTTAATCTTTCTAGACATGTTTCCCTGGTTTCCCACAGGAACCCCCACCCCCCAGCTTCCTACCTGCAATGAATGATGTGATTTCTTAAAAACTCCATGAACGACTCCATTTCAGCTTCTCAGCACAAGTCATGTCCACCCTGCCATGTGCTTGTCCATCTCTCTCTGCATTAACCACAAACACTGCGCCTCACACAGAGTAGACATGGAAAGTTTGCAGGATGAAGGGGAGTAGAAAAAGAGCATGCCAGCATCTGTCTGAACAGTGAAGATTAAAAGGAAAAAATGATTTTCCATTTCATGGTACACAGGTTTCGTGCTAATAAAGATTTCATGGAACCTTTCAAAAGGTTTCTTCCTGACTTCAAAACCTCATAATACAGAGTATTAAGATATTTGTTCCAGGGATGAAAAAGCTCACCTAGACCCTTATGGAGCAAAATAGTTTAACAGTTTCAGGGAAAAAAATATTAATGTTAAGTTTAAAAGCCCCACAATCTGCTGAGAGCCACAGCATGTAGCTGCATTATGAGGAGCTGTGACCTCACCTCCTGAAATCTGTCACCAAGGCCTAATAGCTGTTACAGATCCCTAAGATGTCTTTTGAATTATTTTTTCAAATATTTTTCTTTTCACAAAAGCACGTTTAATGAACATTATCTGCATGTTATGCATCGATGCTAGTTTTTCTCATAGCTAAGGATTTAACATTACTCTTAATAAAGTTTTAAGATATTCACATATATATTTATAGATGTATATGTAATATCTATATTGTATATTTCTGAGTGTATATGTATACATTGTGATGGAGTATATTTACAGATCTGTGAGATGGCCAATAAATTATTTATACACGGTGAAGGGCAGTAAAATGCACCTCCTTGCTCCTGCCTCAGGACCTTTGAATATGCTACTCACTCTGGAATGTTTTTCCTTTAGGTAACTAACTGCATACTCACTCTCCCATCCTCTCTGTATCTTCGCTCTTGTTTTTTCCCCTTACAACTGTCTCAGAGCTCACAGCATACATTTAATTACTCCCCAATATAAAATCCACAAGGGCAAGTATCTTGTCTGTTTTATTCACTTTATATTCCTAGTGTTTAGCACAATGACACACATATAACAGGACCTCAGTACATAATTTGCACAACAAATGACTTAAAGGTTATCTGACTGACCACCATGCACGTGAATTCCCAATAAGAACCTACAGTCATAAATTAATTGAAGGCCGTTTATAAAACAATGTGGGAATAAGCCAGCTATAGAAAGATAAAAATAAGATAAAACAAATGAATATCCCAAGTTGAATCGAGAAACATGAAAAGAAAGAGAATTTCAGAGAGTGCTCAAAAGGAAAGGAAGAAGAAATCAATCTGAACCATTTAATATTATCGACGGATGGCTGGTGGACAAAGCTCCATCATTGGTCACAGAGTTTATTTTTATTCCTTAATCCCTGAGAAATTAACATCTGTGTGACACTTTATGGTTACAGGTACAGCTTATGACATTTAAAAATAAGTGGCTAAATAAATAAAAGCAGACCATTTGAAGATTAATGATGAGAGTATATCATAAACCGAAGATCCCAAGGTCCATAGAGAAAACACTGTACATGCCTCACCTAATTGGAACTTAATAACAACCAAATCAGTGCAGCAGGTATAACTATTATTATTCCCATTTTTTTGGATGTGGAGACTGAGTCTCAGAGACTTATAAATGATATGCCTTAAGTTCATCTTACGCATAGCAGATTCCTGATCTGATGCCAGATATTTAGAATCTAAAGCCTAATATGTGATGGAAAAACTCAGTTCCAATTTTTGCAGCAATCCTGGGAATCAAGTTATTTAAAAAATTATATAGAAAGTTATAGAAAATTATATCCTTTACATCTTAATCTAAGTCTCCTTTCCATGTTGACATCTGGACTACTTCCAGGTATTCTTTTTTTGTTTTGTTTTTTTAAACTTAGAGCCTTATTTCAAAAATCCTCTACCCTGACTTTCTCTCCTTCCACTCACTTTATAACTATGGGCTGACTTGATGTGAATGGACTTGGTTTGGATTTAAAAGGGACTTAGCTGTGCAGTTACCCTCTTTTACCACGAGAGGTCACTTACAGGCCAGTGAGGCCCCAGAGCACTGAACAGGTTTATGAAAAGTTGTAAAAAGAACTCAGGAATTCAGATTTGTAGACGACGTCGTGACCGCTGACAGGGTGTGAGGTTGATGACTCACTGGACCAAGGTGGCAGAAAGTGAAATCGTGCGGGGTTTAGACACCCTTAGGTGAGGGAATTGCAGGATTCAGGAGGGCAAAAGGTGCAGACCCACTTTGGGTTCCAATTACCCTTGACAGTATTGTTTCCTTAACTAAGCCAACACAATTGTAAGCACCTACCGTGTCCCAGGCACCGCACTGAGTGTTTGGACAATGACAGGAAAGACATGGGCCTCCCCGAACCCCGCTGCCTAGCAGGGTGACCAGCAGCCTGCTCCCACTAATCTTATCTGCGCATTGCTTTATTTTTTTTTAAAGATTTTATTTATTTATTCATGACAGACAGACAGACAGACACACACACACACACAGAGGCAGAGACACAGGCAGAGGGAGAAGCAGGCTCCATGCAGGGAGCCCGACGTGGGACTCGATCCCGAGTCTCCAGGACCACACTCCAGGCTGAAGGTGGCGCTAAACTGCTGGGCCAACGGGCTGCCCCTGCGCGTTGCTTTAAAGATGAGGTTTAAAGCCACCCCTGGGTGTGGGTCCTCACTCTGCTCCAGAACTCTTAGGGGTTTTTTAATATATAATTATTATTTTTAATATATAATTATTATTTTTAAGATTTTATTTATTTATTCATGAGAGACAGAGAGAGGCAGAGACATAGGCAGAGGGAGAAGCAGGCTCCCTGTGGGGAGCCTGATGTGGGACTCCATCCCAGGACCCTGGGATCACGACCTGAGCTGAAGGCAGATGCTCAACCGCTGAGCCACCCTGGTGCCCCCGGAACTGTTAG
The DNA here is from genome assembly GCF_048164855.1 of Canis lupus baileyi. Classification (NCBI taxonomy): domain Eukaryota; kingdom Metazoa; phylum Chordata; class Mammalia; order Carnivora; family Canidae; genus Canis; species Canis lupus. The sequence goes on from NC_132838.1 coordinate 88,870,908, forward strand.
GGTTTGCTTTCCCCTCCATCTGGCTGGCTTCTGTAGACATCTGAGTTTTGTCCCTGTGATTTCCCTGTCTGCTCTTTCACCTTGCCCACTGTGAAGACAAGCCCTGTCTCCGTCTGTGCTCTGCTTGTGAGAGGTCTGCTTACCAACGCCCTGGGCATTCCGGGCCTTCAGCTGTCTTGCTGCTTCAGCAGCTGCTGTAAAAAAAGAGATGTCAGCTACTTCTACTCTGGATGAGATCTGAAGGCAAATGACCTTGTTTGCCTCAAAGAGAAGAACCAAATGGCTTTCAGGGGAGGAGGGGAGGCACCAATGCCCAGCGGGATGTTCTATGTGGCCCTGAAGGCACTGACGGCCAAAGGCTGGTGGCACTTGGCGGCCTCCAACAGCACATGACCTTGTGCTTTCTCCTCGGGGTTTGATTTCTTACCTCATACCTTCCTTCTCCCTATTTCTTACCTCATTCCATGGACTTACTCATTTTATCCCTTTCTTCCCTCATGTTCTCATTGCTTCCTTCTCTCTCTGGTGGCCTTTAGCAGAAACTTGTGGTCACGCAGGGGTGGAATGTGGCCCTGTTAGGCAGGTATCACTGGGCTGGTGCTGTGTGTTGTGACTCCAGTTGCATTTGAAGATCTCTGCACATGACTTGCATGGTCCAGTTCGTGCCACAGCCCCAACAGTCCTCCCCCGTCACACACCAACAGCTGCATTCATTTAATTTAACCCCCCAAGCCCCAGCCCTGATCCCACCCATGAACTTCAGAGGTTATGCAAAGGGAAGATTGCATCTTATGTCCATATTATTGATAAAACATGGCTTTTCCAATGCCTGGGATCTCAGGCATCCTAACCACCTTTCACCTTGTGATAGTTTCCACCTGCTCATGTGTCAGACATTGTCCTGTGCAGGGAAGGAGACGTGTCATTTTTGAGCTCACTATAAAATATGAAAAATAGTATAAAAGAGTTCGCAGCCTCTATCCATCCACTTGCATTAGTTTTCTCTTGCTGCCATAACATTATCACAAATTTAGTGACTTAAAACAATAGAATGTATCACCTTACAATTCAGTAAGTCAGAAGCAGATGCAGGTCCCACGGAGCTGGAACCGAGGTGTCTACAGGGCTCTGCTCCCTTCTAGCAGCCTAGAGGAGGATCCATTTCTTTGCTTATTCAGGTTGTAGCAGAATTCAGTTATCAGGGTTGTTGGACTGAGGTCCCACTTTCCATGCTGGCCATTCTGGCTTTTAGAGGCCACTTGCATTCCTTGGCTCATGTCCACCCCCCATCACCAGCTTTTAGGTCAGCAACAGGGAGGAGAGTCAAGTCCTTCTCATGCTCCAAATCTCTCATCCTTCTTCAATCTCATCTCTGTGACACAACTAGGAAAGATGGTCTGCTTTTAAGACCTCATGTGATTAGGCTGAGCCCACCTAAATAACCCAAGATAATCTTCCCATCTCCAGTTCCACCCCTTTGATCACATCTGCAACGTCTCTTCATGCAAGGGAGCATCTGTACAAGTTCCAGGGATTAGGAGGGCATGGACACGTTTGGGGGCCATTATTCTGCCAACCACATGACTAATCCCAGCTCTTGGGTTGGTAGGAACCTCACATAGTGATTGCATTTGAAACCAAACCACGGGGCAGCCTATGAGTAAATCACTTAACCAGGGATGAAGAAAACTTGGATCTCACTCCAGCCCTGCAATCGTGACCCTGACCAAGGCTGTGGAGCTTTGTTTCTCTCAGGATATTGCTAAGATGTCTAGCTTAGAAACAACCACCACAAAAACCAAGCAATAGCAACAAAGTCTATGGTTCTGAGCCTTCCTTACAGCTAGAGGTGGTCATTGTTAGGCATTTTAAGTGAGGGAGCTATAAATGGAAATTACTGGATAGGAATTTCAGAAAAACTCTCGAAAAGGAGCTGACTCGGCTGATATATACCCCTTCTTGCCTTGCCCCATATGCCTGTCCAAACTATAGACATGGTGGCAGGTACTCTTGACTGCCATCTTGAAAGTATGAGGATGAGAATCAAGGCATAAAGATGGCAGCTTGAGAGGGTAGAAAGAGCCAAGTCCCCAATAATGTAGATATTATAGAATCCTTATACTTGCCCTGGACGGCCCACTTGGGGATTTCTTTTATTCAAGAGAAAAACATGCCAATGATGGAGTTGGAGAGGGGAGGAAGAAGGGTCCTCTGCTCCTAAGCAGCTGAATTTAGCTTCTCAACTGGTTTCTGTGCTCTAATAATTGGTTCTTAACCTAAAGACTATCACAAGATTCCAAAATGTCTTCTAGCAGTGGGAAATGAGCAGTGAAAAATAACTTTTTTAAATAATAAATTTAACGACCAAATGAATTGAAAAATAAGTAGTTTTTTAAAAAAGTAATTATAAATGCATGTCCAAAACTTTTAAATCACAAAAGCTTTACCACATACATTATCTCATTTTATTATCAGAATAACGCTATAAAGCATGTGGGTGGACACTGGATTGCTTTCATTTGCAGCCCCTTACAGATCCGAAGTCCTGATTTATGGTTTTTGATTTGAAGCCATTTGCTCTTTCTTGCTCCTTACAGTTTATTTCTTAATGTCATATTTTAAAAGAACCACTGATTTATAATATGAAAAAAAGTACAAATGTTTTTTTCTTTGCCTATGATGTGTTTTGAACATGGAAAAACTATATAAGATTATCCTTCACAAGGCTTCAAACCTCCCCCCCACCCCCCCACCCCCCCACCCCCCACCCCCAGGAATGAGCAACCCACCCAAGCTCATTCTGATTAGGGAGGAGTTGGTCATGTCCAGAGAGAGAGAAAGAGAGAGAGAGAGAGAGACCTCTCAGAATGAGGACAACCAGGCCCTGGGAATGGATCTGTGACCTTGGAAGCCACTGGGGAGCATCCTTCTCTGGGTCCTCTGACTCACTCCAGCTCTCCTGGTCTCCTGTCATTCAACCATGGCAGCTTGGGCCATCCCTTTGCCAGAGTCCCTGGGTGGGAACAATTCCTAGAGAAACAGAATTGTTGGCAGGAAAGGCAACCCACAACCTGTCTTTAGTAGTGATTTCAGAGCACTCAAGGAGAATGACCCCTGAGTAAGAACTCACTCTGCTGCAGTAGTGAACTCTCTGTCAGAGACAGTTTGGATTTTCTAAGTCTCCTGGGTTAACCTGAAAGGCAAAAATGCTGATTTTTATGATAATGAATGGAATCAAGGCCATAAAGTACAAATGAGAGCCCCAAATCCAAATGCCACCCTCGCTTCCTCCAGCTGAAGAACTGAAGAGTTCTTGATCCAAATTGTAAATTTTGAGGAGTAAACTGCTCTTGTGTAATTTCAAAGATCATAATACTTGAGAAATGTCACTAACTAAAGAGGAATAAAGAAGAATAGGCTCCCACCAGCCAGAGCAGAGGTAGTTTTGAAATACCTTTCTTTTCCTTGAAGAGGTGATGACTTTGACCTGGCTCTTCTGTGACATTTAAAAGCCCCTATAGTGGAGATCATTTATTGGTACATTAATTGATTTAAATATCCTGTTTTCAAATTCTTTTTCTCTAAGCATTGAAAATAATTTCACATCTGGGTTAAAATGGTAAGATTCGAGACATGGAAAAATCATCTTCATAAATGCAAAATTATAGAGAACTCCCTACACATGTACATTATAAAAGGTGCCCTGAGGGTTACTAATTATAGTGGAGGCTGGGAAGGTTGGCCAGGAGCTGGGAGTGTTGGCCAGGATGTTCAACAGGAAACTCTCCACATGAATTTAATTTTATTAGTCTCCTCTTTTATAAAATTTGTCATAGACAAATTTACCTTAACCTAACCACATGGAAGTATGTTATATACATAAATATAATAAACTGGTAAAAAGCCTTTTCTAAGGACAGAAAATATTTAAATTAACTGACTCTGTATTACTTTTCATTCTGTATAGTAACAGGAACTTGGCCAACAAAGGGTTGATAAGAAAAGATCCTTTGTAAATGTGCCATAAGGAATATTTAAGCATGACTTGTAATTTGCATGGTGACTGTTGACATGTGAGCAAATGCTTTTACAGCATTTTAAAAGAACCCTTAAAGGTTCTTTAAATACTAACACTACTGTTTGTACCATTTTACAAATTCTTTTCATAGATACCGCAAAGGGAAAGTTCCATTTCAGCCTTAAAATAACAGTAACAATAAAATAATAGTAGTAGAAGCTAGTATCACTATGGCAGTTTCTAAATACAAGGATTCTACACTTTGTAAACATCTTTTGGTATTATTGTTGCAACAAATACCAATACTGTATCTACCCCTGTTTTGTAGAGAAGGAAATTGAGTTTGAGAGGCCTGCAATTTATGTCAAATTATTTGGCTCCAAACTAATGGGCTTTTTTTACTGTTTGTAAAATACTCCCTCAAATGGAAGAAATAATACAGAGATTCAATTAACCCATTAGGTTAAATAAGGGAAAGTCAGACCTTGCTGGCGCATTGAAGCAATGCTCATGAAGACCAGATCCTGAAATAACACAGACTCTGCAAATTAAAATGAAGATGAGGGATGCCTGGGTGGCTCAGTGGTTGAGTGTCTGCCTTTGGTCAGGTTGTGACCCCAGGGTCTTGGGATTGAGTCCACATTGGGCTCCCTATAAGGAGCCTGCTTCTCCCTCTGCCTGTTTCTGCCTCTCTCTCTCTCTGTGCCTCTCATAAGTAAATAAATAAAATCTTTAAAAAATAATAAAATGAAGATGAATAACAACTATTTAATAGAGTCAGTATGAGAATTAAGTAATAATGAAGTGCATAGGAGAACCCCCGGAACATAGGAAATGCCATCTGGGTACTTTGGATGGGAGCCTGTGTGTGTTAGCACAGTGCTACTTCTGGAAGCCCATTGGCCGAGTCAGTGGAGCAGCCTGGATAGGCACCAGGGTACAACATCAAGTACTTCCTCAGATCCATAATTCTCCACTTTCTCAGGGTTACCAGACCTCCATATGCTCTGCCTATGAGTGGGGAGCCAACACAGAAATCAGAACCCCGAGCACGGTGCAAGCTGTGGAGGACAGGCCAGCGAGGGAAATCCCAGTGACACCCCCAAACCAGGCTGGGAAAACTGTCAGGGACCTCCCTCCAATTACGGGCCACTGCCCCTCTCAGGACTGACACACTTCCATTTTAAATCCCCCAAGTGCCATTCTTAGAAACTAAGGAACCCTAACTAATTGGACAATAAAAGAAGAGCTTGGTGTAGAGAGGGTGGCGCATTTAATGGAGTTTGCAGAGATTCCGGTTGCACTCCTGCTCTGCCTGGGGCCCGCAGATGCTTCTTCCCCTCGCTGTGCTTATTTTCCCTGCAAGGAAAATGAGAGCCACTCTGCTTGCCCTCTCTCTCTCTCCTCCCGGGTAGTCCTCAGAAGATTAATTGCTATCCGTGATTGCTTTTGGTTTGGTTCAAAGAAATGCAACTACAGAAATGCTGGAGTGAAATGGTTTTTTTCTGTAATTCAGGAGAGATTATCTGTTATAAGTAGAGTGACCGTTCAATTTATCACCCAAACCTAGACATTTTTGAGAATGAAAGGAAGCACTAAGCATAATTAAAATTATGTAAATTTTCTTGGAAGGCAGCTTAGCAATTTCTTGACAAAACTAAACCTATTCTTCCCATACATATGATCCAGCAATTTTGGTGTTTTTTGTATTTACCAAAAGGAGTTAAGAGATTAGGTCCACACAAAAACATGAGCATGGATGTTTACAGCAGCTTTATTCAGAATTGCCAAAACTTGGAAGCAACCAAGACATCCTTCAGTAGGTGAATAAATAAATGAACTGGTACATCCAGACCATGGGATATGATTGAGTGCTAAAAAAAGAAATTAAGAGCTATCAAGCCATGAAAAGCTATGGAGGAAATTTCAATGCATATTACTAAGTTAAAGAAGCTAGTTGGAGTGACGGGAGTAAGAAGCACTGGTTGGTTGCTGATCTGTTTTGAAGGTAGAGAGAACAAAGGTTGCCGACAAGTTTGATATCAGATAAGAGAGAAGGTATTCAAGGATGACACCAAAGTTTTGCCTGAGAAGCTTAAAGAAAGGCAGTCAGGAAGACTGGAAGGAACAGGTCTAAAAGGAGAAATCAGAAACCTGTTTTTAGACATACTTTCGAGATGCCTGTCAGATTATCCATGGGGAGAGGTCAAAGAGGTGGAGTGTCAGGGCGCCTGGGTGGCTCAGTGGTTGAGTGTCTGCCTTTGGCTCAGGGCGTGATCCCGAGATCCTAGGATTGAGTCCCGCATCGGGCTCCCCATAGGGAGCCTACCTCTCCCTCTGCCTATGTCTCTGCCTTTCTCTCATGAATAAATACATAATATCTTTAATTTTATTCGTGAAAGATACAGAGAGAGAGAGAGAGGGGCACAGACATAAGCAGAGGAAGAAGCAGGCTCCCTGCAGGGAACCCAATGTGGGACTCAATACTGGGACTCCAGGATCATGCTCTGAGCCGAAGGCACATAGTTAACTGCTGAGCCATGCAGGCGTCCCCATAAAATCTTTTTTAAAAAAAAGGAGGATTTGATGAAATATACCAAGTGACTGCCGAATTTTATGTAAGGACTCTGGAGATGAAGAACACAGAGCCCTGACCCAGACAAGCAGGTGGGACAGGAAGTTAGTGGTGATCTCCAGAGAGCAGTGGAAGAGCTATTTCAGTTTGTCTGCTCTCTTCAACAATTGGGGGAGGTTGGATCAGGAAAGCTCTAAGCACCTTTCTTATCCTTAAATTCCAGGAATTGGGATATGAGCAAATCCTTTCACCTCCTGATGAGGAAGGCAAAGTCAGCACAGATTTCCCACCTCCTCCAGGGTGTATCACCAAGATATTTTAAAGATGTCAATCCCTAATTAGAATTTTAAATTCGGAGAAATGTGTGCAGGCACTTCAGGTGCAATTAGTGCAGTAGATTAAAATCATTTTGAAGTGACCTCATTCACTTCCCAAAGTATTTAAATTGATTTTTCAATTTTTTGCTCATGTAAGTGGCCAGATGACATACGCATAGCTGGGGAACTACTAGTAGATTTTAATGAAATTACCCTTGTCAACCAAGGCAAAAAGGCAAAAACTATTATAGCATAGCCTTTTACTGCAATAATAATAATAATAATAATAATAGGCTTCATCCCTTCTCAATGGGCTTTCACAGTATTTTCAATAAACCTAGAATGCCCAAGATTCTTCTGTTGTATTTCATCATGACAAGGCAGTCCTCCTCTTTGCTAGGTGGTATTACTAAATAAAATTTTGAAGTTTCTTTATGGAAAGAGAAACTATAAATCCAATCAAAAGACAAGTGATACACTAGGAGAAAATATTTGCAACAGTGTGACAGTCAAAACATTAATATTTTAAAAACCTCCTCTGAATAAGAACAAGATTTGGTAGAAAAATGGGAAGTTCACCGAAAAGAAAATGTAGTGGCTAATAAGCTTATGAAAAAGAGGCCGCCTCATTAGTTGTCAGGGTAACTCAAAGCATCACCTGAGATTGGTGAAAATGGGATATATTATTATATTATTAAAACATCTGTGGGGCAGCCCGGGTGGCTCAGCGGTTTAGCACTGCCTTCAGCCCAGGGTGTGATCCTGGAGGCTCCGGGATCGAGTCACGCGTTGGGCTCCCTGCGTGGAGCCTGCTTCTCCCTCTGCCTATGTCTCTGCCTCTCTCTCACTCTCTCTCTCTCTCTCTCTCATGAATAAATAAAATCTTTAAAAAAAAATAAAATAAAACATCTGTTGGGAGAGCTCACCTGTGTCATGATTCATTGTGGAGCAACACCTGTGGAGCTCTCCTTACCCTTCATTCCCTCCTCTCCAGAAGAACTATTGCATGAATTTGGGAAAGGAATCTGAGTATGTTGGATTGGTACCATCTTCTTGGTCCTCTTTTCCAGCTCTGCCTGCCTGCAGTGAACATTCATTCCTTTGTGCTCCTAGTCTTATGGTTGGCTTCCTGGGTAGGCTTGACACCTGTGAAGGACACCTGTGGTTTGCCAATGTTCTAGTGACTAGGAGGGGTCCGTATATCTAATGCAGAGGTAAAGCATTAGACAATTGGGCTAAAAATATAAAGGCAGATCATCCAATCCAGCTTTTCAGATGGTATTTTTAAATCTCCATTTGTGTGGCTTCTGTATACATCCCTGTTGGTTCAAAACTTGGGAAGGGAGGAATGTTTACTGTTTCCTGCCTGCTCTCTTCCTCTGAAAAAAGAAAGAAGGAAGGAAGGAAGGTAGGAAGGGAAGGAGAAATAAGTCAATCCATGGCTGCATGTGGAAAAAATAGGAACTCCTTGGAGTTGAAAGGGAATTACTAAGATTTGGGGGAAGATACCTGGCAGTATCTGTTAAAATTTGAACATGTATTAGTTTGGATGATTTGGTGTCTGGCATTTGCTTCAACATAATCCAAGAAGGTACAAGTGGGTAGGGGTATGAATGCATCAAGACTGGCCTTTACTATGTCTGCAAGTTTTTGCCCCCTCTCTATCAAATTAAGAGAATAAGTATGCTCTTCTCTCTAGTTTTCCATATGTTCAAAATTTTCCATAGTAAAAAGTTGTTTTATAATGTGCATTACTTTCAACTAGCAATCTACTTTTGGGAATTTATTCCATAGAAATAACAGTATCAGGCCATATGGATATATATTTATGAGACTATTTATTAATACATGGTGTAGAAAAAATATGGAAATAACCTAATGGCCATCAATAAGAAGTGAGTTGTGTAAACTATTAGTATATGTTGACATTATTAAACAGAGTAAATTAGGGAAACCATTATAAGCAACATCAAGGAAAACTCACACCATCTACCTAATCCTTTATTCTTATATATGAACAGATAGAAATCACCAAAAGTTGAGGAAGGGTGGGGGGTGGGGAGGGACTAGCAGCATAAAAGAAAAGATGGCCAAAATAAACAGAAAAACTGACTGTAGAGGAAGCAAAGATAATCCAAAAAACTTCAAACACAAAACAGCTCTCATTAGTATGCTCAGAGAGATCCAAGAGCTCATTATATCCATTTTAAAATATTAAATCAGATAATATTAAAAAACCAGATAATATAAAAGGAAAAAGCTTTTAGAGATTAACGACAGGCTGTCCAAAATTTCAGTAGAAGGGCCTGGGGAAAAATTTGATGAGGATGATTAATAGAACATAGAGCAAAAGGAGAAATGGAAATAGTAGAGGAAAAAAAAAGAGAAGTAGAGGACCAATCCAAAAACTCTAATAGAGCCACTCTAAAAAATAATATGGAGGTGCCTCAAAAAATCAAAAATATAAATATCATACGGTTCAAAAATTCCTCTTCTGGGTATTTCTCCAAAGGAAATGAAAACAGGCTCTTGTAGAGACACCTGCACCCCCGTGCTTATTGCAGCATTATTCACAGTAGCCAAGACATAGGAACAACCTAATGTCTGTCAGTGGATGAATGGATCAAGAAGGTGTCACACACACACACACACACATACACACACACAGTGGAGTATTATTCAGCCATGAGTAAGAAAGAAATCCAGTCATTTGTGACAACATGGCTGGACCATGAGGACACTATGCTCAGTAAAATAAGTCAGAGAAAGACGAATACTGTATGGTATCACTTGTATGTAGAATCTAAAAACAAAAACCTGAACTCCTAGAAATGAACAGTGGTTACCAGATGCTGGTGGGGGGTGTTGGGGAGAGGTGTTGTTCAGAAGGAACAAACTTGCAGTTATAAGATGAATAAGTTCTGAGGATCTAATGTGTAGCATAGTGATTATAGTTCATAACACTACATGATATACTTGAAAGTTACCAAAGGAGTAGATCTGAAATCTTATCACCACAAAACGGAAATAGTAACTATGTGATGTGATGGAGGTATTAACCAACACCATGGTCGGGATCATTTTGCAATGGTGGAAGTGTAACAAATCACGCATCCCATACCTTAAACTTACACGTCGTTATATGTTGATTATATATCAATAAAGCTGGAAAAATGAAAAAAAAAAAACCCAACATCTGACCAATAGAAAGTAAAACCAGAGAAAATGGCAGGGGCAACGGGGAAGAAATTATCAAGGAAATAGTAGAGCATTCCCCCAAAGCTTCAGAAAGACACAGATCTTCAGATTAAAATGACCTATTAAGAGCCAAGGACAGTGATTTTTTAAAAAATGTAAAGCCTCATCCTCCAAAAATTTCCAAACACTAAGAATAAGAACAATATGTTGAAAGATACCAGAGAGGAAAAAAATGACAAGAGGGTATCAGTTAGGCCAACCAGACTGCTCATCAGCATCACTGAATGCTGGAAACTCACTGCTGAGCATGGTCCTCAGGCTAGTAGCAGGATCATCATCCAAGGGTTTATTAGAAATGCAGAACCTCAGATCCCAGTGAGACCCATGAATCAGAATCTGCATTTTTTAAAGATTTACTTATTTGAGAGAACAAGGGAAAAGGAGAAAGACAATCTCAAGCAGTCTCCCCCTCAGCATGGAGCCTGAGGTAGGGCCCCGATCTCATGACCCGGAGATCACGACCTGAGCTGAAATCAAGGGTAAGATGCTTACCTGACTGCACCACCCAGGTGCTCCCAGAATCTGCATTTTAACAAGATCTCATGAACAGGCTAGAATGCAAAGGGTGATGACTTCATAATATGAGGGAAAAAAATTATTAGGACCCTAGAATTCTATGTCCAATGATCAGTTGAGTGTAAAGAGCAGAAATAAAGCACTTCAAGGCAAAATACAAAATATAAAAACTTTACCATATTCTGGTGAGTGATATGGATAATGAGGGAGGCTGTCATATGTGGGGGCAGGGAGTTTTGGGGGAATCTCATTACCTCATTCTCAATTTTATTGTAGAGCTAAAACTACTCTTAAAAGGCCTTTTCTTTAAGAGGCTAATATTTAAAATTACAAATATAATCAAGAAAAATATAATTATTAAACGTTGGGAAGCAGAAGGAAAAAATATTAAGTAAGCTAAATTCTCACCCTTTCATCATCTTTCATGGCAGGATGTCAATAGATATCGCCTAAATTAAGTCAGTAAATTGTAACATATTAGGCAGAGTTCTGGAGGTAACCCACAGAACTAAAACCGGAAATAGTACTTTTTTTCTCCCATTACTCAGTAATTCTTTTTTAAAGTTGAGATTTAATGACTTGTTTTGAGGCCCCACTGAAATAGCCCTGTGCACTGGTTGATTAGAATAACATAAGCAAATTCCAAAATTTTACTGTAGTAACACATTGGAAGTTAGTTTACTAACAGTGGCGATCCAATGCAGGTTGTTTCTGGGCAGTAGGCAGGTGTCTTCCTACTCAGTTCAGGAATTCAGACCACTTCCTTCTTGTGATTCTGTTACCTAACAGGTCTCAGACTTTTCTGTATTTAACCAGTTGATGAAGAAGGAGTGCATGAAAAAGGCAATCTCACAGGGCACCCGGGTGGCTCGGTCGGTTAAGCATCTGCCTTTGGCTCAGTTCATGATCCCAGGTCCTAGGATGGAGTCCCTCAGCTCCCTGCTGAGCAGGGAGCCTGCTCCTTCCTCTCCCTCTGCCTTTCCCCCTGCTTGTGCTCATACTCTCCCTCTCTGTCAAATAAATTTAAAAAATCTTTAAGGCAAAAACAAAAAGAAAGAAAAAGGCAATCTCATGTCTTTGGTGAGCTGGCCCAGAAAGGTCCTCCACACTTCCACCTTCATTCTCTCAGAGAGAACCTCCATATATCTAGTCATGGCCCCATCTAGATTATATGGAGGGCTTACCAATGTGGCTCTTGGCGATAGTTCAACACGATGGAGAGTGAGCTTGAGTTTTTGGTGGCAACACACCATTTCTGCCACACTTGGTATTCAGTGGCCATGTATAAATGGCAGGTACCACTTGCTCTCTCAGAAAGGACATGCGGATTCTGGACACTGGAAAGCCAAGTGTATTGGAGGGTAGAAAGGATGGTGTGTTGAGTACATTTGCTTTGGGCTGTTGGAATATTTTTAATCCTTTTCCCTTGCTCCGACACTGTTTAGCCAAGCATCTTTTTGTAATTATTTTCTTTCACTTAGTAGATCTGTCTCTTGTAACTGGATGGCATGTGAAGAGAAACTAAGCAAGGGGCTTCTCTCCAGGGCTAGCTTAACACGCGTGACGTCGAAGGAGCCATGTAACCTCTCTACTCCCTGGTATCCCGAACTATAAAATAAGGAGCTTGGGCTTTGCCAATTCTGTCAGTTCAGAATTTTTGCTACTTTGTAATTCTGTTCATCCATGAGCTGATAATGTGGGATTTCTGGAATGCAGGCTTCAATGACCCGCACTGAAAGTTCTCATATAAGTATAGTACCTCTGGAAGTTCCCTTTACCACTCCCACCCCTGCAATCTACCCACAAAGACATCACTCACAATAGTGAGGCTCAAAGAAAAACAGAGGTTGAGTGCCAGCATGGCAGCAAGAAACCTGACACGTGGTGAGAAATTTCCATCAGTAACAGAAGAGAAAGGTTTTATGGGACTCAGCTCACCAGCCCTACCTCAAAGCCCTCCCCAACAAGGAAGAGAGATGAGTTTTCCCAGGCCCTTACAGTTCAGAAAGCAGTCACCATCCCATAAGGTAGGAAAAACGGGTTATTTTCTTTACATGTGTAGGTCTTTTAAAAATAGGTTCATGAGGGATCCCTGGGTGGCACAGCAGTTTAGCGCCTGCCTTTGGTCCAGGGCGCGATCCTGGAGACCCGGGATCGAATCCCATGTCGGGCTCCCGGTGCATGGAGCCTGCTTCTCCCTCTGCCTGTGTCTCTGCCTCTCTCTCTCTCTCTCTCTCTCTCTCTCTGTGTGTGTGTGTGTGTGACTATCATAAATAAATAAAAATTAAAAAAAAATAGGTTCATGGTCCAAACATCAAAAAGTATGAAGAGGCACACAATGAGAAGTTTCTATTCTATCCCAGTCCCCATCCGCCCTGTTCTCATTCCTCACCCCTACTCCCTCCAAAAGAAATAGCTAATGATACTACCTTTTTGTCATTACAGAGATTTTTTTATATGTATTCTTTTCCTTCCTCCTCTACATAGATGATGATATTCATCATACACCTTTCTGAGCTTGCTTTAATTTAACATCAGGGGGTTCTTTCTATTATCTGTGCATAAAGATCGCCCTCTTTGTGTTTTGTAGAATTCTCTCTATAACTTTTTTTTAAAGATTTTTTTTATTTATTCATGAGAGACAGAGAGAGAGAGGCAGAGATACAGGCAGAGGGAGAAGCAGGCTCCCTGTGTGCAGCCCGATGCAGGACTCGATCCCAGAACCTTGAGATCACGCCATAAGCCAGAGACAGATGCTCAACCTCTGAGCCACCCAGACATTCCCTCCCTCTTCTACCAACTTTCTAATGATGGACATTTTAGTTGTTTCCAGTCTTTTATGAACACAAACTATGCTTTAGCAATTGAAATAGAATTGTACGTAAGTCATTTCACATACTTGTGCATGAATGCAATGTGTAAATTTCTCAGAGGGGTGATTTTGATAGATGCTTTCAAATTACCCTTCGTTGACCCACTGTATAGAAGAGGAAGGGTGGTGAGAATTTATGATTACAGACTGTCAACAGCTTGCCTGCCCACAGGTGTGCTCTTCCTGAGTTGGAGCTGGATGGCTGTGAGTAGCACAAGGTCAGGGAGATTTCGTTTTGTAAGCTAAAGCGGGCTGCTGTGAGGTAGGCGAGCAGAACAACTCAACAGCTCACTGGAGTGCAAGCTGAAAGAATGGGGCTTAGCTGTGGTGCTGGGAAGTCACCAGGGCAGATGTGAGCTGAGTGCTACAACATCTGAGCAGGCACTTTGCAAGCCAGGAGCCTGGGGTGCGATACAGGCTTGGTTAGAGGCTCCAGAAACAGCCCATACACACACATCGCAGGGTGGCTTTTGAGGCAGGAAGTGATTCCTTGTGCCAGTCAGGTTCCTGCCACCCACACCTGGACTCTTGGGTCTTAGAATCAGGACAGTGATGGGACAGTGGCAGAGATGTGGCCAACCCACATGTCACTTAAGCTTCAGTGAGGGGTGATGGGTTAGTTTTGTTAAAGTGGAGCAGCCCTGCTGGATAATTTTAAGTCATGAAATATTTATATATTCATATCTGATAGATTATTTTTATATATTTACATTATATTTCTATATTTTATGTAATATATGTTTATATTATATTTACATATTTATAGATCTATACTTTTTATTATGTGATACTTTTACCTATATGATATATATTTTTATAAATAATGGAATATATATTTTTTTTCATGTATATTTTAGAGCAGTTTTAGGTTCCCAGCAAAATTTAGTGGAAAGTACAGATATTTTTCCCTATAGCCCCTGTTTCAAACATACATAGTCTCCCCAGCTTTCAATACTCCACACCAGATTGGTTCACTTATTACAGCCAGTGAAGCTACATCAACACACCATTGTCATCCCGAGTCCATAATTGACAAGTATGTATTTTATTCCATTCTTCATGCTACCTTAACTCATTTAATCCTCCAATGACTTTATGAAGTAGATGCTACTAATCCCCCCATTTAGAGAAGAGGAAACTGAGGCAGAGTAAGGTTAAGTGACTTGCTCAAGGTCATATAACTAGTGAGTGCTGGAACTGAATTTGAACCTAGGCTGTCTCACTCAAGGTATGTTCTTAACCAGTATGCCCTGCTGCCTCTGACTCGATTCCCCAGCTCCTGGGATTCTCTTTCCCCTTCTCACCTGCCCCCGCCAGGTGAGAGAAAAGGATTCTCTTTGTTCTTACCTTGCCTGGCTTCTCCAGAGCCTCATTGCCTGTTTGTGGAATCTTTGAGCAACTTATGCTATTCTCTGTAAGCAGGGGCCCCACGTGCTAAAAAGCAGGAGCCAGTGGGTTAGTGTGGCCATGAGCCTGAGTGGGGCAAGGGAGGGCAAGGCTGGGAGTGATGAAGATGGAAAAGGAGCAGGTGCAGCCACACTGGACCTGCAGCCAAAAAAAATCTCAGATTAAAGGACAGTGGTAAAGATTAAGAGAGAAGAGTATGGGACACTGATGACCAGGCACTCTAGAACACAGTTCTGGGTCACAGCAACAAGTAGCCTTTTCACTCATTCATTTATTTGTTACTCATAACCTCCTGTTTTTTGGAAGGAAAATTCTGATAACTGGAGAACAGAGTGATGGAGGAGACTGATGGTCTACACTTTTGGAAGAGTTTGAATGTGGCTAAATTGTTCTGCAAAAGAAAAGGAGTGAGTTTGGGAAGCTCAGAAGTTAAATGTAGAACTATACTATCCAATATCAGGGATCCCTGGGTGGCGCAGCGGTTTGGCGCCTGCCTTTGGCCCAGGGCGCGATCCTGGAGACCCGGGATCGAATCCCAATACGGTAGCCACCAGCCACATGTGGTTATGGAAATGTGGCTAGTCCTAATCGAGATGTGCTGTGAGTGTAGAATTCACCTTGGATTTTGATGACTTAGTAGGAAAAAAGAAGGTAGAATGTCTCAGTAGTAATTGTTTATATTGATCATATGTTGAAATGATAATATTTCAGGTTTGCTAGGTAAAATAAGATATATTATTAAAGTTAATTTTACTTTCTTTACCTTTTTCAATGTGACTGTAGACATTTTTAAATTACATGTGTGGTTCACATTATATTTCTACTGGACTTTGATGATCCAGGGACAAGAACCATAAAGACTCAGGACTACAGAGGAAGGTTTGTGAAAGAGGGAAGCCCTGAGGTTGATGGCTGAAAAGGAAGATGTGGGAATGTTAAACAATAAGTTTCTGAGGAAAGGGTGAGGAGTGGAGTATGTGATATAATCTTTTACCTCCATCCTCTTTATAAAATCTTCAGTAAAATCAATACTTTTATTTATTTATTTATTTATTTATTTATTTATTTATTTATTTATTTATTTATTTTAGAGAGAGAGTGTGTGCACACGAAGGGTAGGCAGGAGCAAAGAGAGAGAAGGAGAGAGAATCCTAAGCAGGCTCCATGCTCAACATGGAGCCTGATGTGGTGCTTGATCTCATGACCCTGAGATCATGACCTAAGCCAAAATCGAGTCAGACGCTTAACCAACTGAACCACCCAGGTGCCCCCCAACACCATTTTCTAATAAAGGAAATTAAAAAATAATTTCCTTTGGAGAAGCTCATGTCTTCCCTCAAGGTGACCAGAAGGCTCTGGATACCAGAAAACCATGTTTGAATTTCACTGTCTGTATTTGGGGCCTAAATGAAATTAGTTGATTAGAAGAAGAGTATAGGAAATGGGTACCTTACCTCTTCACATTCTAGTCAACTTGTCCAATGAACTCAAAGAGTTTCTAGGTAATCCATGAATCATCCTGAAGAGAAAATAGCTTTCTTCTTTTCCTACGTTGTTTCTTTCCCTGTTAACTTTTTGCTAACGTGACTGATTGAGAGAGTTGATTGTCATGGGAGGCTTTGAATCAATATGGAATTTCTGGCTCATCAAATCCAAATTCAAGTCATTACCAGCATTACTACCTAATAGTTGCTTAATGGATTTTGTGCTTTGGGAGTTGTGAAGCTGAGTGTCAGAGAGCAAACCTTTCTGGATACACTGTTTTTAATCATCTACTGTAGCCCAAGCATATCAGATTTCAGGTATAGCTGAAGAAAAATATTTGAAGACTATGGCCAGCACACCCTAGGCTGCTTTTGTGACCTGTGAACAAAATAAAAAAGAAGCTTGGAAACAATAACTTAATCCAAAGCTTCATAATTAGGGTCATGGTTGACGTTTCTGTTGTGAATTTGGGAAAGGAAAATGCTAGAGGAAGCTACAGAAAACTTGAGGGAATAGAGAGAAGCAAGTTAACTGACTTTCTAATGAGCCAAATAATTGTAAAAGTTGCAGTACATTTGAGGTGATGTGATCTCAAAGGGAAGACTCCATTCTACTGAATGACTGTTCAGTTCATCCTTAGACTGATATTCCTGTTTCCATGTCCTTTTGCAGTATGAAGTAATGGGCCTCTGAAAACTAACATAGCTGAACTGATTTTAGAGACTTACTATCTTTAAAACCATAGTGCTGAGTATGCATGGCTTTCTGTATAATAACAGAAGTATCAGGACAGTGATCCAGATTGGGTTATAACTGGTGATTTAATACCCCTGAACTAAGTATTGTTGCGACAGAGATAATAAATGGAGTGGGGGGGAGGTAAAGAAAGGAAGTTATATTGGTGCATAAAAAAGGAGATTGTAACAGAAAAAATTCTAAGTCTGTTAAGCCTTCAATTCATATGGATTATGCAGATATGTTTGATTTTGTACCAGGTACATTTCACGAAAATTCAGATAGACTTTTAATTGGCTTTGATTTCCAGAGAATGTTCCTTGAGTTTTCTATAAAATTTGCTAGATTTCCCCTCTGAATTTCTGTGATTGCCTTAAGCTTAGTTCATGTGTTTTTATTGAAATAAGAATGATAAATTTATAATTTGATTGTTAAAATGCTAGACAAAGAGCCAGACAATAGGAAGTCTGCATAAATTCCAAATTTTCTCTTCAATCCAAGGCTGGGTTGTGATCAGAGCTTTGAGGTTGGCACTACTGAATCAATCCAAGTAGATGAATTAATTTTCCTGCCCAGTTAGTGTTAGCCACAATTACACAGATTTCAAGGTAGATGAAAGTAATGAAACTGATTTTGCAGTAATCACACAAGAATGCATTCATTCAAATAGCCTCTGTCCCTCTGGTTATCTGCAAAGTTAAAAGCTTATGGTAAAGGTGTGGCCATTGGCCAAACGGTTTTTAAAGCCCTCTTTTGGAATTGACTTCAGAGCTTGAACCAGAGTCTTTTTAATAATCTTGGCTGCTTCATATCTTCATCCTTTAGGGATAGATTTGATGTCTGGAGAACATCAAATGACATTCACAGCCAAATCTGGTAAATAAGGTGGATGATAAATCTGGATGATACCCTTTGAGGTCAGAAATCAAATATAACTAAATATGACTATAGAATATTGAAAATGATTTGCTGGTAGCTTCAAAACCCTTAAATTAACTTTGAAATCAATTCCAATATAGGACTGGCCAAAGTGTTTTGAACAAAGGCAGTGAGTGCCCTTGGAACATGTAAGTATAGAGTCTGCCAAGGTGACTGTTCTAAAAGGGATTACACCAATTTAGATGTTTGTTTAAAAAAATCAATCACATCACTTTATAGGCTCTGTGAAATGTAATAAGGAAAACATGAATGGTGAGATCCAGATGAATCTCCCTCCAACCCTTTCAGATCTGAGTGACCTTGGACAAGTTACTTAAGCTCTCTGTGTTTCTGTTTCAAAATTAGCAATTGGAGGGATCCCTGGGTGGCGCAGCGGTTTGGCGCCAGGGCGCCTTTGGCCCAGGGCGCGATCCTGGAGACCCGGGATCGAATCCCACATCGGGCTCCCGGTGCATGGAGCCTGCTTCTCCCTCTGCCTGTGTCTCTGCCTCTCTCTCTCTCTCTGTGACTATCATAAAAAAAAAAAAAAAAAAAAAAATTAGCAATCGGAGACAGTAATTCCCACTGGGACTGTTGTGAGGATTAAAGCATAGTGTGTAAAGCACCACATATATTGGCCTACACACTATAGGGTTTGTGATTATTTGGTGGATTTATTTATGCTCAGCCTTATTTCAAGATGATTAAAAGTGGCCTACATGCTTATTTCCCATTCCTACGTGGACTTATTTGGGAAAGAGTAATAAGAAATGTACCGTGTGCTCAAGGCATTTATAGCAGCATTAGTTGTTTTAATCTTTTCTTTTTAAAAACTATGTATTGATCTCTTAAATACTCATTATGGTGTGTGCAGAAAATGCACTGATGAAGATCAAGTAGCTCTTACAATGTATCAGACACTTTTGTGTTTTATATATATTAACTTGTATCATCCAATAACCCTGTGATGTAGGTACTATTACTATCCCCAATTTAAAAATGATAAAACTGGAGCATTTGCTGTACATCATCCAAAGTCCAAAAAAGTCATGATGTATCCCTAGTAAATGATGTAACCAAGATGCATTGAGGCAGCCTGTCACCCACACCTGTCCCATTAACCACTGTAATATCTCCTTAAGTGTATGGATGATGAAATGATCCCTTAGAGATAACTTTGATATTTGAAGAATATCAAGTAACCATTCATAGCCAACTCTTGTAAATAAAGTGAGGGATAATCCTTTGATTGCAAAAATCAAATATGACTTAATATTAGAATAGAATATTGCGAACAATTTGCTGGTAGTTTCAAATCTCAGAAATTAACTTTGAAAGCTGTTCCAACAAAGGAGTTGGCTAAAGTATTTTGAGCAAAGGCAGTGGCCTTGAGACATGTAAGTATACAGCCTACCAAGGACCAGAACCCACCCATGTAAGTTGGGCAGGTGCTGGAAGGCAAGTTCAGCTCCATGTGTGGATGAAAGTTTAGTCTGGCAGGCATTCCACCATCCCTAAGGGGCTCAGCAACCATTAACAAGTGGCCATCTAAATAACACCATTGGCATTCTTGACCTAGAAAATGGGGTATCCACTGCCAACATTAGGATAGTCTATATACAGGGGAAGAAACCAAATCACTGGATGGAATATCCAAGGCCAGATCCTAATTCTTGAGTGAGGGGCAAAGCTAGATCTAAAATTAGGATTGGATAGAGACTGGGAGCAAGCAGAGCCTCCAGTTGACAGACTAGGGCAATAGGGGAAGGTCAAGTGGCCTCTGTCCTTGGGAAAGGAGAGAGGTGGAGGCCAAGACCCAGATGGGCATGCAGGCAGACAAGCAGGATTTTATGCCCTTTCTGCTTCCTCTGTGTATTTCCCATGTCAATTCCCTGATCCCATGTAGACTTTGGAGAAGGAATGCAGTGGGGCTGAGAAAACATAGCAGAGCCTGGTATAGAATTTCCCATTAGGGTACCACCTTCATGATGTTTACTATCACCATACAATTTATTGTTGTACATCAGTCTTTAAATAATTTCTTTTTTGTCGGCTACCAACATGGATATCACATGTTTGGTATCAGAGTCCCAGCAGGAAATAGATAGGCACTCAAATTAGATAAATGCAGAGAGGCAGAGTTGAATAGAGGGACCCCGCCACCCCTACAACCCATAAGTATAAAGGGAAGAGGAAGGGAGCCAACTTGGGAAGCCATTTGGGTCGGGCGACCTGCAAGGGAAACTGAAGATGTCCAGCCCACATGTCTTCCTCAAAGTAGGACAGGGTCAAGGACACAGCCCTGAGTTCCAGCCACAGAGACCTCACTGTGGCTGACATCCGGCCATTCAGCAACACTCCTTGGGTTCAAGTACGCAACTCACTCTGAAATCATTACCAATGCTGTCAAGGCCAGATTCACAATTTCACAAGGATAACAAGGGAAATAAAATATTTCACTGAAGAAAGACACTCTGTGTAAGGAGGCTTTTCCTGACCATTTGAGCCTATTTAAACTGGAAATGATTTTAGGAAGGAGAAATGTGTGTTCTATATCCATCTTAGCTCCTAGTATCATTATGTTTAATTTCCAAGCGAATCAAAGGAAATTGAGCTTAAATGGACTCTTTTTTTTTTTTTTTAATTTCTGTCTTCTGCTACCCTTGTGGATAGACACATTGAGTTTAGAAAGCTGATGATTTGCATGGGGTCCTTGATGTCCTTTGGATTCTCACTCATAGGAGAAAACATATTTATAGAGTAAGGATGATGGATAAGAATACCTGGGCATTCTTATTCTGCGACCTTTTTTTTAAAATGAGAACCACTAATCTCCCAGCCTGTGTAGATGGCATGTCTATGTGCATGCACAAATGTGTGTGCATGCAGCATTGAGGGCACAATCCAGTTTGGCAACCCCAATGCCTCTTTGGCAGCCCTTCCAGTAGCTTGGCAGCAGACATCATGTTGACTGGAAATATATGTGTGCAGATGAATTAGGACAAGCTATAGTCCAAAGAAATAGGACTTTCCTTCCAACTTTGGCAGGAGACAATGAACATTTCTTAAGTCCACAGGAGTTACTTGTACTTCTTAAATATACACATAAATATAAAAACATATGTATGGAATTGTATTGTTCTTTCTAGTGTTTTCAGGGGAGCGGATGGCTAGCACAGTCGGTCTTATTTTGTTGCCACTTTTCTGCCCTCCACCTTCATGTGTTTTCCCCACACCAGCATCACTCCCCAAATACCTTCCATGTTAACAACCTGATAAGATTTCTTTTGTTCTTTTTCACATTGCCTTGTGTCTTCAGTTAGACCTGTTTTCTAAGACTACTTTTGCACATGTTAAAAGGAACAATCTATTGGAATTTCTTATCAATGACTACTTCAGGACAGAAGCTGGGGCTTCTGTCATTTACAAAAAGTCATTTACAGCCTCCCCTTCCATTAATCCCAAACCATCATGAGTCTCAGCTAACATTATGAGATCCCTGGATTCAGCTGCTGAATTGTAAGATGCTCTATTTATACATGGTGCATTCCAGTGGAGTTCCTTTTCCAGCCGGCTGTAGAACATTCTAGAACTAGGGGCCAGAAAGGTACCTGTGCTTCACTATCGGCAGCCCAGATTCCCTCACTCCTGCAGCCAGGACACCACAGTGCCTGCTCCTCATGTCGTGTAGGAGTTCCTGCAGTGGAAGCTGTCTTGCCTCTGTCTTCCAGCTCACACAACACTTTTGTAGAGGGGGAGGGATTTTCTTCTTCAACCAGCTACTCCTCCTCCCTTTGCCCCAGACTCCAGAGGCGCAGAGGTCCAAATGAAGGCCACTGATTGGATGAAGGCCCTCTTCTCCCAGGCCTTAGTTCCTAGGATGCTTATGAGCTCATGAAATCTAGAACAGCAGCACTCATATGGTTCACAAAGAGGATGCAGTTGTGGTTGCTGGTTTAACTCTAAGCTCCTTTTGTAGTTTGAACCTATTTCTATTTTGAATGTATCAGCAGGTATTATAATCAAGCCCTGCCCTTGAAGGCTGGGAACATGCTTCAGACACTCTTGAATGCCCCTTGCCTTTGCATGGTACCTGGTACATGTCTCATAAATGCCACCTGGATTGATACACCCAAACATAGGAAAATATTGAATCACTAGCATTCTTTGGGCATTTGAAACATCAGAAGGTGGAGGAGGTGCATGGATGGATGAGGGTGGCAAAAATTTGAGATGGAAAGAAGAAATGAGTTCTCCAAAGGCTGAGCATGTGAACAGCTAGGAGGCCCCAAATGTTGAGGGGTAAATAGACTCTTTTCCTTTTTAATTACTAAAAATTCATTGACTACCAACTGGGCATGCTCTGTTTTTGGCACTGGAGAATCATAGATAAATGACAGGTCCTCTTTTCCTGGGTACTTCATATTTATAAAAAACTGTGGCTTTGTGTGACAGGTGCTATAATATAAATTATGCATATTTAATACATATACATATATATATAATAATGAAGTAGGGACAAAGTGAGAAGTCAATTAAGCCTTGTAACTCCCCTGATTAAAACCACCTAGTAGCCTACCAATGCACTTGAGATAAAATCCAAATTCCACCATGATGTACCAGGCCCAGCCTTGCCAGTGCTTCCCATTTCCTCATCCATATCTCCCTCCGCACCATCCCTTTCTCACTAACAAACATGGCTTCTGCCCTTGAGCAGAGCAAGTACCTTATTGCCTTATGGGCCTGCCTTCAGATTTTTATGCGGCCACTCCTTATCCTTCAGACCCCAGCTCAAACATCACCTCCTCTGGCCACTATCTGCATAATCCCCTCTTCTTGGTCACTTGCTGTGCCTTTACCATTGGATTTTCTTCATAAGACATTTCACTATTTGAATCTGTCTTGTTTGTCTATTAACCTGGTCACTGTCTGTTCACCTGTCCTTTCTTTTCACCTCCCTTTCCTTCCCCCCACCTCATGGACCAGAATGGAGGCTTCAAGAATCAGAGAAGCCCATCTTCCTTGGTCACTGCTCTGCTGCAGTGCATAGAACATTGCCTGGAGGCTGGCACGTAAGACAGTCCTCAAGTGTGAACTTCCTCTGGGGGAGAAAAGAAAGAGTCACCAAAATGTAGGTGAAAAATATGCTGAGAATAGGGAAGGCAGTTTGGGTCAGCGCTGGAGGTGTTAGAACATGGGGTGCAGGGGAAGTGTGGCAGTGGGGCTGGTGGAGTGATGTGGCTCCTGGGCTCTGTTTGCAGGGAGTAGGACTTAGGAACCCAGATAGAGCTGGATAGCAGGTGTCAGATGTGAGTCCCACCAACTCCATTGCCTGTGAGACCAGCGCGATCACCCAGCTCAACTGTGCCTCCATTTCCTCAGTTTTAAAGGAGCTGATAATTCTCTCCAGGAAGAGAGTAGAAGAGTACTCTCTTCATCAGCTAGCATGAGGATTTAATGCATTGCTGTGTCGAAAATGCCTAGTAGTGTCTGGTATGGTTAGCTAAGCATTTATACTATGCACGAGAGGGGAATCATTGAAGAGTTTAAGAAATAGGGCTATCAGCTTCAGATTTGTATTTTGGAAAGATTATCTGGCTAGAAGTGGGAAGGATGGATTTGTGAGGACTGAGAAATTAGTCAAGGAAACAATTGTGTAGGCAAGACAGACCAAAACAAGGCAATGGCAAGGAGGGAGATGTAGGAGGTATTAAGACAATGGACTTGGTCATCAGTTTGGGCAAGGAGGTGAGGAAAAGAGACCAGTCAGTGATGATTCCTGGGTCTGAGCTCAAGCAACTGGGTGCTGGGGATGCCTTGACCCATACAGGGAATACAGGAGGGGGCCAGGTTTGGGAGCTGGGTGGGGAGGGCGGGCGGGGTGGCATGGTTTGTTCCCTTGTGGCAGGTTGAGTTTGAGTGCTGGGTGAACTCTGACTCCAGGTGGAGCCACCCTGAAAGAAAACCCCTACATCCTCCTGCATCCAAATACGATGCTAAGACGCTTAACATCTGGTCCTTAACAAATATCAGTGCTTAATAGTTCATGTTCATAATCTTTGCTTTTAAAGCAAATTCCGTAAGAAATGTCTTTGTTTGTATTTTGAGTTTTTCCCTTTAGATTTCTTTTTTTAAGATTTTATTTATTTATTCATGAGACACACAGAAAGAGAGGCAGCGACACAGGCAGAGGGAGAAGCAGGCTCCCTCTGCAGGGAGCCTGATGTGGGACTTGATCCCAGGACCCCGGGATCACAACCTGAGCCAAAGGCAGATGCTCAACCACTGAGGCACACAGGTGTCCTCATGGGCTTCTTATAACTTCCTTTACCATGATTAAGTGTATGTACATGCTCGGAAATCCCATCTCCTTTGAATCAATAGGCATTCGATGAGAGGGCACTGTCTCTTGGTCAAACAGCAATTTTAACCCAGAATAAATAAAACTTTTTTAGAGAGAGAGTGCACGCCAGCACCACTGTGCAAGGGAGTGAGGGTAGGGGTGAGGGGAAGGGGCAGAGAGAGAATGTTAAGCAGGCTCCATACCCCTGAAATCATGACCTGAACCGAAATCAAGAAACAGATACTTAACTGACTGAGCCACACAGGCACCCCTAAACGAAAACTTTTTCCTAGATGTGTTGGGAGATTGTCATCAATAAAATCTACCTTCACTGTAGATAGTGTTTTGGTCAATTCTGCACATGCTTATCATGAATTGTCGGCCATTCCCATGCTTTGGATGCTTATTGTTGTATTGCTAGCACTGACCACACACAGCTGAGGTATCTCAGGGTAATGGTATCCAGAAAAGTGTTTGGTATGTTCAGTATCCCTCTCTGTGAACATTTGATTTGTGTCCATCAGACTGAGATGTGTACATTAGTTTTTAATTTGTTGTCTTTTCCAGAGAGGCCTCATAAAGGAAATGTGGGTAGACCGTTCTCTTCCATGTGCTATATTGAATTGAATATTTGTTCCATGATCCACTGGAGGCCACTTAGCCAGGGGGACCTTGGCACCAATACTTGCCTCTTCTGTTCAAACCATCAACTATTCATCAAAGTCTGAATGGAGCCTCATTACTTGCTTTTGGAAAACTTTCTTATGCATAGTAAGAGTCATTGTTCTCAAGGGTTAATGAGAGGAGGCCACAATTTTTCAAAGGAGACGAGGTCTCATTTGTATGAAGTGGGACTCTTGTCAAGGAGGAAAGCCATAGGATTGTCCATCTCTAGTAAACCATAATCGTGTCAGTGTGTCAGTCGGCAGTGGGGGGATGGGGGTGGATCCACCAAAGAATGGGGGAAAGATAATCTTTCTGATTGAAGGTGGACTTGGTAGCTCCAAAAGGCCCTCCTTTACTACTGGGATTGTCATTGTGCTTGAAGGAAATTGCTGTGGTTGTGGGGAGCTGAGTAGAATATAGTCTATTGCAATATTAGAGAGTCAAGTGTCCCTGGTCCTCTTGGAGCTTTCTGCTAGTACATAAAAGAGTTCACTTCCTATCCATTTTGTCCAGTCGTAATGGGGGTTCTCCAAAAGAACACCATGAGAAAAACCTACGCTTATTGTTGAACCCATATACCATAGGTATCCTGAAATCGTAGGGATCCTGCCTGTTTTTGTTGTTCCATACATCCTTTGTATTTATTTCCATCCACTGGATACGTTATGCTCTAAGGCTATTTTGTGATAAGAACAATTGACAGAGGTTGAAACCAAATGTGTCTCTAGCTACTAGTTTCTCTGGAAATAAGAGACATAACCATATTTTTTAAAAAGTAGCCCATGAAAAAAGAAAAAAAAAATTAGCCCATGATTTCCATATATGTAGTACCAGCTATAATGATAATTCATAGACCTAGAGAATTCTAGGTTCAGGGCGTATGGGGAAGTACAGTAGTCAGTGTTTTAAGTATATCTGTCAGAACACTGGCCTCAAGGAAGAAAAGGGTTTCCTCGCCACGCAAGTTTGGGAAACCCCACTTCTTGTCCCTTCCCTCTTGAATACTCACAATGAAAAGTCAACTCTAAGTAAGCATTTCCCAAAATTAACTTGGCCACAGAGCCTTTTTCCCTGTGTAACAGCCCTTAGTAAATGAGTCCGATATCAAAGTGGAGGTCCAGAAAATTAAGCCACTTGTCCAAAGCAACAGAGCCAGTAATGACAGGTGCCATCTCTACCCTCTGATGGTAGAGAGCCTGCCTCCGAAAGGCCGCATGTTTATATTGACTGCGAGAGCTCAAAACACGTCGAGACTATTTTTCCCTTGAAATTTATTTAAAGAACCATTTCTAAAGTATCTAGGATCCTAGTTTAATTTGGAGAGATTTATCCCTTAGCAGATGGAAAATGTGTCAATTGGCCCATTCAATTGAGTACTACTCTTTATTCATGTGCATCAGAAATGGAACCTGAATAGTAAGCATGGTGGGAGCGAAAACAAAAACGCTCATGAGGCCCTCAGTCTGAGGGGTGGGGTGGGGAAGGAAAGAGCCAGCAAGCAATTAGACAAGCAGATATGTAATTACAAATTACGACACATGCAACGCAGGAAAATGCACTACGTGCCGTCAGATCGAGTTTAAATTTGCGATCATGTTTTTGATTGACCCGGATTCAGGAGGGCTCAATAGCAGCTGTTTTTATGGCTTCTCCGGGTGCTCAGCTCGGAACCACGTTAACAGCCCCTCCCCTTCTTGTCTTCCCAGACGGGTGGAGCAAAATGAGAGCAGCGCAGTGAGGCGGCCCAGCCTGTCTCCCAGCCGGCCCGACGCCCACCATGAACCACTTGGAGGGCTCCGCGGAGGTGGAGGTGCCCGACGAGGCGGCAGGCGGGGAGGTGAACGAGTCGGTGGAGGCTGACCTGGAGCACCCCGAGGTGGAGGAGGAGCAGCAGCAGGAGCAGCAGCAGCAGCAGCAGGAGCAGCAGCAGCAGCAGCAGCAGCACCCCCCGCCGCCCCAGCAGCAGCAGCAGCAGCAGCGCCATGCGGGCCGCCCCGTGCGCGGGCGCCCTGTCGCCGCCGCCGCCGAGGACCCCCGCGCCCCGCCGGGCCCGCCGGAGGAGGAGGAGCGCGGGGAGTGCCTGGCGCGCTCGGCCAGCACGGAGAGCGGCTTCCACAACCACACGGACACGGCCGAGGGCGACGTGATCGCCGCGGCCCGCGACGGCTACGACCCCGAGCGCGCCCAGGACCCCGAGGACGAGAGCGCCTACGCCGTGCAGTACCGGCCCGAGGCCGAGGAGTACACGGAGCAGGCGGAGGCCGAGCACGCCGAGGCCGCGCACCGCCGCGCGCTGCCCAACCACCTGCACTTCCACTCGCTGGAGCACGAGGAGGCGGTGAACGCGGCCTACTCGGGCTACGTGTACACGCACCGGCTGTTCCACCGCGGCGAGGACGAGCCCTACGCCGAGCCCTACGCCGACTACGGGGGCCTCCAGGAGCACGTGTACGAGGAGATCGGGGACGCGCCCGAGCTGGAGGCGCGCGACGGGCTGCGGCTGTTGGAGCAGGAGCGCGCCGCGGCCGCCGCCTACCGCCAGGAGGCCCTGGGCGCGCGGCTGCACCACTACGACGAGCGCTCGGACGGCGAGTCCGACAGCCCCGAGAAGGAGGCCGAGTTCGCGCCCTACCCGCGCATGGACAGCTACGAGCAGGAGGAGGACATCGACCAGATCGTGGCCGAAGTCAAGCAGAGCATGAGCTCGCAGAGCCTCGACAAGGCGGCCGAGGACATGCCCGAGGCCGAGCAGGACCTGGAGCGCGCCCCCACCCCGGGCCCGGGCGGCGGCCGCCCCGACAGCCCCGGGCAGCCGCAGGTGCCTCCGGCCGGGCAGCAGCGCGCGGCGGGCCCGGGGGGCGAGGCGGGGCAGCGCTACAGCAAGGAGAAGAGGGACGCCATCTCGCTGGCCATCAAGGACATCAAAGAGGCCATCGAGGAGGTGAAAACCAGGACCATCCGTTCGCCTTACACCCCCGACGAGCCCAAAGAGCCCATCTGGGTCATGCGCCAGGACATTAGTCCCACCAGGGACTGCGATGACCAGAGGCCGGTGGACGGAGATGTAAGTACGCGCGGGGTGGGGCGGGGGGGGCGGGGGGGGGGCCCGGCTGCACGCGCGGCCTTGCGGGAGGGACACCGGGAAATGCCCTGGCCGGGGCCGCCGAGCGCATGCCGAGCGCATGCCGAGCGCCGGCCTCGGAGGTAGCTTGCGCTCAGCGCCCCCGCGGGAGCACGGGGTTCAAGTGGGGCACACGCGTTCATCACACCCATGGAGGGACGCCTGTGAATCAGCGGTTCTCAAACTGTTCCCCGGGGCGCCTGTTCAGAAACCGGTTTCCGGGGCGCATCACCACGACCCGCCCTGCCACCCTCTGGTTTCTCGCGGAGAAGGTCTGGGGTGGGGCCTGGGCATCTGTCCTTTTCGTGCCAAGTAAAAACCAAGTCTCGATTGAGCGAGGGGAGACTTACGTCATCCGGAAGGCTTTCTGCAGAGGGTAGGAAGGTGCTCTCGTAACAGGGGGCGCTGCCTATCGCCGTGGGAGAACCGCGGCCCATACAATCTGCAGGGGTCTCGGGCTGGGCAAAAAAGAGAGTCTCTTTTCTAGGGAGGAGTAAACAGGACTAGAAAGAAGGAGGTGTGGGGAAGTGGGGCGTAAGCCTGGCTTGAATGCCTTGCAGAGGAGAGTATGCTTTAAAACCTGAGGTCAGCCTGTTCTCCAGAGGACTGTTGAGGAGGGTTAAAAGTTCAGGGACCTGAAAGAAGGGGAAAGAACTTAGGCGAAGGCTGGTTAGCAGACCTTTTGTTCCGACTGATTGGCAGTTCGGCTGATCATTGTCAGGCAAAGAATGTGAATTTGGAGGGCCTGTGTCTGACCTTGGCATAGATGAACAAAGGGACGAATCTTCTGTAAGCCACATGGGGAGGGGGTGGTCTTTGCAGGAAGCCATTTCCGGAGCACAAAAGGGTAGGAGGAGGTTTCCTTAACTCTCGCTATTTTTCCGGAGTCCCAGGGCTCAGGTGAAGTTCAACACTGTGAACACAGGTTCCCAGGTGGTGGTGCTGTTGCTGCTGATCGCAGGTTTACAGTTTGAGAACCACTGCCTTACAGTAATCCCTTAACAATTTGGATCCACCATCGTGGCATCTTTGGAGGACATCAAGGAAATCCTCCTGAGCTCTTTTCTGCCAGGAGTTTCTGCACTTTTCATCCACCCTGTATCTCACTGTGGCTTTTAGTAAATGCTCAATTTTCACTTCTGATGGAGCCGGGGCACCCTTCTCTGCAAAAGACCTGCTCGCGGTGTCAAGCTGCATTGTGCTTCCTCGGGATGAGGTACAGAAAGCTATTGCTGTCTCTGCCAACATTTTATTTTCCATTCTTGGAATACCTAAGAAATTTGATAACGTGGCAAGCTTGAGTGTCACAGTCCATTGAAAATAAATCAAGAAGACTAACCTTTGCCCCCACTACCTGGCACTAAAGATTCTCTCTCTGCTCTCTCTCGCTTTCCCATTCTCTTGAATAATTTTTAAGCACTTTCATTTAAAATGAGAGCTTGGAATAGACGAAGGGTTAGAAGGTTCAATTCAATTTCATTTAATTCTGCATTCTGTGATTGCACCAGGTTACCTCTCAGTATATCTTTTGGAGTGCGAAGCCATTATTGGAAGCTGTTTGTTCATCCTACTTATCCCTGAAGGGCCACGCAGGTCAGAGGTATCATTCACCTCCTCTTTAAGTAACAGTCAACATTTGGTGGTAGCTAATGAAATCGCTGGCTCCCCTAAGGAAAGGTGGAAAACCCTTGGGGAAAGGATCTGCGTCCGCCCCAGCAAGGGGGCAGCATTGGGTCAGTTAGCTCAGTGATGTCTCTCCTCTGCTGTTCAGGCTTCACATATGAACAGGGAAAGACAGGTGCACTCACATGTAGACGTCTTCCTGACCTCCAGCTGCCTCTAGGTTCCTCCTGGCAAGAAGGGAAGTATTGCAACATTTTGCAAATACAGTGGAAATGGAGCAGGTTTTCAAAAGTAAGGAGCTGGCAAGAGGCCGTGTTCTACATCCTTTTTAGAAACTTGGAAAGCCATCAGAGAAAAAGTTGTGAGAGTATTAGGTCCAGATGCTGGCTCCTTCCTTCAGCTTTCTTCTGTGCACCAGCTCCTTGACGTAGCCGACTTAACCCCGTTGTCCCTGAAGCCTTGCGATGAGCCCACAGTATAGCAGCCACTATAAGGGCCCAGGCTTGCTTTGATGCATTTGAACTAGGAGACCAACTTAAAGTTCTTGCACGATGTTTCATTCAAAAGGCAGAATTGATAATAGGATATTGGATGATGCTGGCAGAAATTTCAGCTTGATGCTGAGAGATTAGTGAGTGGGGTTTACTAAGTTAGATAGAGTTAATACAAAGCAAAACCCAAAACCTGTGCTTTAAAATATTCCATTTTGAAGCTCTTTGAATCTGTGAATTGTATTTCATCTGTCCTGCCATATTCATAGTAAAGACCTTTACTTCCTGTCTCTTTGATGGTATTATGAGGGGAAAATAGAAGTCTGTACATTCTCTTGATTTCCATCTTAGCATCAGAAAATATTTTTTTGAATGCCCTTTCTGCGTATGCTGTTGTAGAAAATGAAAAAAGACTGCTAAAGTGTGGTCTGAGGTCTGCCTGGAAGGTTCTTGTCAAAAATACAAATTTCTGCCTTTCCTTTCCAAATTAGAATACCTAAGGTGGGGCCCAACGATCTGTTTTTGTTTTGTTTGCTTTGGTTTATTTCATTTTGCAAATTCTCCCTGTGACTCTTCAGCATATAAAAGATTAAGAACCACTGAGTCAAAGGGGAAAAAATGCATCAGGGCAGTTTCCCCGCCCTACGATCTGTGGATTTGAGGCTTCTCTACATCTTTTAGTAGCACAGGTATGGTTTTAGCAAAGGGGACTGTCTTCCCATGATTGTGGTCAGCAGACCTGGAGAAGCAGCCTTGGAATTCTTGGTGCAGTAGCAATGCATTTTCAAATGGCATAATCGGAGAGCCTGCGTGGCTCCGTCAGTTAAGCGTCTGACTCTTGATTTCAGCTCAGGTGCTGATCTCAGGGTCGTGAGATGGAGCCCCGCATTGAACTCCATACTTAGCATGTAGTCAGCTTAAGATCCTCTCTCTCTGCCCCTCCTCCCTCCCCGCAAGCTTTCTCTCCTCTCAGTCTCAAAAACAAAACCAAAACAGAAAAGCAAAAAAAAACAAAAACAAAACAAAACAAAAAAAAAACCCAAATGGCATGATCAGAAGCTACAGTGAGCACATAGAAGGAAATAAAAAACACCTGCAGTTCCACTTGCCGACGATAACTGCTGATCGTTAAATCTGCTTTTAATGCCCGTTTTCATTCCCTTAGAACTATAGTGTTTTGCTCTTCACTTG
The DNA here is from genome assembly GCF_048164855.1 of Canis lupus baileyi. NCBI lineage: Eukaryota > Metazoa > Chordata > Mammalia > Carnivora > Canidae > Canis > Canis lupus. Next base: position 88,902,444 of record NC_132838.1, read on the forward strand.
GAGGAAACTGGCATTTGTTTATGGGTGCGTGTGAAGATAGGACTGCTCGTTAGCCAGAACTTGAACATGTGCTGGAGGCTCAGCACTGATTGAAAATAATTGGTTTTTGAAAATTCTAACAGCCTGTAAGGGCTTTGCTCCTACTAAAGATTTCACTATTCCGGGGATCCCTGGGTGGCGCAGCGGTTTGGCACCTGCCTTTGGCCCAGGGCGCGATCCTGGAGACCTGGGATCGAATCCCACATCGGGCTTCCGGTGCATGGAGCCTGCTTCTCCCTCTGCCTATGTCTCTGCCCCTCTCTCTTTCTCTCTCTGTGACTATCATAAATAAATAAAAAATTAAAAAAATTTAAGATTTCACTATTCCGAATATATTTGCAAACTACCTCCCTACCCACTTTTGTAAAAAATATTGTTAAGGAATAACTAGTTCTGAAAAGTTCACAGCCTACTAGCCTCTCCGTAGGCAACAAAAATCATTCTGAGTGGAGAACAGACGCAGGGTAGAATCAGAGAGATGGGTAGTAGCGAGCATACGGTGTCAGTTTTGGAGGGTTTGGGCTCTTTCGAGCAGTGTGTTGTGCAGCTTGAAGTGGTGTTTATCTCTGCTCCCTCTTAAAGCTACACTAAAATGACAATAAAATAATAAAAGTGTGTAATGCCACAGGCACCAAGAGACAGCAGGAGACAGCAGCAGAAGGGAACACCACAATTGTAGAACACCAAAGTGCTGATTGGCTGCAGTAGAGGTCGGTGCTTCCCCATATGTCCACTTGTCCTCTTCCTTCACGTATGGGAAGGATGACACCACACTCCCCCATCACCATGGCCACTGAAAGGAGAGCAGTGATGGGCCATGCTGCTTGGGGTTTGGGGGGCAGCTTCTTCCCCTGAAGCCTGTAGTAAGACTTCAGGGCCTCTACCAGCACAAGTCCCAAGGGGCCCATGATGAGCAGGGCTCCCTGATGACCCTGGAGACATGTAGCGTGAGAGAGAAATCTACGTCTGCTGTTTTCAGCCTTGGGGATTCGGAGTGGTTGTTACCACAGCCTGGCCTGCTCAGTGCTGACCAATAACACTGATGAGGTTTCTGTTTACCCTGCCAAGTGTATGTGAAGATTTCTGCTGTGGATCCCCGAGAAAGGTACAGGAATTTGAGACACTGCATACCTCAGATGGCAGGAGTATGGCTGAAAAAAAAAAAAAAAAGATTATCTGAAAGTCTGACACCAGAGACATTTGATTCCTTCCCCAGCCTGGGCCCCAGGTTACCAGTCCCCCTTAGCCCCACAGAAGGTAGTGGGTTTACTGTAAAGAAGGAGTAAAGCAAGGGAAGGACTGAAACTGGGGACTGGGGACCCTAGCCACAGCGGAAAATAGGAACGAGGTGCCTTATGGAACACGGGGTCTACTTGGCAGTGAGGCTTTGAGGAGCTTGACAGGCTTAGAACCCACCTGCCCCCTGGCTCCTGGCGGAAGGTTAGAGGATTCTTTTCTGAGGAAACAGGCCCAAGAGCAGACACGCATACTCAATGTTAGGGGGTGTCCCAGCCCAACATCTGGGTCCCCCACCTGATCACATCTCAGTGAAGGTTACTGCCTCTCATGAAGCTTCCATGGGCTTTCTGGGGACCTGCTGTTAAATATGACTGGACATCCACAGATCACCAGACATCTGAAGAACATCCTTAACATGAAAGATACAGACACAAGAAAGCAAATAGGAAAACGAACTTCAAGAACTAAAGGCAGTGCTCAGAGCAAGAGAAAACTATAAAACAGTATCCTCAGAAAGAAGATGAAGGAGCCATCAAATTAGAATAGGCTACCATCTTAAAAAAAAAGAAAAGGAAAGAACACATCCTACCCCCCGTTTTTTAAAAAATATTTTATTTATTTATTCATGAGAGATATATAGAGAGAAGCAGAGACACAGGCAGAGGGAGCCTGATGCAGGACTCGATCCCAGGACCCCAGGATTCACGTCCTGAGCCAAAGGCAAGATGCTCAACTGCTGAGCCACCCAGGCACTCCCCCACCACTTCCAATTTTTTAACTAGGAAATATGACAGCAGAAATTTAAAATGTTTTAAATCTTTCCATAGGAAGAAAACAAGTTGAGGGAATCTTTAAGAAAGTAGAACAATGAAGGCAAAAGAATGAAAAGGAAACAGGAACCCAGATAAAATGGAGAAATGATGAAAGATGGTTTCCTAGAACCAAAAGACAGGAGAATTACCTGGTGCAAAGATTCCCCTCGGTACCTAGTACAATGAAATAAAAAGGCCCAAAGAAATTTCAGAACAGACGGGAGGAAGAGAGGAGCCCACTCACTTGCCCACAGAGGTAGAAACAGTTTACAAATGATCAGAAATCAGAGTGGTGTTGGTCTTCTCAAAAGCATCCCTGGAAACTGGTACATCTACACTGGTCTGGCTTCCAGTGGAATAAAGATGTTTCCAGTACACAGTGGCCCAGAAAACTTACCTCCCATGCACCTTTCCTCAGGCGGCTCCTAGAGGATTGCTTCCCCAAAATGAGAGCATAAATCAAGAAAGAAGATGAGAGCTCCAGGAAACAGGGGAATCCCACACGGGAGAGAGACAGAGGGACTCCCAGGGTGATGAGGAAGGAGATCCCTGATGACAGCTGTGTGGAAGGAGGAACAAGGCATCAGTCAATCCAGTGTGGATCAGAGCCTGGAGGGTTTCTAGAAAGTGTGGGAGTGAGAAATCTCCTCATATATTTGTACCAAGAGCAATCTTTGATTGTTTTTAGCAGAGTTTGGCATAAATTATTGATCAGTACACAGAAGACTAAGCAAATAGAAAAACAGTGCAGTTATTTGCCTCACTGAAATAATTGTTACACGGGCAGGAAATGCAATCACATAATGGACGTGTCTCAGCAGGGAAGAGCATATGCATAGTCTTCAGAACACAAACATTGAACGTTGATTAACCAAAAAATATAATATTGAAAGGATAAAGAAAGGTATAATGTAAAAGAGGTAAATCCTAGTCTTTTTTTAGGATTTTAAAAATTTATTTGAAAGAGAGAGTGCTCCAGGGGTGGGGGTAGCAGAGGGAGAGAGAGAGAATCTCAAGCAGACTTCACACACAGTGCAGAGCCCAGTGTGGGGCTCAGTCTCAGGACCCTGAGATCATAACCTGAGCCCCAACCAAGAGTTGGATGCTTAACCAACTGTGCCACCCAGGTGCCCCTAAATCCTAGTCTTCTATAGAAACCAAGAAATAATGGCTAAAGTTGAAGAGTCAAGGTGAGGCAGCGTGAATACATGATTTATGAATGTGGAAGTAAATACCAGAAGGAATGCTAAGAGATTTGGCAATGAGACCATGGAGTGAGGAGGAGGAGAGAAATGGACTTCAGTTTTTGCTAAAAGCTTGACTTTTCAAACTATATTCATGTATTTCTTTGCCTTCAATTAAAATGATAAAAGATGAGTCACTCAGAAATCATTCACTCATTATTACTGTTTTCTTAAGAAAAGCCAACACCTCTACATCTTACATGCACAATTTACAGAAAATGACTGGGTTGTATGGTAAGATACATGTTGTAAGTTTCTCACTTTACTTCCATGCTGTGTCTGTGTGTGTATTAAGCTTGCACACTTCCATTCGGCTTACATCACACACAGAAGAGTAAAAGAAGGAAAAAGTAGGTCAAGGCGGAGGCTGTACTACTTAAGGTTGAAGAACCCTAATTGGTAAGTGGATTTGCACCTCGACAATGAAAAACCTGAAGAATTCATGAGCTGTGGGCTTGGCAGTGGGCTTGGAGTCTGGAAACCACTGATTGTATATGGGAAGCAGAGGCGCAGGGGGAAGGCTGCTTGCTGAGGTCAAATGTGGATGGGCTGACTCCTCCACAGGTTTGTATTCTTAGTGAGGTTAGTGGGTTTTGTTTTTTTTTTTAATAGATTTTACTTATTTATTGGGGGCAGGAGCAGAAACTGAGGGAGAGAGAATCCCAAGCCGATTGCGAGCACTGAGCACAAAGCACAATGCCGGGCTGGATCTCAGGACCCTGAGATCATGACCTGAGCTGAAATCAAGAGTCAGGCGCTTAACCGACGGAACCACCCAGGAGTCTCTAGGTTAATGGTTTTTACCTTAAAAGTGAAATGTGTTCAAGGTGCCTTCCTTTACCAGACTACATTCCATGGCCCATCCTGCATTATAGGATGAAGGCATATTGTCCTATCCCTGCCGATGGGGAGTAATTGCCCTAAGTAATAGTACTTAGTTGTCAGTAACAAGAAAGGGAGTCATTTTTCCATGAACTGTGAGGACCTGATTTTTTTTTTTAATATTTATTGGGGATCCCTGGGTGGTGCAGCAGTTTGGCGCCTGCCTTTGGCCCAGGGCGCGATCCTGGAGACCCGGGATCGAATCCCACGTCGGGCTCCCGGTGCATGGAGCCTGCTTCTCCCTCTGCCTGTGTCTCTGCCTCTCTCTCTCTCTCTCTCTCTCACTATCATAAATAAAAATTTTTAAAAATATTTACTTATTTATTCATGAGAGACACAGACTGAGAGAGAGAGGCAGAGACATAGGCAAAAAAATATTTATTTACTTATTTATTCATGAGAGACAGACTGAGAGAGAGAGGCAGAGACATAGGCAGAGGGAGAAGCAGACTCCTCGCAAGAGCCTGATGTGGGACTCGATCCCAGATCCCAAGATCACGACCTGAGCCGAAGGCAGGTGCCTGACCGCTGAGCCACCCAGGCATCGCATGTGAGGACCTGATTTGACCAAGGTTGTTATTATTACTATTATTATTATTATTATTATTTGGAAAAATGTAATGGTCTTGTGATAACTTCGAATTGACCCTGAAATCCCTTTCAAAAGGAGGTAGAAGAAAGTGTGCTTCAGCACTCTCCCCCTGGATTTGAAGTATTACCTCTGATTATTTAACTCACCTTTAGAGTTTCGCCTGCCACGGGGAGGCTCTCTTTACAGGGCTGAGCAGGTGTCTCCCCGCTGACCACAGACCTCGGCCGTGTTGGAGTCACCCGGGCAAACTTGCCTGATGATTCCCACAGCAGAAGGCAAGGTCTCCAGTTGAACTTTGTACCCTGTGGAATTGAAGTAAGTAATGGCAGGACTGATTTTTTTTTTAACCCACAGGCTCCAATTGTTTCTCTTCACCTGACCCCATTCCCAGGAGGGATCTTTCTCAGCTTCTTAATGGATTGTCTCACTCGTCAATGCGTATGTGAAGCTGTGCAGAGAAATAGGGAAGAGCACTGGGGAAGGGAATGAATGCCTTAGCCAGAGAGAAATTGGCTATCGCTTTCCAGATAGAAACACAGTGTACAGGGCCACAGCTTGTGTGTGTCTGACACCAGGGCTTAATGAATTAGGGCTTGGGAAACTTCCCAGGAGTCTTTAGAAAAATTGTCGGCTCCCCCAACTGTGCACTCTCAATAATTTCTGATAAGCGGATTGGGGCTGTATAGGGGAGGAAGGGAAGGTGCAGGGAGAGAAACAGGTATATCATGGATAATTGAATTCTGTTGTAACCCAATTAAACCCTGGGCCCATGTAGTCCTGGGGAATTATGAAATGTGATTTATCTATAGACGTGATCATCTTCAAAATGAGACCTTCTCCCATTACAAGGGTAACTGGCTACATGTTCTTAATACAGAATGGAGTCTCTCAACCCACTTTCTTTGAAACACAATTGCTTGAGCATTGCCATAGAGAGGATGTTGGGAAAGTAGCCACTTGGGCTGCCTGCCTGGCGTGCTTAGCTGACAACTTTAGGACACCAAAAACTAAAGAAGGCTGGTAATGGATCAAAGGAGATTCAGAGCTGGCCTCAACCTTTTGGCCTCAGTTTTCTAGATAGAATAGGTGAATATATCTGGGTGATGTGACTCAAGAGCCTCAGCCTGACAGTCACTGTCTTTGACACATTCCACAGAGCTTTAGGGGATAAATCAGCCTGCACATCTGATTCCCTTTATCTTGGGTAAAGACAGAAAGATCCCCCCTCTCTCCAGGAAGTAATTTCTTAGTGTAAATTCCAGGCATGACCACACTGGACGGACCCCACTGAATGGAGACCAGATGGCTTCTTTGGCATGTAGAGATCCCCATCCCACCCCCATCACTTGGGCTTACCTTACTCAGCCTCATATTTACAAATTCCAAATTGATTTACCCAAATTTGCCCCCGCACCACACACCTTACTACTTAGGCTCTCACTTCTGTCCAGATCACTGTCCCGTTCAGTAGAACCAAGGTACCATTCTCTAAACAAATGATTCCCAAGATTCCATGCTTTCTCATGAGAATTTCTGGGGGTTGGGTCTTAGCATCAGTGTTTCTGAGGCCCGGTCAAAATTGGTAACCACCAACTTGAATTGCAGACTACAGTTTAACACTATTTTTTTTTTCTTCTTAAGATTTTATTTATTCATGAGAGATACAGGCAGAGGGAGAAGCAGGCTCCCTAAGGGGAGCCTGATGCAGAACTCGATCCCAGGACCCCAGGATCATGCCCTGAGCCAAAGGTAGATGCTCAACCACTGAGCTACCCAGGTGTCCAACACTTAATTCTTGACTGTTTTGTTTTCTCCTTGTCTTGTTCGAATTAGCCCGTTGTCTCTCTAAATCGCTGTCAGCCTACCGAAGGCCCAGTGTTGCATCCTTGTCTGGTATCACAGCCTGTCACACAAAGTGGATGCCCAGTACGTGTTCGTTATGTGTAAATCTCTGTCCTGCTGTTGGCCTGCTACGGTTACCTTGAGTTGGCCATCTGCTTTCTTCCTCATCAGCACGAGTTAGTTTTATTCCTCAGAGTACCCCTGAGAAAACATGGTTTCTCGGACACGGAGTCCTCTACAGAAATGGGAAACAAGAATCACAAGTGTGGGAACACCTGGGTGGCTCAGTGGTTGAGCGTCTGTCTTTGGCTCAGGTCGTGATCCTGGGGTCCTGGGATCGAGTCCCACGTTGGGCTCCCTGCAGGGAGCCTGCTTCTGCCTCTGCCTATGTCTCTGCCTCTCTCTGTGTCTCTCATGAATAAATAAATAACATCTTTAAAAAAAAAAAAGGAATCACAAGTATGGTGCATTTGTTGCCTTAGTAGGTCAGAACCCACTAGCCATTCAGGGTTGACCATTGGCAGACTGTGAGTTAGAGTTGGCTGTAGCACCCCTTCTTCACCTTCCCTGGGCTGGTCTTCCCTGTGCTTTCCCACAGCGTTCAGCCCTACAAGAGCCCTTGCTGGCCACTCACCCTGGTCAGGCATCTCCCGTGACCCATGATCTCCGCTTCCACCCACGTCGTGGTAGCCTCAGCCTTGTTCTCCAGGGCTGGCTGATTAAGTCAGACTAGACTGCTAATTGATGATGATGGCAGCGTTCACCACCCCCTTCAAGTAACATTTGCCTCATCTTGGCGTCCTCTGTTCCAGAGACCGATTAGGGAGTATTTCGAGGCAGGAAGGCATTTGAACACTAACTCTTCCTAGAAACCAGCCACTGGGCAACTCCCGTGGTGCAGCGGTTTAGCGCCGCCTGCAGCCCGGGGTGGGATCATGGAGACCCCGGATCGAGTCCCACGTCGGGCTCCCTGCACAGAGACTGCTTCTCCATCTGCCTGTGTCTGTGTGTCTCACTCTCTCTCTGAATAAATAAATAAATAAACCTTTAAAAAAAGAAAAAAGAAACCAGCCACTCTCCTGCCAAGAAGGAAATAATACCCAAACCCTGGGAAGTGAGGGCTCGACACTAACACCTCCCCTGATCATATGCACTTTTGAGCTCCTTTTTTTTTTTCTTTAATTTTGAGAAAGATGACATGAGGGTGCAGAGGCGTCCTGCCTTTGCCTCCTCCTTGTCCTCCCTCCCTCTCGCCTTGCCTTGAAACCAGTATCAGCCTTCATGGATTTTTTTTTTTGACTGTTGCTAGGAAACTATTGACCAAGGTCAAGCGCGCATGCTAATTCATTAAGACGTGTTAGCATCTTGTCCTGTTGACCTTGCAGTTGTGTAGTCTAGCTTAACAAGGGCAAGTGGAAAGACTGGTGCACTACTGAGGGAGTCTGTTTTTTGAAGCGTTCCTCGTATGGTTCTTCGTATGGTATTTTGAACTGAGAGGTTCCCTCTTGCCGATCCTCACCTCCTCAGGGAGTTCTGGGCAGCGATAGTTTTCCAGGATCTGAATAGCAAGGGATGGAGCTGAAATGGGATCCAAAGTCAAGTAGACAGACTTTAGGATGAATTTATGTTCTTCGATGGTCTGATTCCCCCCCAAGTGGATCAGTCCCTGACTGGAAGAAAGGAGGGTTGATGGGAAGGAATTGGGGGTGGGGGTGGGGGAACACCACTGTACTGAAATAGTAGCTCTATTCTGTCCCCATTTGTGGCCTGGAAAGGACTAGACTTGAAGCCTTATCTCAGAGTGTCCTCCTGACCTGTGGAAGAGTATACATCCCAGTGCTGGCTGTTAAAACCAGCTTTGTTCTTGTATATGTTCAATAAAGGGCTGGCGGACCCCAAACATCAGCATCCCAGAAACTTACACAGCAGTATAGAAACCTTAGAACAAAGGATCTGCTGCCAGGAGAGCAAAACGAGGCCCCAGTGGGTTTCACCAACCAGACCCCAGACACCAATAGGAAACTTTCCTCTCAGTGAGTGATGTCAAAGGAATAAATGTGTTCCCAACCATCTGCCATGCAAAGTCCCGTAAAAGGATTGGGTTGAACTCTTACAGTTGTTCCCCTGCTAACCCCTTTGGGTTTAATTAAGCACCAGCTACATACAGGACATCATCTGTCAATAAGAAATAGGGCCTGGCCACAAAGCTACACTGTTCTCATTTTGTTAGAGAACCAGAATGAGCTGTGACTGCTGGCCCTGGTCACAGACAGAAAGTCTGTCTCATTATTTCTCGTCCGCTCATTCAGTAAATATTTTCAGGTTCCTCCTATGGGTCAGGCACTGTGCAAGACACCAGGGATATAGCAGCAACTGAAATATGGACTCTGCCTGAAATAGACACAGACCCTGCTTGTGTAGAGTGTATGATCTACTCTGGGATTGTCCTCTGATGAGCCTTCAGCCAGACCTCCAAGCCTCCTCAGCTCCTGAGGCTTTCCTCTGAAAACCTCTGGAGCATCTTAGCTAGATCTACGGCTAAATCACAGATCGCCCCAAAGCAGTGACATAAAACAAACCATGGTAATTATCTCACAGTGTCTGTGTCAGGAACCTGGCATGGCTTAGCTGGGCCTCTACTGCTGGGCCTCTCAGACATGCACTCAAGTGTCACTGGCCTGTGGTAACCTCCAGGCTCTACTGGGGAGAGACCATTCCCAAGGTCATTGCTTATTGGCAGGATTCAGCTCCTCAAGGGCTATGGGACCGAAGGCCCCAGTTCCCAGCTGACCACTGGCCAGAGGTATCTTGATCCTTTGTCCCATTGGCAGTGCCCTACAGGCACTTGCCTGAGAAAGCAAGCAAGATAAGAAGGCCATAGAGGCTGGTAGCAGGGCAGATGGATATCACAGTCTTCTATAAGGCAGTCACAGAGTGACAGCCCTACCTGGAGAGGGGATCACACAGGGTCTGAACACCAGGAGACAAGGATCACAGGTCTATCTGAGAAGTCTGCTCACCAGATTTTCTGCCTGTTATGTGCCAGCAAAGAGACAGTGGGCTTCACACATGAGGACACAGCATTGCTGGCTTTTCTGCCCTCAACTGACCTGAGCGGCCATTCCCACCTCTTCGGCTCTATCTGTTTTGTTGTCTGGCCGAGAATAGGCAGATATATCATCAATCCTGAAGTACCAACAGAGCATGAAGCCGAAGTGGTGTAGAAGGGCATGGGTGTGCAGGCCAGCACGCAGGCAAGGCCTGCAGCCGTGTCAGAGGAAGCGGGGATTCTTGGGGGGGGGGGGGAGGTGCTATGGAAACCAGGCACTGGAAGGACTGTCCTAAAGGAACAAGTGTACCCATATGGATTCTTCAGAAGCAGAGAGGACTTTAACTTTATTCTTGAGGGTCTGCTAATGTCCAAAGAATTTGCTATAAAGACTCTTCATAAGTTAGGGCAGGGGGGCACCTGGGTGGCTCAGTGGTTGAGCATCTCCCTTCGTCTCAGGGCGTGATCCTGGGGTCCTGGAATGTAGTCCTGCATTGGGCTCTCCACAAGCTGCTTCTCCCTCTGCTTGTGTCTCTGCATCTCTCTGTCTCTCATGAATAAATCAATAACATCTTTTAAAAATATAATAAGTCAGGGCAGAGCTTTCAACCAGTGTCCTGATGATCCCACTGGACTTTGGGGTAGGGGGTGACCGGTGCCATCAGGCGTGTTGCCTTCCATCTCAGCAGCCTCATCGGGGGCTCTGCATCCTCTCCAGTTGAGCCGGTGTGTTGTATGAACGTATCATCTCTGTATGCCGTGATGAAGAAAGGCTGAGAGGCACAGAGTTGAAAGGTCTCGTTAGGCTGAGAGACCCACACAGGAGAGATCAGCCCTTGAGTACGGCTCTCCTCCTTGGTGCCCCAACTTCTCTGTCAGGTGCGGATCCGATTCCTGATGCGCCCCATCTCAACCCCCACCTTGCTGCGGGTGGTTTTCCATGGCAGATGTTATCCATTATTGATGAGGTATGGAGAAGGCCATGGTGAATAATTAAGCAGGTCTCAGGTGCTGATTGAACCTTGAGGGAAGGAAAGAATTCTGAATTCTGCGGTGTCCGCAGGACACTAGGTGTAGACACTCTGTAACTTTCCAGAAGGCCCAGCAGATTTCTTCGTGGTTTGTCTGGCTTGGAGTCTCATGTGTGATGGTGGTCCTCTGGTTAATAACCGAACATAATAGAAGCTTTCCACAGCAGCGGTGAAGGTTCTAATGGCTCCAGCCTGCCCGCAGTGATTCACGGATCCAAATCAAAGCCATTCCTGAGAGTGATAGTAGAGAGAATGACTTCTCCCAGGAGTTGGGGAAGAGCCCTAAAGTAGGGAAGGTTCAGTCTGGACTTAAGAATCAATACCCAAGGGTTTTCTATCTTGTTAATAGTCAACAGAAAGAAGAAAGTGTTTGAGAGACACCCAGTGCTATAGATGAGAGCGGCTCACCCTTTTTTGGAAAGGGCTTTCTCGAATGAGGACCAAGAGGTAGTGGAAATGCATCCCCCTGACCCTGGTGGCAGTCCAACTGCCCACAAGAGTGGGCAGGAATACGAGGACAGGCGAGAGGGAGTGAGGGGGATACTTGTTTCCCACTGTGCCCTGCGGGGTTGTCTTCAGCATAGGAAACTGTCGACTAGCGTGGGTGCAGTTTTCAGCTGTGAATTGTTCATGACCTTTGTTTCTGTTTTCCACCTTCTGACCCCGTCACCACTCACTCACTAAACAGGTGCACTCAGAGTGAGAGACCTGGAAGCATGTGCGATGAAGGGTTTGATGTGAAGGAAGGCTGAAGCCATCTCTTTGGTGAGCCTCTCAGGTGTTCTGCACCTTTCAGTTCTCTTGCACCCATGTCCATCCCCATTGCCATGGCTTGTCCAGAGGTAGATTGGCACTGGGAGGTCTGTCTCCAGTCATTGGCCCTCTGAGCCACCCTGCCCACCTGTTTATAGGAGCTTCCTCCCGTTCTGTTCCACCTGCATTTGTCTTGACCTTCCTCTCCCAAGGTCCAGCAGATATGATCCAGCTCTTGAGCCCGGTCTGGGAGTACCTGTTGGTTTGGGTGAAACCATGCTGGCCCTGGGGTTTCAAAAAAACCAGCTTGCTTTTTTGTATCTGTGCAGCTAGCCTGCCATATCCCCCCTCACTAGATTGCAGTGCAAGGCTGTTGGAAGCATGCAGCAAACATAAAGAGTGGTGAGGGTCGCCCTCCAGCACCCCAGCCCCCAGAGGTGCACAACCCACATGGCCACCGTGTCCTCTAAACTCATCACACACACCCAGGTGTGTTCTGACACAGGCATGGAGAGAGCCTCCTCTTCCCAGCATCCACCCTTTCCTTGCACATGAACTGGATGCTTTTTCACAGGTTCTATAAACTGTAGCAGAGTTTGGAGTGTGTGAAAGTTTCTGGTTGCACCTCAGAACCGAGTCTTATTTTCCCCAGAAATAGTAGGCGTTGCTGGCAGAAGGGGTAGGCCGGCCCCTTCTCACAAACATCAGGTGATGCCGCTCCACCAGTGACGCACGACTGCCGACTGCCGGGGCCCTTCAGGCACCAAGGGGTTAATGTGGATGTGGCTGACACCCCGGGAGGTGGGCACATCTCCCATCTCCCGTTACAAGTTGCATTATTGACTGGGGCATCTAACACCACTGGAAACAATCCACCAGACGGGATTCAGGTCAGGAGTTAGCCCTCAGCTCACAAGTGGCTGTGCCCGAGCTGGCCTTGCCGCCCAGATAGCGCCTGGGAAGATGGAGAATTTTTGGATGTACCAATTTGAGTGTCACGAAGAAGAGGTAGGTGGATCCCAGGGCTTTGGAATAATGTTTGGCTCGCGGCTCTCGGATTTTCCTCTCCCAGGGCTGCCAGACTGTAAATCCTCTGCGCTTCCCCCCCCCCCCCCATACTAAGCATACCGGCGCAGAGCAGGAGAGGTGAGGAGAGTGGGCATTGCCCAGGGTGGGAGGAAATGTTGTCAGGTTGGCCTGTTGCTTGGAAGTTCAAGATGAGCTGTAGAGGGAGAAGGCCGTTTGATCACGTGGAAAGATGTTGCTCTCTGCTTTCTCTCCGTCAGCACTGGGTTCTAATGAACGAGTTACTTTGGGCTCTGTAGCCTCCAGTCCTGTCCTCTGCGCTGTGTCTTTGCTTCCACTATGCTGATGACAATGAGTGAACTTAAAGTCTTGCACATGAGGAACTGCTTTGCTAGATGAGGTAATGAGCATCACGTACCCTGTGTGGGGCCTGGCACATAGTGAGGCTCCCATAAACGGCTGCTGGGTCGTCCTTAGTAAGTGATGTGTCATTAATAGCAAATGATGTGTTCTTAGCTGCATCTCTTATTATCAACTAAAAGTGATTGTGGTTTGTCCTCTTAGGGAACTCAGGTTTGGAGGTCTGGGAAGGATGGTGCAGGACCCTGGTGGGGAAACTTGTCCCTCATTTGTCCATCACATAGTGTAGTGCATTCCGGACACTTACAGTGAGGCCCTTTCAAAGAGAACACACAGATAACCTGTGTTTCCAGATCCGACTTTATCAGCTGGTAAGAGATCTCAACTTACAGCAGTGACTGGTTAATAATTAACTTGGCCTTTTTTTTAATCCCCTGAGATCTGGCTTCAGAAGCTTAGGGTTCTTTTGATAGTAATAAAATAAATTATTTGGGACAGTGAAAGCACCTCTGTTTGAGGAGACTGCTCCAGTCCAGGGCTCTCTGAGGTCCACGGTGGTCCAGATCTTCCCATTACTGTGGCTATAAGTTGGGGACTTGGGGCTGGGAGCACCTCCATCCCCTGTGGGAAAACAGAGTGAAAATGGTTAGAATATTTTAACCGACAGTTATCTCAAAACGTTTCATTGGTATTAATTGAATCCATTATAAATGTGTATATAAAACACCTCATTAGGCACAGGCTATTATCATTTTAATGACATAATTATGCCCCTACAATGCCTATGCTAACTTTCCTACTTCACCACATTAAGGAAACAGAAATGTGCATTGATAATATAGTTTGAATTGAGAGTGAATAATTATGGATTTCTTAGCCAGTTTCAATTTTCAAAAGCACAGACATATCTTGGAGCAAGAAAAACCTAGTCATATATTTGTTTCTTTTTTATAACTCTAACATGGAATAAGGTTAATTTAAAACAACTTAAATCGGTAAGGAAAACAACATACATTTATTTGAGAAAAGGGATAAAGCAGGATAAAACCAAGATGCATAGTAAAAAACCTATTCAGGGATGCTGGAAATAGAGAAGGCCCACACAGTTCCTGAAACAGCAGTTTACCAAAAGAAGTAGAATGTGTGCCATAGCCTGGCTGCAGGTAACCACACCTTTGAAATTCCATATAGAACCAGAATGTTCAGGCTGGTAAAGAATGGAATGACCAATGGCTTGATTATAGTCTATAGGATATGCTACCTGTGAGAGCACTTGTTCTCGCTGTGTCCACATTACTGTTCTAATCACATGAGGATGCACTGATTTGCAAGCAGTGTCTGACAAGGGACGAGTCAGACCCTGACCCTGAGGTAGTGATCTGTACATGGGTACCAATATCCATGTGAGCACATCAGGGCAATGCTACATGGGTTCAGGCTGACTTTGAGTATAAATGTATTTTGTGTTTCCTTTGTTCTCTGGTACAAAAAGATTGATGTCCATACATCCTTCCATATGTTCAACACATTTATTGAACTTTTGTTGTATATTTTATGGAGAATGTGTATTAAGCACTTGGAGAAGAAAAAGTTAATGAATCACACATCCTGCCTTCATAGTGCTTATTGAAGTATTGTAGGGGACACCTGGGTGGCTCAGTGGGTGAAGCATCTGCCTTTGCCTCAGGTCAAGGTCTCAGGATCCTGGGATCAAGCGCTGTGTCCTAGGGATCCCCGCTGAGTGAGGAGTCTGCTTCTCTCTCTCCCTCTCCCTCTGCCTCACCCCCTAGTTTGTGTTCTCTCTCTCTCTCAAATAAGTAAATAAATCTTTTAAAAGAAAGTATTGTGATTAAACTATCCTATATTTATATTTCAATAAAAATAAGGGAGAAAATGACATACAGAAGAATGGCACCAATAAAGCACAAGCAGTTCTCAAAGGAGAGGGCTTCTGCTTATCTAAGAGAATAGAAAAGATTTCACAAAAGAAGTAACATTGAAAATGAGCCTTTGCAGACTCGTGGACATGTGTGATTCAGACAAGAGCATGAACAAAGGCATTGCCCCCAAACACTCAGGTTGTATACACAAAGCAGAAGATACCTCAGTTTGGCTTAATCGTAGAGAATAACTGGGAGGGGGGAAATAGTGAAGAAATTAAGGCCAACCTTGGAATGCCTTAAGTGCCAAGGTAAAGAAAGAGTGCCAAGGATTTCTTCTTCTTTTTTTTTTTTTTTTTTAAGATTTTGTTTGTCTAGAGAGAGACAGAGCATGCATAAGCAAGAGGAGGGGAGGAGAGAGAGAGAGAATCTCAAGCAGACTCCATACTGGGTACAGAGCCTGATGCAGGGCTGGATCCCACAACCCTGAGATCATGACTGAGCTGAAATCAAGAGTCGGACATTTAGTCAACTGAGCCACCCAGGAGCACCTAGGATTTATTCTAAACACAAAGCAGGAACCACTAAAGTTTTTGAATTAAAGAGTGACTTGTGCAGAGCTTGTTAAAATTGTATTTTCAAATGAGAGTCATTTCAGTCCAAAAAAATAAAATGAGAGCCAATAGGAACTTAGGGAAAGGTGTCTGGTTCTCTTAGTCAGTTTGGGCTGCTGCGTAATAAAGATACCATACAGAGACTGGGTGGTTTACACAACAGAAATGTTCTTCTCACATTGGAGTCTGGGAAGTCTGAGAGCAGGGTGTCAGCACCACCACCTTGTGGTGTAGATGCCCTTCCTGGTGCAGATGGCCGTCTTCTTGCCATGTTCTCACACAGTGGAGAGCAGAGAGAGGAAGCAGCCTCCCTTATGCCTTTTCTTATAAGGGCACTAATCACATCATGAGAGCTCTACCCTCCTGACCACATTAACACCCAAAGGCCCCATGGCCTCATACTGTCCCACTGGAGGCTAGGGTTTTGATGTATGTAGTTGAGGTAGACACAGTTCACTGGTGAAGAAAGTCCATGAGCACTTCATGCTTGGGTCTCATGTAGTATGTTGGCTTTTTAAACAACTTTATTCTCAGGTTCTGTGAGTCACTCCACATAGGTGAAATTACTAAATAATCCAGTCCCAGATAGACTCGGTAAAACTGTCATTTTTTAAATTTATTTATTTATAGAGTGAGAGAGTGCAGGGGGAAGAGGCAGGCTCTACACCCGGCACGGAGCCTAACACGAGGCTTGATCTCACAACCCTGAGATCATGACCTGAGCCCAAATCAAGCGTTGGACGCTTACCTGACTGAGCCACCCAGGTGACCCTAAAACAATGTCATTTTTAAGGGACTATTTTTTTCCTGCCCTTCATTGCAGTGAAATTTGTGTCACTGAGTTTCTTTGGAGGGAAGGACCGACATGTGCCTGGACTTGTCAAGGTTAGCCTGAGCCAGCCGGAGTCTTTAACCAAGGTCTTCACAGTTGAGAATCTTGATGTGTCATGATTGTATGTGAGCTATGTTGTAAATTAACACTTGCATATGCACCTGATTCTCTTTAGTAACTATCACCAGAGGAGCATCACTCTCAGCCCCCATACTGCAAAATGCTGTCTTGAATGGGAGACAGGGAGTGTGCCAGAAATTGTACACGGTCATTTATGCACCCCTCAGCCCTAGCCAGGAATGAGCTGTTCTTACCAATATACCAGTAAGAGTCTCGGGGCTTATAAATTAATTTAGAGTCTTTCTAGTATGATTTTTAGAGAGCCTTCTGTGTGCTGTTTAATTTTATCCCTGAGTAAAATTTTTAATAAGGAAGCAAGAAGATGAGATAAGGAAAGCATCCCCATGGGTATGTGTTGTCCTTGTGAACACTCCCCCATGGGGTGAAAGAATTATTGTTACTGTTGGAATCTTAAGAGACTCGTCAGATGCTGGTGGAATGCTTTGTGCATACACAGGCGCTGAGCCGACGCCCCGTGTGCATCGTCACCGATTAATCCTCGCGTCAGCCCCAGGAGGTGGGTAGTAACTGTTTTCCTCCATTCTCAGGAGGATCAGAGAAGATGAGCAACCCAGAGGCAGAGCTGTGAACGGAAGAGCAGATTTCAGATGCTCACCCGCCAGATGGTGGGGCTGGAGACTCGAGCATCTCACTGTCCTGAGACCTTAGGAGCTTTACTTGTTCTGCAATGTTATAAAATGAAAACATCCCCGTCCTTTTCAAAGGAGCAATGTAACTTGTAGTCCTGGAATCACATTGCACTTTAGGAAATAGACCCTAGTGTTGGAAAGGCCAGATCACGCTGGGTGTGAAGACCAGATTCTGTATCTTGGGAATTGACTCAGTTTTTATTTCCACTGACTAACAGGCTTTGCCCCAGGGCCTCCCAAGTCCTCAGCACTGTGACAGGAATGGCATCTGGGTTAGCTCCACTGGAGGGTTCCATGACCACCCCTTGCAGGTCACCTCTCCTCCCTGGTGCTCGTGGGCTCCTGCTCACGCCTGTTAGGGCAACTGTCACGTCTCGTTTTAATCATGCGGGCAGGGCTGTTCTAAGGGATCCTGCAGAAGTGTACCTCCTCAAATTAATCGGCTTAAAACGAGGACCAAAATTTCAAAGTATGGAGAGGAGGGTGGGGAATTGGTTAGAACCTTATCTTAAAAGACAATATTAAAAATTATAAACATAAGCTTAATTGTTTTACCTTTTGGCTAATAACGTAGGTTGTAAGTTCACCTATATGTGAATTCTTAAAACAGAGAAGTATTGATTTGAGGAGTCGTAACTTCTTTCAGAAAGAACTGTCACATCACACACTAGAATAGCCTTCTTCAGTTCACACTGTGACTTCTGCAGCCTGATCAGAAGGGGTCCTTCCAATCAGGAGGAGGACAGTTTGAGCAAGAACATTGGAGGGCTGATGCAATTTTCTCAAGGGCCTCTCTTCATTGATTTTATATTCTAATCACACTTGTTCAAAGCACCTCTACTATCATCATTCTTTCTATCGCATCGTCTGGTTAACTGTGAACTGACGTAACTCCACCAACTCTTCAATTATCTGTGGCTGCGTCAAGCAGTCCTCCCAACTGGGCCTACATCACCTTTCTAAAATCCTGCTTTCTCTTTATTTCTGCAATATTTGCACTTGTACTCTTTAATGCATTTGCAGATTTCTGGTTTTCCATTTCGTTTCTGGCCTTGAAACACCAGATGGTCCTCAGTGGTCAAAGAGAGCAGCTGACAGAGATGTGGTCCTGAGAGATGCTGGGGTTTGAAATGGTAGGACTGTCAAGGTGGACAGCTCAGTAGTGACTGCTTTTGTGTCATCGTGACTTCTGTTCTCCTCAAGGACTCAGTGGCCACCACTTTCACAGAATACCCTGCGTTTGTTTGCATGTCTGTCCTCCCTGCTAAGCCAGGGGCTCCTGGGGCTCAGGCAGGGAGTCTGGGCCTCCTCAGATGCTGTCAGAATGTCTATGGTAAATAAATGAGTGAACAATCCTGGTGGAACTACCCTTTTTATGTCTTTTGGCCAGCATTTCTCCAGGAGTCTTTCAAGATATCTGTACATCTCTCCAGATCACTGCTTAGGCCTTTCTGAAAGCAACACTGTTCATTTGGAAAGAGCCAGTAATTTGGCTTTAATTTGAGGTATTCTCACTGTCATTTGGTCAGCTTTTCCAGGATGGAATCTTCTCTTCATGCAGATGTCAGGGGTGAAAGGACTAAGGAAAGGGAAGAGGGGGAAGTGATAACTCATCCTCTCCATCCTTTAGATCTTCATTTCAGCTGAGGAAATTGTTACTGAGTGCCCAGATAGAGCTTCCCCACTGACGGAAAACAGGCCAACGACTCACCAAGAAAGCCCCACTTTATGGGCGGAGACTAGGCACTGGCTGCTTGTCATCAAGTGCAGCTCCAGTGCCTTGTCCTTGCCTCCCAGCTCATCTCCTGCTTCCTGGCAGAGCTATGCTGCTCCAGCTCCCTGCCTCTGTTTACAGAACCTTCCTCCTTCTCTCCATCCCATCCTGCTCCATAAATACTACAGTCTTCAGGGTTCAGCGGAAGCATCACCTTCCCTACAGAGCATTGCTGACACACCTCTTCCCTCCTGCAGAACTACTCCTTCCCCCCCACCTGCATCCCACATATGGATGCATATCCCTGCCACCTGCCACAGCCCTGTGTCCACATGCCTGCCTACTCCCATCATCTGGAAGGGGAGATAGGACAGGACCACAGCATCAGAGGGGGGAGTCCTTTATATCCTCTTTATTTCTTGGCCCAATATTAAGAGCAGAGGTAGTCACTGAAATGTCTGTTAAAGGAATAAATGAATGATAGGTATTTCTGCACTGCTTTTCTGCCCTGCAAGTATGGCCTAAAAGTCCTTTGAGCTGTTTGCTTCACCTCTACCACCAGCAGTACAGCATTTGCCCCAGGAGAGGTTCAATTGAAAATAAAATGAGTGATTGGCTTTCCCTCTGGATGCTTTGGCATCTTGAGGCTATCTCCCACCTCACAACAGGACGATCCATCTCTTGTCCTGGCGTTAAAGAGCTGACATCTTAACAGCTGAGGACTCTACTCTGTGGAGCCCCAGAGCTTAGGCTAGGTAATTATAGACCATAGTTGTGGAGAATTTGCTAGAACACAGTCTGCAGAGGACAGGCAGCTTAAGAAAACCTCCTGTAATTAACCAGACCAGGGACTGGTTAATAACTGCATCATCTTTGGACATTTTAGATGCCTCCTTCTCACTACCCTGTGTGTCACCTGAGGAATTTCCAAGCGTACATTCGCTTCCTGTCCTTAGTCTCATTTGCTTAAAATTGAATATCCAGCCAGTGATCCAGCAGGCATGGGACCTCAGCCAGAGAAATACATGGTAATCACTTAATGTTTGTATCATTTTATTGGTTAGACTTGGCCTCCAGTACATTCTTTGAAGGTAGGATGCGTTCTCTAATTTCTGGTTCTCTCTCCACTTTTGAGAATATAGCAGAGCAGACGCTGGAGAAGAGGGACAAAGGGCCATTAAAGCAGACATTGGAGAGGATTCGATACTAAGAACTTTGTTTAGGCGACTGGTGTCTGCTCTGAAGAGGTTTGTCCACCTCGATGTTGTCGGGAGTGGTAGGCCTCCACCAGACAGGGTCCCCTCTCACATGGAGACAGCTTTCAGCTTCCAAAGAGCTTTGCTGGAGCTCAGGTTAGATCTTTACAGGCAAAGACCCTGTTCTCTGATTCAAAATGTAGATTGAACATTGCACACATAGAGTGTGCGATCAGAAAAGGGCTTACCACTGACCACGAGACACTAACGAAAGAGATCAGTGGTTGATCTGCCTTTCACAGGCTGGGAAACACGGTAAAGCCAGAGACGACACTGATACCATTTATTCAGCAAAGATTTACTGGGCGCCTACTGTTGGCAAGATCCACTGCCAGGCACTTGGATCCCAAGCTGATTAAGTTGAGATCCTGTCCAAGAGTTCCAGGGGGAGGGGAGATACACACGTAAACAGATCATTACAAAACCTAATACAAGCCATCAGGGTAGAACAGTACTGCGAATAGAGTCTGAGAAAGCTTCAGCAAGTTGCACTGTTTTCGAAGTTAGCACTGAAGGTGAGAAAGAATGCGGGAGAACTCTCTAGATGGAGGTCATCAGCTGTACATGCAAATAGAAGGAAAAGTGAATGAGCTTCATGCGCATGCAGAATGCTAAAGCAGAGAGAGCATTGAGGGCACGTGGCCCCGATGAAGGCAATGTGCGTCTCTCTTCTCCAGGCTCCCTGGCTGGCACCCAGCACTGCTCACTTAGCCTCACTGTGGGGTCTGACCTACCTCTTCCACATCACGGCCTGCTGGCTGGATAACCTGCCTTCTCACATCACCTGGAGAGATGAGCTGATGTTTGCAGTGTTGGAGAGAATAAATTTTTAGAAGATTTGCAACAGAAAATGGTCAGATAAGGAAATAGGAACTTTGGAACACTTTTGAAGGTTTTTTTTTTTTCTTTTCTTTTCTTTTTTTTACATGGCCCTCAAGTCAAACAATTAAAGAAAAAAACAGCTGTCCTAGCTTCCCTGGGACCAGACCCTTAAAATCTTTTTGACACAGAAAATTACTTGGAGAAAGATAGATGTAAAATATCTGAGGAAGCTCTTCAAATTTGAAAAACTAGGAAAATTCAAAGGCACTGAAATCTCATGGGACTTCATTAAATTAATTTTGAGTAGTCCAAACAAAGCTAACTCAGCCAGTACCCCCCAGCTCTCTTGAGTGCCAAATAAAAAATTCTGTGTGTGATTTTTTTTTTAAGGCATAAGGGGTTGGGGAGCACCTGAGTGGCTCAGGGTTGAGCATCTGCCTTCGGCTCAGGTCATGATCCTGGGATTCTGGCATTGAGTCTTGCATTGGGTTCCCCACAGGGAGCCTGCTTCTCCCTCTACCTATCTCTGTGTCTCTCATGAATAAATAAGGTCTTAAATAAAATAAAATCTTTTTAAAAAAAATAAAGGCATGCAGGGCTGTTTTGTTGCATCCAGGGGCTGTGGGGCTTGAGGGGGGAGTCCTTTATATCTGCTCTTACCCCTGCACCCATCATCTTGGCTTTTCTGTGGAGGGGCCAATTTCTGCATGTGAATGATTAAGAAGCTCATTGGTCCTCACCTCCCTGCCCAGGATCAGATCTGTGGGTTCATGGAAAACAATTCCAGGCCCAACAGGATTAGGTTGGGACCGTACAACATCTAAAGTGAGTAAAACTGCATGTCACCACCTCATCGTTCAATCCATTTGGCACTTTGTTTCCCGTGTGTAATTCGGACTTTCTGAAAAGATTTATTGTTTTATGATTTCACATACTGCTCACTGAAGCCCCATTGTATATTAATGTGCCCCCACCCCCACTCAGCACGACTAACTTCATGGAACATCCTACCTTTCCATGCAGAGGTGCTCTGCTGAAGTTTCTACCTCAGCCTCCCCACGGGGACCACCTGCAAGGCCTCAGAAACAGATTTAGGGGGCACCTGGGTAGCTCAGCGGTTGAGCATCTGCCTTTGGCTCGAGTCGTGATCCCGGGGGTCCTAGGATTGAGTCTTTTTTTTTTTTTAATCTTTATTTTTTTTTCTTTTTTTAATTTTTATTTATTTATGATAGTCACACACAGAGAGAGAGAGAGGCAGAGACACAGGCAGAGGGAGAAACAGGCTCCATGCACCGGGAGCCCGACGTGGGATTCGATCCAGGGTCTCCCGGATCGCGCCCTGGGCCAAAGGCAGGCGCCAAACCTCTGCGCCACCCAGGGATCCCCCTAAGATTGAGTCTTATGTCAGGTTCCCTGCATGGAGCCTGCTTCTCCCTCTGCCTGTGTCTCTGCCTCTCTCTGTGTGTCTCTCATGAATAAATACATAAATTCTATTAAAAAAAAAAAAAGAAAGAAAAACAGATTCATCAATCACCAGTGTTACTCTTCCTTTGCCCAGGACGGAGCTCCCCTCATGTCACCACACTTGCTCAGAGAACAGATCCTTACTGCAGGTTGTTTGGGGCCTTCCATCAGACTTCACCGTGCACTCTTGCTTTCGGGACCATCCCTACAGAGTGCTTAAGCATCCCTGTGGCTCGCCTAAAGATGCCCTTCATCTTCAGGATTTCAGGAGCATCCAGAAATGTTTGGGTAGCAACTTGGTAGGGTTTCCTGCGTCCCGCTGAGTCCCACCCATCCTCTGCCTGCTCGCTTGCTTTGGCCACTCAGCAGCGGGTATTTACAGGGCCCGCGTGCCATGTCGGGCTTGGTCTGGGGCTTCCTGCTCTCTTGCAGCCAGGCCTGCCTGGGCCACCTCCAGAGGCGGGAACACACCCGATGGGTGTTCCTCTCACCCTTATCTTCAAACATATCATTGAATAAGGGACTTTTGAACTGTTTCAAGAGCAGCCACGGTCAGATTGTTTGGATGTTAGAATATCTCTGAAGTTTCAGTGGCCTGTGGATTAAATCAGGAAAAATACTTGAAATCTAGACTAGAGAAATACAGATGGTGTGGTTTCTGGTCATCAATCCCAGCTACCTCTCTGAAAATACCTGTTTCCATTTTTACGTTCCCATTCAGGTCATCTCAGGCAGGTGATTTTATAAGACAGTTAGTACCCAGAGTCTTTGTCAATGAGAAAAAATTTTCAAACCACACACCTGTGTGATCCCCTTCACTTTATTCATTCAGGGCTTTAAGTTTGATACTCAGCTTTTGCTATATTTAAACTCTTGGCCTAAGGAGGAAAAGAACAGCTGAGCTTCTAAGGATTCCTTTGAAAACATGGTGGGAATTTAAAAGAAAACTTGAAAAACCCAGGACTTTCCTGTGCTGTTGGTGGCTCCTCTTGCAAGGAAGTTTTCTTACCATAGAAGTGTTTTGTCCAGTTGTATTGGGCTTTCTCCTCTCGCGCCTGCCCTACCCCTGCCCCTGCCCCTACCCCTCCACCCTGCCTCATTCCTGCTCCCACCCCTGCCACCTGTTCACGAGCCCTCAGACACTCACTGTGTCCTTCCCTTGCTGTGTTCCAGTCTCCGTCTCCTGGCAGCTCCTCCCCCCTGGGTGCAGAGTCTTCAAGCACACCCCTCCACCCCAGCGACCCCGCGGAGGCCTCCTCAAATAAAGAGGTAGGGTGCCGTTTTGTTTCAGAAGCCACCTGCTTATGTTGTTTTTTTTGTTCTCCTGGCGGCAGCTTGCTTCCACTTCCCACTCAAATCCCCCATACTCCCCACCACCACCACCACCTGGGGAGAGAAATTCTAATTTTTCCTCTCGAGCATGGAGTTCAATGACTGAAGCCACGCTGTTCCGTCTGACGGCCACTGGCCACAGGTGTCTACTTTGATTAATACGTATAATGGAAATTCACACGAGCCACAGTCCAGGTGCTCAGTAGCCACATGTTACTAGTGGCTGTTGTATTGGACAGGGGAGATGACAAGAGCATTTCCAGTCTTTCCAGAAAATTCTGACAGTGCTGGAAATTGAATATTAACAACTCTGTGTGGCAACATCCTTTCTCATGGCATTACAAGCCTCTGACATGAAGTTGCCGTGTGTTTTGGGAAACGGGCTGGTGTCTTAAATATCCATTCATTTCAGGCCCAAGTGAAATATCTTTCATGACACCAGGGCAACCACTTGTCCTGGTTTACTGGGGGTGGTTCCAGTTCACTCCTGTTGTGCAAACAGTACACTTAGAGAACATCCCTTCTAGAGCAGTGCTGTCCCAGAGAACTTAGCTGCAGTGATGAAAATGTTCTGCTTCTGTGCTGTCCTATATGGTGGTCACCAGCCACACGTGCCTCACAATCTGGAAATGTGGCTAGTGGGCTTAAGGAACTGAATTTTGCATTTTACTCCATTTTAATAAATAGTCATGTACGGCTAAGGACTACTAAACAGTGCAGCCCTGAAGTGTCCCTCTTGGACAATAAGTCATATGGTCACTCTACTAACGGAGGCCAGACTGAACCCCAGCAGAGAACACTTAAGTGAGAAAACGCTGCTTGCTCCTGCTGAGGTTTCTGGGGCTGTAAGAGGACAGGTGTTCTTCCCACAGGGGAGCCATTGCCTTCTCCCACACTGTTGTCCTTTTACACCCAGCCGAATGCCACCCACCACGTATTTATGAACCAGTGTCAGGCATATTGTGGCATGTGCCATAGTCTACATGTGGGTTCAGCTACGTCTAAATATAAAGCTGCCTAATAAATGCTGAGGGTGTGCGTGAAAGAGGTAAACTTTGTACCAACAACGATTGTCTCATTTCTTTTGGTAATAGTATTGCATCAAATGCAGCAGAAGAAAGCAATCTGCATTTTACCCTAAGTGGCAGATGACTTCTGAAGGGAGAGTCTTCATTAAAACATACCCGTAAAGTATCATTGAATACATGTACATTTGCCATTGAGTATTCATGCAGGGGGAAGTATATTTTTTAATAATCTGTTTATATTAAACCAAACAAACGTACAGAGTCCTTCCCTGAAGTGACACCAACATTGGAATTTAAATTTGACAGATACTTTGTCCTCCTCTGGTCTTGTCCTCAGACCCTAAGTCATGGGAACAGGAGTAACAAGGTCGCTGTCTCGGCTGACCCCAGATCCCACAGCTTTGCCTCATACTTTATCCAGAGCACAGGATCGGTAAGAACCAAAAAGAGCAGAATCAAGGCCACAGTGATAATAACAGCAGTGAGGGTTACCATTTCTTGAGCATTTACAGTGTTTAGGCAGTGGTCCAAGCAAATCACAGGTAGTATCTCATTTAATCCTTTAAATACTTCTCTGTAAGATAGGAATCACTGTGTTCCTTTTTTGTTGAGGAAGCAGAGAGGTTCAGTAACTTACATAAGGTCCACGGCCCATAAGTGGGAAGGCCAGGATTTGAAACCAGAGCTCCTGAGTGAAACAGGCTTTTCATACTAGGATCTGTTCCCCTCGGGATATAAAGTGCCTGCAGGCCACACCCTGTATAGACAAGCTAACTTGTCTTTATTCCAATTGTCAGACCTCCACGCTTGCACATGCTTTAGTGTGACCTCCTAGAAAATCTCAAAGATTTTGGCCTTTCATCCATCTTCTTGACTGTGGCTTTATTAATTCTTGAATGTTGAGAATCAACTGATGTTCATCTCTGTCCACATGTGAAAAAAACAAAGGGCTAATCAGACATCTGAATATTCAGCATTTGATTATTCATCAGACATAATAAGCAAGGCAAATTTGTTGGTTTCTCAGTTCCTACCGGACTTGGCACATGTTTCTGCATATCCTTATAAATAATGATGAAAATCCTCTTTGTGTGCAATAATTAGAGATTCTTTCATTTCTCAAACTCTTTTTTAAAAAAAACTTACTACCCCAGAGACTAAAGAAAGCCAGTCATGAGCTTATCAATAGAGAATAAGTAAATGTACCAAATACCCTCCGTTGTGGCTCTAAATAAAAACAGCAGCTTTTAGAACTATAGACTAAAGTAATATTTTGTAGCTTCTGCTAAAATCTGGGGACTGTCTTTGAGACCAGCATTCAGAAAAGTATCCTAATAGCCCAAGAAAATCTGAACTGGCTTCTTGGGTGTACCTGGAGGCTGACCCATCTTGATGAAACACAGTACAACCTTAACTTCCCCAGGCCCTTTGATGCAAAAGGAAGATCGGTGGTTGAGGAATCATCATTTTAAAGCCTCCGATCTTGATGAAGAAACTTAGCTTCCATTCACACACCATGAAGTTACGGATTTTGTTTGGTTTGGTGTTTAACCAGAATTAGGCAGACCTGGCCATCAGCACTCACCTGGGCCTGTCTTCCGTCTTGGAAAATAAGACGAATGTAAAGCACCTATGGAAGTTAGAGTTCTGTTTCCTCCCGGGCATGCAACTTAGCCTTGAGTTGTTGTGCATTTTTCCATAAACGCATTAGCAGCCAATGACCTTTCATTCCCAGTGGACTTGTGTCTTTCATTTCCTTAAAGGTAATCCATTCTGAAATAAGAAACCCGCCATCCTTGGTGTAAGAAACCATTGCATACCAGCGAGCACATTCTGGCAGCTTTACGGACAGTTGCCTAGCATGGTATATTGTGTGATTAGTGTTGAATTCTTGTCATTGTCCTAAATTGAGTTATATTCTTAAATGGGGGTGTCTTTGCTTCCAGTTTTATATATATATATATATATATATAATGGTTAACACTATTTTTAGAATATTACGCAAGGATTAAGTGATTGGTTCTCCCTTTGCTATCCCATCTTCCAAGTGAAGAGCATTGTACAAAATATCGCGAGATGGAACTGTTCCTGTGATGTTCCAACCCTCTCTTAGGCCCTAACTCTCCCAGCCGCCAGGTGCCCCAGAGTTTACCATCAACCCAGGTCAACCTATTGAGTAGCTGTGCTGTACTAGATACCCTTTTCCTAAAAGATGTATACTTAAATGACAACATAACCTACTAGATTCTTAGCAATGAAAATCTGTAAGCTTTCTGAGGATAACCCTTGGCCACGCAGACCCTTCCTTTTTGCTCATTTGAAGGACTCTTGTCTTTGGCATTAGCTCTCCACCCTCCTGCAGTGTTCACACCACCTTGCTCCGGACATACCCACTACAAATTCTATGACTGGCTAAAGTAGGAATGAATTCCCTACTCTGACACCTCTCAGAGTTATGTCTAGGCCATTCACTTATGGAAGGAACCAAATGGTAAGTATTGTTCCCCTAAGAGCTAGCATTTAAACCACCATCCAGTCATGTTCTAGAAGGTCTCTAGCCGATCATGCCCACTTCCAACAGTGCTGTTGGAAGACTGACCCTTGCCATGAGGTGTTACTTAGTACAAGAAATTCCACGGTTTTCAGTTCACTCCTTTGTTTATTGTATTCTTTGTTATTTTAAGATAGCACATTAACAATTACTTACATAAGGGAGTTTTTAAACCAGTAAGAGGTGAGTGAACGGAGGAGAAGAAATCTCTGGCAAACATTTTTATAGCACAGTGAGAGGTGACCAAAGCAAAGACCTCGAGGGAAATAAAATTCTCCAAGGGAATTCTTGATTTCAACATATAATCACATTGTTGATGCTTTTACTAATCCAGCAGTGTTTCACTCAGAAACCCAGATTCTTAAGAATACAAATTGAGCCCTTTGTATTATTGCTTTGTATTGATTATGGATTTTGTTTGTGGGATATTTTTTAAGCTGATGGACATCTCTCTGGTGGTGGAATGTAAGGTTTTCAGATTATCTAAAATATGAATAAATGTTCAGGGCTTTGGGTAACCTTTATTAAGAAATGTGTATGTTTATTCACACTTTTCTTCCTGTATCCAGAAATGGTTGACACCTGGTTCATATCTGTTACTGATGATCTATTTACTTTTCGTGTTTCATGGATAAAGTTGTGTTAATGCATTTTTTATCACGCTTTGCCCTTTTTGAAACCTCTCTGTCTTGATTACAGTCAAGAAAAAGCTTGGCTTCATTCCCCACCTACGTTGAAGGTAAGAGCTGAAAAGGAAGTAATTGAGTATTGAGTCATGCATGAATCTCCTAGCATTTGGGGTATTTGAAGCCCTGGGGCTCTACGACCCTAGTGGGGAAGAAAGGCCACATAGTCACTCAATCACAGTCTTGACAGTCTTAGAATCTTAGACTAAAAGAGCAATAGCTGTGAGCCTGTCAAAGATCCTCCTGCCACCTTTGCTGATGCTGCCCATGAGGACCTGAGCATGCAAGGAGGCTGAGGGCTATTCCCAGCTTAAAGACGGTCATATTATATCTGAACCCAGACTCCTTATCTCCAGTCCATGACACCTCTTACACCCACAAAGGACCATTCAAGTGGGAATGAACTTTAAGGAAGACGTTTTGGTCCTCTTAATTTGGGGGCAGGGAGAGACTTTCCCAGTAATTCCCATCTCTTGCTTAGATGAGTTAAGCATAATAACATTTATCAAGCTTTTACTCTGTGCCAGATACACACTTTCCATTTAATAACTAACTGAATCCTCACATCTGCCTTGTGAAATGGGCTTACTACCCCCATGTTACACAGGAGAGAACTGAGGCATTCTTCCTCAAGGCAAGACGAGTAACTTTCCTGAGATGACACAGTTGGCAAGTTTCAGAGCCAAACTGTGAGCTGGCAGTTTGATTCCACAGCTCTCTGGTAAATGGTATCCTGTGCAAGGCAGCCACATACAGTTGTGCAGGTTTTTCACTGTTCAAGGGTACCCAGTCAGGAGGTCTAGCAGGGCCAGAACTTGGCACAAGTGAGACACCCTAACTTGAGATCAGGCCACACAAATGGAGTGACTATTTTTCACCCACACAAAGGCACTCTTTAGCTAAAGGTGCAAGTGATCCTCTACCAGGGTGGATGGTAGATACTTTTTCAGGTAGGTTAGACTGTCATTCCCTTGAAAGAGGATTTTCTGGGAACACGAGAATACCCAGACACCACTTTGAGGCTCTGTCTGGCCCTTAGATCCTGTGAATGAACAGTTGGTGTGTCCCTACCACCTAAGAATGGATCCATAGACCTTCCTGACACCACAGTCCTGAAGTTCATGCCAAGCTCATAGGTTTCATTCAGTTAACTCAGGCTTCTTTCTTGAGTGAACTGTAAATTATTTGTGCCATTTTTGCAAGGTTCCAAAATTCCACAAGTACTCCTGGCAGAGTTTTCGGGAGTTTGGAAACTCCATTCTTCATAATCTTTCCACCAGGCCCAGCATTCATGTGTGACGATGTCACATGTGTGCTTGTTCACCCACAGAGCAACACAGAGGCCTCACTAAAAGGAGAAACACGTTCTAAAAGGCCAAAATGAAACCTGTAGTTTTTTGACTTAGAACTTTTCAAAAATACACTAAAATCAAATTATGAATTTAGGATTTTTTCCTCCAGATATGATCTAGCAGCAGTGACGTTTGATGATAATCAATTTCCCTGGAGGATAAATGGTGTAAGATTGCATCTCAAATGTATAATTTATTTGGGTCCAATATTTCTGTCTCTTGATTGGTTGACATTTTTTTTTAATTTTTATTTATTTGTGATAGTCACAGAGAGAGAGAGAGAATGAGGCAGAGACACAGGCAGAGGGAGAAGCAGGCTCTATGCACCGGGAGCCTGACGTGGGACTCGATCCCGGGTCTCCAGGATCGCGCCCTGGGCCAAAGGCAGGCGCCAAACCGCTGCACCACCCAGGGATCCCTGGTTGACATTTATATAGTCCTTTAAATATTATTTGGATTTATTTTAAACCTATCTGCATATCCACACTTATTATGGTTGAAGAGAGACCCTTTTCAAGGAATAGAGCTAGCTCAGAAATGAATATATGATATTGGAAGTCCTGTAGAGAAGTATATAGTTCATTCTTATTTTTCTTTTAATATTCATTATTTTTACAAAAAAAAAATGGAAGGTTTTTAAAAGTTACTACCCAGATGAGATCTTTTTCCTCAGTGCCTGGTTGGGCAAAAGCAATTATGTTTAAGTAACACTGTAAACCCATCACAGGCGTTTATGATAGGAAACTGATAATCTTTATTTTTTACAAAGTATAATGCGGGTACAAACTTGTCCATGTTAGTTGGAGTAGCGCTTCCTTGCCCTACAACTAAAACTGTATATTGGAAATACCCTGAATCCTTCTCACATCTAGGAAAGTTCCAGGCAGGAAGCGTGTGACTGTTGAGAAGGTGAATTACTGACCCATAGTGGAGGCAGATTGGCTGTGTACCCCTCATTGTCCAGAAGCCCTTCTCAGAAAGATCTAGAATAAGGCAAATAAGAAGTTTCCTTATTTATTTACTACACAGATGCTTTGTGAAGAACTTTCCTAAAACACTGTTAATTTCTTTGTTTCGACCACCCCCTTGGCTTTAGAGAAATGATCAGATTATTTTAAGATGGTACCCTGATAAGAAGCTTATCACGGGAAGCAGCTGGTTAAGCTTAAGATGAGCCCGATGTTGGTGGATAAAAATAAAAATCATTCTAGATTAGCTTTCCAAAAGGAAAAAGCAAATTGTTTCCATTTCCAGCTATCTAATTTAAGAGCCTGAGGTTTGAACAGTAGGTTAAAACGTATATTTTAATCTCCCAAAATACGGCATTTGAGCCAAAGAAAATACATATGTTTTCATTGCAGAATGAGAAGCCTTTCTTAGTGCCTTTGTTATGAAGTTATATATTAATCCCAGACATGTTTTAATTTCAGGTAGGGTTTACAGATGATTATGGTTAGAATCCACTGCCCCCACCTTAAATATTTTAAAGCTAAGGTTTGATTTCAAAGGCCGGTCAGTGAGAACAGAAAATTCAGACTTTCCTTGGAATTGATCTGTATGTGGATGCCAGCCGGGGACACAAGAGCCTGTAAGTCAGCGAGGTTGGCAGCCAGAGACTCCGGCTTTGGTGTAATGTCATCTGATGCACAGAATTGGGGTCAAAGGTCGTTACGGGAATCTGGACATTCTGAAGCAAATACCCATTTTTCTGAATTATAGTTTGTTTTCCCGAATTACGGATAAAATGTGGATGGTGGCAGGTGAAAGAAATGTTATACAATGAGGATTCCTGATAAAGCAGCCTCCCTGGTCACCTAGCCATTTGTCTGGCCACACATTAATTTGATACCCACCAGGCAACAGACACTGATTAGACACGAGCGCCCGAGACGAACATGACGTGGACTTTGCCCCAAAGAGCTCACAGTCTAACAGGAGAAACAACATCCTTTGTCACTCATTTTATGTTTCATATTTAAATAAACATATCATTTCTCACAGTCAGTGGCCTGGGTGAAGTGAATTAAGAAGAAAATGTTTCTTCCCTTTGAAAGCAAGGGGTGAGTGAGGCAGACACAGAAGGAGAGAAGCCTGAGCCTGGCAGGGTCTCGGGCACCGGGCCACCTATGCTGGTGCCGAACAGCGGGGAGGGCGCAGCGCGTCAGGGCCGTGTTAGGCACACACCCCAGGGTGGCTTCACTCACCGCTGTGGCTCTGTGTGTTACAGTTCCCGGACCCTGTGACCCCGAGGACTTGATCGATGGGATCATTTTTGCTGCCAATTACCTTGGCTCCACCCAGCTGCTGTCAGACAAAACTCCCTCCAAAAACGTGCGCATGATGCAGGCCCAGGAAGCCGTGAGCAGGATCAAGGTGAGGGGGTGCAAGGGATGGATGCCGGGGCCTGAGCCATTCACAGTGGTCTCCCCACACCTCATGCATCTAGTGCCAAGTTTAGGGGAGTGTGGGACTGGCATGATGCACCTGTCAACAGTTCCAAACAGAAAAAAAGTGTGCAGAGTCCTTATGTATCAAACTGCATATTTGGGGTATTCTTAATAGCCAGTCTTAAGAAATAGCACATGTGAACATAAACTTTGGAAAGCTGATATGATGAGGAAGGATGTCATTCTGAGCATCACATCTCTAGTGGGAGAGCTTTACCCCTGTATTTCCACGGATATGGTGATGAGTGACGTGAACATTCTAGGTACCGCATGATGCCATCTCAGTCTCGTACTTTTGAACTAGTTGATCCTGCACAAGCTAGATCAAACTGGTTTGTTCCAGGCACAAGGAACTATTGGATCAAATCTAACCAGAATGAGTCAGTATAAGGCTAATGCACCTTAAACTGGTCTGAGCCGGTTGTAACTGTTTGGAATCTGTTTTATCAAGATTTAAAAGGAACAAGCCTGTTTGATCCGAGAAGAACTACTTTTGCCTGGTGTAAACCATTCACAATTAGTTTGAGCCAGCCAGAAATGGTTTGACCCTAGTGAAATGCAGAGCTCTAGAATATCCACCACGATGCCAGTACCACCTGGAATCAGGGACAGACACAGGGCTACAGGGACACATCACCTGCCATTCAAGTGCCACCAGCACCCAGAAGCACTGGGTAGCCCTACTAGGGCCACAAGGCCAGTCCACCCGAGCCCCAGGCGTAGCAGCACCACTGAAACCCAGAACCAGATATTTCAAGCAACAGGTGGAACAGGTCAAGACTCACCAGATGTGGATGTATCCAGCTTCAGCTGGTCATAATCGCATTCCTTCTCAAGGACCCATTCCTTTTCCATATCGTCTTACGTGCACTTATTCCCCAGGTACTCCCTGGTGTTGTATGGCAGTGTGGAAGGAGGAAGAGGCACAAGTTCAAGATGGTCACTTAGGGTCCTTAATCTGGGAAAAAGTATTTCTGGAGCACATACACGTGCAAGGCTGTTCAGGGTCTTGGGATGAAAAGAAAATAGCCAGTTATAAGGTGAGAGCCTTACCCTCGAGCTGCACAGCACCAGGGAGAGACGGATCAAGCCAGTGAATGTGCAGGGTGCAACTGGGCAGGAAGAACAGGTGTGAGGTGGAAGGTGCCCAGTAGTGTGGGGCACCCCAGGGCTGATGGGAACAGGGAGTGAGGATGCACAGAGGTGGAGTTTCTGGCCTCCTGCCCCAGCTGACTCCCCTATGTTATTCACCCACTGGAGATTTAAGCAAGATGGCCTAACCGTAATGACCAAGTCCATGCTGTCCAGTGCTGGCGCAGGTCCCCGGGTCTCCGGCCATTGCTTCTGCATCAAACTTCCATCCATGGCTTTGAGGGTCACCAGTTGCTGGCTGCTCTTACCCCCTCTCCCAGCTTGGAAGAGGCACTTCTCTCCTGAGCTCAGAACTTGTTCTTCCCTTAGCCGTCGTAGCACAGCAAGCCCACACTGCAGTATTTGATGCGGTGACTCTTGCTGGCATATCAGGACTTAGGAGGTATAAACTAGAGAGCAGTTCACCACTGCATCTAGGGTGGCTACTATCACGACAGTGACAGGCCAGACCAATGGCATGATTGCTGACAGGGGCCTGCCCGTGTCTTCTGTGTATCTAGGATCCACTCTACCACTTCATTCAGGTCACACGAACCCCCTCTGTGCCTCACAGGCCCTGCTGCCACAAGGCCCACTGCTGTGGTGGTCATGTCTTCTCCCAGAATTAGCCTATGTCCATTAGATCGCCAGTGGGAAGATGCACTTCTCTCGCAGGAAGTCCCACCCCTACCCACAGAGACCCGTGGCACCCAGCAGGATGATTCCATGGCAGTGTATCAAACTGACCTGAGTACCTTCTGGGTCTTTCAGACTCTCTAAGGTTACTGATGGAATATCAGGTTCTCGTCAAGCTGCCCATCCAATGTTGACCTAATTCCTTCTGACTATCTCCCCTTATTGTAAAGAGGTGGCATGAAAACCTCTGGATCTCCCCAGCATCTTCCTGAATTTAGGGTGTCCTAGGTGCTGCGTTCAAAACAACACGCAGATCTGTAGGTGAGAAGAAGGTGCTTTTCAGGCAAATAACTTTTGAAAACAAAGTCTTTAGGGACATAAATTTGACTCCTTCTGTCCCACAGTTACCAAACATAGCATGTTATGATTTTGTTAAGTTAATATTTGTTCAACAGAGCCCTGGGGTGCCAGATGGTTGAGCAAAAGAGCACGAGAGAAATTGAAAGAGGGAAGTTTATTACTCACAGGTTCTCAAGGAAGGAGCCAGCACGCCTTGGGGGCGGGGGCCATAGGGTGGGGGTCAAGGCCAAGCAAATGCAGGCAGCAGGACATGGGGCGATGCCTTTATTTGGGTCTGAGAGTGGAATACTTTGGGGTTCCTGGGTTTGAAATGGCCGATTCATACCAAAAAGAGCAAGTTTTGGTAAGCTTCATGGGGGTCTTATCTAAGGGGGGCACCCAAGGGGAAGGCACTGGACAAAGATTATTTGTTGCACGGGCTGTTGGGAATTTATATCGAGACCTTAAATTTGCCTGTGACTCTGCAGGCTGTTGTCCAGGGCTTGCACTCTCATGAGGGGCCAGCGTCAGCTGCAGGCCACTTGGATGCCAAGACAGCAACACCACAAAGCAGCTTCACCTCTGGACGCAGGCTCATGGTGCTGCTCACTTCCCCGGGGTCAGCAGGAGTGCAAGGACCTGGCATGCCTCACTCAGTGGTTTTCTGATAGACAGGAACCCCCTCAGGAAGGGGCTTTAGGAACAAGCGGGGGCACTTTGGGGTGCCATGGTATCTGGGGGTATTTTTAATGGCATTAGTGAACCAGGGCCAGGGATGCTTGGCACCCTGTAATGTCCAGGATGAGGCACAGGATGAAGATTTAACTCCCACAGAATGCTAGAGCTTCCCTCTGCCCCTGTCAAGAGGCACTGCCAGAGTCCATTGAGGTGAATCCCCCAGAACAAAGCAGTAGTCCGCCCCCACAGGAGCACTGAAGATCCCCAAGACAGAACACTGCATGGCTGGAAGAGGAGTTCTCTCTGCTTCCGTTCGTCAGAGTTTCAAACACGTTCAGGTTTGGATTTCATTCGAGGCACTTTGTTTATGGACCTCCTGAGTGGTAGCCCTTTACTTGCACATAGATAGTTTGTCTTCCCACTGCCCTTGGGCATGTTTATGGCACCACGTGACCTCGAAGGAGGGAGCAGGTGCATCCCCGGAACGTGAAGCAGCACAGAGTAGGCTGTGGCACCCAGTGTCAAGCATGCTGGGCACCCAGGACCAAGCATGCTGGGAATGACAGCTTCCGAGTTCCACGGTGAGGTCTGAGAGCACAGTTTTCTCATCTTCAAGTCCAGCTTCCCTGATAAGAAACCAGAAGGTTCACTTTGAAGCATCAAAGGATTGGTCTCTGGAAGTTCCACAGTTGATCTGAACAACAACAACAACAAAACATTAGATGCTTTTGTTGATCAGAACCAGCAAGATGAGGCTGTCTGATTATAAATCCATTTTAGACCTGCCTAGAGCAGAGTAGGCATCTGGAAAACATATATTTATTTTTACAGCAAATTATGGTAGTGTGAGGAATTCATTATGGAGTGGTAAAGTTAAACGGTTGCGTTTCATTTATAAGTATCATTTTGCAATGTGCTTCTGTGCATCTGAAGGAACTGCTGCCTGTCATTAAGTATTTCCTGCCTCCTGTTCCTTTTACATCCATTTAAATGCCCGTCAGCTTGCTTGACTTTACACCCAGCCTGGCGCATATTCAAATTCTAGGTGGAGACTGTGTCCAGATCCACCGTGTATTTCCGCACCCCCTAAAGTGTTACTGTGTCCGGATGTGCACTGACATTTCACCTCCTGAAGAGGGCCCCAGGGGGCCTGGGGCATTTACACACACCACCACCCCCCATCAGTCGGGATGGTCTCCTGGGAGCATGTGGTGCTTGCACTTACCTGGAAGACAACCTCTCTCTGAGGGAGGTGATGCCAGGCTTTCTCCTAAGAGAGGCTGGCCTTTCAGGAATGAGTTATTCTAGGCCACCTCTATAAAGACGCAGAGAGGAAGGAAGCTACAGATTTCACAGTGTCTGTCCAGGAAGGAAGGAAAGCAGAAAAAGCTTTATGGATTTACTTGGAAATCCGTTTAGCAGTATCCTCAGCCCAGACTGATTAGTAATTTCCACCCTGGTGCTCTCATCTGAACAAAGATGGAAAGAAGGGTGTCCTCCCCCTGTTTGAATTCCTCCTGCTTCCTCTCTCCCCCATGGGGATCCCTGTCTTACCCCTTGTTCTCTCCTCTGCCGACACTGTTCAGTTGACCTAGGGGACGGATGCAGGTGAGCGGCCCCTCTCACCGGGGGTCCCGCGTGGCCGGGGCTGTTTGTGCAGCTCTATCTCCCAGCAAGCACCTGAAGCTTGGGTTTCAAAATCATATCTGATTTTTCTTCCGTTGGTCGGTTATGGTGCTTATTGGACTTACACTTGGAGTCTGAAGAATTCATATTTTCTTAACTTAAAGGATTTGTAGACTTATTTGCAAATGGAGAGAGAATTTGGAGTTGTGGTTTGACCAGAAATTTTGTACATAACATGAGAGGAAAATAAAAGAATTTAGCTCAGAAAGCAAAGTGTTCCTCTGCAGACCCTTGTGATAGGCATCTCAGGAGATAAATGCTACCCAAGACCCAGTCCTTGACCTTGAGAAGCATGCAGTCTAAAAGGAAACCAAGAAGAGAGTTTAACAATAGCAAAAGGCAGGTTGAGGAATCAGAAATTTAAAGTTTTCTCCATCTACCAAAATATAACAAGGTGGATCTAAATGCAATAGCAGAATTAGGAGACATCTGCCATTTTTCTTAAGTTTTTTTTTTCCATTTTTGGACCCTCCCTAATGTACCCTTTCTGCCTTTGTTATCCATCATTTCTGAGAAGAAATAAGCCCCCCATCCCTTTTAGAAAGCCCCTCATCCAACTAAGGAATGCATCAAAGAGATGGTTCTCAGAATGAGACCCTTTCACTGGCGGCATCAGCACCACCTGGGAACTTGCTAGAAATGCAGATTCTCAGGCCCACCCCAGTCAGAAACTCATGGTGGGGTGAGGGCCCAGGAATCTGTGTTTTCATAAGCCCTCCAAGAAGTTCTGGTATGCACTATAATTTAGGGAAGGGTAGACCATGCAAGCCTTATGGGATATGATATCTTTTCTCCCACCGCACCCTGGGGCATCCTGGTCAAGCTAGTGCTTCCTGCTGATGACATTGTATTGGCATATTAACTCAAGAAACACTGCAAAATATATCTCTTTTTTGGATATTTGGCATATAGGTTTTCCTATTAAAGGTTTTGAGAGTCCTGTACTAAAGAGATCCAATTCACTTTGGCCAGAAACTCCCATCATTATTTGAACACGGAATACATGGTCACTGTGTGATGCCTGTTAAAGTCTTGCTGCTAAGATTCTCTGGAACACGTTTTGGGAGGAACTTCTGCCCTACGTGGTATCAGTACCTACACACTGTAGGTAGAGATGCCCCACTCCTCCTACAGTGGAGGAACCATGCCTTCACCCTACCTGGAGTACCAAACCTGAAGCCAGGGCAGCTAAATCCCTTGTCTTCCTTTCTC
The DNA here is from genome assembly GCF_048164855.1 of Canis lupus baileyi. Lineage (NCBI taxonomy): Eukaryota > Metazoa > Chordata > Mammalia > Carnivora > Canidae > Canis > Canis lupus. The sequence goes on from NC_132838.1 coordinate 88,939,743, forward strand.
TCCACCGCACCTCCATGCTTCATTCCACCCTCATGCCCACTGCATTTTCTGCTCTTTGGCCCGAAGATGGGCTCACCTACTGAGCCCTACCTGAGCCACAGAACCAGCTTCATGTCCACGCAGAGTGTGGCATATGTGTCTCCATTCTTTCTACATTTGTGAAGCTCGTGTGATTAGCTCACAAATGGTGTTGGATGTTTTTTGGTCTATGCATTTTTGTAAGGAGCATCCATTATCAAACATTCTCATATTTGTCTTTACTAGCTTGTCTCAAAAAATCAGAGTTTTCTTTCATGGAAAGGCTTTCTTGAAATGTCAAAAAATCAGGACTTAATTCTAGAATTAAAATCTCTGTCATTGAAGCTTTGTGTAAGCCACATGATTTCCCATCTGACTCGGAGAAGTCTGTGATTAATAAAGAGGTTATTAACACTTACAGCAGGTCCTGCACATACATGATCTCATTGATTCCTCAGAGTGGAGGGGCTGGGGAATCCTGTGAGGTAGGTATTATTAATTCTATTTACAGACAAACTGAGAACCTTATAGATGAGAAACTTGCCTACATTGCGCAACCAGTGGTTTGGAGTGAGATATCCAGGGTTTGAATCTCTATTCTTTCTCTTCAGTAGCTTGAGCAAGTTGATTTGTCTCTCTGTGCCTCAGTTTCCACTTCTGCAAAACGAGAATACTGTAGTGCCTACCTCACAGGGTTACTGTAAGCTTTCACAGTGCTATACACATGAACTGCTTGGAAGGATACTGGCATATAGCAAGCGCTCAGCTAATGTCAACCGGGGAAAGGAAAAGCTAGAGCCATCGGGAGTTTCCCCAGCATGAGTAACCTAGAGAGTCTTAACAGGGAATGTTCAGGACATATTGTGGAGTGAGTGGGTGGACAAGTGCCACAGTCTGTGTCCTTTACACCACAGCCTGCTGGGGACAAGCCGTAATCGATCCCATGAAATGAGAGGACTTAAACGGATAATGTCATTCCCTGCTTTATGACACATGCTAGCCGTATGGTTCTCTTTGGCTCCTCTGCTACTGCAATTTCTCATTCTAGATCCCACCCCCTCCCGATGTCATGTGTAAATTTTAAATTATAATTTATTTCAGGGCACCCTGAATATCCTGTGTGGTTGAAAAGATGGTATTACTTGAAGTGGGTAAAATACTTTTCACTTCATAAAAATTACTTTAGAATGCCCATTATGAAATGCAGATTGCCCTTTGGATTCTCTTTCCTCATCACCCATTCCAGAAAAAAAAAATTTAGTTATTCCATTGTAGTGGACTTATTTTCCTTTGACAGGACCCTTTCAGATCACTGTTCCTTAGAGTGAAGAATTTTGACTAATAGCTATTAGGTTTTGGTATCAAAAATAATAGAAATTCTTATATTCCTGGAAGATAATTTCAGGGGCAGTGGTAGAAAACACACACACACACACACACACACACACATTAGGATCTCGCAGCAGTCATTCATCATGAGAATTATAGCTGGTGCAGATGAGAACAGCCCCCAGCAGGACTCTTGAATCCCACACAGGAATCTATGTGGTGTGACATAGCGTTGGCACCAGGTCACTCTTTGGACGCAGACACATTTCCACCATCACATGCAGCAGTTAGGACACTCTGTACACTTCCTGCCATCTGACTTTTTCCAGGGCAGACTGTTCACCATAAGTTCATGACCACCAGGAAGAGCTGTGGGGTGGCTCTGCGGGAGCAAGGCTGCCCTAGTTTCCCAGAGATTAGGTACTTGGTGTTTGGATCTCTGACTCATCCAGTTTCTCCACAATGAGTTAGGATAGACAACACATTTGACTCATTAATGAAATAGAGGTGTGCTGCTGGGAGCAAAAGGGCTTTTCCACAGGTGAGTACCAAGTAGTGTGAGAGAGCAGACGATCTTCCATCCACCCCCATCACCACAACAGGGTTCATGGTTTGGCCATTGATTTACTGTTATTTGTACAAGATCTGTGTGTGCCTAGAAAGCCTTACCAAAAGCCAAGAATTGTATTCTGACATAGGTGAATTATAGTCATATAACAACAAACACAAATATAGTGCTTATTTATAATGCACCAGGCACTGTTCTAAGAGCTTTGCATGTATTTATTTTATCTTCAGAATAGCCCTATGAGGTAGATACGGTGTTTATCCTCATTTTACAGATGAGGAAATTGAGGCACAGAGACAGTAAGTGGCTGGCTCCAAGTCACACAACTAGTAGATAGCAGAGTGAGGATTCAGTTTTAGACAATCCGGCTGCAGTCTCTCTCTCTCTCTTGTTTTAATCAACACTGCTAGCTTCTACTTATGAGCAAAAGGAATATTACATCTATTTCAGGTTAGGACTAGGCCATATTAATATTTAAGGCAAGAATTATTACTAAAGATGAAAAATTAAAAGATCAACAGGAAGACATAAGTACCTTAAATACATATGTACCTTATAACATAGATATAAATAAATAAAAGATTGACAGAACCAAAATCTGCAGTAACAGTAGGAGATTTTAACACAGCCCTCTTAGTAAATTTTAGAACAAGCAGGCAAGAAAAAATCAGTAAGTACATAGATTTGACCAGTGCCCTTAACCAACCTAATTGACCTTGTCAACAGCTGATAAAATACTATTCACAACAACTGAAGAATGCATCTTCTGAAGCCCACCAGACATTCACCACAGTTGGTCATGTTCTATCCCATAGGGCTAAGGCTCAGCACAATTCAAAGGTCTGGAATCAGGGTATCTTCTCTGACCACAGTGCAATTAATTCAGAAATCAGGAAAAAAAAGATTACTAGAAAATCCCCCAATGTATTGAAATTAATAGCACAATCCTAAATAATCCAAAGTTTGAAGGAGAAATCACTGGAAATTAGAAAATGTTTTGAAGTGATAATTAAATCTCAACATATCAAAATTTGTCAGATACAGCTAACAGTGCTTAGAGGGAGATTCACGGCTTTAAATAAATACATCAGTTTATTTATTTTAAAAAGTTTAAATATTTGCAATTTAAATTTTCATCTCCGGAAGCTAGGGGGGGAAAATCAGCAAATTCAACCCAAAGAAAGTAGAAGGAAATTAAGATGTATAATGAAATCAACGAAATAGCAAACAGGCATACAGTAAAGAAAATCAACAGATCCAAGTTGGTTCTTTGAAAGCATCGATTGCAGTTGAGTATACGAAGCACCTCACTACATTTCCTTCTTCCTACGTCCCCTTGCCACCTACTAAATTTTGAGTGAGGAAATTGTCTATAGAGTAGGATTTTTTAAAGCCAGTCTTCCTCACGCAGAAATGCTTTATGCCACTATTGATACTAGTTTGTCAATTCCCTTTTCGACTTCGAGTCTCTGCAAATTCTTTTCTAACTGTTCTCCTGTCTCTGTTTGTTCCATGCTAAGCAGATGGCCCAGAAATTAGCCAAAAGCAGAAAGAAGGTGCAGTACAAACAACTTCATCAGCTTGGTGTTATGCCTGTTCTTTTCGTTTATTTATGTTTTGCCTTTTTATTATTTTGTGTTTTTGTTTTCTGCATCCAGCAAGTTTTCGTTCAGATTTCTTTTTGAACCGCCCCATTAGCCAACGTTTCTCAAAACTGAGTTGCCTAAAGTGGCTGTTTTTCTGTTGCTCATGAGTCATTTCACATCAGAGAAACAACAGGGAGCAGATTGGAGATGCTAAATGATTCCCACAGTAGTGAGAATCCCACCTTTCAGGAGCATTAATGCGGCAAGGACTTGGGTCTTTTCAATTATAGTCATGTTTGACTTGTGGATTTTGTCAGATTGCTGGATGCAAAAAAGAAAACTCGCTAATAACCACCCTGTGCGGAGTTAAACCCCAAACGAACCAGACGGATGGGCTTTTTTGGTTATGGAGCTTCTAGGTGCTTATGGGCTATTCAGGGGGCATTGAGGCATTCCGGGTTCCTTCGTATTGGGGTGGCTTTAGGAGTGAGGACTGCTTCTGTGTTGCCGTGGTGGTGTGTGAACATGAAGACCCTCTTACCAGAACTGCATCCAGATGACTTTGTTTGCACCTGCTATAAACATTGTCATGTCCGCCCCTCCCCCGCATCACTTGATCCGGAGCAGATTCTAAGTAACTTTTCCAAGGCCTTGCGGTATGGATCATTTGCCCTTGTTCCTCAACCTGCTGGGCTCTGAAAGCCTTACAGAAAGGGCCATTCACGATCATCGTTCGTAGAGCCAAATCTGTAGTGAGCCACTGCTTCTATAGTTGGAGAAGCAGAGGGGACTCCACCTCTCCCTATAATCTGGCGATGCTAACTCTCGTCTGTGAGTCCCCTCAGCTGTGGCAGTCCTAATCTGGAGTCAGCATGGCTGTTCTGGTGACTGTGTCTCCGTGCTTCTGTGTGTGAGCTAACCTTGCTCCCGTGCACTTGAGTCGGGGCAGGGTGTTAAGCTTCCCCTTGGTGCATTTTTCTTCTCAGGCTCCTGAAGGTGAATCTCAGCCAATGACCGAGGTGGATCTCTTCATTTCTACCCAGAGAATCAAAGTATTGAATGCCGACACACAGGTATTAGCCGGCCTGCCACCTTCCCCGGGGGTGGCGTGCCCAGCCCAGCATGGCAGCCCAGCGTCTGTGCCCTCGTCCCGAGAGCAGCTGTCCTCACTCAGCTACTGGCTCCCGAACACGCTGGAAGGTCATGTCTGCAGTACTTGCTGCCGGAGAGGGGGTGGTGCTGCTCTTGGGACTGTTCCCTTAAAGATCAAAGAACAAATACACCGTGGATCTCGTTTGCTAATAATCTTGTAAGCTTTTATGAGAAGGTTCATTAACTGGAACAGATTAGCCTTTTAAGAAATTTTGTTTAAAATCACGCATCCACACACTCAAAATGCAGCCATCGCACAGGCATCCTTTTATCTTTTTTTTTTTTTTTAACTTCTCCACCAGAGATTCTCCCGGCTGTAAAAATGACTGAATTTTTCCCCCCATGTACCACAGACCACTTTCTGCTCTGATTTATCATCAGTCGAGGGAGCTGCCCCCAGGCCTGAGTCTTTGCGGGGAACCCCAGAGCCCCCCGCATGTGGACTGCACTTGACTGGGCTGTAGGGTGGCAGGCTCTCCTGTGGGCCATTAGCTGCTGTGCTGGACTTAGCATCCTCTCCCTTGTGCCCTCCAGGAGACGATGATGGACCACCCTCTGAGGACCATCTCCTATATAGCAGACATCGGGAACATCGTCGTCCTGATGGCACGCAGGCGAATGCCGCGCTCCAACTCCCAGGAGAACGTGGAAGCCTCCCACCCATCCCAGGATGGAAAAAGGCAGTATAAGATGATTTGCCACGTCTTTGAGTCTGAGGATGTAAGGGTGCCTCCTCTCATCTCCCTCTGGGTGGCCTTGGCTGACCCCCGGGTGGGCCAGATTCTTTCTTTTTCTCAGAACCTGAATCAGTCTCATCAGTCATACATGAAACAAGTATTTATTGAGCACCCGCTATGTGTCAAGCACTGTTTTGGGGATACAAGGCTGAATAGATAGATGAGGTATTCATCACGAAGCTTAAAGGGAGACAGAATATAAAATAGGTAAATATACTTAATATAAAATGGGATAGTGAGGAGTTCTATAAGGAAAAATAAAACTGGGATAGGAGCTATTTCAGATGGGGTAATCAACAGTCTTCTCTGAGGAGATGATACTTGAAGAGAGACCTGTATCAACTGAGAGAGAGGAAAGAGCAAGTGCAAAGGCACTGAGGCAGGAGCCTGCTGGTATAGTTTGAGGATAGCTTAGAAGGAGAGAAGTGTAGACAGAATGTGGTCAGATGGCCAGACCCATGGGGGCCCCAAGCTCATCTCACCTGGGCATGAGGGCATTTGGGGAGGACAATTCTTGGTTATGTAGGATTGCCCTCTAGACCACAGGAAAGTTAGGATTCCTGCTCCTACCTCCCAGTGGCAGGAGCACCACCTGCCTACTTCCTGTCCTTATGAAGACCAGCTGCTGCTCTTGTCACAAAACCTGTGATTCCTGACCCCCGTCTTTCCAGGTGACGTGGTCAACAGAGAAAACTCATTTATAACAGAGACAGGGCCCGTTCTTCTATTTGGCTTCTTTCCCATTCATCCCTGGAACGGCCAGAGAGGTCTCCAGTCTTCAAGCTGTATCAGCGGCCAACTTCCCCTAAAGCAGGGCAGGCCTTGGAAGCTCCCTCAAGGGCCAGGGCCACAGCCCCACGAAGGTCTGGAGCCACAGAGCCCTCCCTCACAAGAGGGCCATGTCTGTGCCGTTGATCATGCTGATTTCTATCCTGCCACAGTACCCTGAGCTCTGTTTCCCATAATGAGCAGAGAGCCCCTCGCTACTTAAAGAGAATTGCCCGTGGGTGCCTTGGCTCCTTACAAGAGGCCGTTTTTCTGCAGGGGAGTGTTCACCTAGCTGCGGTGAATTGCCTGCCTGCAGGAAGTCAAGAGGCAGAGGCCAGCTGCTCTTCCCCAGGGATTCGAGCTGTCACGGCTGCAGCCACGGGGACGTGGAGATGCTCCCACTTTTTGCACCATCCTTTCCTGGTCCGGTTCTCTGGAACACAGGCCCCTGGGGACCAGATCACTGAGAAGGTGGAGAGCTTGTAGGCAGAGAGCCTCTCCCAGCCATTCCCCTGCTCTTGCTTTAAAACTTGAGGCCAGCCTCGCAGACGGGGAGAGAATGAGTTTCAGAAGTTTCTCAAGAAGCTTTGAAAATTAAATGTAGAAGCTTAAGACTCCTGTGTCCTGCAAGCTGATGAAAAAAGGTGGAGTTAGCTCCGCTCCCCGGGCACGCAGACACCTCTGTGACCCTTTGCCATCTGCACTTGGCTTGCAGCTTGTAAGGAGGGGATGCCTGACCTCAGAGTCCCCGGCAGAAAGGAGGAACGGGGAGCCTGAGTTAGGACAAGAGAGAGTGGGCCTGGGACTCTTACCCCTATGCTTCTGAGGCAAAGAACGAGAGAAGATCATTGGCTCCAGAGCCAGGGGAGCTGGAGCTGGATCCTGCTTCCATGTACAGGCTGTGAGGCCACTGAGCTTGCATGACATGACAGCGCCTCCCTTGCTGGCTAATTTTGCTCACGCGTGTCCATCAGTGACGCCAGCATGTGTCTCCTCCGTGATCCCAGCCCACGCACTGCTCCTCATCTGTCTCCATCCATGTCCCTCACACACCTGCAGCGTCTTAGGACGCAGGGCGATGGGTCTTCGTGGTGGCTGGTGACATCCCCAGTCACCAAGTGGGAAAAGTAAAGCACGGCCATGCAGCAAGTTCTGATTTCACTGTCTGTTAGCTGCTTTCAGCCAAACGCAGTGAAGGCGAGGGAAGGAAGGGACGTGGAGGTTAGCATTGTGCGTGCGTGTGTGTGTGTGTGTGTGTGTGTAAAACATGGCTCTGGAGGCTTTTATTGTTTTCCTGCGGAGAGGCAATCCCACATGGTGCAGGGGTGGGCTCTGGAATCAGTCGGCCAGGATTCAGCGCCCGGAGTCACCCCCTTCCCAGGGAGTGAACACCTTCACTGTCACCTGCTGTTCCTGTCTGTGCAATGGGGACCATAAAACAGACCTAGAATTCCAAAGTCTAAAGAGCTCTGGGAGGGGCCCCCAGTGGCACAATTGGCTAAGTAGCCGACTCTTGATTTTGGCTCAGATCATGATCTCAAGATTGTGGGATCAAGCCCCACACTGGACTCTATGCTCAGCATGAAGTCTGCTTGAGAGTCTCTCTCTCCCTGTCCCTCTGCCCCTCCTGGCTCATGCTTGCTCTCTCTCTCTCTCTCTCTCTCTCAAATAAAAAAAAAAAAAAGAAAAGAAAAAACTTTGAAAAGCAAAGGGGATTTTGTGGTCAGTTGGCTGATAAACCTGCCCAGAACTGCCTTGAGACAATTTACAGAATCTGTCCAGCTTACCATGAATCTTACACATTTTTTTGCAGGAATATTAGTTTGTCTATAGGACACTTCCCCAGGTTCTAATGTTTTGTTTTGTTTTTTTAGACAATATATGATATATGCATCTTTTACCTTTCTAAAATCCTAAAAATTTCTAAATTCTGAAACATGGCCTCAGGAGCCTAGGAAGAGGGCCAGTGGCACTGTCTGGCTTGCATCAGCCATAGGCTTGATGTCGGGATCTCTGTGACCATCCTCGGATAGTGTTTAATACAGGACAGGCATGTGAGAAGTACCAGGTGGCTGCTGGTTGGCCACGCCCATAGTGTGGATGAGTTAGTGCAGGGAGAGGCTAGCAAAGCCCAGTGCTGGAGAAAGAACCACAGAACCACCAGTGTGCCTCGCTGTGAGCTGTGTGACCTCAAGCAGGTACCTTTATGTCTCTGGGGCTCAGTCTCCTCACCTGGAAAATGTGGGGCTGGACCCAATCAGGGTTCTCAAGGAAGCCCCAAAGCCCACTTTATACAACAGATGTTTCATGATGCTCCGTTACTGCTCTGAAATAAAATTCGGAGATTATATAGTCTCCCCTTTTCAAAAATTGTTCACAAGCTAATGTATGGCCATAAATGTAACACAGAAGAGAAGTAAAAGGAAAGAAAGCTAAAATAAAGTTGTACTTACTACAGGATGTAAATGCTTGGGCCCGGCCATTCTGGAAGGAATAGTGGAGCTGTCAGGTGCTTATACAGACTCGAGGAACAGGTTTGGTTGTGAGAACATAGTATTTACCTGAATATTATTAACACTTGTATTTGACATTTTGAACTGAGGACTCAGTAAGAAAATAGATAAGTAGGGACACCTGGGTGGCTCAGTGGTTGAGCGTCTGCCTTTGGCTCAGGTCGTGATCCTGGGGTCCTGGGATCAAGTCCCACATCAGGCTACCCACAAGGTGCCTGCTTCTCCCTCTGCCTGTGTCTCTGCCTCTCTCTGTGTGTCTTTCATGAATAAATAAAAATCTTTTTTAAAGGAAAAGAAAATAGATATGTAGACCACACACTCATGCAGTATGCCTCTCTGTGCAGCAAATGTGTAGGTTGATGGTGATGTGATTTACTGGCCACCCAGACACCATGAACAGCATTGATGGTAATCATTTTCCAAAGTCATGAAGCTTACTTCTGGTAAAGTGCTGGACAAAGCAAATCATTATTTTCTCTCACTTGACACAGAAGCTATACTCTAGAAATGTTCCATGTGAAGTAGAGCCATGCAATGAATGCCTTCGTGTTTTATATAAATTGAAGTTGAGTCCTGGACTCTGATGGTTTGCTCTGGGTGCTCATGTGTACGGGCGTCTCTGACTCCGCTGAATGCCAGTGCTGCCTTGTGCTTATTGTCATAATATAACATGTCCTTAGTAATTCTGAGAGCAGCCTCTGGCAGGGATTAGACCCACTGGCCTAGCTAACTCCTGGGGCTCCCAGTCCTGCCGAGACCCAGGCAGCACACCAGCGGGGCCGCCCAATTGACCTCTGTCTTCCCTCTTCGACTCCTGTCCAGGCCCAGCTGATCGCACAGTCCATTGGGCAGGCATTCAGCGTGGCCTACCAGGAATTCCTCAGGGCCAACGGGATCAATCCTGAAGATCTCAGCCAAAAGGAATATAGTGACCTGCTCAACACCCAGGACATGTACAACGATGACCTGATCCACTTCTCTAAGTCGGAGAACTGCAAAGATGTATGTACCTCAAGCTCAGTTAGCCGAGCAGAGGCCCCGGGGGAGCCCCACCATGGAAGGAAGGTGGAACAGCTAGGGAACGGGGGGAGGTGGCAGGACTTGGGTGAGGTCTCAGGCTCATCTCTGGCTCCCCTCTCCTAAGGGCCTGTCATTAAACACCACTGTGGAGGGCCGTCCCCAGGATGGAACATCCTCTGCTCCCAGCAGCCGTGAGCTAAGTTTGGGGTGGCTTCCAGAGGTGAACAGGACCTAAAGCCCGCCCTTTCCAAGCCCACTATCTAGGAAAGGGCACAGAAAAGTTAAGTGACAGTGCCAGGCATGAGCACGAGTCAGAGACAGCTGTTAGAACAGAGTGGAGCAGGTGTCAGGGCTCGGGTGACAGGTGCTGCGCTGCTCCTGGGGTGGCCCTGTGGCTTCAGACAGAACTTTGGAGGAGAACGCAGCCATCTAAGGTGGTCTGGGGGTCCAGGTAGTCTTCAGAAAGCAGGAAGGATTCGAGAGGGCTGGGCCAAAGTAACAGAAGCGTTGAAGGTCAGAAAGCTCAGGAACTGTCTGGGGAGCCATGCACAGTGGAGCACTGGGGATGCGGGAGAGGGTGCAGAGAGGCCAACACAGGGCTCAGGTCAGAACCAGGGGCTTGGAAGTCTAGCCGAGGGGCTTGGGTTTTATCCAGTAGACAAAAGGACCTTTAGGAGAAAGTGATCTCTTGGCTCACGAATGTCCTCTGTTGGGCAGAGGAGTCGGTAGGCCTTCGAACCCATGCCAGGCAGTCATGGACACCACCTACACGGGGCAGGGGCAGTGTGCTCGGGCTGCCTTAGCACAGTCCTGCAGACTGGGGGGTCGGTTCCTTCGGAGGGCTGTGGGGGGAAGGGTGTATTCCAGGCCCTTACCCTGGCTGGGAGAGAACGGCCTTCTCCCTGTGTCTTCACATGGGCTTCCCTCTGTGCATGTGTCTGCAGCCAAACCCCCCCCCTTCCTGTGAGGACACCCGCCACCTGAGTGGTGGCCCACCATAATGACCTCACTTTACTTTCACTGCCTCTGTAAAGACTCTGTATCCAAACAAGGTCCCATCCTGAGGTCCTGGGAGTTTGGCCTCCAACGTATGAATTTCAAGGGGAACATAATTCCACCACCCATAATGGGAGTGTCTCCCACTGGGCAGCTCCCCCGCGGAGTGGCTGGCTGTGAGAGAAGGGCCACCAGCCTGTGAGGGGCCGTGTCAGGCCCCAGCAGCCGCCACCACGGTGTGTGTTTGAGTGTACGTGTATTGGTGAATATGAATAAATAAATACATATACACACTCTTTGTCAGAGGCTTTCAAAAGGTGTCCTGCCCCTTGGTGGTGTCCCTGCAAACCTTCCCACGCTGCCAGTAGCCAAAACTGACTCCTGTCTTCTCTGCCCTGCCGAGGAAGCCACACAGAAGTAAGCCCATCTAGAACGTGGTCTTGCTACTTGCACTTCCAACCTTTTTGGTTGCACTAACCCTAACATCCTTTTTTTCTTTTTTTTTTTTTTTTTTCATTTTTCTTCAGCTTACTCCCTGCAAAGAAATGTTTCTGTAACATCTATTTGTTTATTTTTAACTCCAGAATCTTAAATGTTGGAGAGAATTTGTGAAGCGCTGTGCAGTAGGGCAGCCTGTGCATAGAATCCAAAAGCTATTTCCAGAAACCTTAACACACCCGCGAAGTCCCCACCCACTCAGCCTCTCTCCCTGCTCCCCGGGGACTATACAAAAAGGCACCCCGCGCCCTTTGTGTTCATACAGCCAAGGCATGACTGCTTATGTGAAACAAGAATTATAAGAAACCTATTGTTACATCATTTCTTACCAAATGCCATGGAATCGAGAGAAGACAGCACTGGTCTGGGTCAGAGCCATCAAGGCAATGCCTTTCTTCTTTAGGTGGGACAGGACGTGGGGGAAAGCTTCGATTTGTGTACCCTGGGAGGATGCTGATTCGGGTTTTTGGCTTTGTCTTTTCCTTTCAGGTATTTATAGAGAAGCAGAAAGGAGAGATCCTAGGCGTGGTGATCGTGGAGTCTGGCTGGGGTTCCATCCTGCCAACCGTGATCATAGCCAACATGATGCATGGGGGCCCTGCTGAGAAATCAGGGAAGCTGAATATCGGGGACCAGATCATGTCCATAAACGGCACCAGCCTGGTGGGCTTGCCTCTGTCCACCTGCCAGAGCATCATTAAGGTACCTGCAAAGTGGGAAAAGGTGACTAATGGTGTTGACCTAGATGGATGAATCCGTGACTGACACGTGACTGCTTTTCAGTCATTCAAATTAGGAACATGCACCAGGTGTCGGGCTGAGGAGGACATGGATACAAAAGGCATGGGCTTGCACTCAGGCTCTGAACCCCCAAGTTACTAAGACAGACTCCTCCCGGATATCATCTCTAGATCACAGACAGTAGTATATTTGGCGCACATACCACCACTCTCTATACTGCGCCTTTTGTAGGCATCACTAATCAATCGCAGCACTCTTCCTAAGCCTAGACTCTGCCTCAATCAAATTTCCTGCCGCTCAGTAATCCAGACAGTCACCTACAGTCAGCTAGATGTACTCGAGGTGCTTGGCCACTCCTGTTACACAAATAGTGGAAATGCTTCCAGTCTGAGAGCACGGTTTCCTTGGCAGCATCCGTGGCTGTGATCCAAGGGAGCACGTCCTCCCCAGAACGTGCGTAATGCAGTCCACACGTGCCGGGTGCCGTGCGAAAGGGGGAATCTTCTGGTACAGGCTGCATGCTTCCTCTCACACCTGAGCATAATTAATTCTCGTTCCACCTGAATGGACATTCTTGTGTAAGGCTGAGAATAGCTCCTCACGTGAGACTAAAATGTGAATATCTGTGAGGAAGAAATTAGATTTTCTTCTTAGAAACAAAGCACCCGTGTGTAGTTTGTCGAGCACATTGGGACTTGCTGACTGCATGGCCAGTAGGAGCATTGCTCCTTCACCACAGGATCTGTCGACCCCAGCTCCGTGCCACGCACCATGACCCCACAGGAAAACAGGTTCCATGACTCACTTTCATCCCCTGGGGTTTCCTGGAGGCCTATGAGCTAGAACGTAGCTGTGTGTGTGTGTGTGTGTGTGTGTGTGTGTGTGTGTGTGGTGTGTGTGTGTGTAGGGAGCACAGGGAATGAATGGATTCATATAATAGTTATCCCAAACTCAGGAAAGTCACAAAAGCTGACATCCGTGGCTGAGCAGTTCAAGGGGTGGGGGGTAGTCAAAGTGAGTGTGGAGGATGCAGGGCTGGGTGCCTCTTCGTTTTTAATGAAACAGATACATTCTGATTCCTCAAAAGATTATCTTACCCAGAGAAAAAACAGTCCTCTTTGGCTTCACTTAATTTCTTCTTGTTACATCTTACACTGAAATAATTTCTACCCTTTCTTAATAGACATTAAAGATTAAAGAACCTAGAGGCTCAGTTGGGAGAGTCAGTTGTGACTCCTGATCTTGGGGTTGTGAGTTCAAACCCCACATCAGGTATAGAGGTTACTTAAAAAAAAAGATTGAAGAATCCACTTTGAACATTCATATTCATTCAGGCATGTGTTGGGCCTCTGTTAGGCTGAGCTGAACTATGGTGAAGCCAGAATGTCAGGAAGATGATTCATAATTAAAGGGGTTCCATGTTGGGGCCTGGGTGGCTCAGTGGGTGAAGCATCTGCCATCAGCTCAGGTCATGATCCCAAGGTCCTGGGATCGAGCCCCGCATTGGGCTCCCTGCTCAGTGGGGAGTCTGCTTCTCCCTCTGCCCCTCCCCCTGCTCATGCTCACTCAGTCTCTCTCTCTCAAATAAATAAAATTTTTTTAAAAAATAAGATAAAAGGGTTCAGTGAACCCTCAGAGGCAACATAGAGGTGAAGTGCTACAAGCATGGAGGAGAATTTTACCTGATTTTTAAGGTGGGCTTGGAAAGAGAAGTAAGACATAGGTGAACAGATAAAACAGAGGAAGGTGGCCTTCTGTGCCAGGCCCAGGACCACACAGGGACTCATCTTCCGAACTGATGGGCAGTGCACTGGCTTTGCAGGCGCCAGAGACAGCTCGGAGCCCAGCCAGGGAAGGCTGATCTGGTGATAATGCTGAGAGGCCGGGGGTTGGGGGCTGAGACTGGGGACACAGGACCATCCCATCCTCATTTGGCCATGTGCTCACATTGGCCAGGGTTCCCAGATGCCCATCCATTCTAGTGAGCAGGTCACTTATGAAATGCTGTGTGTGCGAAAGAATCCCTGAGGGGCTGTGGGGACCAGACACACGTTACATACAGTCTGCACTCAGGAGGAGCCTGATCCCTCTGGGGAGACGGGACGCTTAGAAGGGCAGCTCACAGCTGCTGAGTGCCGTACCCCTGGCACCATTCTGAGAATGTGCATGTTTGCTCCTGGCAGCCTTTTGAGGGGAGGTACTATTGTTGTGTCTGCTGTACAAGTAATGAAACTGAGGCACTGAAAGGTGATGTGATGGTTCAAGGTCACACAGCTGTCAGCGGAGCCAGGTCACTCGGCCACCCTGATGCCACTCAGGTATGTGGTCAGCCCCTGAGGCCATGCTGCTCAGCCGAGGGATCTCGCACCCCCTTCCCCAGGAGATGCTTGGCAACGTCTGGAGATGGTTTAGGTGGAGACAGCCAGAGAGGAGGGGTGCTCCAGCATCTCATGGGAGGAGGCTGCCAGACATCCTGCAGGGAGCAGCCCAGCCCCACAGCAGAGAACCATCCCAAGTGCTGAGGCTGAGAAAGGTGACCTTGGGAGCATGGAAGTTCAAAGGTGGGGGAGAGAGATCCATCCAGAGAGCCGAGAGCAGGAGGTCAGTGAGGTCATGTAGGGAGCAGATCTCGGGCCAGAAAGGTTTGGAGAAGAGGAGCCCAAAAAGGCTTCCAGAGGCCTCATGCCCATGCTCAACATGCACCTGCTAGGCAGCTGTAGGCCACCTCAGTCACCTCCCTCCCCTCTCACAACAGTCAGCCCCATCCCTCATGGGCCCCTGGTTTACAGATGAGCCATCAGAGACCCCAGGGGTGCAGATGACCTGCTTGGGTTTCTCCAGAAGACAAGCGCATCCAGGTCCAAGGAGGCGGACCAGATGTGGGAGGCTGAGAGCACATTGGCAGTGCCAGGCCCAGGGCCACTCGGGGACTCATCTTCTCTCTGTTGGACCATGCATCAGGGTGGACACACAGCTTGCTCTGTGAGCAGAGCACCATCTAAGCAATTTCTTAAGGAGAAACAAATTTGTTTGTGCCAGAAACTGATCTTTGATGTCTCTAAATGGAGTCTATGTGGAATCAGAGAATTAAAAGGCCATGTGGTGATGAAAGAGATATGACTGCTGAAGATGGAGAGCAAGAACAACGGCCTCCGTGGCCGCCCTCAGCAGAGGACGGAGCCGGCAGCCCCCGCTAGGACACAGCCCAGCGTCCGAGGTGCCCTGGGAGCCATGTGACTGGCCCTCCCTGGCTGGGAGAATTTGACCACAGATTTCAGCCAGAATTGCCAGCACCAGGTGAAGACTCTCAGTGGGTTGTAATATCGTTTTAAAATTCCCTGGACAACATACCTCTCTTTTGCCTCCTGCCCCCCGCCCCACCCTCAGCAGATATTCACACCGCCCCACCTCTGGGCCAGTGCCAGGGAATGTGCTGGGCATCCTCGGGGCTTCTGGGTAGCATCACATATTTCAGCGCTGTGCCGGTGCCCCTTGCAATGAATTTAGCAAACACCTCTCATCCTGATAAATCGCTGCTTCAAAAACTTTGATTTGAAATACCTGGGGATGGGTGCCTGGGTGGCTCAGTCGGTGAAGCGTTTGCCTTTGGCTCAGGTCATAATCCTGGGGTCCTGGGATCAAGCCCCACATCTGGCTCCCTGCTCATGGGGAGTCTCCCTCTGTTCCTCCCCGCTCATGCTCTCATTCTGTCTTTAAAAAAAAAAAAGAAGAAGAAGAAGAAGAAAAGAAAAAACAAACACCTCCTGGGGCCATTGACCTGCAGATGCCACAGGTCCTCTGTGGGAGTCTTTGTCCACAAGCTCCCAGGTGATGATGTCACCAATCTTCCAATGCGCCTTGAAAAATGAGGGCGTAAACTGTGTAAATAGAATACATTTCTAGAATAGTTACAGGTACTGAATCATTTTAATTGCTTTCTTTCCTAGAGCTTATTTCTCTTGTCATAATTCCTCAGGCACAAGTACTGGTAGGCAAAGCATGTGAGCAGTTGGCCTGCTCATTGCCTCCATGGTCCTGCCCTTCTGATTTCTTTTTTCTTTTCTAAACTAGAGCACTGCTTCCCCTTCCTTCCACAGGATCATCACGGTCTGGCTTCCCTGTTACTATAGAGACCATTCTGGCTTCTCCCGGCTTCCCTCCCCTCCCCTCCCTCTGTATTTCTTAATTTGCTACACCATTCTGCTGCTGTCCTGGGGACAGAATGACCGCTTACTTAATTGTCATCTCCTATAAAATGGCAGCTCAGAAATCCAGCATAATGGGACCCAGCTCGAAGCGCTGATGAGGAAGGGCAGAGCAAGTGCACGGTCGGGCTCTTCCAAATGGCCATGTCTTTAAGCCTCATCCTGCAGCACATTTCCCCAATCCAGACATTCCTTCACTGAGGGACAAATCAGGCCTCTTAAATCAATACACACACACACACACACACACACACACACATGCACTCAAAAAGGAACCCGCCAGAGCCATGTGAACTTTTTTTAGGTAGTTGAGAAAACAGAGTCGTTCTCTGGCTTTTCAGGGTGCTCTGAAGGCTTCCCCATAACTCACAAATGTACCTACCTGACCCCAGTGGTTAATAGGTGTAAACATTCGCTGGTGGCTCTGTCTGAGGCTTGCTTGTTTCTTGGGCATACTTCCCTCTTGTTTGCCTCCGGGTGACCATGGAGGGATGGAGGTTGGGGTTGCCCCGAGTGTGCCTGCAGCCCCCTCCCCAGCACCTGACACACACCTTGGCACATTGTGAGTGGCCAGTACTCACGAATCCAGTGCCTGAGAAGGAGGAGCCCCTCAAGGGAGAAAGAAATATGAGTAGCATGGGCTCATTTATCACAGGTGGGGTTTTCTTATCTTAAAAAAAAAAGAGATTTTATTTATTCATGAGCGACACAGAGAGAGAGACAGAGAGAGAGGCAGAGATACAGGCAGAGGGAGAAGCAGGCTCCCTGTGGGGAGCCCCACGCAGGACTCGATTTCAGGACCCTGGGATCAAGCCCTGAGCCCAAGGCAGATGCTCAACCACTGAGCTGCCCAGGGGCCCTTTCACAGGTGTTTTTGAAGAAAGCACAGAACCATACACATTTCTTCTCTTCCCTGTGATTTTCCTAGCAACCTTTTGTTCCCTCTTGCTGACTTTCCTGTAAGAACCCAGTATAGAATCCATACACAAAATCTATGCTAACCGTTAATGCTATCAGTGAGGCTTCCGATCGCAGTGGGCTGTTACCAGATACATCTAGATATGTGAATTTTCCACTACACCCGGGGGTTGGCGCCCTGACCCCTGCATTGTTCAGGGGTCAGACGTGTGTGCATTAATATCTGAGTGCCACCCCCCAAAAGAAGCCTGTTTTTCATTGTAGAAAGGGGTGAATTTTAAGCATAAAAGTGAAGAGGTGGTATTGTCGGCAAATACGCTAAGGACGGGAAAAGCATAGGAAGTAGTAAAGTCAAAACTAGAACTGGAAGGGACCCCAGGGTGTCACCCTCCGCTTGTTGGGGCCCCAAGGAGCCTGCGGTGGACGGAGGCTGGGGCAGAGCGTCGAGGACCCCCTACTGCCGAGGCAGACACGCAGCTTGAGCGCAGGCCCTGTGAGCAGCAGGGTCCCTGCACCGAGCCCCGTGGCCGCACGGTGGGTGCAGACAGTGGACTCTGCCTGGGGAGAGCTGCTCCGCTGTGACATCGTCACTCATGAACCAGAGAAGTTTCCTGGAGACGTTGCAGAGACCAGAGAGGGCGGCGGGCGAGGCTGCCAGCAGGTGCGTGCCCACCAAGTCCTCGTCAGCCAAAGTGCGGCCCCCAGAGGCTCAGTCGTGCGGAACCCAGAGCAGCTCCGAGCACCCAGGAGAGGGGCAGAGGTGCCACAGGTGGGAAGTTAAACCAGGCCCCGCCAGAGCTCGCACATGGAGAGGACAGTGCCGTGCGTCCGTCCAAGGCAGTGGGGAAGTCAGAGGGCAGGAGGCCTGGACTCCCGGCGGGCGGGAAAGTCAGCCGAAACCAGGGCCCCGGTGCCAGGCCGGAGTCCCAGATTCCGTGGCACAGATTCATCCTTCTGATCCTCACCCTGGCTTCTTGGTTGAGCAAACCCTCGTCATCAAGAATGACACACACCCTCCCGTCGTCTGTCTGGGGGATGGTGGTGCAGGCGAATTGGATTGGATTTGGAAACGTGTTGGATTTGGAAACAGAACAGATGTGGGGTTGGACCCCACTGCCGGTGAACACAGGGGTGAGTTGCTTAGTATCTCTGAGCCTCAGTTTTGCCTTTTGTAAAATGGGCATAGTTACCATCGCAGTTTGCCAAGGAGATTTGAGGGAGGCGGCTCCTGTGGGGGGCAAGGGTCGGTGCTCAGTGACAGGCGGTTCGGCTGGTTTCATCTCCAGGATGGGTTCTGACGGACGGTGACGGTGGGGCGCGACATGGAGGTGGCCGGCTGGTCATCATGCCGCAGCTCCCCCACTGGCTGACCAGTGCTGACCCGCTCTCAGCACACACCAGCCACAGGTGTGAGGGGTGAACGACCTCCCTGGAGCCTGGGAGGTAGAGTCAGCAGTGGACCGTCCCTGCTCGGGCCGCATCGGCTGCTTCGCGAGCCCCCCCGCACCCACAGCAGACTCCTGGGGGCTCCTCCTCTGTGCTTTGATGTCTGCTGCCCCCCGCTGCTGGCCGTGTCTACCGTGCTCCATTCCCGTTTCAGGGCCTGAAGAACCAGCCCCGGGTGAAGCTGAACATCGTGAGGTGTCCTCCAGTGACCACCGTGCTGATCCGGAGACCGGACCTTCGCTACCAGCTGGGTTTCAGCGTCCAGAATGGAATCGTAAGTACGGCTCCACCTGTTCTTCTAGAAGTCCCGTGTGTGTTCTTAAACTTTGTTAGAGCCAGGCAGGCCCCCGAAAGACGCCAGCGAGGGGAGGGGTGAGTGGTGAAGGCCGGCTCTGCTTCCCCCATGGACACATGCCCTCCGGGCGGAGAATTCCGTGCCTGTCCCCCAGAGGAGAAGGTGCTTCAGGCAGCCTGGGCCCGGAGTCTCGGTGACAGTGCACATGGCCCTCCCAGCTGCCACCTTGAGGTAGTCTGGGATGTGCTCCTGGTAGGGCTTTGTCCCCCTCTGGCCCCAGGCTGGGCGGGCTGCCATCCTCTCTCCACCTGTCTGCCCCCTGGGCTGTGCAGCTCTGAGGACAGGGGTGGGGGGCTCCCCTATGATTCCAGGGCACGGCCCAGGCGGCAGCCCCGGCCCCAGGGCTTTGATGCACAAAGAGTCTCTACCTTGCCTTTTTAACCTGAAATAGCACTTTAGAGATACAGAGAATTTTCATCCCTTGGATATCTGCCTTGAAACCATATTTCCTCTTTTTCTTCATTGTGGTAAAACACGCACAGCATTAAACTTACCATCTAAACCATTCTTAGGCATGCAGTTCGGTGGCATCGAGTACCTTCACAGACTGGCGAACCATCATCACCACTAGCTCTTCTTTCCAGAACCTTTTCTTCGTCCCAAACAGAAATTCCATATTCAGGACCACTCCCTCTTTGTCCTGGTTTGCCTTGTTCTGGACCCACCACAGTGAGTCTGGGCTTTGATGACAGTCCGGGTCTCAGGTCTGTGACCTTGACTTTTTGATTTTGCATGTGCCTTCCCTCTGTCTCCTTCATCTTTCTGGACTGAAGAACCCTATTTTTTTACCCCATCAGTGTCCGTTAAGAGTTGTAGGTTGTTCAAATGTTATCTCACGTATGTTTCAAGGTATAGAGGCATCCTGGAGGCTCCCAGCTGGAGTGGAAACATGCAGCCCCTTCATCTGTTCCCTTGTATCTCAGTGGCCTCGGCCGCCTCCTAGGACGGGAGCCAGCCTTCCTCCTTACAGTTTGGGGCACATGTCTGTTTTTATCTGCTGATTTTCCTTATTCACTTTGTTCATATTCAAATAATTTTAGAAGTTGTTCGGATGTGAACAAAGGGATGTTGTATAACAGCAGCGGGTCCCTCAGCTTTGTCTGAAGTGTGGGAAGCACCCGAGGAGTGTGACCCCAGGGCACCCAAAGGGCCGCAGAGTCCACACACTCTGACAACAGGCAGCGCATGGTCACAGGACGCTCAGGTCTTGTCTAACACAGGCTGAAAAGGTGCATGATCTGGAGGGAAAAGTCAACTTTGTAAGTTCAAAATATATTTGGGGGGAAGGGGTGGCTAGGCCCTACAAGGCTGAGCCCAGAGCCCTCCACCCCTGGGGAGATCATTTCCAGCGGCCCACAGCCTCCGCGTGCACAGTGCCCGGCTGTCCCACAGCGGACACCAGCCACAGTGTCCTTTCTGTGAGGAGTGAGTTTGAACACGGGCTGCTGGATGGAGAAAGTAGGAAGGAGTGCGTCCCGGCCAGCTGGCCCCACTTTGGCCCGTGTCACTGTGACCCGGAAAAGCAGGCAGGCTTCGAAGGCGATGGAGTTGGCTGTTTGAGTCTCGGATGAATGTGGGAAATAATATTCTGCGAGTCTGAAACTGCTGGCGGCCTGGTGACAGGCCCAAACAGCTCTTTCTCCCGAGCCCCAGCCGGGGTGACAGCTGTCAGAACTCTGTGCCATGACACCCGGGGATGAGCTCAGCACCCCGTGCAAAGTGCACAGGATGGGTGCGAGGCCCTGTGGGCCCACGAAGCCCCATTTGTTGTGAAAAGAAACCAAGAGATTCAAGTCCCCAGAGTCACCACGGCAGCTTCTTAGAGATGAGAAGGCGGGGAGGGGGCGTCCAGAAAGGACAGGTCCGTCCCCGCCCCTCTCCCCACCGTGTGCTGCTGCCGTGAGGGGTGACGTGACCTCTGGCTTTGACAGATCTGCAGCCTCATGCGAGGGGGGATAGCCGAGAGAGGCGGCGTCCGCGTGGGACATCGGATCATTGAAATCAACGGGCAGAGCGTGGTGGCCACCCCACACGAGAAGATCGTCCACATCCTCTCCAATGCCGTGGGGGAGGTAGGAGCGGGGCCGGGGCTGGGGTGGGGGGGTCCCCACCTCGTGCTCGGGCAGCCCCGCACAGGCCTTCCAGGGAGCGTCCCGTCTGGTCCCAAACACTGGACCGCCAGGCTTACCCCAGTGGGAGCCGCGTCCGAGGGCAGCTCCGGGAAACAGGAGCGGGTGTCTTCGGCATCATTTGCTCTCCTTCTCCTTGGGACTCGGGTTCTTTGGCGCGGCTTCCCTCCGGGGCTGCCCAGAGTTCCGTCTCGTTTTCCCAGTTAACGTGCTGAGGAGGCCGCAGTCTGAGATGGAATCGAACCGACAGAGGGGCCTCCAGGGGCAGCTCCCCGGACAGCAGGGGCTCCTGCGGTCGGGACGGCTGGTCCAGGGCCGCTGCCTGGGCCGCTGAGCTGCAGGGGGCGGAGGAGGCAGGAGCAGTCACAACCCACTGTCATTCTCCTTAGGTTTGAAAGGGTTTGCTCCCTAAAAAATAAAAAATAAATAAATAAATAAATAAATAAATAAATAAAAAAAAAAACACCCCGCCCCGGTGAGAGCAAGAATATTGCATCGACTGGGAAAACAGCCTCCTCTGGTTTTCACTGCAAACCTTGTGCCGCCCCAAACATTTTAGGAAGCCGTGGATTCCTCTGTCCCTGGGGGCCACCGGGGTCAGGTCCCTGGTGGTGGCCGGTGGGGAAAGTCTTCAAACCGGGGGCCTCCCCCTGTTGGTTAGAAGCGGTGCCCCCCCAGGGCCATGGGCTCAGCGCCCACACGCCCCCCACCCCAGCCCCAGGCCCACTGACGTGCCCTCCTGCCCTCAGATCCACATGAAGACGATGCCGGCTGCCATGTACAGACTGCTGACGGCCCAGGAGCAGCCCGTTTACATCTGAGGCCGCGACCCGCCTGGCGGCTTGCATGGAGGACTGTCCTCACTCGTGGTGTGTTTCTCGTGCTGCATCTGTGTGCCCACTGAGACATTTCCCTCTCACGCCCAGCACCGGTTCGACACAGAAAGAGAATCCACAGACCTCTTTGCTCTTTCTCTCTCCAGTTTGCTTTTTTTTTTTTTTTTTCCTGTAATGCCAGGGAAGTTTCCTACGCAGTGCCCTGAGGATAGGCAGCAGCCACCCCCACTAGGTATCTGCCCAGCCCAGGACCATCCTGAAGGGCCCTCGGGGGTCCCCAGGGGGGCCGTCACTGCTCCCAGGGAGCCCCCCCTTCCCAAGAGGAGCCGGCCTCTTAGGAAGCACCCCTTGGGGCAGGGACAGAGCTGCCTCAGTGGTGCCGACCCTGGTCCTGGCGCTGCTCCTTCGGTCACCATGTGGGAAGGTGGTGTCTCCGCAGGTGACACCCGCTGCGTCTTTAAGGGTTACCCTGCCCACCGACTTGGGGCGCCACACATCTCCGCCCAGAATTTCTGAGCCAACCTTTTGCCTCTTCTATAGCTAGTTTTAGTTTCGACACGATTGTGTTTTTTAACGTGAGCCTTCTCCCCCATGGGTCGAAGGGGAGCTGCCTGGGCCCGGGCAGCGTCTCGCGGCAGAGAGCTCAGCGCCTCCCGGGGCGGCCTCCCCGGGCCGCCGCCCCCAGGTTACCCACCATCAGATAAACAGGGGCAGGTCCTCCCTCCCTCCCTGCCCGCCGCACACGTACGTACACGGTCTCTCCTGTGCGTGTAGCTCACCCTCGCCTCCTCCCACCACCGGTGAGGCACACAGAGCCCCTGGAAACCCCACATGGCCTCTCCGTGAGGCCCTCCCCCGGCAGGTGAGGCCTGCAGGGGCTGCCCCGTCCCGAGAGAGATGCCCCCCTCGGGGGCTGAGGCCTGGCTCCGCGGGCACCACCGCAGCCGCGGCTCAGGGAGCGCAGGGGGCCTCCCCTCGTGCCCCCCACTCCGCATACGTGCTGGGAGTCTGGGAAGGCCGGACTGGTCCCCTTTGAGGAAGAGGGTGCAGGTGCTGTCAGGGCTTCCCGGCCCCAGGCAGGCCCAGCTTTCTTCTCTGCTCAGGGTCACTGAGGCAGGATGTGACATCTGAGAGGCCAGAAGAGTAAGCCACGAAACTAAGCCGGCAGGAATGACCTCACACTATGCCTAAGAATCCCCGAGTGCGTCCTGGAGACGTCATCTTGCTGCCTCGCGGGTCTGGGCGAGCTCTGGCTTGGGTGGCGCCTTACGTGTTTCCATCAGGTGCCTCATGTCGCAGGTTGTGTCTTGGTTCAGCACAGGTGTTTTCGTGATATTATTCTGAGCCACTTTTCACTTCTCCTGGGTCCAAAGAGCATTTTGTTTTCGTGTGGGCGGGGACG
Source organism: Canis lupus baileyi (assembly GCF_048164855.1). Taxonomy (NCBI): domain Eukaryota; kingdom Metazoa; phylum Chordata; class Mammalia; order Carnivora; family Canidae; genus Canis; species Canis lupus. The sequence goes on from NC_132838.1 coordinate 88,962,960, forward strand.
GGTTGGTTTGGTTTGTTTCGTTTCATGACCTCAGCAGAGACGGGGCAAGAGAAACTAATATATTTTGTGATATTAATATAGTCCCTGCTCTCTGCACCGGGGATATTTATGTTGTGTGTCTGTGGAAATAGGCATTCGGCGAGCACATGTTGGCTAGTGTGTCTGTAGGTGTGGAATGGAGGGACTCCGGGGAGAAGGAAAGGGAGCGTAGGAAGACGGGAAGCGGAGGCCGCGCCCGAGCACCGTGCGTGCGGCCACCTCCCTGGGATCCCTGTGCCTCCTGTTTGCCGCTGAGAGTCAGGAGAGCCGCATGTTCCAAACAAGCCCTAAGGGACGGGGGTTGCTGCTCCCCGAACGAATGTCCTCTCGGGGGCGGCGGGGGCGTGGACAGTCCGGGACCCCTGGACTTTCTTTTCAAGGATGCTCAGCCCCACGGCCAGCCCACCGCAGCAGCCAGAATCACGGCCTCTGGATCTCAGTTACCAAACCACAGGGTGTCTGACAATATAAAGAACTAAAGAGTCAGGCCCCGGTCCTTCCTCTGCCAAAAAGAACGGGTAAAAGAGTGGGAACAAAGCATTATTGGTGTATTTTCGGCATCAGGAGCCTTGGAAAATCATGGGAGGGGGGCGCAGGCCTGTCTGCTGTCGGGGGGCCGCTCACGCCGCCTGCCCAGCGCCTGGACGGAGGCCTGTCCACGACGGTCCAGCAGACGGGAGCTCCGCTGGCACGTCCCTGTGCAGCCCCCCGTCCCCCAACATCGTTGCAATGAAGCATCTTCACCCAAAGGACGGGAGAGAGAGCACAGGTGGCACAAAAACTTTGGAACGTTTGACAAGTCCCGGAAAAGCCAGTGTGTAAGCTCCCCCCACCCCCGAAGACCAGCATCCTTTAGCGTCACAGTGAGGTGGTTTACCCACCGCGCACCTTCTGTGAATGAACGCGGCTGCGCACACCCAGACAGCGCGTGTGCCCGGAGCTCCTACAGGTTTGCCTGGCTGTGGAGTCTGTTCGTTGCCCTGCTCCCATCTGATGGAGGGAGTGACCCCCCCCTTTGGTGAACCAAGGAGGCAGGATCTTAAGTGTCAGTAACTCCGTTTTGGAAAATCCCGTGGGACGTGGTGGCCTCCTTCCCTCTGACACCCCGATATATATAGTTATATATGTAAATATCTGAATACCCCCGATAACGGGGAAGACCATGTACAGAGCAGCCTTCCCAAATGGGGCCCAGGCAAAAAGCCACTCTTGCTGCTTGGCTGGGACATGCTGGTGACTCAGCTTTGGGGACAGATTCTCAGGTGCGCCTACCCGTCCTGGTCCAGCCGGGATGCTCCAGAGCGCATCCTGTCTCTGCCTTCTCACCTGGGAGCATTTCAGGGAGCCACCATCAGCCTTGGGTTCACGAGAGGAGGAGGCCCGCCCCCCAGAGACCAAGACCTGGAGTCCGCTCCCTCCCCTGAGCTGTCCCCACGGGGCTTGGAGCACCCGCCCCCCCGCCCCCCACGGGACCCCGGCCTCCGAGCCTCTGCGCGCAGGCCTGCGTCTGGACATTGCCCACCAACACCGGCCTCGGAGAGTCCCAGAGTAACCTACTACCTCCCCCATCGCCCCTGCCGCCCCCAAGGCCCCCGCCCCCCGTTCGCACTCAACACCCCCCACCATCCGCACCCTGAAAACCCACCCACGAGCCCTTCTCGGGTCCCGCGGCCCAGTGGTGTGGCTGTTACCAATGTTTACAACCAAGGGCCACCTCCTTTTAGATATGTTTACTCTCCCACGTCCAAGGCCGCTTGCTGGTTTTGAGTTTCGTGTCCATTTGCTCCTTCCCTGGTTCGGGCCAACTGGAGCACACGACCTGACTCCCGGCACCCTCCCCCGACCCCCTCCATCAAGGCAGTGCGTGAGGACCACGTGGGAAGGAAATTTCTTGTACATATTCAGCACAGTCCCTAGAGTATGAACTTGTACTATTGTTCTGTAAAGAGGGTGAAATAGAGCTTATTGTAAAGCTTGGGACAAGTAGAGTATTGTATTTGTAACAATATCGTTCTTTGTATACACAAAACTCAATGATCTCTCTATATAAATATAAATTATATAAATAAAATATATATACACGTGAGCCTGGAATGTTGGCGCCACACACCCACTGAATGTAGCTCCTCTGCGAGTCCCCGGCCCGTCCCCCCCCCCCCCCCGCTGTACTGTTTTGGGGGTTGTGATGTATTCGGTCTGTTTTCTTCCTTTAATTGAACGCTAATGTCTGTAAGAGTTGCTGCACAATAAACAAAAACATCACCTCTTGGCCCCGGCCAGGTGTCCTGTCGTTTCAGGGAAGGGACGGGAGGGACCGTGGGTAGGGGAAAGATTGTGTCCCTCACCTGTCCCCCCCACTCCTAACCATGCTCAAGCCACCTGCTGGTCCTTCTCTAGGGCCTGCTTGCTCCTGGAGCCCAGGCGTCTTCTGAAGGGGTGCGTCCCGTGACCCCCACCGGCTGGGTCCCCTGTGACCGCTGATATTGCAGCACACGAGGAGGAAGGTCCCAGCGGTCCCCTGTTGTCACCAGCACCAGGTGGGAGCGGTGGGCGGGCGGGCGTGCACCTCTCAGCAACCCCCCGGGGGTGTGCTGTGGGTGGTGTGTGCCCCCCCAGGTGGCACCCCAGGCCATCCCCTCTCTGCTTGAGCGCCCCTGCAACTGCAGAATTAGAGAAATCCACGCACCCACCCCGCCACACACACAGCTCCATTCTAGTCCTCTAACTCCCCCTTACACGGCGAGCTCCTGCTTACTGAGCCCCTCCGAGCTTGCCATCCATCTCGCGGGGACTGTGTGAGGGTCAGCTAAGGCTCCAAAGCCTTTCGGGACGAGCACGGCTCACGCAGGGCACGGGAGTACTGGCCCCTGTCGCCTTTTAAGGCCCTGTCTCAAAGGGACCCTCCTCACAACTTCTTCTTTTTTGATGGCATGAAGGGGAATGGGATTGTGGAATGCCTCGGCCCCAAGTGAACCTAAGACTTGGCAGCCCTGGAGATGCTGACCTGCAGCCTGCCCACATGTGTGCCCTGTCCCCTTTCCCCACGAAGGCAACTCCAGACAGGGGAAAAGTGAAGCCATTGGACCAGTACAAATCATTTTCTGCGAGCACGGAGTTTGTACAGATGTTTGACTTCCAAGCACCAACAGCTGCTCAGCAAAGGGTGTAGGGACTGGCTGTCTCTGTTGCACTGTGGAGGGCTGTTTGCCAGCCATCACCTGAATGCCCCCACTGATACATCCCTCTGTCCTGGTGCTGCCACGGCATCGCCAGCCCTCTGGGGCCCTGCAGAAGACACCTGCCAGGAACCAGCACACCTCGTTGCGTAGGATCCTCTTGCCACCTTCTTGGAGTTACTCCCTGCCCGTTGTCATACAGAGAAAAGCAGGACTCCAGGTGGAGAATAAGGCTGGGCCTGATGAAACACTAGTGGAGCCACAGTTCCAAATGCAGACAGGTGCCCTAGAGAGGAAAAGATGTGGCAGGCGGGATGTATTTCCTCCAGAGTTTGAGACCCTGAAAAACAACAGGTGGCATCTGGTGTGCTGTTCTTGAGTTTTAGTTCAGGATTAGTTGGGTTTCAGCCTGGATTTTGGAAGAGAGGAAATGTTACCAAAGTTCCCTTGGGCTTTAGGGCGAGACCTTGCTAAGTGAACGTGAGTGGGAAAACTTGTTTTAAAAAGGCAGATTCCAGGGTCCCACCCTCTGAGGATTCTGATGTATTGGGGCCTAAGCTGGGACATAGGAGGCTGTCTTCTCAGGCCCCCACCCCCACACACACACCTGATGCGGCTCAGGCTGTCCTGGAAGTTGCTTTAAAGGGCTGTGCCATTCCTTCTTTACCTGCCTCCCCCGACCCCCAAATTAAATTGCAGCTGTTTGTGTTGTTTTATATTTTCTATATTTCCTTGGTTCTTGAAAAAGGAATGATAGAAATAAAGTTATTTGCTTTAGGAAAAAAAAAACATGCACCCCCGGACTGCACGAGCAGCAGCCGCAGCTCAGGAGGTTCCCCAGAGATGCTGGCAGTGTCTCTGCTCAGTTCAGGTGGCCCCAGGACCCCTGAAGCTCCAGCTTGGCTGGCAGAGCATTATAAATTGATGTATTTTATTTCATCCCACAAATGCATATTTTACTTCCTGGTAAAAAACAACAACAACAACAAAAAAAAAACCTTCTGGAATGTCAATGCATAAATTTTTAAAAGTTAAAAATACGACTCCCCTACAAATACAGAATGAACACATAGCAAAGATTTATTAACTCATTATGACAAAGTGAGAATAATAATAAAGCTGCTCCAAAGAGCATTTTGAGGTACCAAGTGTCTACAGACATTTAAAAAGGAATGTTAGAATAAAATGGCCAGGCGAGCGACTCTAAGTGGCCCGTGTCCTTTAAGGCACCACAACCATAATCCTTGGGTTATCTTGTCTACCAAGCAGCAACCATTCGTCTGTCTAGCTGGGGGCAAGAGGGTGGGTAGCTGGATGGTGATCAGAGTTGTCAGAGAAGTAAAGTGTGTTTGAAAAGAGCACCCACATTCATACCAGCTTTCCTCCTCACAGGAGTGGGAGCAACCCAAGCATCTACCAACAGACGAATGAATAATCAAAATAGGAGAGAGGGGGAATATTATGCAGCCTTGAAAAGGAAGCAAATTGTCACAGGCTACAACATGGATGGAGTTTGAAGACGTTATGCTAAGTGACATAAACCAGTCTCGAAAGGACATCTACTGTATGACTTTAATGAGAAAGCTAGAGCAGTCAGATCACAGAGAGAGAAAAAAGAACGCTGGCTGCCAGGGCCGGGGGAGGGGAGAAGAGGGATCCATCATTCAGTGGATCCATGATTTCAGTTTGGGAAGACGGAAAAAGCCCTGGGGATGGATGGTGGACAGGGTTGTACAACAGCGTGAATGTACTTAATGCCACAGGACTTTAAACTGAAAGGTGGTTAAAGCAGTAAAATTTTGTTAGGCATATTTTACCACAGTGTTTCTATTAAAAATAAAGCATGGGATGGGTTTGGAGGTAGTTTTTTTTATATGGGATGGCTAGGAAAGGCCTCACTGCGAGGGAATGTGGGAGGTCCCGGCGGATGTGTAAGGGGTGAGCGTCCCAAGCTGAAGGGACAGCACACACAAAGGCCCTGAGGCCAGATCCTGCAGGGAGCGCGGGAGGCAGGGTAGGAGGCCAGCGTGGCTAGCGACGAGCTGGAGATGAACTCCGCCAGGTAGGGTGACGCCGGCAGATGTAGGGTGTTGTTAGCACTCTGGCGCTCCCTGCAAACACACACACACACACACACACACACACACACACACACACACACACACACACACGCCCAGCTCACGCTCATTCCCTGAAACCACCCCTTTTCAATAGGGAACCAACTTGGCAGGGGCTGGCATCTGGCGCCATCTGGTGGCATCACATGCGAACTAATCCCCGCGACCACCTGCGCTACCACACGGGTGAGCGAGTGAGGAATCTCAGCCACTTCCCAGGCCCTTCTCCAGACCAGGAGTGGGACTTGCTAGAAGCCACACAGTGAGTCGTCACTCCCTGGGAGCTGCTGGGGGAGGGACGGGGCGCCTCGTCTCCCCCCTGGCCAGGCCTGGATTGCCTGGAGACACTGGGGAGCAGAGTGCTGTGACCTTGGCCTTGGGCCACCTGCAGAGTCTTGGCGAGGGCCGAAGAGCACAGCCAGCTGCTGGTTCCCCATGCCTTCTGCTAGGCTGCAGGGCTGAGGGCAGCCCTGCGCCGGGTGGGACGCACAGCCTTGCTGCCGCCTGGAGCTCCTCACCCGGAGCCCACTGCCCGATCTGCTCCTGTGGGTAATCTTAACCAGCCGCCTGACCACATCGCAGCCCTCTTTCTCCTCCAATCCATAGTCTCTGATGAGCAAGGGCCAAATTTTTCTCAGCTTTCTAGTCAGGGCAGCTCATAATTAGAAAAGTCACGGACAGGGATTCAAAGTATAACCAGGTATTATATTGGTTATAGTCTCTCTGTGCCATCCTGGGCAAGTTAATTAACCAACCTGGGCAACTACTTCTCCAGCTGTCACAGGCACAGCTCGTCCCCCTTAAGAGGAAAGACGTGCCCTTGAAGCATCTCACATGTACAACAGAGGCGGTCGTGATGTGCAAAGTCCAGAACTAGTCCTGGAGTGTTAGGGAACTCTTCTCAGAGGAAGGGATGTCTCTGGGGGGTTTTGAAGATAGCGTAGGAGTTTTCCAGGTCCCACAGCAGGGGAAGCATATTCCAGGCCGAGGAATAGGAACCTGAAAAAATATGACGAGAGGATCGAATAGCGCTTGGTCCTCCGGAAGCATCGAGTGCTGGCTCTCCACCATGTCCACTTAGCTAAGCCGGAACCTGGTTTTCCAGATTCACTTTCCTGTAAGATTCTACATTCGGGTCGTTCACAAGGGAAGTTTGAGTGACATCTGGACGGCAGACAGAAACATCAGCCAAGACCTGCTGAGGGTCAGTCAGCAGCTGGGCGCTGCTGTGGCTGGCATGGCGTCCTGGCTGGCCGTGCACACCGGGGGCTCGGGCACAGACCATCCAGCAGCTCCTCCATTTCTGAGACCTGGACCAGGTACGTGTGCAGCAGCTCCTCTGACAAGTCACCACGTCACTGAGCTGGGAAGTGCAGGTGACACACTCAGTGCCACTCTGCGTCCACCCCTGCCCGCCCCAGCCCCCGTTCACATCCACTCTCCTTTACAGCAGGCAGCCCCGCAGAGCCAGAGGCGCAGGCCTCCCTGGGCTCCCTCCGCAGCTCCCAAGCCACACGCCGTCCGGTCCCCACAGTGTCTGGGGCACATCACTCGTGGTGACCAAACCTGAACAGACGGAGAAGGAAACATAAGAGTGAAGCAGCTCCGTCTGGGGCTGATTGCAGAACATTCTGGAAGGCCTGCTAAACAGCTTCGACTCTTCCCCTGCAGCCCCCTCCAGCCCCTGGTGCACCCCCACTCCTGGAGTCTGTAGACGAGAGCGTGTCCAGCTCCACGACGAGTTTGCTCTCGGGAAGAGCTGGGGCGCAGACACGCTGCTCCAGCCCCGGGTCCGTGGAGGGCACGGCCGTGAACCTCCCGCCCTCCACCCCGGACACACCTGGTCCTCACAGCCATCGGCCAGGGCAAGTGAGGCTCAGAGGCGCAGGTGGAGACGCGGCCCCAGGACACACAGCGGCGAAATAGCAGGGGGTGTCCCGGCCCCGGGACGGGCCCTCCGGCCCCGGCCTCATCACAAGAGGAAACCAGAAGGAACGTGGGTGCCCTCACCCGCCGGGGGGGGGGGGCCAACAGGGCGACCACCCCACGACCCCCAAACTCCCTCCCTGCCTCCAGACTGGCTGGAGCTCCTCGCTTGTCAGGAACAGGGTTGCCGAGGAAGCCGTGGGTGCTCCTGACTTCCAGGGTCCCCAACCTCCGTCGGCCCCGGATGCCGCAGGGCTTCAGAGGACATGGGGCGCCCGGCTCCCGGCGGGGGCGGGGTGGGGGCCCCCCAGGCCGGGCCTGCCGCAGCCAGCTCGCCTTCACCCTCCAGAACCCGCGGCCCGAGTTTCGGACTTTTGTCGTTACACAGGGTCATGGGTAAAATGAACGGCCTCACTCCCATACAAAGGTGACCGGTAACCGAGCCTCGGCCACCACCTCGCTGCGTCCACCCGGCCGCGCCCGCGCCCCGAGGACCCGCAGCTCCCCGTCCCCGCGGTGGCCCCGGGGACCTGGCGCTGCCAGCCTGCCCCCTGCCCGCGCCGTGGCGGGACCACCGACACCCCGGACCAGAGCAAACGTGACTCCTCGTCCCGTCAATTATCTGCAAGTGGCGGAGCAAACGTGACTCTAAATTAAACCGAAACGTTTCGGGGCTGCAGCCACTGCCCAGCGCCTCGCAGGGAAACCGAGGAAAGCGCCTCGCCACAGCCAACCAGCCGGCGGCCGATCTGGCCAAGAAGTCACTCTCCTCTTCCGCCAACAAGGCCGCTGCGACACACATTCTGGTCATTTCGCTTTTGTCTTGACATGGAAACGGCAGCCGAACTGAAGCCAGCGCTGCACTGCGGGCCCGGAGGTGAGGGCCGCCCGCCCACTGCGCAGTGGCCGTACCTGCCTCGGCCCGACCCGCTCTGGGTGCCCAGTCGGGAGCCCTGGCGAGGGGAGCTGGCAGGAAACCGAGCCCCGCTGCGGCTGCAGGGGCGGCCCTGCGTGGGGGGGTCCGTGGGAGCAAGCCATTTATTATCTGCACATCGTGGGCTACGCATCCCTCATGCAAGTTAATTTATACTGTACTTGTGGGGTGTGGAGGGGGTTCATTCTTCCCCCCGAGAGCTGGTGGTTGACCCCTGCCCAGCGTCACTGCTCTGGGCCAGTTCTTCAGGCGGCTTGGGCCGTCCCCAGGCTCACTTGTGGGGACCCGGCCTGCAAATCTTTATTTAAAAAATTAAGAGTGTTCTCGTGGCCCATTTGGGAGCAGACACGTCAAAGTGTCAACGAGTCTTGTGGGGTATGTGTCGTGGCACAGGGGGCTCTGGTGAGGGGAGGGATGCATCTGGGCAACAGCTGAGGGTCCCTCCGGCGCTGGCCCGGGGGGCTGGGGGCTCAGATCAGGCTCCCGCGGCTCCCCGAGGCCTGCAACCCCAGGACAGACGCGGTTCACGGTCAACAAGGCCCATCTTTCTATCCACCGCCCTGCCCGACGTGGCCCCCGGAAGCCCCCCACAGCCCGCATCTCCTAGTGACTTTCCGAGGCAAGGCCCTCCCCACTCACCAGGGCTGGGGGGCACCAGCCAGGCCCACTGGCCGTCCCCCTGGGACTGACGTTCTGCGGGCACGTTGGACAGTTCGTCACAGGGCGGGGGTCACCTGTGTTTTACTGAGAAGCAAACTGCCCCCAGGCGTCAGCAGTTTGCCCAAAGTACCAGAAGCGTGACGTCCCCGTGGTCCCGCCTGGCGCTTGCCCCGCAGACGCAGCGCCTTCCCTCGGCCCCGGAGGAGCAGCGTGGCCGCAGGCACCCAGGTACCTGGAACGCCAAACAGGATGCTCGTCACAAGATGTCACCTGCGGGGGTCGGGGGGGGGGGTGCAGCCACCTGGGAGTGGGGCCCAGGAGCAGGATGCGAGGGGCGCCGTTGGCCTTGGCCGGGAAAGGTCAGCTGCACGCGGGGCCCACAGGAGTGGGCCATCTGTCCTGCGTCTCACTTTTCCGGGAAGAAGGACCCTAGGGACTGCCCCAGTGCCCCCCGCCCGAGCTGCTGGCTCCAGCCTGCGGGGGAGGGGGTGCGGAGACCGAGGGTGCCCAGGCCGCCCTCTGCCGCGGGCCCCGGCTCCCCACCGGACTCCCCTCCCGCACCCAGGCGTTCGGGAAGCGGCTTCATCTCCTGGTTGTCCTCACCTGGAAAGTGGAGGCGCCGACGCTAGCTGAGCTTGGGGGGGGGGGGGTGCTCCGAAGAGGGAGAGAAAGCAGCCGAAGTGCTCAGCTCAGCTCCTGGCCCCCGAAGCTTCCGTGGGGGACAGCCGCGGCCGTTGTCTCAGCAACGGACACTGACTGAGGGGGCCCCGAGTGACACCCTGAGGCCCTGCCTCAAGGGGACCGTGTGTCTCCGCGGGGCCTCCCCAGCCTGACGGGTGCGCCCACGTGTGATGTTGTGCAGCCACCTGCTGGGCGGGATGGGAACCGAGCGACTCCGCCTTAAAGGCCTTAAAACTGGTTTCTGCTCTTCCAGGGAAATGCGTCTGAGCGCTTGGCCCGGGGTAGGGTCACTCCCCACGGATTGTTCAGGGCCTCTGTTACACAGATTTTTTTTTAAGATTTTGTTTATTTATTTGACACAGAGAGAGAAAGAGAGCACAAGCAGGGGGAGCGGCAGGCAGAGGGAGAGGGAGAAGCACGCTTCCCACGGAGACGGGACTCGATCCCAGGACCCCAGGATCATGACCTGAGCCGAAGGCAGACGCCTCACCGACGGAGCCCCCAAATTTCTCTTTAGTAAAAAAGAAAATAGCCCGTTGATGTTACCTTGGCTTACGTATAGTAGGTGAGGGAGGGTCGGGGGAGACCAAACCCTTCCCATTCTGAGGCTTGGCTCAAGTGACTTTCAGAAAAAGGTGGACTAGGTGGAGAAAAGGTATTGAGTTGGGGCCTGGAGGTGAAAGAGGATCTCCACTGATGCCACCCCAATTCCAGAACCTTCCATCCTGTGTAGAAGCGCTCACTGGCCTGGATTCCAGGGGTCCCCACCAATCTGGCCAGGAGGTGGTATGTCTCGGGGACTCCACAGCTCTGTTCCACAGCTCTGGATGCCCAGGGAGCCCCAAGAGCAGCTCACCCCAGCGAGGTGGTGACATCAGCCCAAGGGCAGCTTCTCAGTGGATGCTGGATCCTGACGCCTGAACCTCCACGGCCAGTGCCTGCAGTTCCCCAACCAGAAGGAGCGGCCAGGGCACGGCACTGGAGCAGGCGCTCCGTGGACGATACTTCCACGCACCCTCGGTCCACAGAGCACCGGTGACCCCATCCATCCTCCCCTTTCTCAGAGTCCCTGCTTCTGGAACCCACTGCCACCCCAATCTCCAAGCCACGAAGAGGGACATTGTTCCTAAAAACAAAGAAACCAACCAACAAATACATCACGTGGAAATGGAGACGTTAAATGAACCAAGAGAATTTACCATTGTCAGAGGTCCAGCCATCCGGTGCCTCTGACTACACAATGGCAAATCTGATGATCTTTGTAGAGTAAGTGGAACTTCTGGGTTCTTTATTTAGATTACGGTGATTCAGTCAGCAAGCATTCACTTAGTATTAATCCTGTGCCAGGGGCCGGGGAGGCCACAGTGAACAAAACAAAACCTCTGCCCTCCTGCAATTTATAGTCCAATGGAAGAGACAAAAACCAAACAACTTACATAAGTAAAAATACATAGTTACACTAAGTTAGGATGTGTGCTAGGGATAAATATTAAGCAATGAAAGGATGGGAGTGCCAGAGGATTGCAGTTTTGGGGAGCATGGCCAGAAAAGGCCTCACGGAGAAGGAAACATGTGAGTGGGCAAAACACAGAGATTTCAAAAAGCATTCCAAGCAAGGAGATGGCAGGTGCAAAGGCCCTGGGGCATGTTCAGAAACAATGAGGCAGCCGGAGGAGAGGGTGGGAGGAAGGGAGAGGGTAAGACCACCAAGTCAGAGGTAATCCTAGGGTAGGTACATGGGGGTGCTGTAAGGTACTCAAAGGATTCTGGCTTTTATTCTGAGCCAGGTGGCAGCCATCGAAAGGTTTTGAGCAGAGGAGGAAACTGATCCGATTTATGTTTTAATAGGATTGCTCTGGCTGCTGCCAAGGAGAAGCGAGCAAGGAAGCAATACACATCTTTGACTCTTGCCTCTCTCTTCCACATCCAGGTAGCCCCAGAGTTTTGACAATCCTGTCTCCAAAGAACTTAGTCCTCCAGATCAGGTTCTCAGGGCTGCCCTTCTCAATCGTGCTAGGCGAGCCTGTATTTAAAATCCATATTTAGGGAGGGTGGCTCAGTGGTTGAGTGTCTGCCTTCGGCTCAGGGTGTGATCCCACGGTCCTGGGATCGAGTCCCACATCAGGCTCCCTGCAGGGAGCCTGCTTCTCCCTCTGCCTCGGTGTCTCTCATGAATAAATAAATAAAATCTTTAAAAAATTAAATAAATTTTAAAAATCCATGTTTAATCTTTATACGTAAGCCATTTTTCTGATTACAAAAGGGTTGCATATTCCTGTGAGGTTTTTCAAAAAAATTTAGAAAAGTAGGAAAAGGGAAAGGGCAATCACAGATATTCTCAGTGCCTAGAGAGAATCATGAACATTTTGCTGCGTTTCCGCCCATTGTGCATTGTGTGCTGCGCTATAGTTCCTAGATCCTTTTTGTTTCTGTTTTACTTGACATTATATTGTAAACTCCTCCTCGTGTCATTCAGAATGCCTTTGAAGACATTCTTTACTGGCTACACATTGTTCTATCACACACACCACCTGAAAACCTTTTAACATAAAATTTAACTCCTCTGTTTGCTGGGCATGAGGCTTCTTTCAACTTTTCCTCGCTGTTTTTCTATTGTACTGCGATCATTAATTTTTGTTTTATTTTTTAAGATTTATTTACTTATTCATGAGAGAGAGGCAGAAACACAGGCAGAGGAGAAGCAGGCTCCCCATGGGGAGCCCGATGTGGGACTCGATCCCCGGACCGGGAATCACGACCTGAGCCAAAGGCAGACACTCAACCCTGAGCCACCCAGGCGTCCCATTATCTTTATTATTAACTCCTACCCTGATAGTATTAGCAAAAACATCTCAACGGGGTGGGGGGATCCGCATTTTCAGTTTTTTTCCACTGCAACCCATGCTGGATGGGGCCTGTGGGCTCTTTCCGGGGCTTTTTCCATCAAATCCAACCACCCAGCCTGGCATTGCAGGGTCTCTACAAGCCTGCTTCTAACTCTCATCCTGCCTCATCTCCTGCAGCTCCTCCCTGCTTCTGGAACCAACGGCCTTCAAAACACAGCCTCCCCCCCGCCCCGCAGCAGGACTTCGTCGTCTGCCTGTAACGCCGGCCACCCCATTCCTGCCCATGCAGATCCCGCACGGTCCTCCGCGGCCCTACCCCGCATGGCTGGCTCACTGCCCTGTGAGGCCTCCAGTACTTGTCACCCATGTTGCCCGGCAGGCCGTGCCATGTGGGCGGGAACTGCGTCCGGCTTGCTCACTTGTCTACCCAGCATGCCCAGCATGGGGCCTGGCACACGGTATACAGCACACAGTGTGCTCAGAGTGGTCACCAGTTGGCTCCGTTGTGTTCAGTCAGCGACACCGCCTCTTGAGCTGCATCTGAATCTGACCGTGTCTCAGGACTTCTCCTGCGTCCTCCTTAGAACAAGCCACCACCGTTTCCACTCTGTGGGTAACTACAGCAGCCTCCTGCCCTCTGTTCTCTCTTCTCTCTTCCTCCTCCACCACCCAGCAGCCAGAATATTTCAGGAACACATGCCAAGACCACTCTGGCCCCAGGGCCTTTGCCCTTGCTGTGTCCTCTCCTAGTGGCCACGTGGCTCATCTCCTCTCAGTCAGGTCTCTGTTGAAATGTCACCTCAGCAGAGAGGATTTCTCTGAGCACATCTGATACAATGCAGCATGGCCTCGTCTGTTCATTCTGCTTGGAGCAGCAACACCTGTCACCTCCTGTCCTTTCATTGTGCTTTATTTCTCTTCATAGTTCTTATTACTGTTGCTGTTATTTTAGTCATTTCTTTATTATCTGGCTCCTCACACTCAAATATAAGCCCCAGTAGCACAAGGATGGCATGTGTTTGGTCACTGCTCCATCCCAGGTCCCGGAGCTGCACCCAATATCTAGTTGTCATTGGTTAGTATTTGCTGAGTGAGTGAATGATGCATCAATGAAGGTGAGCTTTTCTCTCTATCCCACAGGATGAGGAGAGGCTTAGATCTCCAGGGAGAGCAAGGAGTGGATTCTGGAGGAGGATCTCAGTCTAAGCAAAAACCCCAGGGGGGCCCTGGGTGGCTCAGTGGTTGAGCTTCTGCCTATGGCTCAGGTCATGATCCCAGGGTCCTGGGATTGAGGCCTGCATCGGGCTCCCAACAGGGAGCCTGCTTGTCCCTCTGCCGGTGACTCTGCTTCTGTGTGTCTCTCATGAATAAATATAATATTTAAAGAAAAAATAACCCTGGGAGAAGTCCCGTGGCAGAGCTAAAGTCTGAAGGCTTCCTATACACACAACAGTACTGTGGTGGTTTTAAAAACACATCCACATATTTTGGGGTACGCCTCCCTTCAATAGGTGCAGCTTACTTCCCCTCCTGAGGGTGCAGGCTGGACTTACTGGCTTCTAACAAACGGAAGTGGTGGAATGGCACCTCCAAGGTATGATAGAAGAAGCCTGTGGCTTCCCTCTGAGGGGTCTCTGTGTAGTTTTTCTCCATCTCTCAGATCACACTCTATGGGGGAAGCTGGCTGCCATGCCGTGAGCATCCCCATGGATGGGTCTACACAGTAAGCAACTAAAGTCTCCAGGTGATAGCCAATGATGAATAGAAGCCTGTCCACAGCCACGTGAGTGGGCCTGGAAGCAGATCCTGCGGTCCTGGATGAGTCTGCCGCTCTAGCTGACTGTTTGACAGCAACCTCATGACCAACCCAAAGCCGGAACCATCCAGCCAAGCTGCTCCCAGGTTCCTGATGCTCAGTGCCTATGATGTAGTAACTATGTATTGTTTTTTTGTTTTCGTTTTTGTTTTTAAAGATTTATTTATTTATTCATTCAGAGAGAGAGAGAGAGAGAGGCAGAGACACAGGCAGAGGGAGAAGCAAGCCCCATGCAAGAAGCCCGATGCGGGACTTGATCCTCGGTCTCCAGAATCACGCCCTGGGCTGCAGGTGGCGCTAAACTGCTGCGCCACTGGGGCTGCCCTACTACGTATTGTTTGAGGGTCATTTGTTCCACAGCAAGAGATGACTGATACAGTCCGTCAGCGTGCTTTGCTCAGTCCCATGCCATAGGTAATGCTGTATCATTGGTGGCTGTGATACCAGTTCCTAAACTGGCTGCTGTTGGAGCAGGTGGGAAGAGCACATGGCCAGTCCCTTCTGGGCACCAACAATGTGGTTGGTGTGTGTAGTGAGATATAGGCTTCTGGGCTGGACTCGGCGAGATTTAATCTCACCGACTGTGTGATCCGAAGCAAGTATTTTAACATTTCAGAAACTCCTTTTAATCACTTATAAAATGGTAACAGTAAAGCAATCAGGCATGTGGTAAAGATTACAGAGATTAATTCCGCCCACTGCTCAGCACAAGCTCTGCATACTGCTACAGCTCATTCTCTTTGCCGTTCTTTTTTCTTGCTACTCACGTGGCAAGTCTTCCCTGACTACTAACTCATCTCAAAATTCCAACTACAAAAATCATTCATGAATCTCAAGCCTTATTTTTATTTTTTTATTATTTACTTATTCTTTTAGAGAGGGAGGTGGGGGAGGGGCAGAGGAAGAGAGAGAATCTTTTAAAAAAATAAAAAGATTTCATTTATTTATTTGTGAGAGAGAGAATAGAGGGAGAGGGAGAAGCAAACCCCATGGAGCAGGGAGCCCGATGTGAGACTTGATCCCAGGACCCTGGGATCATGACCTGAGCTGAAGGCAGATGCTTATCCCACTGAGCCACTTTGGTGTCCCTCAAGCCTTATTTTTAAACAGGTGGATTTACTGTGATGGTAGTAAAATTCAAGTGTGATGGCCCCTCACTTACATGTACCCCTTTCAAGGCCTTGTACCTAGTTTCATATTCTTAATTTTGTATTCTTTTCCCTTAAGAGAGGTCTCTAATCACAATAAAAATATATCACACTCTATAGAATGCAAGTAAAGTAGTAAATAAGAAAAATCAGGGGTGCCTGGGTGGCTCAGTTGGTGGGCATCTGCCTTCAGCTCCAGTCATGGTCTGAGGATCCTGAGATGGAGCCCCGCATCAGGCTCCCCACTCAGTGGGGAGTCTGCTTCTCCCTCTCCCTCTGTCTCTCCCCTTGCTTGTGCTCTCTCTCTCTCCCAAATAAATCAATAAAAATCTTTAAAAGAAAAATCATTGTACTAAATACATTTCTCAATAAAAATAATAAAATGAATTCAATTTCCAGCTCAAAGCACTTTAAAAAGAACAAAGTAAACCAAAAGAAAGCATAAAAAATAATAAAGATAAAAGCAGAAATGAGAGAATAGAGAAACAATAGACGTAACTAACAAGCAAAATTCTGTTTTTTAAAAAACTTAACAAACTTAACAAATCATTAGCTAACTTGATCAAGATAAATAGGAGAGAACACAAATACCACAAAATAAAAGATGTCAAGAGGGAAATAACTATTGCAACAGAAGGAAAATTTACAAGTGTAAGAGACAACTTCACAAGACTTCTTTGCAAATAAATCTGGAAAAACATGTCAAATGGATGATTTCCAAGGAAAATTAAAATTACCCAAATTGACCACCATTAGAGTTAGAAAATTTTAATGGACCAATTCCATTTAAGAAATGGAGAAATTTATTAAGGAACCAGCCTACACAGAAGCACCAGACTTTCCACAACAAAATCTACCACACCTTCAAAGATCAGATAATTCAATGCTCTTAAAATATTCCACAGCATTGAAAAGAAAGGAAAACTTCTTGTTCTATGACACAGATATAACACTGATAGCTAAACAAGAAGCAATACAGATAAATATATAGACCAGTATCATTCATAAGTATCCCTGTAAAATTTCTAAATGTTAGCAACAATGAGTCTAACATCACATTAAGAAAATAATACATCAAGAATAAGTGGTATTTGTTCAAGAATGCAGTGTTGGGTCACTTTTACAAATCCATTAAAACCATAGTCCACATTAATAAACCTATGGCCAAAAAAATCATGATTATCTCCATAAATGCTGAGGATAATTCAATATCTCTTCACAGAAGAAGAAAAAGAAGAAGAAAAAACACCCAAGAACTTAGAGAACTTGTGGTACTTTCTTAACATGATGGAATCATCCTAAAGCTAATATTTAATAGGAAAGCATTGGAGGCATTTCCTCTAAGATCAGGAACAAAGCAAGGATGTTCACTATCTCCACTACTCTTTGACACTGTACTAGAGATACAGGCCAGTGCAATTAGACAAGGGAAATCAAGTTGAACCATAAGAACAAGTGAAGTGCGAAGGTTTTCTTATGAAGATTACCTGAACTGAGTTAATTTGACAGCTCTTAAAGGGCTCCCAATAAATGTTGGTCATTATTACCATTTTTAAGTGATACATCGGCATTAATGTTACAGTCACTTAAGAGTTCCTGCGACTTGTTTCCTTTACCTTCTCAGAGTTCCATGCTGTGGCAGTCCAGGGAAAAATAAGCTGTCTGTGATGACAGAAGGCAGAAGACATAAGTCAAGGTCTTGTATTTTGGCATTTTCAGGTTCTGTGATATTCAGCAAATGAACTAACCTCTCTGGATGGTGGGCTCCTCATTTATAAAATAAAGAGGCAAGCCTCTGTCCTTGACACCTCTGATATTGTAGTTTATGATTTATTGTTGAAAACCCACTTGCCTCCACTAAGCAGTGGGAGAAACAGCTCCTGTCAAAAGCAAAAATAATTCCAGCAACTCTCCTTGCTTGGATCCTTTCCTGCCAGATATGTGTCCCCACTCTCACTATGAAATGCTCCCTTAGCTCCTTCTGAATTTATGTTCAGTATCTAAAGACACTGGAAAATCTCCATACACCTGGGACCTACAGCCACTTTTTCAGAGAGAAAA
The DNA here is from genome assembly GCF_048164855.1 of Canis lupus baileyi. Classification (NCBI taxonomy): domain Eukaryota; kingdom Metazoa; phylum Chordata; class Mammalia; order Carnivora; family Canidae; genus Canis; species Canis lupus. The sequence continues at coordinate 88,980,364 of NC_132838.1, forward strand.
GAACTATGATTCACCCAGAACTTTGGCCCTAGCTCTCTTGTTAGGGCAAAACACAAAAGATCTTGCCGGCTAGTGGAATGAAAGGAAGATTCCTACCAAGACAATGACATGCCTGAGGCCAGGGACACAGTGTGGCAAGAGGCTCTCACTCAGAAAAGGAACCCATCAGATTCTGACAAAGACTCTGTCCTTGGCCAAACTTAAATTGGCTCCTCTGAGTCCTCTTTCTGAGGACTCAGGCTCCAACCTTTCTGACCAGGCTCCAACCTTGGCCTGATCGGTCTTTTTTTTTTTTTTTTTTTTATGATTTATTTATTTATTTATTCATGATAGACAAAGAGAGAGAGGCAGAGACACAGGCAAAAGGAGAAGCAGGCTCCACGCTGGGAGCCTGACGCAGGACTTGATGCCGAGACCCCAGGATCACACCCTGGGCCAAAGGCAGGCACCAAACTGCTGAGCCACCCGGGGATCCTCGTTGGTCTGGTTTTAACAGGAATCCTGCGGGGTCTGTTGAGCCAAAATCCCACCCACCTTCGGGATCTGATCACTCTGGCCTGCCTGCAGAAGAGTCCTATTGAGTTGGTCTAGCAAGCAACTCCCGCCCCTGCCCTTATGTCTCCTCTTGTCATCTTCCAGCCACTGACCCATGTCCCTGCAGTCTACTGCATTTCTTCTTGACATCTTCCCTACCAACCTCATCAGGTATCACAAATACTGTTGACCACCTGATGCCACAAGCCCAGGGCTGCCGAGCATCACCCTGAGGCATCCCCAGCCAGGACTGTTTCACAATCTAGGATGAAGGATCCCTTCAAACCATTCTGATAGATCAGGCCCCAGCACCTTTGGTCTTCCACGTTGCCCAAAAAAGAGAATCCAGCTCGTCCTGCCCCTGGAGGCCGGGGAACAGTTCAGCAGCAGCCAAGAGAAATGTCACTTTGCACTTAGTATTCATCTACTTCTCTGGTCTGACCCCCTCTCCCGCTCAGCAGTCCTTCCTGAGCACCTGGCCGGCTGCCTGTACTCTGTGGCTCAGTCAACACCTGCTGAATAAGCGTGGGGATGAAGGCTCCTGCGGAGAGAGAAAAATGCAGGAAACATGGTGCTCTCTGGCCCCAGACTTGGCTTCCCTTGCCGCAGCTCCACATAAACAAAGATGCCCTTGTCTGAGCCTCTCCCTCACCCCCCCTGCTTTATTCTGCATCCTCCTGTTTGGGTGGTGGGGGTGGGGCGGGATGGAGATGTACTCCTTTGTTCTGTTTCCCCGAAATTGCTGGGTGGAGACCAGAGCTACCTCCTTTCTCTGCCAGTTCTCCCAATCCCTGGGGGACCTGCCAAAGCCCTTCTGTGCCCGGGGCTGCCTCTGCTCTCAAGTACCCTCAGACACACGTGGGTGCAGAGGGAAGGGGTCTGCCTGTCTTCCCAACTCCCAGGCTTCTTTGGTGTCCCCAGGACGGAGCACCCAGAATGGACTCAAGCCCGAAATGACCCCAGGAAACCAGGTCTAGAGTCGGAACGCACACACACACTGCTCAGAGTTGAGGCCAGAGACCTGAGGCCGAGGACCCTTTGTTCCTGGTCCCTGAGGAGAGCAAGCTCTGGAAATGCAGCCTGCTGGTGTGAGATGCTGGGGGCGGGGAGGGGGCAGGCTGTGCCTGGGTGGGGGTGGGCACTGTGAGAAACCCCTGTACTTTCTGTCCAAGTTTGCTGTAAACCTCAAACTGCTCTAAAAAATAAAGCTTTTTTAATACAAGGGGTTGGGGTTGCATTTTGTATGTCTTCTTTTTTTTTAAAGGGAAATTTTTAAAAAAGATTTTATTTATTAGAGACAGAGAGAGAGAGAAAGAGAAAGGCAGAGACACAGGCAGAGGGACAAGCAGGCTTCATGCAGGAAGCCCGATGTGGGACTGGATCCCGAGTCTCCAGGATCATGCCCTGGGCTGAAGGCAGTGCTAAACCGCTGAGCCACCTGGGCTGCCCAGTATGTCTTTTTTTTTTTTTTATTACTATTATTTCATTTTCCTGGTAATCAGTGCTATGGACTGAATGCTTATGTCCCGCAAAAATCCATATGTCGAGGAGACGCTAGGGTGGCTCAGTGGTTGAGCATCTGCTTTTGGCTCCAGGTTATGATCCCAGGGTCCTGGGATTGAGTCCCCGCAGGGAGCCTGCTTCTCCCTCTGCCTGTGTCTCTGCCTCTCTCTCTTTCTCTCTGTCTCTCATGAATAAATTAAAATATTTAAAAAAAAAATTCATCTGTTGCAGCCCTAAGCCCCAGGGGGAGGGTCTCTGGAGGTGGATCCTTTGGCAGATAATTGAGCTTTTGTGAGGTCATGAAGGTGGAGCCCCCATGATTGAATCAGTGTCCCTAGAAGGGGACGAGAGCAGAGTCTCTCTCTGTCCCCAGTGAAACACAGCAAGAAGGCACCATGGGCAAGCCAGGAAGGTGGATGTTCTCACCAGACACAGACTGTGCCGCCACCTTGATCCTGGACTTTTCCAGGCTCCCAGAACTGTGAGAAATTAAGTTTCTGGTGCTCGAGCCCACCCAATCTGTGGTATGATGGTATAACTGTCCTAAGTCGACTAACACCATTTTCCATCAATTTATCCTAATTTACCAAAGCTTCGGTCCATGACAGGTTGGAGGGTCCATGACAGGTTGGATGGAGAGTCCTTCATCCCAGGTAGTGTGGGAAGCTCTGACCTGTACCATCAGCCCGGGTCCAGGAGCCGGAGTGCTGGGCTCCTGCTGCTGCTCCACTCTTGGCTCTGGGTCCCGGCTTCATCGTATGCAAAGTGAGGGTGTGCAGTGATTGGACCCAGCCAATGTGGCTGTTCAGCACATGTTTGCTTCTTTTTGTGAATACAAGGGGCTATGGACACCTCTCTCCCCAGTCTCACCATTGGGCAGGGTGTCCCAAGGAAAGCAGGTCTTTGAAGAAATTCTGGCAGCCAGACACCAACACTCACTGACATGTCTGCACAAAACAGTCTGCAAGCCTGGAAGAGTCCCACATGGTCCTCAGACACTCGGACACACAGCTCGTGTGAAAGGGTGAGGCAGACATGACACCATTACGAAGGAGCAGCCCGTGTCCTGATCCATCCCTTGACAATCTCAGCTTCCTCCTCCCCGCTGAGGCAGAGGCAATGGTGATGGTACTGCCCAGCCACAGACCTTGAACTTCCCCAGTGAAAACTTCTTTCAAAAACCCCTAATTAATCAGCCCTCTGGTGTAATTTTGATAACCACATTTGAGATGCTTTGTCAATGGGATGACTGGGTGACGGGCACTGAGGGGGACACTTGATGGGATGCGCACTGGGTGCTATACTATATGTTGGCAAAAAAAAAATATATATATATATATATATATATATAATTATATATATAAAATATATATAAAATTTTTAAAAATGAGATGCTTTGTCACTACCTCTGGACTGTGATTCTGAAGGGACTCCCAAATGCAAATGGGCTGCCCTCCCTGCATATACTCAGGGAGGGCATACTCATACTCATACTCATACTCATACTTATGTATGAATATGTATATCACATGAAAATGCTTAAGTATTTCAAAGTATACCCAAACTAACAGGGAGATGAATTGTATAACCTCTAATTCCCTCCCAGGGCAAAAACAACAACAACAGCAACAACAATATAATATATATATATTATATTAATATTATAAATATATATAAATATAATAAATATAAGTTATAAATGTATGTATATAGAATTTCTATTATAATTATATTGCTTTTTTTTTTTACTTTAATATTCCTATAGTCTGAGAAGAAAGATGGAAGTCAGTTTTCTAACTTCATCAATACCTTCAGATCTTGGAAATACACGGGACATTCCCAGGTGGCAAGATCAAGTCTTCAAAGCAGAGACAGGTCCCCACATTTTTTTTTAATAATAAATTTATTTTTTATTGGTGTTCAATTTGCCAACATACAGAATAACAGAAAGCCCAGGTTATAGGAGCCACACCTGGAGACCACAGGCTGGGGGGGAGGGGCAGGAGGAGGGCACCTAGGTGGGGCTATTTGCTATCTGAGAGCCTGTGTTAGGCAGGGGCTAGTAGCACAGTGGAGCCCCCACCGCCCCCTCAAAGCAGCCCGGGCCGGGGAGCAGCTACGATGCTCACAGCTAGGGCTTCTGGAGCAATCAAGAGATGGCTCAATTGCACAGAGAAGTCAGTGCCTGTGGGTGGGTGGATGAGAACAGAGCAAGTGCCATGGGGAAGCCCCCACCAACCCCCTCCACTGACAACAGCCCCCCAAAAGCCAATCAGCCCCCCCAGCTCTCCCTGGCTTCCAGCTCTGCCTCCACAGCCATGTCTTACCTCCAGCCCCCCCCACCCAACGCCTCCAAACTGTCTTTCCCTCCTCGGTCACTCGGTCCCCAGGCCCCTCCACACTTCCCACCGTGGCCTGGCCTGTTGGCTTGCAGCGCCCAGGGCAGTCTGGGCTCCCATTAGCCATGGGAGAAGCCTTACCCAGCACCTCGTCAGAGAAACAGGAAACGCCCAAGTGCTGCTTACCTGGGAGGCGGAGACCTGCAGAGTGGCTTCTGGAGATGGGCTGCTTGGGTGCACCTGGCATCTCTACAGCACTGAACGTTGGAGCCACCTTGGGCCAGGGACTCAGCCTCCTCTTCCTCGTCTGTAAAATGGGCACAGTAAGAGCGTTCACCTCTTAGGCTGCTGGGCGGTGACCTGAGAGTGTGGGAAGCCACTAACACAGTACCTAGAACACAGGGGGTGCCCAGCAGAGGCCGGCACTCCCTCATGTCACAGCCTCGCACCCCAACCTATTCTCCAGGGGCCCATGATCTCTTGAAATTCAAATTAGATCTGTGACTCCTATTGAAAACTCTTCCGTGTTATCTCACTGTTAGCATAAAATCCCGCCTGAGGCTCTCCCCTCCACTCCCCTCGATCTGGCCCCACTGGCCTCTGGTGCTGAGGGCCCTTGCATTGGCTCTTCCATCCGCCTGGAACACCCTTCCCTGCCCCTCAAAGGCAAGCCCAGCTCAAACCTCATCTCCTCAAAGAAGCCTTCTCTATCCCCCAGTCTATAGTCCCCGGGAGAAGGCAGCCCCACATAGCTTCTCAGCTAAGACCTGGCTGAACAAAGAGAAGGTTGCATTGTTATGGGGGAGGCGGGAGGGTTGCTTTGCAGGTGAAACTGGCCTGGTGGCCTGCCTGGCACTGAGCAGCTGCCCACCACTGCCCCAAGTTCTCAACCCCTCCTAAGGAAAGGCCTGGCCACTTGCGAACACACAAATATGGTACAGCGAGCCCAGAGGTCCAAAGTACACATTTTTATTCTCGGTGGGGACTTAGCCATCTCTAGTTTTGCAAGCAGGAATAAATGGAATCCACAAGAACCTCCCTCTCAACATCTTTCATTACTATTTATCACTGACCGAGTTTCCCATTTTTCCTAAAGAGACTGTGACTTGGGGGTGCCCTAAAACGAAGCTTGACAAGTGCAGCACATGGGGGTTAGTCATCCTGCGTCTGTGCCCACTGCTCCCTGGCTGAGCCACCAAAGGCTGTGGAGGCTCTGAGTAGCGGCCCAGCAGCTCTGTCCTTCACTGAGGGAGGAACTCAGGTCAGCCCAACAGCCACGGGGAGGGAGGCAGGCAAAGAATCTTTAACCCAGTTTCTGTCCACGGGACCTGGGCACTTGGCCGAGGCTGGAAGGATGCTGCCTCCACCGCCTCCAGCGCATCTAATAGCCAGATGGGCCTGCAAGAACCCGCTTATCCACCCCTGTATGTCCTCAGTCAGCAGAACACGGGAACAAATGTCCTCTGGAGTGCCCCCCTTCTGAGAGGGCATGCGCACTCCCAGCCAGGGCGCTCCAAGGTCAGGAGCGATCATCCTGCTGCCATCGGGGTGCATCTTCCTTCCTGCTCCTCACTCAGGCCGACGGGGAAAGGGGTGCCTGGCCCCCCAGGTTCACAGGATGGTCTCCCGGATGACACCGATGAGGCTGTGGGGCCGCTCAGCCTCCACTGCTCGCCGGGGCCTCCTCTCGGCTCGGGGCCTCCCCGCAGGGACAAAGGTGCTGAGGTCTCCGCAGCTCCGCAGGTGCAAGAGGCCAGGTTGTCTCCGCGATGGTGGCACGTGGGCCCGGGAAGTGCTGGGCTGCAACGGGGCCATGATCTTGGGGAGAATAAGTGGGGGAGAGAGACGTCAGGCTCCACCAGATGCGGCCCTCCAACCTGCCTCCTTGATCAGCCATGCGCTGCTTATCTTAGTTGCTTTTGGAAAAGATCATAGGATATTTTCCCAAAGTGGAAGGCACTTGGAGTTCCAGAGATACTTTCAACAGACTCCCACTTGCCTCACGTCCCTACAAAATTCCCCAAATGTTCAGCTGCCGACCTGCCTCACTTCACATCCCTGATTCATCCACTGCAGGTTCTTGCTTTACATTTAACATTCTTCTCATCATTTTTATCTAATTTCCCTGGGGTCTGAGACAGTGGTTCTCACCAGGGTCACCCATTTCTGGAGAGGAGGGGAGTGGGTAGTGTGGATTCCCGACTCCCCCACAGCAACTGGGATGCAGCATCTCTAGTTCTAGTGAGAACCCAGGTGATATGGAAGTTCTTGAAAAGTTGATACCCACGGATCTGGCATTGTGACCTGCTAGTGAGTTTATAAAATGTCAACCCCAAAGCCAGTGATGCTTCTGATTGACCAGATAACCCTTCAATTAAATAATAATAATAATAATAATAATAATAATAATAAAAGCTAGGCCAATTTATTTGTACAAATGCTTAAGAATGGTTCCACTGCAAGATCTGTTTTACAACGTAGCACATACGTAACTTTAAATATGTATACAATATCACTTACTTTGGAAAATGGCAAACATAGGGAAACTCTTCATCCATCTGGGACTGAGCAGGGGAGATCTGTCCAGTATGTACAATTACCAGGAGTTGCCTAGTCATGACTATAGGACCTACGATACTGTTATCACCTTGAGAAAACCCAGGCACTTCATTTCCACCTAAAGTCACAGAGCAGTCCCTGGAATGCCTTCTGGTTTAGTTTGCACCATTCGGAGATTTTAAAGTCATTAGAAGTTTAATCCCTCCAAAAGATGGGACATTAGATTTTGCTATCACACTGTTATTATATTGGTCTTTAAAGCCCTGTCCTTTTTCTTCATTAAGAAAACTCCAACGTGCACAGATGTCAACTGTTGCTACACGTAAGTTAAGGCAAGTGGTTTTGAAACAAATAAACATTTCAACGAATTGAAAACCTATTCAAGTAATACTAGAAAAAATGAAAATGTGCAAAGCTGGGTAGAGTCAGAAATAAAAGCTCTCCTTCTACTTGTCCCCACCTCCTTGTGTCTGGAGGTGGGTTGGGGAAGTGGTACTAGGATGCCTCCCCACTGGGATCAGCTCCTGAGAGGCGCCAGCACATGGCCCGGAGTCCACTGCAATAGTCCCAACACATGAACTTTCATCCAGACTTGGCACAAAGACCCAGCAAACATCTGTAGTGAGAGCATCTGATGAGTTGTAAGTGCTTGTTCATTTTCCCCAAAGCTATTTTCCAGGGAAGACTGTGCAGAAGATCCAGACCAAAGGTTTGGCCAATACGGACTCTTACCTCACTAGAGGTTGGCAGCCTTCCAGGAGTGGCTCCAAGTACTTGCTCTGTGTATTGGGCTATTGGGGCTGGACAGAGGGAAGGAGGCTGGGAATGACTTCTGGCACAGACCAGGGTTATGAGGAGATAAATGTCTCCCCTGCACAGATACTGCCCGCAGCCTGACCCTAGACCACCAGCTGACCACTCTATTAGAAAGCAGACAACAAGAGGGTCCTCGGTTCATGTAGCTCCTCATGCCAGTAGTCACATCGCTCTTCTGCTTCCCTGAGGGGCTGGGAGAGAAACTGGCTTCTGGCTTCTGTAAGAAGAGGCCAGCAGTAGCAAGTGAGAAGGGGTTTATTCAATCTGTCTTAACTCACCTAGGACTCCACTGCCCAATGTGTGTTGGTCACTTACTGCACAAAGGCACAAGCAGCTAATGTCCATGAGCTGCTGTGCCCTGATGTCTACAGCAGCCACCCCACATTCAAGGGGCAACGAAGCAAATGCCTAAAAAGTAACAGCTTTTTTTTTTTTTTTTTTAAGATTTACTTATTTATAGAGAGCTCAAGGGAAGGGGCAGAGGGAGAGGGAATCTCAAGCAGACTCCCTGCTGAGTGTGGGAGTGCAGGACTTGATCCTAGGATTGTGAGACCATGACCTGAGCCGAAGTCAACAGTTGGATGCTTAACCCACTGCACCACCCTGGAGCTCCAGGTAACAGCTTTTAAAAGAAGTGGGTAATTAAAGCTGTGACCCACCCCTAGTTCTCATCAGAAAGAAATCCCATTCATTCAGAGGTATAGGTGTTTAGACCACCTAGTCCAACACTTCATTTTAAAAATGAGAAAACTGGGGCGCCTGGGTGGCTCAGTTGGTTGGGCATCTGCCTTCAGCTCAGGTCACAATCTCAGGGTCCTGGGATTGAGCTCCATGTCGGGCCCCCCACTGGGTGAAGTCTGCTTCTCCCTTTCCCTCTGATCCTACCCCTGGTTCTTGCTCTCTCTCTTAAATAAATAATAAAATCTTTAAAATATAAATAGATAAATAAATAAAAATAAAAATGAGAAAACTGGGGCACCTGGGTGGCAAACCAAAGCATCTGCCTTTGGTTCAGGTCATGATCTCAGGATCCTGGGATCAAGTCCTGCATGGGGTCCCTGCTCATCAGAGAGGCCGCTTCTCCTTCTCCCTCTGCTCCTCCCCACTGCCTGTGCACATGTGTGCGTGCTCTGTCTCAAATGAATAAAATCTTTTAAAAATAAATAAATAAAAATGAGAAGACTGACACCCAAATGGATTATGCCCAATTTTATCTTTCCACTGGGTGGTCTCAGATTAGGGAATTGTGCTTTTTAAATCTATAATCTATAGAGAAAAGATATTTATTCCTTTAAGTCCTATCAGCTTAGGTATCCTGTCAACATCTTGTGGGAATATCGAAGAGTTCCCAGAATCCTGCCAATATTAAAATTCATGTTGGTCCATCACTGCCAAAGGGCTGGGACACCATGCCCTATCCAGGGAAACCCAACTCAGCAAGTCAAGCACTGAACATGCCCCGCACTGCCCGGACCCCATGCTTTCTTTTCCCAAGGATGCTTCCACATCCCGGGGAAATTAGTTTCTCTCCCTGGGCCAAGAAACTTATGGAAAACTCATCACGTCTGAAAAGAACATGCTCCAGCTTCCTCTTTCTCCCTCCCTAGACCTCCTCACCCCAATTTCCTTGACACCATGACCATGAACTTACTGTGACTTCTGACAGGAAATCAGAGAAGCCATTTCAGCTGCTATGGAAACAAGTGATCTGACTTGTGCCCAAGACTTGTGATAAAACTACCTGTTCTAGGGATCCCTGGGTGGCGCAGCAGTTTGGTGCCTGCCTTTGGCCCAGGGCGTGATCCTGGAGACCCGGGATCGAGTCCCACATCGGGCTCCCGGTGCATGGAGCCTGCTTCTCCCTCTGCCTGTGTCTCTGCCTCTCTCTCTTTCTCTCTCTGTGACTATCATAAATAAATAAAAATTAAAAAAAAAAAACCTACCTGTTCTAGGAAGCTGGCACTTGTGATGGCCTCCTCCATGTGCTCCTCGTCGGACTTCAGAACAGATTTAATGTTTTCCACGAGCTCATGGATGTCTGGGGTCATACTGCAGGAGGACTGCTCCAGGAACCTCGCCACCAGCAGTTTTGTGTCCATGTAGGACTTGTAATCGATCAGGGACCGTGGCCGGCATCGCGAAGCTCTGCACTTCAACCCCCTCCTCAGGGTCACCGTGGCCAGATCTGGTCTCCCCTCAGTCTGCGTTGCAGCTTCGCAGCTGAGCACGGGGACAGCTGTGGGTGGGGACAAACAACATGTGCCCGTTGGCCACGCCCCTGTAAGCCCAGCAAGGGGCCACTGAACTGGGCGTGGAAAGCATGTTGCAAATGCCAACAACCATGCACATCTTGCTTTTCATCTTGCAGAAGGAAAGGGGGAAAACAAAAACAAAAAACAACACTTCAGGGAAGCTTCTTCCCTGAAGTTCCAATAGAACGTGTCCCCAGAACATTTTATGGTGCCACATAAAACACAACCACCAAGGGAGAGACAGATGATAAGGAAAAGCATCCAGGGTGGAGCCTGAGACAGAGCAAGAGTTCCATGGGGTGATGGCTGATATGTGGGGATGGACGGGCAAGCAGAAAAAAAGATGGTTGACCCGATGAGAGAATGCTCCAAGGGGGAAGGATGAAGGAACCACTTAAAGAGAGAGATTGAGGAGAGACAAGACTGTGGGATGAGTGGAGTGCTCTGCTCCTTTTGACTGTACCTTTGTCCTACACATCCTCAGGGCCTGGTGCTGGCTTATCCACGCTCACACCATGGCTGTGAGGTAGCTCTAGGGCTACTACAGAAAGAAAAATTGAAGTGCGGAAGAATCATGTCATTCCAGAAGTCAACAGTGGCCTGGGAAATCCCCCGCAGGCTCTCATTTCCACAACTACCTACGTCGGAAGGGTTTAAGGACCAGCAGAACATTACTGCGCCATCAGGTGGGTGAAGGGGAATGCAGGCCTGGTCTCTGTGTTCATAAGCCAGCCAGCAGCCTTCAGTGTACACGAGTCTGGAGATTTCTGTGAAGGCCTGGCGATTGGGAATTTGGTATTCAAGGAAGCAGAGGGTGGGAGAACAAATGAAGTAAGGGGGGGGCACTCCTTTTCCTCAGGAGAAAGGCAGGCTCTATAAACTGAGGTTAGTGGCCATCCTCCAGGCTGCCATGTGCCTGTCAGAGAGAGCCAGAGTTTTCCAGGAAAGCTCCCTACAGACACTCACGTGTGAGGATAGTCAGGGACTACACTTAGTCACTGGAAGGCAATCTGGTCCGTTCTACAGTGGAGGACTCCAACAGGTAAACACATGTCTCCTCCCCCTTGCAGGACCACAAATTAGGAGGGGATTCTAGAAGGATCTCACTAAGCTGTGCAGACAGCCAAGTTCCTGTTGAAGCTGGCAGGTGGCCAGCGTGAGTCCTCAACTTGCCAGGCAGGTTAGAGACCTGCAGTGAATCAGGCCTAGGGAGCTGAGGGGCCAGGTTGCTGGCCTGTGGGTTTGCAGAGGCACGCGGTCGGTCCCAGGTGGTGGGACTCTTCCCTGCTCAGAAGACAGGAGGAGTTGTTCTCTCTGGCTCCTACTCGGTCAGTCCAGAGCTGTGGCAAACAACACAGGCTGTCAGAAGGACAGAGCCAAGACTGGGAGGGGGTGACACGGGGCCCCAGAGAGAGCTGGGTGAGAGCATTTACAAAGTGGTCATTTGCACAGAGCTTGAGGAAAGCATAGGCACTTGTTAGAATAGGTCACAGAAAGGAGCCTCTGCTGGTGGAATTACAGATTTTCATTTTCTTCCTTTATCTTTGTTTCCTTTACTTTTTTTTTTACAATTTTCCAAATGAAGAGCTATTTGGAGATGTTCGAGTATTCATGTATTCAGAAAAAGGACTCGATGTTATTTTAAGTTCTTAAAAGTTTTTTAATTTAAAATTATTCAAATAACGTCTATAACAAACTCCACACAGAGAGGGAGAGAATTGGAGTGTGAGTTTCACTCTATCTAAAGTTCTTAAAACAGGTCAGATTTAAATAACTCAACTACCCATACACAGTAAAAAATAAAATAAAAAGATAACTCAGATCATAAGGGGTAAAAAAAAATAAAAAATATACCCCTTTAACTTCTTCCTTGAGAAAGTTTATTTCTGTAAGACTGTGAGCACCCAGAAATCAGAATGATGTTTGCATTATTTTCGTGTACCTAAAACACTATCATGTGCAACCAAATGCTTTTGCTGACAATGACTTCAAAAGAAAAAACTCTACCAGCCTTAAAAATTGTGGCAGGTGAATATTCTTAATGTGCATGTAGAATATTTTATTTTCCCAAGACCTCTTAACCTCTTTCGAGACCTCTCAAACCGCGGGGCAGTGGGCAGCCAGAGCCACCCGCTTTCACCTGACACCTTTGGGCAAACACGCATGATGCTGTGCAAAGAACGTGGGAAGTGACATCACCTCTCTCCACGGAATGGTGCAGCACAGGGTCGCTCCTCGATCTTGTCCTCAGGAGTGGGAAGACTCTCCGACTTCGCATGGGATATAGCTGGTTTGCATCAGGAATTGAGATGGATGTGCTTTCTTCTCCAGGTGTGTTAGGAATGTCCTCACCTGTTTTGTTTTTTTTTTTAAAGAAAAGAAACATAAATTATTTCACCAGCTCCTGCCTTCAAAATGTTGGGTAGGAAACACCCGTGAGCCCAAACCTGCAGGGACAGGGGAATACAGTCAACCACATTTGCTCAGGCTGCTGGCCCCTTAAGTTTTTATTTCCCAGCACTATGGGAAACGCTGCCTCTCCAAACAACCCTTCTGAGCCTCAAGCAAGCAAACAAAAAATTTTAAATCCAAGAGCAAAATAAAGAAGCCTTGTCAAAATGTCAGGGTTTTTTTCTGCAAGTGCTTAGAATCTTCTCCAGGGAAGCATCCTAGTGCAGCACTGGAAAGCTCCTAGTGTGTTTTCCAGTTTCTGACAATGCAAGGTGACGTGGGTGGATGATAACAGGTCAGGTGACTTCCCTGAGGGCTGCAGACCCAATGCAGGCAGAGGAGGTGTCAAGACCCAGAGTGTGAGCCAGGCTGTGAAAGTCCTGACAGCCAAGGGAAAGAGCCAGTGGCCGCTGACTGGATGGGTAAAACATTCAAGAAATGGACAACTTCTGCTCAGGACAATCGAATCACATCATTGGTAAGACTGGATCTGGGAAACTTTCTTAAGAAATGGAAGAACCACAAACATACTTAGGGAAGAGAACACTGCTGCATTATTCTAAGATGTAAAGTGAACAGAACAGAAACTTGTTCCAAATGGTGCTGCTGAAAAATCACCAACATCAAAAATAGCTAGAGCGTTGATCCATTATTTATCACCACTGCCATTTTGTGCTGGTGGACAGTTTTCCAGGCCATTTAAAACCTCTCCAAAGACAGAATGCTGTAATAATGTTCCCTTAAGTGACAGGGATAACTGTAAACTGACTCTCATTTTTTGAAGCAGGACGGAAAACCAGCATTCACTACCCGTGAAGGCAGCATGGCCTGGACCCGAGGTTATCAATGACGGCACAATCTCACAGCAAATCACCTTACAATAAAAAAAACTCCTTTTCCCCTTTATTTTTTTTTAATTTTTATTTATTTATGATAGTCACACAGAGAGAGAGAGAGGCAGAGACATAGGCAGAGGGAGAAGCAGGCTCCACACACCAGGAGCCCGACGCAGGATTCGATCCCGGGTCTCCAGGATCGCGTCCTGGGCCAAAGGCAGGTGCTAAACCGCTGCACCACCCAGGGTTCCCTCCTTTTTCCCTTTAAAATAGCCCATCTTATTTTAACAGAAGAAAGAAGATCTTAGGTGAGAAAACACAGGAAGGCCAAATTAAACTCTGTAATCCATTTCCCAGGTCCCTGAGAAGAGTCTGGTTACTCAGCAAAGATTCTGAGGCTATCTTTATTTCTGCTCACGTTATTATCTCTAAATTGTCAATGGCTGACAGTATTTTTACACCTGGAGAGAAGAATGTAATCTGAACCACTGGCTCCAAGTTATCTGACCTCCAACAATATATCATATAAGTCATTATTTCATGATGTTTTCCTCAAGTGAATCCTGAGTTTGGGCAGCAATCATGTGTTTATTACCTTGCATCACTGGCACGCAGATCGGTTCCAAGGGGCTCATGGCACCTTCTGATCCTTCTGGCATATGGAGTGAAGATCCCTACATCACAGGAGAAAAGAGGGTTATTTTTTGATCTTCAACTCATCCCCGACCTGGACTCCACTCAACGTAAAAGCATGCTCAGGACCCAGACTCCCACTGCTCTCTGTAGGCCGTGCTGCTTTTTCTAACAGCAGTCAGTAAGCCAAAGAAGAACTACGGCCCGTACCTGTTCCTGGTCTGTCTGGCTCACCACAGCTTCGTAAGGAGGCGGGGGGTCCAGGGGACAGAACACTTCCACACCTTTGATTCGTGCTCCATAGATGTGTGGGAGTGGAATGACATCACTGCCGAGCATCCTAGAAAAGCATCTTGGCATGAGGAAGCACATCCTACAGACTGTGGGTCTGATGGTTCTTGCTTCCTTGTGATGGCCTCTGCCTCCGCAAGGTTACCCACTGACAGTGGGGGAGACCCTTCACCCCTCCTGACAGTCTCCTGACCCAGGAGCAGAGGAATAATCCAAGCAGATGGATTATTAATAATCAAAGCCTTCAGTTTCTTAGGAAAGCGAGAATGTATAAAGTGCAATGCCATCATTTCTTTTGAATCCACTCTTCTAGTGCACCTGGGTGGCTCAGTGGTTGAGTGTCTGCCTTTGGCTCAGGTTGTGATCCCAGGGTCGTGGAATCGAGTCCCACATCGGACTCCCTGCATGGAGCCTGCCTCTCCCTCTGCCTGTGTCTCTGCCTCTGTTTCTGTGTGTCTCTCATGAATAAATAAATAAAATCTTTAAAAAAAAAAATACAGGGAAGACCAGGAAACCTGTACTCAGGCCGTGGAATATCAGAGAATGAAAATAAGAGATACGAGCAAAAGTTTAATGTCTGTTCTTGAAATATGAAAAAGGGCATAAGCTGAAGGAGCCAGGTGAAGGATTCTGGGCCAGCCGCATGCAAGGGCTGCTTTTTTCAGAAAGGCGCTCTGTGGATTCACAGTGGTTTCATTTTATTCCTCTGCCCTTTTACAAAAATGCAACCGGCAGAGGAAACAAAGTTGAAAACGATGCGATGTTCTTTTTTTCCTAAAAGTAAAACCAGTGAGCACTAGGGACTCCTTCTGTCCTCTCCAAAGGGCTAGTCTTCAATCCCGAATTAGCATAACCCCCTGAGCCATCTCTCCAGCACTCCCAAATCCCTTTGCTTTCCCCTTCAGCCAACTCCCCGTGTTCCTCCACTGCTGTGTTCTCCCCAGGGAAGTGAATACCCTCAGCTTTGCTAGTTCATTTGTTAGCTCCGGTGGTCTTTGATATTCCCCCCCCTCAATGGCCACCTGTATGTTCACAGAGAAGAGAGGCTTGCTTGGGGCCAGGAGGTCAGAGGAACCACCGTCCACTTTAGATCTTAAACGACCATGGAATCCCTTTAAGAAGGAACACTGTAGGGGAGAGGAGGGCACATTTTCTCTAAAAGGACCACAAATGAATGGCTTCCTATGGTGGTCACTATAATGACCAAGAAAGCCTCCGTGTTACAGAAGATGCTTCTAGAAAAGAAAAGGAAAGTACCCTCCCTATTAGGCAGTTCTTATTTCACATCTTTTGGGTACACAGGGATCTGTGGGGAGCAGGGAACAGGTGTGCTATGTCCTGGCAGGTTTTTTCCTGATCCTTTACGGCCCCTCAACCCTAGCTAGGGGGCAGAATCACCTGGGGAAGTCTGCAAACTATGGGAGACCCTGGCCTTACCTCTAGAAATTCTGCTCCCCGCAGATAAAAAGAGATTTTTCTCTCTTAAAAAATCAGCTAAGCGGCCATGGGACACCACAGGTGAATGAGGAAGGAAGCTGGGCCTCAGAAATAGTAGGAGCCCTCCCACCCAGAATCATCCCAGAAAGAGACTCCAGAGCCTGGGCTCTTTCAAGTTCACACCAAACTCTCCAGGAAACCATCAGCAGTTCATGCTCATGAGTACTGAGGATGGACAGGAAACCCAAACAAGTACACACAAAATGTGTTCTGCTGAAGCTGACCACTCAGCTTTGAGAACTCACATGAGGTGGATACAGCAACTAAAACAAACAAAGAGTGGTCTTCCCTTGTGTCCTGGGAAGGTGTTGGGGTTACCGGGCTCTGGGGGCACAGGGTACAGAGTCACCCACCCACATAGCTTGGCTTCACTTGAGTTTGGGTTTTGAACTTTGTTAGGAAAAGGAATGAGATTGTTATGTCCATCACCAAGAAATAAATGCCCAGGTTCAGTTTTCCATAATCTTCCGTTTTCTGTAACACGTTATGTCCCCATGGTACAACCAGGTCCACAGACACAGAATAGGCCAGAGGCTCCAACCAATTTCTGAGGATGGGGGTTGAGGGGAAGGCTCCCCTGGGGTCATGGAGGAGGAGTGTACAGTCCTGGCTGTCCCCACAAATCAAGTCACGAGGCAGAAACCCATCTTTGGACAGAAACCTTCACTGCAATCAGGTTTCTGTTTATGACAGTAATTTGAGAAGTCCTTTCTCAAGGAGGTACCAATGCACGAAGCAGCTGTATTTATAGAAGTTAAATAAATAAACCTCTCTGAGAGGTCATAGTACCTTGCAGGAAGTGGGGAGCTCCCATAGTGGGAAAACTCTTCACATAACCAGTCATGGAAATATTAAAGAAAGCATTCCTTATGATTCTTGCCTGCCTGCTTACAAGAAAGAATCACCAATCAGGGTCAAAGAGCTAGTGTTGGGATCCCTGGGTGGCGCAGCGGTTTGGCGCCTGCCTTTGGCCCGGGGCGCGATCCTGGGGACCCGGGATCGAGTCCCGCGTCGGGCTCCCTGCGTGGGGCCTGCTTCTCCCTCTGCCTGTGTCTCTGCCTCTCTGTCTCTCTCTCTGTGTGACTATCATGAATAAATAAATAAAATCTAAAAAAAAAAAAAAAAAAAAACAAAGAGCTAGTGTCTATATCCACAAAGAGCTAGTGGATACGTAAGAACCTAGCAAAGTCGGTCAAATGTAAAAATACCTTTGATACAATATGTATCTAAAGGTAAATAAATGTACCATTTTAACAGAGAAAGTGGCCAGCCATCTGATACTGGGAGAATTTCAGAAAATGAGGCTATTTGCCCACTGGAGATAAGATCTAGGCCTCCAGGTATATACTTTACACCTAGCAGTGTCTTCTTTCTCACAAGGATGTATTACTTTAACATCCTCCCCCATGTTCCTTCTGGAAAGTTCTGAATGGTAAAGCCCTTGGTGAGAAAGAAGCTTGTCTGCCTTTGGCGAGGGGCAGTCTCAGGACTCAGAGGGACGAATCCAGGGATGCACCCACAGGCCAAAGAGTGGAAATACCCACACTGATCAGCATTACTGTGGAGAAGCCGAGAAGAGAAAGGGAAGAGAGAGGGGAAGGCGGGGGCAGGGCGGCCTGCAGGACACACTGCCCAACAGCACGACTCCTACACACCCATGAGTCACTTACCCTTTCTGCCACTGCAGGAAATTAAATCTGTCTGTTGCCTCCTCTTAGGTCAACCAAGGGCTCACCTACAATCTCAGAGAGCCAATTAATTCTTCTCGAAGAGGACATTTCTCTTCCCAGCTATGAAATAACCGGCTTTTTTTTTTTTTTTCTGCCTTCCTATGTGTCCCTCTGCACACAGCCTGAGACCAGGCTAAGGTATGAGCAGGTGCGTCCTTTGGTGCACCAAGAATATGTCTCTCTGGCTCCTGTTAATTCTTGGCTTATTTTCTAATAGACAAGGAAAGTCATCCTAGTCCCCGAAGCTTGGAAATTCCAGGACACTGCCCCCTGAACAATAGGGAGGCTGAATTGTGTCCAACCGACCCCCCAACCCTCTCCCCCCATCCCCCACTCCCCTACCTCCACATCCCCATCGCCACCCCCACCCAGCAGCCAGCGCCTCCAGCTCTTTGGCCATCTCTAGGTCCCCCTGGGTGAGGTGGAGAGAGCATGGAGGTGGGGTGTAGCTATGACTCTGAGCCACAAGTCAGGAAGATAACCCATGGAAAAGAACGCTAACAGGGTCTGGGTGGTAGCTCCCACTGGTGACCTGTTTCAAGGTCACACGGGGCCACCCTGAGCATTGGCAAGTGGATTCCCAAAAATCCCAAGCCTGGCACCACATGTGTTTGACAACTCTCCATGTATACCCTGGGGATTAAAAGTAGAAATTCTTGGCTCTCTGAATATCAAGCTAAAGACACTAGCCTTTCTTACAGAACCCAGAGATTTTCTTTTGGAAAGTGAAATATAATTTGCTTCTCCTTAACATTCAGCTTAAGATCACTTCCCCCACGAAGCCAACCCTGACTGGCTGACTCTTCCTTCAAGCTCTCCGCAGCCCATTCACCATCATGGGTTAGGTGGTCCTCCTCTGTGCACTCAAGATCTCTCTTCTGAGAACTATTTTGATCCTTGCAACACTCATTTGTAATAATCTAGACTGTGAGCATCCTGAGAGGGGAAGGAGGACAGTCTAAGTCACCCGGAATGTCAACAACCCATCACGGTGACTAGTACACAGCAGAGGACTGACTAAATGTTTGTTGAATGAATAAGCAAAGTCTTTCTTTAGAGAGGTACAATTCTAGAAGTCTATAACTATCAGATGAACACACACAGCATTTCTTTCTGCAGATAGTGATTTCTGAGATTTAAGAAACAAATGATAAATTTTGAGCTAGAATCTGAAAAAGGAAATAAGCCTGATGTCTACTTTTTTCTAGACCAGGGAGAAGTCATGAATAATTAATCTTTTTTAATGGCTGGGAAGAATGTCATGATTTGGGAACCTGCTGAGGGTGTTATAATGAACATCGATTAGGCCTGAGCGTGTTTCCAGGGCAACAGCAGCTCTCAATCAAGTCACCATACAGGTGGCTGTCTCACTGGGTATCAGTTTTCCTGGGAAGCTAATTGAAAAAGGGTATCCTCAGGTCAGGGTGGGACTTTCTTTGGTTTCATGCAGTTTAGCAGAAAAAAGAGCAGGGTTGGGGAGGTGGGGTAGAGAACCCTGAAAAGGGCACCTGGGTGGCTCAGTGGTTGAGCGTCTGTCTGCCTTTGGTCAGGTTGTGATCCCGGGATCCTGGGATCAAGTCCCACATCAGGCTCCCCACAGGGATCCTGGTTCTCCCTCTGCCTGAGTCTCTGCCTCTCTCTCTGTGTCTCTCAGGAATAAATTAATGAAATCTTATTTTTTTAAAAAGTTAAAGAAAAAAAAAGAAAATCCAGAAAAATGACACAATCTGTCTAGATTTGGGGGAGAATTGGGCTCATGCTGTGAGTCCTGGAAACCTTTCCATCTTCAGAACCAAGGGCACCTCACAGACAGCTTGGGGATGGGAGCTCTTGAGAAGGCTACCTGCGGTTCATCCGGGGCGTGCAGGAGTAAAATGTGGCGAAATAGGAAGGCGGGGGCGCCGGTGGCACAAAGTCGTCAGGGTCAGGGAGCCGTCCGTGTTCTTCCACTTCCTCGGCAGAAATTTGGGACTCATCCTAATTAAACAGCACCTCTGTTAGTCAACAGCCTTCGAGACAAAGGCCCAATGGAACACGGTCAAGGTGCCACCTCGTATAGACTTACGATGCAGGATCTTCTGGCTGCAAATATCTGGAGGTAACGAAGGGCAGCTGCCACCAAGCAGACAGTGGTGGTCAGGGCATTCAAGGCACACAGGGCGAAAAGGACTTTCTAGAACAAGGAAACAGGAACACCGCTGAGTACTTCAAAGCTGATGACCAGAAGGCAACAGAAGAACTTTTTAAATAATAATAATAATAATAATAATAATGTCCCAAGAAGGCAATTTTTATGGGGACATGCACGCCAAGGACTTTGATGTTTGGCTCATGGTAAGTGCCAGATAATTGCTGGTTATTAATATGACTCTCATGCAGGAAGGTATGCTTCCTCATTTTAAGAGCTTATCTTGGAAGCTTCCTGTCCCAGAAAGCGCCAACATTACAATTTTTCTTTTTTCAGGCATCAGAATATTGTCTGGAAGCGTTCCTTCCAGGAGTGTCTCTTCTGAAGTTGGTGTCTCCAATGACACCGATCCCCAGCCTCCCCCTCCTGCAGCCTCCTCCCCACCAGGACTGCGAACTGTTCTATCTTTGGCCACTGATTCTATTTCGGGAGTGACTGGCAGAGCTGCCCTGGGCACCGAACGACGACAGTGCAGGGGGCAGGCCAGCCAGGGCGTAAAGAGGGTGTCTCTTCTCTAAAGCCACGTCTCAAAATAGCAGTCAAGACAATTCCAACAGTTTCTGTTGCTCCTTAGTCCTGGCTCCTTAGTGAGGCTTTCCCCAAGGGGGGTCTTGGCTCAGAAAGTTTGGGGGTGACTCAACTACCAGAAATCCAGAAGCCAAAGATAGAAGGCTACTTTTACATTCTACACAATTCAGAGAGCTGGCAGCCAAGAGATTTCTCCTTCAAACAAAACACAAACCCAAAACAAAGATCTGAAGAAAGCCTTCAAGCGAGGGATTATCCAAAAGCTAATACCTCAGGGTTCACCAACTGATCTTGTCACTCACTGGGCTAAGGAGCCCTAAGTCAGCACTCAACTTTTATCCAATACCCTAATAAAGGGTAATTTTGTACTTCTCTGCAACTGGTATCATTTATTTTTAATCCCCCGCTTGTTATAGTGCTGCCTATGAAATGAGAGGTAAGGTGCATGAATTGCAGGACTCCTGGGTGGCTCAGTGGTTGAGCATCTGCCTTTGGCTCAGGTCATGATCCTGGGATCCTGGGATCGCATATCCCATCGGGCTTCCCGCAGGGAGCCTGCTTCTCCCTCTGCCTGTGTTTCTGCCTCTGTGTGTCTCTCATGAATAAACAAATAAAATCTTAAAAAAAAAAAGTGCGTGAATTTCCCTGGGATTTACTAACGGGTATCTCTCCTAAGCCTCTGTGTCCTGGCTCGGCAGCACCTAACAGCCCTGGGGAATCACTGAAGCCAACAAAGGAGCAGCAGAACAAGGACAAATGGGCATGCAGTTTAAAGGTTTTGCTCAGAGCAAGGTTGCCCGGCTGGCTTAGTCAGTAGAGCATGCAACTGTTAATCTCAGGGTTGTGAGTTCAAGTCTTATGTGGGTATGAAGCCAACTTCAAAAAACAAAGTGAAGGTTTTGCTAAAAGCTGCATCATATATGTGTAGCTACACTGTGTGTGTGTGTGTATGTGAATATACATTATATAAAAATATTTACACACACGTGCATATGTATATACTTAGACTCCTTTACATTTTTTGCTATCTTATAATTCTTGAACACAAAGAAAGCCATCCGTTCGTCATTTAGGAGGACACACAGTAATCTGTGCTTCCTCCTGAAGTCATTCTGTCTCTGGGTCACCAATGACAGTTAGCTCCTATCTGCTTTCAGCAGCCCACTTGTTTGAACGAGGTAACCAAGTGGAAATATTTCCACTAACTTTCCCTTCTTTGAGGGCTCTAGCATGTAGTTACTGACAGGGGTGGAATCCATTCGAAGTACCTTAAGTAGAAGGTGAACAGCACTACAAGGCTGGACGGGAAAGAGTTTCAAGGCATTTTCTTTGTCTGTGCATTTGGCTGGTTGAAATTCTTCACAACAGAAGCAAATCTTGCCTTCTCCCAGGTCCACCTTAAGGGGGAAAAGGCAGAACCAGAACTTAGTTATGAAGAATAAATACACAGGATACACATTGGAGCACCCACCATACAGGATGAGATACAGCAGGGTTCCATGCAGGGTGGTGTCTCTATCTGCCAGGATCGGCTCAGGTGTGCTGTTATAACAACAAGGTTATTTCTAGAATCTGCTAAGGCCTGCTGCAGGTCAGCCGGGAGCTCTGCTCATCATAGTTCATGAAGGACCCAGGTTGATGAAGCACCTACCGGCTCAGTATTGATGGACCATGGTGCCAGAGAGGTGGAGAGCATGTGATAAAATGCACACTGGAGCTTAAAGTGGGCTTGCCAGATAAAGTATAAGACACCTGGTAAATTTGAGTCCAGATAAATAACATCATTTTTTAGTATAATCGTGTCCTAAATTATTGCATGAGATATGTTTTGTAGTAAAACCACAAAAAAAAAAAAAAAACAATTAGCTGTTTATTTGAAATTCAGATTTAATTGGATACCTTGTGTTTTTACTTATTAAATCTCATAACTCTAGCTTAAATCTTTAAGTGTCTGCTTTCGGCTCAGGTCATGATCCTGGGGTTCTGGGATCAAGCTCTGCATCAGGCTTCCTGCTCAGCGGGTGCCTGCTTCTCTCTCTCCCTCTGCAGCTCCCCCTGCTCTCTCTCTCTCTCAAATAAATAAAATATTCTAATCAATCAATCTTCCTCTTGAAAGTGACACTCATCATTTTAGATCACATTTCATTGCCAAACCTAATCTTATGGCCCTACCTAACTCCAAGAGGACAAGGAAGTTCAAGCTGCCATATGTCTCTGAGAACCCCAGGGTGTACCTAGCAAACAGTAGCCCTAAACTATGCAGGCTTAAAGAGATTTCTCAGCTGACATCTCCAATGTGATTTGAAGTGATAACATTGGTGATGAGTAATCTTGTATTTGTACTGAAATGTTTTTGCAAACTTTTGGCCACTTTTCAGTTTCCCTTGAATCAAGGTATGAAAATAGGCAATACCTGGTCTTGGCTAATTAAGACCCATAATGTGGGAGCAGAGGTTCATTTTTATTTGCTCTGCCTCTTGAGCTATTGGAGTTGGCTATTCAAACTTTTGGCTAAAGAAAAAAAAAACCATGCCTCTTTCATCCTTGTTAAATTAATTAGGCGGCTTTGACGTCACTAGTTGCAAAATTCTTCAGGAATATTTTAAGAATAACTGAACATCTACAATGTTTGAGTTACTTAAGCAAAAAAGAGTCTTTTTTTCTTATTGAATTAAGATTTTTACCTTCTAACCAAACCTACCCTCTACCTACCCCCTAGTAACAAGCTTATGGTATTTTTCCAAATCTGGAGAAAACATAGTTCCTTGTAATAAAAGTTGATTAGGAAGCAAAGGGAAAAATTTCTACTAAAGAGGACACTTTTTTTTTTTTTTGGTTTGGTTTTCTCTTTCTTTGGATGTGAAACTTACATACACACACACAAAAAAAATCACATACACAAGTCTTAAGCACACCATTTGCAGAATTTTAAGCAACGCATACCCCTGTGCACCCCAAGCCCTTATGAACATACAGAACACAGTGTCACCACAGAAAAGTCCATCATGCCCTTCCCCATCAATCCCTGCCCCTACCCCTCTTACAGGCAAATGCTGTTTTGATTTTTTTCCACATGGATTTGTTTTGCCACTTCCAAAACTCCATGGATCCTATAACATTTTGTACTCTGTGTCCCTAAACCACACTGAAAGGGATGCATTATGATATCAAACACCGATGCCTAGATTTTGATATTAATTCTGCCTCTGATACAAAGAATCACAACAACCAGAGTTACCTCGAGGGACTCCATCTCTATCCATTCATTTCCACTTGGTTTCTGTCCTTTCCTGGTTTGCCCACAGAGACCCTTATCTCAACAGTGTCCCCACACCTAGTTCCACAATCCAACCCCCAGACACATGCAAAAGCAAAAGGCTGTGTTTGACTTTTTCTTCCATCATCTCACATTTTTTTGAAGGTACATCCTGCTGCTAATATCTACACTAGATTTTTACCTTCTAAGGGGAAAACTACTGTGGCCATTCAGGCAGGATTTCTCTAGGCAGCGTCTGGGCAGGAGGGATCTTACTTCCTCTCGGGGATCACTGCCTTTCTCTTAGCCCCTCTTCCATTAATTACTAAGAGTCCTTACACCGGGCTAAATTCAGCCAGTGTTACTCCCAATGGGCTTCTTCCTTTAAAGTCCAGCTGAGAATGTAATAATAAGACAACTATTTAGTAGTTACAGATAAGCAGCCATAGAGTTGCTACAGTTGGCTCATGTACACAAGACCCTTGCCCTCCCAAACACCAACCATGCTCACTTTTCTCAACACCATGCAGCGCTGGTTTCTATTTCTTGTACCTAGGTAAGCTTCCAAACCTTACCTAATGATTCTGCTTCCCCCCAGGTAATACTCTGTGTCATCTTACAAGGTACTCCCCATCCCACTGGAGTCCACTCTTGGTCCAAGGCCTTCCATGGAGGGAAAAAAACAGGCCTGTGTGGGCTGCACACACAGCAGCAGCATTGTTTATGCATAGACAGACTTCAATGTATATGGAACCCTTGGCTCTCCAGAACTTCTGGGAAAGGGGTGGGGGAGTGGGGCAGGGGAGGCCATGGTGAGCTGGTCCGGATGGAACAATTTTCCAGATAGGTGAAGGTTAATCTCTTTACACAAGGCTTTTGGAAAGTTTAATCATTATCCAAATAAAAATGAATATTTGGCTGAGCCCAGCTGACACAGCAGCCCTGAGGCTCTGTACAAAATGGTGCCAGGCAATGGGGCATTTTATATTTCTTGTTCTTTCTGCTCCTGACCCTTCGCCTCCCTTCTTAATCCAGGCTCTGCCCCAATGTTTCTGCAAAGCTATTCCAACTTCTCTTCGATCTCTTTAACCATCCACAGACAACCCTGTACAAGGCTCTACATGAAAACCATCCACCCTTCAACCTTGATACTATTTCCTGACACCACTAGACCCTCCCCTCCCTCTCCTTATCACCACTATTGTGGTTCTCCACTCTGACTGCTCATTAGAATCTTCAAGGAAGGGATGCCTGGGTGGCTCAGTGGTGGAAGTCTGCCTTTGCTTCAGGGGGTGATCCCGGGGTCCTGGGATCGAGTCCCACGTCAGGCTCCCTGCAGGGAGTCTGCTTCTCCCTCTGCCTCTCTCTCTGTACCTCTCATTAATAAGTAAAATCCTTAAAAAAGAAAAAGAAACTTAAAGGAAGCTTTTTAAAAACAAGGACACCATCTCTGGCGACAAGGGAACTATAACGATGAGCTCTCACACTGGCCCCATCAGAATGACAAATGTCAGGGAGGAAAGGCTTGCTGCTGGGGGAGCATCACCAATACCAATGTAAGTTGAACCCTTTAATAAGGGAACTGGCCATATATTTTAAATTAAAAATACTTATTCCCCACCCACATTGGGAAACTGGTTAGCAGTTTCTTATAAAGTTAGACAGACATACATTTACCACATGACCGAGCAAACACCACACCCGCTTATTTACTCAAGAGAAATGATAATGGGCCCACAAGAAAAACCACAACTATACAAAAATGTTTACAAGGGTTCTGTTCATAATACCCCCGAACTGGAAACAATGGAAATGTCCATCAACAGGAGAGTGGATTAAACAGTGATATTTTTATGCAATGAAATACTGATGTGAAAAAAAAAAAAAAGCAAGCAGCTGATACAACATAAAATTATACATGAATCTCAAAAATGTTATCCTGAGCAAAATAAGACAGAGACAAAAAGGTACATACCCTTTGACTCCATTTGGGTGAAATCCAAGGATGGGCAAAACTAATGGTCTAGATCTTGTTTGGGGTGTACACATGAGTGTATACATTTATCAGGATGAAGGTATACATTAGTCAAAACTCAGTGAACTGCACACTTAAGATCTGTGCATTTCATCGTAAATTTTACCACCATTTTTAAAAATGCTCAACCACTGAGCCACCCAGGTGCTCCCTGTTGCTCTTTCTTAACACTCCTTTACAAAGTTTTCTGATTTTGTCACCCCTTTGCTTAATAACCTTACATGATAGGATCCTAGGCTCACAGCCTTTTCTGGTTTTTAAGGTTCTTTGAAATTCCCCCTTGTCTTCCCCACTCCTGGAGGAAGCTCATGCTCCCTATCATTGCTTCAAAGCCTGCCTAGCATCACCCTACTTTTATACTTTTAACAACACCATCTCTCCCCCTAAATTCCCTATCCCTCATTCCTTGTTCCTCCAAGTGATAACAGTCCTGTACAGCTGCATTCAGAGATTATCTCCTTCAGAAAACAGTCCCTGAGCCCCCTGTGGAAAGATGATTTTCCACAATGTCCTCTACGTACATCTCTCAGGCATTTATCCTTTTTGTTTTTGGATCCCGGGGTCCTGGGATCAAGTCTTACATCAGGCTCCCCATGGGGAGCCTTTTCCTCTGCCTATGTCTCTGGCTCTGTCTCTCATGAATAAATAAATAACATCTTTAAAAAAAACACACATTCAAACACCAAAGGTTTGAATGTGTGTAATTTTTAAAAAATGAGACAAACAGAAGAAAAAATACACCTTCCCACCAGGAATGATCTCTGACCTGGGAGCTTCCTCCACCTAGGGAAAAGCGCCCTGGGAGATATGCAGGATGGTATGCGTGGCTACATGGTTTTCAGCGGTCCAAACCCAAACCACCCCAGATAATAAGGTAATGGAGAACTAACCTGTTCAAAACAAGAATGTTAGACCTGTAAGTAGGAAAAACAGTATGTAGGGCAATAGATATAAAAGTCCCACTTCTGGAAAATAAATCATGATTAGGTTCACCTCCTACACATTTATGTAAGATAATATAAGTGTGAACACATGGAGCTTGTTAGCAGAGATTTGGGGTGACTGGCATGGTGGGGAGGGAATGAGGAAAGTTTCCCCTTCCCCAAAAACTTTCACTTGTCAAATAGCCTTCCTAATAAAAAATAGCAATTATGATATGGTCCCAGTGATGGAAATTATGTGTTTTTATCCATAAAGAGGTGCCCCAAAAATCTGTCAAATGGTTAACCATGCTTACCCAGAAGAGTGGATTTCAAATGATTTTTTTGTCTTGTCCTATACTTTTATGACTTGTTCAAAAATTTACAGTTTTATAATCAGAAACAATCATGGAGTTGGTTTTGTGGTGGGAAAAAAAGATTTAATTAAAAATACACTTAAAAATATAAAAACATACGGACGTCTAGGCCCCCTCTCCAGGCCATTTGAGAATCTCTGGGACTCTCTGGGACCCCAATTTGGGTGTTCTTGGCAAAGTTTCCCCAGGTGAGTCTAATAGACACCCAGGGTAGAGAACCATAGAATTTCTCAGAAAAGTCCATTAAAGATACCCTTGATCCATTGCAATCTGGCTTCTGCTTTTTCCAAAGCCACCAGGACTAATTCCCCATCACTGTGACCTGAGTCCTGTCCTGTCTTAGGCTCTACTACTCCCCTCATTTATTCATCATTCAAGGTATTTATTCAAATACCTACATTCCAGGTAACCTCTCCTTATCTTCCCCCAGATATAAGCTCTTCTTCTTGTGCATGACCCGAGCATTGTGTCTTACTCTGACGACCAAACCCAGTGGATCTACTTATGGTTGGGCACGTATTCATTCCATCCACAGACGTTACCGAAGCATCTGCTGTACTTATCTCGTTCCTCTTGCACGTGATAAACTTCCAGGTCCAGAAAGAGGTCTTACTTTGCCTTTCTACTCTCAGCAGCCTCTAATCAGTGTCTGGACATAGAGATACTACAATTTTGCCAAACCATCTTCCAATATACTGTGACTTTTCACTTCCAGCCTGTGCCTGTTCTCTTTGCCCCTTCTAGTTTGCTGTGTGATTAGTAACTGGAAAACCAAACTTGGTTCAACATTTCTTTTTCTGGGAACTCTGTATGTTAAGGGGTGGGAGGCAATGCAGGGGGCCATTAGGAACTTTCAAAATAACAGAGAAGCAGACACTGCCCTTGGGGGGATACCAGCTCAGAAGAACAGAGAAGATAGGTGTATGGAGGTCTCTAGCCCAAAAAACGAAAAGGATAAATGCCTGAGAGATGTACGTAGAGGACATTGTGGAAAATCATCTTTCCACAGGGGGCTCAGGGACTGTTTTCTGAAGGAGATAATCTCTGAATGCAGCTGTACAGGACTGTTATCACTTGGAGGAACAAGGAATGAGGGATAGGGAATTTAGGGGGAGAGATGGTGTTGTTAAAAGTATAAAAGTAGGGCGATGCCAGGCAGGCTTTGAAGCAATGATAGGGAGCATGAGCTTCCTCCAGGAGTGGGGAAGACAAGGGGAAATTTCAGAGAACCTTAAAAACCAGAAAAGGCTGTGAGCCTAGGATCCCATCATGTAAGGTTATTAAGCAAAGGGGTGACAAAATCAGAAAACTTTGTAAAGGAGTGTTAAGAAAGAGCAACAGGGAGCACCTGGGTGGCTCAGTGGTCGAGCATCTGCCTTTGGCTCAGGTCATGATCTCGGCTCCTGCAGGGAGCCTGCTTCTCCCTCTGCCTATGTCTCTCCCTCTCCCTCTCTGTGTCTCTTATGAATAAATAAATTTTTAAAATCTTAAGAAAAAGAAAAAAAAGAAAGAAAGAAAGAAAGAAAGAAAGAAAGAAAGAAAGAAAGAAAGAAAGAAAGAAAGAAAGAAAGAAGAAAGAAAGAAAGAAAAGAAAAAGAAAGAGCAACAGGTTTGTGGTGAGTCCCTGAAGAATTCTCCTACTGGGGAAGGCCAGGGCTTAAAGCATTTTAAGAAATGCAGCACCACCTCCACTTGCACCCTCCTGCTTTCCAAGGGGTAACAATGCCTTGTCACCAAGTTCCAAATAGATAAGATTGACTACAACTTCTCAAGAGTCCATTTCTTTTGCTTTGTGCCACAGGGAGGTATTTGTCACTGAGAAGTCCATTTATTTTATTTTTTAAAAAAGATTTTATTTATTCATTCATAGAAACACAGAGAGAGAGGCAGAGGGAGAAGCAGGCTCCATGCGAGGAGCCCGATGTGGGACTCGATCCCGGGACTCCAGGATCGCGCCCTGGGCCAAAGGCAGGCGCCAAACCGCCGAGCCACCCAGGGATCCCCAAGAAGTCCTTTTAGAAAGTTCAAAGATGGCCAGCAGTTGGGCGTACGCCCAAAAGAATGGAAAGCAAGGTCTTAAAGAGATATCTGCATGCCTATTTTTATGGCACTTCACCATATTCGTGGTTAAAAAAAATGTACAGTATATGTGTGCAATGGAATATTATTCAAGCCTTAAAAGGTTAAGAAATTCTGACACATGCTGCCGCATGTGGACATGTGGAAGGCATTAGGCTAAGTGAAATAAGCCAGTCACAAAAAGATACATGCTGGGGTGCCTGGGTGGCTCAGTCAGTTAAGCATCTGACTTTGGCTCAGGTCATGATCTCAGGGTCCTGGGATTGAGCCCCGCATTGGGCTCTCCCTCCCCAACTTGTGCATGTGCACGTTCTCTCTCTCTCTCTCTCTCTCTCTCTCTCAAATAAATACATAAAATCTTAAAAAAAAAATACATGCTGTAGGATTCCACTTATATCAGGCACCTGGAGTAGTTGCATTCTCAAGAGTCAGAGAAGAAGAAGAGTGGTTGCCAGAGGCAAGGCCCAGTGGGAAGGGCAGGGGAAGGGCCAGGAGGGTGGGGGAGTAAATATGTACAGAGTTTCAGTTTTGCAACAAGAAAAATGTTCTGGAGATTGGTTGCACAACAATGTGAATGTACTTCAGCTACTGAACTTAACTTAAAAACAGTGAAGATGGTACATTTTATGCTATATGCATTTTACCGTAATTAAAAACTAAAAGAAAAAATTGGGAGGTTATGCAGGCCCACAACCTCTTATCCACAGTTCTGAAGTCCAAAAAGCCCTGAAACCAAATTTTTATTACACCCTGCTGTCCCGGAGTCCAATGGAGTGCTACAGAGTAAAGAGTGGATGCATCAGGATTATCTTCTCAAAACCCGAAAGAGTCTGAAATGCTGAAACATAGCCGACCTCCAAAGGTTTCAGATAAAGGGCTGCTGACCTGTATTCTGACAATCTCCATTTCCCCTCTTGGGATGAGAACAGAGAGATATTGCTTGTGGACAACTGATCATTTCACTAACTAACGACCTGGTATCTCACTGCGGTTCTGGGGCTCTGCTCTCTGGCCTCTGTTTGGAAAAAATAACTGATGACCTGAGTAAAACAATTAGCAGGCAAGCCTTTGTTTTGTGTTCTCATTTCCGCTGACTGACTTCAGATTTCACTTTAGGGGGTTGCTGGGCACACGCTGGCACCTCCAGGAAAGCCATACAGGCCAGGGTGGGTGCAAGCACACAGTGGTGTTTTAGGATGACTTACCAGATCACACCTGGGCACGCTGGACACAAACTGGGCCCCCTGGCAGCCGAGGATAAATCCAGCTAGATTTAAGAGGACACACACCACGGATAGCAGCACGAAGAGGTTCATCTGAAGCGGCAGGAAAAGAGGCCATTAGAAAAGACAACAGCTAAATTCAGAGATAGTTTTGTCTGAGTTAAAAAATAATTCATATTCTCTTCCTAGCAGACACGCTTTTTTTTAAGAAGTCGGAACTATGTTTTAATGTATGAACTTTTTGTTCATGTTTTAGAATTTTTCAATTTTGTTGAGGAATACCACTGCCTCTCAAGTCTTACACTCAGTAATTTCAAGTTCCTAGTTCTTCCTCTCTTTGCATATAAAGAAGCTCTGACTCCCTCAGCTCCGATCTGTTCATTGCATTAAGCCATAGCCAATTCCTCCTTATGTCATCACTATTTATTCAGTTTTGCAGGATCAGTGGTAAGTAGGCAAATGGAGAATTTTAGCATGTACGTGGAACCCAGGAAAGTCAAAGTGCTCAGAGCCCTTACTGGCCAGAAGTCTCCATATACAAGTAAAAACAAAAGTAAGTCTTTTCTCAGTTCCAAACAGTGTAGGTGCTAAAAAATAAGTCCACAGTGATCTTAAATATACTTTCTCTAAAGTTAAATGCTCCAAATGTTACGCTAGATAATTCAGAATTGACAGAAATCAATCAGGGTGGTAGATTACTTACTGCAAATTAGAGACTACTGAGGCTTTTCCACTTGAGAACTATATTTATTATCAAAACCAAATCTTATTGCAAATATAAAAGATTGGAGCTAATGACGATCAACGTTAGAACTAAGCATCAGTTAGGGTAGCTAATGCCAGAGTTGGCTGTTAAGTGACTTCACATATGAATTCTAGTTTGGAAAGCTGATTCTTTGTTGCTGGTATTCCAAGAAGCTTGAAAGTGTCTCCTCTAAACCCATGTTATGAGTCAATATTTAATATCACATGATGCCCCTTTTCCTAAAAGGAATTCTTTCTGCCTCTCCAGGAGTAGTCTGGCTTCTGCTTCTCTCCTTATTTTGTTAATCTGTAAAAGGACCATGCACTCTGTCATCAAATGTTGGAGGAAATGCTGGCATCAGCTGCTGTGTTACTGTTTCTCATGATTTCTCAGTGTCTATAGGGCTTGACTGGAACAGCATGGAGCACAGCCCTCTCATGCACTATGTCAGTCATTATCACGCCAAAGCTTTGGAAAACGAGGATGTAAAGTTGGCCAAGGACAAAACATGATCTTCTCACCTGGGCTGGCAGTTGCTACTCAAAGAGACCCAATACATCTGGAATTTTCACACCCAGCAACACAATTATTGTTACTATGGGGAAGTCTAACTTTCCTTCAAAAATTATCTTTTCAGGGCAGCCCCGGTGGCGCAGCGGTTTGGCGCAGCCTGCAGTCCAGGGTGTGATCCTGGAGACCCGGGATCAAGTGCCACATCGGGCTCCTTGCAGGGAGCCTGCTTCTCCCTCTGCCTGTGTCTCTGCCTCTCTCTCTCTCTCTCTCTCTCTCTCTCTCTGTCTCTCATGAATAAATAAATAAAATCTTTTTAAAAAAATTATCTTTTCATGCACTATCAGATGGCTTTAAAAAAAAAGTTTGGTTATAATCCTTATGTCCACTAGCACATCAAAATCTTCCTAACTATGGGGTAGCTGGGTGGCTCAGCCAGTCGAGTGCAACTCTTGGTTTTGGCTCAGGTCATGATCTCAGGGTCTTGAGATAGAGCCCTACATAGGGCTTGGTGCTCAGCTCAGAATCTTCTGGTCATTCTCCCTCTGCTCCCCCACTCACTCAATCTCTCTCAAATAAGTAAATAACATCTTTTTAAATAAATAAATAAATATTCATAACTAAAAAATTAGCAGCATCAGATATAGAATGAGTGAGGGTTCATTACTTCCAGCACTGGTCCCCAAATCTCTTTATCAAAATCTTGAATCCAGGGCAGCCCGGGTGGCTCAGCGGTTTAGCGCCGCCTTCAGCCCAGGGTGTGATCCTGGATACCTGGGATCAAGTCCCACATCAGGCTCCCAGCATGGAGCCTGCTTCTCCCTCTGTGTGTGTCTCTGACTCTCTCTCTCTTTCAAGAATAAATAAATAAAATATTTTTTAAAAAAATAAAAATAAAAAATAAAATCTTGAATCCAGCTCATCAAATAACACTGATAGGAAAACCAACAGACGAGCCACAGACTGGGAGAAAATACTTCATGTATATATTAAACAAAGAAGCTTTATCCAGGATATAAATAACTTTTTAATTCAATAATAAAAAAAAAACAGCAACACAAAAAATGGGCAAAAGACTTGAACAGGAAGATACAGGAATGGTCAACAAGCACAGGAAAAGTCATTCAACATCATTAGTCATCACGAATGCAGTTAAAACCACAGTAAGGGGATCCCTGGGTGGCTCAGCAGTTTAGCACCTGCCTTTCTACCCAGGGCGTGATCCTGGAGGTCCAGGATCAAGTCCCGCATCAGGCTCCCTGCATGGAGCCTGCTTCTCCCTCTGCCTGTGTCTCTCTGCCTCTCTCTCTCTCTCCCTTTATCTCTCTCTGTGTGTCTCTCATGAATAAATAAAATCTTAAAAAAAAAACCACAGTAAGATACCACTTCACATTAACTAGAAGAGTTAAAATTAGAATGACAAAAGCAAGTGTTGGTAAGGATAAGGAGCACATGGACAAACACATTGCTTATCTGAGGATAAAATGGTGTTGCCATTTCTTAAAAACTAAATATAAATCTCCCATGCCAAAGAATTCCAAATACAGTTGGCCCTTGTACAATGCAGGGCTGAGGGGTGCCAACCCCCAACCCCTGCACACAGTGCAAAATCAGAGTATGACTTCTGACTGCCGATAAACTTAACTATTCATAGCCTATTATTGACCAGAGCCTTGCTGATAATATAAACAGTCGATTAACACATATTTTGCATGTTATATGTATTATATGCTGTATTCTTATAATAAAGCAAGCTAGAGAAAAGAACATGTTACTAAGAAAATCAGAAGGAAGAGAAGACATATTTACAATATTGTACTATATTTATCAGGAAAAAAATCTGCATGTAAGTGGAGCCATGAAGTTCAAACCCCTGTTGTTCAAAGGTCAACTGTGATTTATGAAGATAGTCCACCTCGACTCCCTACTCCTTAAGTATGGGCTGCACAAAGTGAGTTCCTTCCAAGGAACACAATATGGAAAGGCGAAAGGGAGCAATCTTCCAGCGGAGAAACCTGACAAATATGACATCAACCAGGTGACCAAAGTTAACATTGCTGGTAAGTCATGTGGATGGCATGTACCCTTGATACAATGTGCTGAAAATGGCATTTTACCTCCGGTTCTTCCTCTGCCAAACCGATGATAACCTCAGTCTAATCATAAGAAAAACATCAGACAATCCAACTGAGGTCCATGCTACAAAATACCTGACAAGTACTCTTCAAAACGGTCAAGGTCATCAAAAACAAGGGAAGTCTGAAAACTGTCACAGCCAAGTGGAGCCTAAGGAGACATGACAAGCAAATAATGTGGTAATGTGATATACTAAGCTGGGATAATGGACAGAAAAAGAACATTAGATATAAACTAAGGAAATCTAGAGGTGCCTGGGTGGCTAAGTCAGTGAAGCATCTGCCTTCGGCTCAGGTCATGATCCCATGGTCCTGGGATCGAGCCCCAAGTCTCCCTGCTCAGTGGGGAGCCTGCTTCTCTCTCTCCCTCTGCCCCCTTGCTTATGCTCCCTTGCACTTTTAAAATAAATAAATAAAATTTTTAAAAAAACTAAGGAAATCCAAAGAGTATGTATTTTAGCTGATAATAACGTCTCAATGTTGGTTCATTAGTTGTGACAAATGTATCATGTCAAAGATGGGGAAACTGAGTATGCTGTATACAGGACCTCTCTGTGTTATCTTTGAAAAACTTCTGTAAGTCTAAAACTATTCTATAATAAAGTATTTAAAAGTTTTCTATTAATATATTTATATTATGTATATATAAATCTATTTATACAAATATTAATATATTTGTATTAATATGTTGATAATTAAATCTATTTAAAAACTGCAAAAAAATCTGAATACATGCCTACCTTACAATCTGCAGTTCCACTCCTAGGAAAAGACCCAGGGAAATAAGTGCAATTGCCCACAAAAAGACAGAAAAGAATGTTTATAGCAGCTTTATCAGACCAAAAGTGAAAATAACTCAAGGGTCCAAAAGCAGAATAATAAGTAAGTATATTGTGGTATTTTCAAACAGTGGAATAACTTCCAGGAACAAAAAGGAACACACTACTGATAACAACACTAAGAGGTTCAAAGACATTGAGTGAAGTAAACCAAGTACTAGATGATTCCACTTACATGAAGTTCAAGAATAGACAAAATAATCATGGTGATAGAAATCAGAAGAGCGGTGCCTGTTTGGTGGGGGGAGGGGACTGACTGAGGAGAAAGAAGAGAATTTTCTGAAATGACAGAAATGTTCCATATCTTGTTTTGGACAGTGGCTACATGGGTATATCCAACTCTCAAAACTTGGCTAACTGAACACTTATTATTAGGGATTTATATAAATTATATTTATTATATTAAAAAGAAAGCGAGAAAGACAATTCTGAATCCACCTGCCAAGACGGGAGTGTGAGATCATACAATGAATGAGGCTACTTCTCAAATGTCAGAATAACAAACAATCTGAGAGACTGCTCCAAAGATTCACTGCCTGGTAGACTCAGCTTCTCTCTCCTGCACTGGATGAGCTGCCAAGGAGAAATCAAAGTCAGATCACCAGCACACCAAACCCAGAATGAGGACCTGGGTCAAGGCACATAGGCCATGTACAAGATCACTATGCACTGTCCTCCAAACGTATTCCTGCATGTGGCTTTTCTATTACTATCATTAAATATCAGACCAAACTTACTGGCTATTTGGTCATCTGAATTACTCTAGTGTAGACCACAGCAGCATGTATCAGGCATGGGGGCTATTAGAATACCAAGCATGTGTCTTTCAGAGGTTGGATCAGGTTCAAGGGTATACAATATTGGAGTTATAAGGGACCCACTTAGGATTTACAGGGACTTTCAGGATAGACCTCTCTGGTTTTAACCTAGTTATAATCATATAACCTCCAAGACCCAAATTTCCATCCCAGTCATCACAAGAGGGTATCCCTACCCCCAACAGGAGGCAGTAAAACATCAGCTACTAAGGAAGAAACATCGTAGTCGCAAAGTGCTCAACTATATCTAAGAAGGGGAAGAATTTCTTACAGTTCTTATGTGCTTTTAAAAAAAATCATTGCATGGGGATCCCTGGGTGGCTCAGCGGGTAGCACCTGCCTTTGGCCCAGGGCATGATCCTAGAGTCCGGGGATCGAGTCCCATGTCGGGCTCCCTGAATGGAACCTGCTTCTCCCTCTGCCTGTGTCTCTGCCTCTCTCTCTCTCTCCCTCTCTGTGTCTCTCATGAATAAATAAATAAAATCTTTAAAAAAAAAAATAAAAGAAAAAAGTGATTGCAGGTGATCTGAGTTTCTCTTTGTGGCAACCACCTGAATTTGGAATCAAGACACCTAGTTCAAAATCAGGCTTTCCCACTTGTTCGCTGTGATATTTTAAGCAACCTCTGCAAGACTCACTTTTCTCATCAGCTAAACAGGTCCACATACCTACCTCACAAGAATAATAAGAAAATCACACAAAATGATGTAAATAAAAATTCTCTGCATGCTGCAAAATGCTATGCAATCGGTTTTATTAATAATAATAGGCACTTCCTCTTTGGGGGAGAAGCTTGTTATTACAAAATGAATTTCATGAAACGAATATCACTAGGTCTGGGACCAGCATTCTGGTCTTAAAGCTTTTAATGCACCTGAATTAACATCTTTATAAATTTCTTCCACATATTTGACCTTTAAGCTTAGTTCCTATTGTTCTCAACTCAAATTCATTACCACCTGCTCAGCAGAGTGAACGCCATGGGTTTCAGTTCCTAAATTCTGTCGAGGCCAACTCATCATTGGGATTTACCATCAGGACATAGAAATGCCCAGAGTCAAGGCAGAGATGTCTTTCTAGAACTTGCATTTTAGACATGAAAGACAGTGGGACCCAAAAAGTGGAGAGCTTGCCCTCTGTGACTGGCACCCTGTGGCTCTGAAGCATAAGATGCAAAATCCAAGATCCAAAGAGCTGGTCCTCTCACAGGGACTGACAACATGAGTGACGCTTTTTATGCTTTTGGTTTTACTGTTACTAACTTGAGCCAGGAGTACTTTATGATACTTACATACCAGGTAGCTTGATGCAAAGGTATTATATTTTTTATTTTGGTCTTTGGAATTCACCTCCACTTTGATCTCTTGCAGTTGTGCCCCAGTTCATTCCAGGTCTCAATTAAATGATCCAATAAAACACTGTTTGGGGAACCTGAGGTCACCCAGAAGAAGCATCACTTTCAATTTGCTTGTTTCTGCCTGCTAAAAATTCCTCATAATCCCCATCACATAATATCATTAAATAATTATGCCTATCACAGCTTGGTATTGTTGACTGTCTTATTTGGTACAAGATTTCAATTCCCTAAATAGGTTGACCTTTCCCTACTGTCTAAGGACTTGTATTTTGCTGCTTCTTCCCTACTGCTCCAAACTCAAGATGCAGCTGAAACTCACCCAGCCATGTTTAAATAAATAAATAGTTCCAGAGATCATGTGAAGGTTGCATTGTTTAAAAATGAGGAGGTTTAATATGGTGGAGAGAACATAAGCATTTAGTGCTACCAATTCATTAAAATGGCCCTGAAGAAACAAACAAATAAATAAAATGGCCCTAAAGGAAAAGTCTTAAACATTTTTAAAATTTATTTGTTTATATTTATTCATGAGAGACACAGAGAGGCAGAGACACAGGCAGAGGGAGAAGCAGGCTCCCTGTGGGAAGCCTGATGTAGGACTTGTTCCCAGGACCCCAGGATCATGACCTGAGCTGAAGGCAGATACTCAACCACTGAGCCACCCATGTGCCCCTGAAAGAAAAGTTATAAAGGCAGAAATCCATAAGACAGAAAGAAAAGGAAAACACCATCAGAATTTTAAAAGCTGGAAAACTAATGGGCCAGTGTGAATTGAACTCAGGGGTCTCCGAGAAAAGAGATTCCTACAACAGCAGTGAGGAAAGCCAAAACCACAGGATTCGCTCCTCAGACTCTCCAAATGTTCAGAAATGGGCAGCAGTGAAAGTGAGGCTAGAAACTGCACTGGCTTGGAGTCTAAGAAGCAGTTAGAAATCGGTACAACCACTATGAAAAAAGTATTGGTGTTTACTATTTCTAATAAAATTTAACATCTACGGCCCTATGACCCAGCAATTCACTTTTAGGTGAATTTAGGTGCAAGACAATTAATGCATGTGTCCATAGAAAGACATGTACAGGCATGTCAGAGCACTGGTTCATGACAGCCTCAAACTGGAAACAACCCAAATACCCAAGAATAGGAGAACGGATGAACAAATCATAAGCTCATAAAGGGAATAACACTCAGTGCTGTGGTCTGAATGTCTGTGTCCCCCACAAAATACATATGTTGAGACCCTAACTCCAAGATGTTGGTATTGGGAGAGGGCACCTCAGAGGGGTGATTAGGTCTTGAGGGTGGAGCCTCATGCATGGGATAAGTGAATCTGTGTGTGTGTGTGTGTGTACCCATGCATTCACATGCAGGTGTGCATTTCCATTTAAACATCAAAAGCTCACCAAATTCTTCATTAAGAGAAACTTCTCAAAAATTTCCAATTTAAAAAATATTATCAGTTCAGAATTCTTTCCCTTCACGCTTTTATTCATCTTTCTTTCCTTTTTTTTTTTTTTTTTTTTTTTTTTTAGTGAGAGGGAGTGGGAAAGGAGCAGAGGGACAGGGAAAAGAGACAGAGAATCTTAGGCAGGCTCTGCGCCCACTGTGGAGCCCAATGTGGGGCTCAATCTCACAACCCTGAGATCATGACCTGAGCTGAAATCAAGAGTCAGAAACTTAACCAACTAAGCCACCCAGGCACCCCTTTTTATTCATCTTTTAATTTCCCAAGAAAATACCACTGGTGGTCATTTAAATGCTGTCTTCTCCCCCGCCTCTGCTCCCCATATACAGCCTTTTGATACTGCTTGAGATAAATGAAGCCAAAATACACTTTTCTCCAGTGGGGCACAAAATCTGAACCAAAGACACAAAGACATAGATGGTCTTAAATTATCCTGAATGAGTGGATAGAGGAATCCATCCATCAATCTATAAGCAAAGGAAAGAAAGCCAATTCTTTATGATAAATACTACATGGAGGTATCATGCATTCTTACTAATATTCTAGAACATATACAGAATAGATTCTGAAAGGCAAACACTGGCTTTACTATCACTGCTTGCATGAAAATGGCTACCACCACTGTTCCTCATGGAAACTACCACTTTCTAGGGAAAGAAAATGGAAAGGGTTGGGATTCCTATCCCATTATTTCAAAGGAAGTACGAGTGTAGGTGGTAAGTGGGTAGAAGAACAAAGCACCCAGTCCTTAGAATTTATGTTATGTTTTCCCATTGAAACAAGAACACTGTGTGATCAAGCTGGGAATCTAACCAATATTTTAACATTTATGTCCTCAGAGACAAGGAGTCCGAGCTCCAAACCACTGATTAGTCACTGGTTAATAAGACAAATGTCATACAACCTTTGACAGTTAATGTAACTGGTTAGTTAGCTCTTAACATTTACCATTTTAATTCAATTTGCAGAAGCATTTTAATACAAAGATGTAGAATCATGAGCAAAGCTATCTGAGCACCACACACTTATGCTGGAAAAAAAAATGAAGACACCAAAGTAAAATGTTCCCTGAACTAAGTTAGCAAAATGAATTTTAAGATTGACCACCCAGCACCAGGGCAACCAACAAAACATAACAAATCACAGCTCAAAGCCCAGACTCTGGCTGCTTTAAACTATCTCAGGAGCTCATACACTCACTGGCTTGGTTTGTCTGTGTGCCTTTAATCCTTGGATCCTAAAAGAACCTACTCCAAGGCTTCACTTCCTTGACACCCTTTAAACTCCTTCCAGAAGTTTGGCAGATATATTGCCAACATCCAGACTGGTTCCCTTTGCCAACAAGCCAAACACAGGCCCGTTGCTCTGAATGGAACCAGCCGTCTCCCTTTCCTTTCAAAGATATTTAAGTATCAGATCTATTCAGGTTATTGCTGTCCCCAGATTCTCTTTTTATAACGTGTTTAAAATATAATAACGTTTATCTCCAGTTCCTTTTTCAATAGGTGCAAAAGGCTTCTTCCTATCCCCACCAGAGTGAGACAAATTGTCATCAGTTTGTTTGGAACCCAGCCTTGAGGTGAGCTAAAAGCACTTACGACCGAGAGTTGCTAATTCCTGAAATGTAATGTGCAAATCATTCCTGAAATGATTTGAAAATGAACAAATCTCAAGAGTACTTCCGGGGCTCCTTGCTCATGAAAAAGAAATCCTGCCTTGCTGTGGGGTCCTTTCCCCTGTTCCCTGGCAGATCCCCCAGTCTCCATCACCCCTCATTGCTAGAAAAGTGGCTTTTCTCACGACCTGAGCAATCAGGCAGAGCAGGAGAGGGGGTGCCCTCAGTGAGCATGGGGCTCCGTTATTCCCCGATGTAACTTAGCTCTATCACCCTAAATGGGCGTGTCCTCATCAGGAATGGGGTAAGGACCAGGAGGAAAACACCCTAATGAGAGTCTCAAGAGAAATAATCGAGAGGATGACGTGGCATGTGAGCCTGGCTATTCAAACAAGGTGAAAGGAGCAGAAATGAGGTTTGCTGCAGCCCTTGGGAATAAGGTGGTAGAAATAAATGTGGATTTGAAGATACTAACAGCCACAGGAAGGTGTAAACAAAGTTGCAGATCTGTGATTCTTGAGCCTCCACTTTTCTTACTCCTTTATTCTTTTCTCCTTTCCTCTGTGCTTCTCTAGTTTTGGTTCTTTCCCTGCTTCTAGTTGCTTCTCCACTGCTGTTAGCTTCTCAAGGATCAGCATGTTGGAGAATCAGATCTCTTGACTCCCTGGCAATGGAGATGTCAGCTCTTGAGAAGCTATGTAGAGTCAACAGTCTCCACAGATGGCCACCACCAAGTTTGCCTTCTGTACCTGCAGGCTGTTTCTCACATCAAGCGGTGGAGTTCAAAACACACTAGGGAATATTATCCAGCCTTAAAAAGGAAGGAAGTACTGGCACAAGCTACAAAGTGAATGAGTCTTGGAAACACTATACTAAGTGAGATAAGCCAGATATTGCATTATTCCAACTACAAGAGGTACCTACAGTAGACAAAATCATAAGTACAATGGTGATTACTAGGGAGATGAGGAGTTACAGTTGAATGAGTAGAGAGTTTCTGTTTGAGATGATGAACAAGTTCTGGAAATGGATAGTAGTGATGGTTGCACAGCATTGTGAAGGTACTCAATGTCACTGTACACTGTACACTTTTAAAGAGTCAAAATGGGGGATGCCTGGGTGGCTCAGCGGTTGAGCGTCTGCCTTTGGCTCAGGGCGTGATCCTGGAGATTTGGGATCATATCCCACATCGGGCTCCCTGCATGGAGCCTGCTTCTCCCTCTGCCTGCATCTCTGCCTCTCTCTCTGTGTCTCTCATGAATAAATAAAATCTTTTTTTAAAAAGTCAAAATGGTAGATTTTAAAATATGTACATTTTACCCCAACTTTTAAAAATTGCAAAAGAAAAAAAGGTGAAATCCAATTCCCAATTTCCCTCCTCTTTTCTTTTCTTTTCTTTTCTTTTTTTTTCTTTTTAAGATTTTAT
The DNA here is from genome assembly GCF_048164855.1 of Canis lupus baileyi. Classification (NCBI taxonomy): domain Eukaryota; kingdom Metazoa; phylum Chordata; class Mammalia; order Carnivora; family Canidae; genus Canis; species Canis lupus. Next base: position 89,021,319 of record NC_132838.1, read on the forward strand.
TTATTTATTCACGAGAGACACAGAGAAAAAGAAGAGAAATAGAGGGAGAGTAGAATCCTCACAGGGACCCCAATGCAGGACTAGATCCCTGGACCCAGGATCACCAACCCCAAACTGAAGGCAGATGCTCAACCATTGAGCTACCCAGGCGCCCCACCCTCCCCTTTACTCTAAGCTGGCTTTAGGAACTCATGTGATCAATAGAATGCAATGGACATCCAAGGGTGGATCTTAGGAAGCCTGATGCCCCCTTTTCCCCCCAGGCCCTTGGAACATTCTTCTCAGACACTCTGCATCACAGAACCCAGCCACCATGCTGGGCAGCTATTATGTGGGGAGGCCACATAGTCATGCTCTGGTCAACAGCCCTTGCTGGGCTACTAGCTGTGTCATTTATAAATACATTCCAAAATATTTGATGTGTGAGGACTGTTATTTATTTCAACACAATCTGATGGCAGGAGAAAGAGAAGAGAATGGTCAGGGGTTTAGATAAAACAAGTCTGAACATGTGTCAGGGATTTTGGTAGCTGGGCCATGAGTATGAGAGGAGCTGTTGTATTTCTCTCCAGTTAGGGGCATATTTGAAATCTTCCATGTCAAAAGAAAGATGAAGAGAAAGTGGACAAAAGGAAATGGGGAGGGGGAGAAGGAAAAGGAGAAGGAGGAGGAAAGGAAGAAATAAACCAAGTGGACTCGTGTCTCCACAAAGTCAATCCCTGGAAAAAAAATGTGGGGGGGGGGGGGCGGGGGGGGGATGTGGCAGGAAGAATGTTCTGGAACAGAAAAGACTAAAGAGACAGAAGAATCTAATTATATGACTGAACCTTCATTAGGTCCTGGATTAAAAAAAAAAAAAAAGAGCTAGTCTATACAGGCATACTTTTTGATAACACATCAAACTGTGCATTTACACATATGGAAATATTCACAGATCATACTCATTAAAAGCTTTTGATTAAGAAGTTATGCAACATTTTGGAGTAACTGGGGAAATGTTAACATGGGCTGAATATTGCATGGCATTAGGAAATTACCAATAACTAAAAAAAAAAGGAAATTACAATAACTTTCTTAGTTGTGATAATGTTATTATTCTGAGGTAGAAGAATGCCTTATTTTTAGGAAATGCCTCATGAAGTATATAGACGTGAAGTACCAGAAGCCTAAGACTTTGAAAAAATGAAGAAACAAGAAGGCAAAAATTCAAGAGGTCCAACATCTGTCTACTAGATGTTCTAGGAAGAAGGAGCAAATGGAGGGAAGGAAATAATCAAAGAAACAATAAAGAAAAGTGCTCAGTGTTGAAGAAAGACACATCTTCTAATTAAAAGACCTCAAAGCCCAGCAGCCCTGGTGGCGCAGCAGTTTAGCACCGCCTGCAGCCTGGGGTTTGATCCTGGGGACCCTGGATCGAGTCCCACATCGGGCTCCCTGCATGGAGTCTACTTCTACCTCTGCCTGTGCCTCTGCCCCTCTCTCTCTCTCTCTCTCTCTCTCTGTGTCTCTAGGAATAAATAAATAAAATCTTTTTTAAAAAATAATAAAAAAAAGACCTCAAAACCTCAAGAAGTAAAAGTACTCCAAAAGGGTGAAGAAAAAGAAGACTCACGCCTTGACACATCCTCATGTAATTTCAAAAGACCATCAGAAAAATTATCTGAAACTTGGAAAAAGCAAAGGAGATTATTGGTATTCCAATTATCTGCTTATTTAATTGGCTATTTTTTTAATTGGCTATTTTTTTAAAAGATTTTATTTATTTGTTTAACAGAGAGAGAGAGAGAGAGAGAGCACCAGAGAACACAAGCAGGAGGAACAGACGGAGAAGGAGAAGCAAGATCTCTGCTCAGCAGGGATCCCAGGACCCTGGGATCATGACTTGAGCCAAAGGCAGACACTTAACAGACTGAACCACCCAGGCACCACTTAATTGGCTATTTTACAACTCTGTAGAGGCACCATTTAAGTTGTAGATTTTCTTTTCAGAAGAGATGAAAATAAATTCTGTCCAATGGAACAAGAAACCCTTAAAGTTACCACTCTGGGCCTGCTATACATCCACCAGTTTTGTATCCATCACAGCAGTCCCCTCTTTATATTACCTACAAATATTTACCTTCTCAAATGTTCTTTGAAGCAGTTTTCCCTCATTAATGACACATGTTCACTTTAAGTTTTCCCAGGAGTCATGATTTTTATCTTCTTGAAAATTAAGTTTTATCAATACCCAGGTACAGAAAAGATCTTGAAAGCTTCTAGATATGAAAAAAAAAAAAAAAAGAGGCTGCTTACTAAGGAACAAGAATTAGTCAGCATCAAGCTTCATATCAGTGACAGAAGTCATCAAGGAATGCTTTCTAATTCTGGATAGAAAACTTGTTGAACCTAGAATTCTCTATCCAGACAAACTATCCTTCAAATGGGAGGGCAAAACAAAGACACATCAAGATATTCAAACCCTAAGAGAGCTCCCCGCTTCCCTCACATCATTTCTGAAAAGTTTTATTCAATCATGTTTCTGGCAAAATAAAAAAGGGATTCAAGGAAAAAGAATGCATGAGGCATGAGGTCTAAGAAACAATGGCTGTAATCCAAGAATACAAAGAAAAGAAATTTTCACATGACATCTGTGCAGCAGGCCTGGAACATGATTATGTCCAAACTAGAACAGGAAGTCAGTAGTCCTCCATATGTCCAAAGGAGAAAGTGGAAAAACTAGCAGAGAGTGTAATTTAAGAAGCCAGATGAAGAAACCTCATACTTAGACTCAACTGATTTTTAGCAAGTATTCTGAGACAATCAGTGAGGAAGGAAGTCTTTTTAATAAATGATGTTGGGACAAATGGATACCCACATGCAAAAGAATGCACTTGGACTGCTGCCTCACAGCTTATGCAAAAATTTACTCAAAATGGACCACAGACCCAAGAATAAGCTAAAACAAGAAAACTCTTGCAAGAAATATATAAATAAAGCTTTATAATCGTGGGTTAGATCAGCCTTCTTAAATACTACTGTTTAGCAACATAAGAAAAAATGGATAAACTGGACAACATCACAATGAAAAACTTTTGGGCCTCAAAGGACACCATAAAAAAGTAAATTGCTAATCATATATCTGATAAGAGACTTGCAGTAAAAAGAAAACCCAATGGGAAAATGTGCAAGGAGTCTAAATAGACCTTTCTCCAAAGAAGACATGCAAATGGCCAAGAAGCATATGAAAAGATTCTCAGTATCAAATCAAAAACACATTGAGAGACCACATCACACCCATAAAGTTGGCTCTCATCAAAAAGGCATACAATAGTAAGTGTTGGCAAAGATGTGGAGAAACTGGAACCAGGACACACTGCAGACAGAAATGGAAAGTAACACAGCCGCTTGAGGAAACAGTTCCTCAAAATGTTCAACACAGAGATACCATATGACTCAGCCATTCTTTAAAAAAAAAAAAAAAAAAAAAAAAAGATTTATTTATTTATTCATTCAGAGAGAGCAAAGAGAGAGGCAGAGACAGGCAGAGGGAGAAGCAGGCTCCATGCAGTAAGCCCCTTGTGGGACTCGATCCTGGGTCTCCAGGATCACACCCCGGGCTGCAGGCGGCGCTAAACCGCTGCGCCACCGGGGCTGCCTGACTCAGCCATTCTATCCTAGGTGTATCGGCAAGAGAAATGAAAACAAGTCCACAAAAACTCTGTACACTAATGTTCACAGCAGCATTATTCATGATAGCCAGAAAGTGGCCATGTCCATCATCACCTGATGAATAAATAAAATGTAATACGTCCATCATCGGAATAGTACCCAATAATTCAAAAAAGGAAAAAAGTACTATTACATTCTCTAACATGGATAACCCTTAAAAATACTATACTAAAAAATATGCTAAGTGAAAGAAGCCAGTTACAAAAGATCACGTATTACATGATTTCTTTTATTTGAAATACCCAGAATAGGCAAATTTATGGAGGCAGACAGTTCATTAGTGGTTTCCCAGGGTTGGGGGTATTGGAAGGAAATGAGAGGGACTTTTTAAAGATTTATTTACTTATTTTGAGAGAGAGAGAGAACACACACACACGGTGAGTGGGGAGGGGCAGAGGGAGAGAAAGAATCTTGAGCAGACTCCACACTGAGCATGAACCCCAATGCAGGGCTTGATCTCTTGACCCTGAGATCATGATCTGAGCTGAAATCAAGAGTCAGATGCTTCACCGACTAAGCCACCCAGGCACCTTGGAAATGGAAGGGACTTCTACTAGTATTGAGTTTCTTTTTGGGGCGATGAAAATGTCCTACAATTGGTGGTGAAGATGTCTGTGCCTATCTGTGAACATGTAACAACTACTGAGCTGTACACTTAACATGGGTGAATGTCATAGTACATCAAATACAGTTCAATAAAACTGTTTTAAAAAAGAAGAAGGGATCCCTGGGTGGCTCAGTGTTTTAGTGCCTGGGTTCGGCCCAGAGCATGATCCTGGAGTCCTGGAATTGAGTCCCATGTAGGGCTCCCTGCATGGAGCCTGCTTCTCCCTCTGCCTGTGTCTCTGCCACTCTCTCTCTCTCATGAATAAATAAATAAAATATTAAAAAGAGAAGAAGAAGAGGAAGAAGAGGAAGAAGAGGAAGAAGAGGAAGAAGAAGAAGAAGAAGAAGAAGAAGAAGAGGAGGAGGAAGAAGAGGAGGAGGAGGAGGGAGGAGGAGGAGAAGGAGGAGGAGGAGGAGGAGGAGGAGGAGGAGGATAGCAGCTAGATCATCTCTGAGATTAGATGCCTTCTTTGTCAGAAGAACAAAGAAAAGAGCCATTTATAAACTCCAGAAGGGCCCCTAGGTGGCTCAGTGGTTGAGAGTCTCCCTTTGGCTCAGGTCGTGATCCCGGGATCTTGGGATCGAGTTCCACATTGGGCTCTGCATGGGGAGCCTGCTTCTCCCTCTGCCTGTGTCTCTGCCTTTCTCTGTGTGTGCCTCTCATGAATAAATAATCAAAAGAAAGAAAAGAAGAAAAGAAAAGAAAAGAAAAGAGAAGAGAAGAGAAGAGAAGAGAAGAGAAGAGAAGAGAAGAGAAGAGAAGAGAAGAGAAGAGAAGAAAGAGAAAGAAACTCCAGAAATAACATAAACCTATCCGTCAATGTCATGGTCTGAAACTGAAGTGAACTGAAACGAAGTATAGTACCTAGCAAATGACACGATCAGAAAGAATAACTAACGGATGTGACTTGGTTGCTCAAGACTGTCCTCTTTTGAGGGACATGGGGTTATACCTCCTTTCCTCTAGACTCCATCACTCATGGTGCTACCAAAAATAATTTTTGGTGCTACCAAAAATAATGTCGCCAATCCCTTGAGCAAGCAGGACTCATGAAGGCCAACAGAAACCCACTTTGCTTTCTCCCTCAACGTTGCTGAAGCCCACCCACTTTGTATGGCTGGTTTGTGCTGATGCTCAGATAAATTCGGGGCCAGGCCCACAACCTCTCTGGTCAATATGAGGTGCAAAAATCCTCCGCCACTGTAAGTTACAAAAAGTCTCCTTTCCATAATTAGAATATCTGGACCTGGGTCCTAGTCAAAACTTGGAGCTTCATTTTTTAATTCAAGCTTCTGTCCCTCTTATGAGATGGATCACTATAGGGGAGGAGCAAGCTTGCAGGGGAAAGACAAGGGGTGGCTGCCATCTTCTCTGCTTCCATGCTTTTCGTGTGCACTTCTCCTCCTGAGGCCTGCCAGCCACAGCTCTGTCATTTTGGAGAGGAGGGAATCACAGGGAGACCGGGCCATGTGGTAAAGAAGGTAAGAGCAGTGAGCACGCCTGGGTTGCTGAGCGGTTGAGCGTCTGCCTTTGGCTCAGGGTCTGATCCCAGGGTCCTGGGATCAAGTCCCTCGTCAGGGTCTCAAGAAGGAGCCTGCTTCTCCCTCTGCCTGTGTCTCTGCCTCTCTCTCTGTGTTTCTCATGAATAAATTAACGAATTTTTTTTTAAAAAGAAGGTAAGAGCAGCCACAGTTCACTTGACTCTTCCTGTCTGCTTTCAGCCGGTGTTCACAGACAACTTTCTCCCAAATGATGTTCTGAAGCAGGACTGCTGAGCCTACTATTCTCTACTCTTAAAGCATCCAGAAGAACAGGCCCAGCCTCTCCCCACTTGGCCTTGGACTAGGAAAGCACAACAGTACTTTCCCAACAGTAGTTTTTAACTCTGAGGCCAGAAGGCACTTCAACGAGCCCTTTAAAATTCCCCAGGCAAGTGCCTGACACCAGTCCCAGTTAACCAAGGGTTCTCCAAATGCTTATCTTTTAGCACTCACTCCTTTCCCCATGCGGAGGTGGACTCAAAATGCCACAGCAATTCAGTAACTTTCTCCAAAACATTTGTCTCTTTAATCCCTAATCTTTTTATAGGCCAGGGGATAGAGGTCGGGTAAGGGTTGCAAAATGGTTTTCACCCAAAAGCTTTACAAGTCCCGCTTCAATACTCTAACACTGGACGGGGGGAGCTGTTGGCATTAACTCTCCTGTACTGCAGCCCCAAGTGGATCTGAAAATAAAGAATCCAAAGATGCCTGGGTGGCTCAGTCGGTGAAGCGAAGCATCTGACTTCGGCTCAGGTCATGATCTCAGGGTCGTGGATCAAGCCCAGCCCAGCCCCAAGTGGAGCTCAGCTCCCGGCTCAGCAGGGAGTCTGCTTATCCCTCTGCTTCTGCCCCAAACCCCTCTCAAAAAGGGTTTTTTTAAATCTTTAAAAATTAAAAAAATTTTAAAAATAAAGAATGCAATTCTCATACCCTATTACAATCACATTCATATAATGAAAATACTGTAAATGCTATTGTTAGCTTTCACTACTTTAGAAACAATTTACGAATGAAATTTCAGTGGTATAATATAGTTTAAGAGCAAGATGTAAATGTTAAAACACTGAGAATATAAAAGAATAGTTCTATCACCAGGAGGCAGACAGAGGGAAAAAGTAGATTTAAGGGCTAATTTCTTCATCTTATTTTTTTTAAAGAATTTATTTATTTATTTATTTATTTATTTATTTATTTATTTATTTATTTATAGAGACAGAAACAAGAGAGAGAGAGGCAGAGACACAGGCAGAGGGAGAAGCAGGCACCATACTGAGAGCCCGACGTGGGACTCGATCCAGGGTCTCCAGGATCACGCCCTGGGCTGCAGGCGGCGCTAAACCGCTGCGCCACCAGGGCTGCCCTAATCTCTTCATTTTATAAAAAAGAATCAAAAAGATACTATCCAAAGTTGATGAACTGAGAAACAGAAGTTTATGAAATTATTTAAAATTATAGTCATTGAGAAGAGAAATAAAAATAATTTCAAAAAAATAGAAGATAAATAGGAGACAATGTTATGAATCTCTCATCTTTAGGATGGAGATAAACACCAGGGCACTAAAATCAAAGTTTAAAATGGCTAATGGTGGGATCCCTGGGTGGCTCATCAGTTTAGCGCCTGACTTCAGCCCAGGGTATGGTCCTGGGGTCCCCGGATCGAGTCCCACATCGGGCTCCCTGCGTGGAGCCTGCTTCTCCCTTTGCTTGTATCTCTGCCTGCGTCTCTGCCTCTCTCTGTCTCTCACAAATAAATAAACAAAATCATAAATAAATAAACAAATAAATAAATAAATAAAATGGCTAAAGGGGAGTGTGCTCAGGTTTGGGTGATTGGAGAAATGCACAGAGGTCTAATGACTATTTTTTTTTAATTTTTATTTATTTATTCATAGAGATGCAGAGAGAGAGAGAGGCAGAGGCACAGGCAGAGGGGAGAAGCAGGCTCCATGCAGAGAGCCCGACGTGGGACTCGATCCAGGGTCTCCAGGATCACGCCCTGGGCTGCAGGCGGCGCTAAACCACTGCGCCACCGGGGCTGCCCTAATGACTATTTTTAATTAAAGTAAGGAGTTTAATAATGAACTCCTTAAATAAGTATTTTCTCTATCTTATTTTTTTTTAAGATTTTATTTATTTATTCATAGAGACACAGACAGAGAGAAAGGCAGAGGCACAGGCAGAGGGAGAAGCAGGCTCCATGCAGGGAGCCCAACGTGGGACTTGATCCAGGGTCCCCAGGATCAAACCCCGGGCTGCAGGCGACACTAAACCACTGCGCCACAGGGGCTGCCCAGTATTTTCTTTATCTTAAAAGGCATATATAGTAAATTATCAAATGTCATGATGTCACAGTGGTATGTTTGACATATATATAATGTAGTGCATGTGTATGTCACATATATACATCACGTTATATATGTCATATGTGTTATGCATACACATAGTTTATGTGTACATATGCTACACATGTTTGATAAATATATATGACATGTTTATATGCCACATATAGGTTTATATATGGTGTGCATATATATATACTATATATGTTTGACATACACAATGTGCATATAGATCATTTATAAGAATATTTTGTGGATACAAACACAAAATAAATAGAAGACAGTCTCGGAGAGGTGATTTATTTATTATGCCCTAAATTATACAATCAGGGGACCCAAAGTCCAGGAGAGTCAGTTTGCATTAATGAGAAAGATCCAGGGATCCCTGGGTGGTGCAGCAGTTTAGCGCCTGCCTTTGGCCCAGGGGGCGATCCTGGAGACCCGGGATCGAATCGAATCCCACGTCGGGCTCCCGGTGCATGGAGCCTGCTTCTCCCTCTGCCTATGTCTCTGCCTCTCTCTCTCTCTCTCACTGTGTGCCTATCATAAATAAATAAAATAAAATAAAAAATTAAAAAAAAAATGAGAAAGATCCAGGTCTGACTCAAATCTATACTCTTTTGTCTCCATCAACTTGCAGAATATCTGCTAAAAGACAATGTCCATTTATAAATTATTCTATTTTCTCCATTAAAGAACTCCATGGGCCACTCTTTTGTATCCTTATTAGGAAATAACAGCTAGTAAGATCCAATCTGCCACCATCCCAGCCCTGACATCCAACACCAAGCGTTCACCATTAATTAATCTAATTTGAGCACCCACTGGACTTCTTGTTTTTCATCTGAGTTACCATAAATGACCAAATATTTAAAATGAATCCCTTTCATTAATTTTTGAATTCATTTTTTAAATTGTTATAAGAGTAACATTCACAGAAGAAAAAAATCACGGTCCTACAGCAGAGTTCTTGATTATGAATAACGGAAACCAACGCAGGCTATTTAAACAGAAAAGGAATTTCTTGCAGGGCTATCAGGTAGCTCACAGAATCCCCAGGAACCAGGCTCAGAAACCTGGGAAGAAGCCAAGGGAAGCTGGGAGCTGGGACCTCTACCAAGGTCGTGCCCCAGGAAAACCAGGTCCTTGGTTGCCAACCTTGGACACCGGTTGCCTCTTTTGCTTAAGGAAGTCTAAGCTGCCCGGCCTAGTCTGCATCAGCTTCAGAGTCCTGGGCAGGAGCTTCCATGAGTGGAGGTCAACTGGCTCACATCCTGGTTGCTGGTATACAGGAGTGTCAGTATATGGTCTCAGAAGCTTCCAGTGCGGGAGGCAGGACCCGGCCTCCAACCGAGATTCACACAAAGGCAAATAAAACTCCAAAAGAGAGGTCTGATATACAGAGGCTGATCACCAAACCCAAACAAAACAAGGAAACCAAACAGCCTCTTGGTCCCACAACACAATGCATATCCTCTCCAGATATAAAATGGGAAATCAAAGTCTCCCTCTTTCCCTTCCCACTGCACTCAACAGAAGTGCCTACTGTAAACAGTTCCTTGTATATCCTTTCAGAAATGTTCCACGTGTGACTAGAAACACATATGTATAGATCTCCCAGATTAAAAAAAAAAAAAGGAAAAAAAACCACCGTATATATTATAACTTTCCATATGACAAGGTATCTATTTTAAGATGCTCGCCAATTCAAAATGGTCTCCCTTCTTGCCCCAAATCACTCATGGCTCCTGCATCTCTCTCATAGGCATAGCAGAAGTGGATCCCTCTAGCTATGGGGCCCAGACTCAGGGCTGGTTGGAGGGCTCCCTTCTATAACCCAGACACCTACCACCACAGTGTGTCTACAATGCACTTCGACATACTTCGGCACAGACAGTGTGATACTATGTACCTATCAGGTGGCCCACCCAACACCCTAAGGACGGTCAGGGATTCAAATTCCAGGAGAGTCAATTTGCATTTATGAGAAAAGCCACACTCCAGAAGCTTCCTTTGCCTTCTTCTCTCAACAACAACCAAGCAACTCTGTTAAATTAGCAGAGTGATTGTGGAAATAAGTTGTCCAACTGATGAAACTCTTAGCTTGTTTAATTGCATAAAGGATTTTAAAAATGGGTTTTCTGTGAAATTTGGGGTAAGAACTAAAACCAACATAATTTCCTGTCCCAATGCTCATCAATTCTGGGGCTGACCATACTTTTCTGACCCTGTATTAAACAATACTGAGAACAAGCAAAGATAATCTAGCTACTTGCCCCAAGAACTATTTGTTCCTCAAACGTAAGACTGTGAACCAACTAAAACAGTTTATCAAAACTAACAGCTTACTCATTAAATCTTGCTCCCAGGACCTCCCCTCCATTCACCCCCTAATCCAAAACTATTATGTCATAAGCTTTGCCTAAACCCTACCAATTCTTTATGTTGCAAAGGCCACCTTATAATCCCCCAGCAGGGGTCCTCAAACCCTACAAATAGGCTCTCTTTGATTCACCCTTTCTGAGAACTAGTGGCAAGGAGGTGTCCTCCCTTACTGCAGCAGATCTCATAAACTTAGCTTCGCGTGATCAGCAGGATTTCAAGGAACCAGCAATGGTTTTCAAGACAAATGGGTGCAACAAAAACCAGAGGTAAAAAATTGTTCACACTGTCCTGAAAGCTTAGTAAAAATTTTAGCCCTTTACCCTTTAAGCTTCCAGAACAGAGTGCACGAACAATTGTTTTGTCTGTTGGCTAATAAGTGCTTGCATGTGTAGCAGAATTTGGCCTGAGGCTCACTTTCATTGTAATAATTGACTTGGCAGGAAGGTTACCTCAAAGCTTTGGTAATTACCTGTCGCTGACAAACTAAACATGCTAATGAGAGCACACCCAGATGGCTGAAGCCAGTTTGCAAAGCAAGAAATTGCTCAGGCCTTGATTCTGCCCAGAGATGGGCCACCCAGAGTACTTCCAGTTCCTGAGGATGCCAGGTTCTTACCCAATACACGGTTTTGGGGAGCAGATGATCAGAGGAGAGAAATGAAACCTCTGTTGCCAGCAGACTAAGCCCACTGTGGTCACAGATAAGCCTGAGCCCAGCCCAGGGTGCATTCATGATGCCTAAATCCATATTTTGCTGCCATGGGTTACCTGATGACACGCCAAACTGAGAGACCAAATCTCCCCTTTAAGATTTTCTCAGTGGATGACACAAATGATTCATAATGTGCTTGCCTTAATCTTAGGTCCCATTTTACACTTCACAGTTTCAACATGCATCCCTGTCTACAATCCTAAGAAATGGGCGCATGCCCATTGTACAGATGAAGAAACTGATCAGATAATTTCCTTGGCCAGTCACTGATTGAAAGTGGCAGGATTAAGACTCAAAGCTGACCCTCCTCGTGCCGTGTTCAATTCTGCCTCTTGCTCTTTTCAATCAAGGATAAACTTCCTCCATCTCTTGTCACTTGAGAACTTGAAAAAGAATTGGACAGTCACAAATAAGAAAATTATTTATTTATTTACTTACTTACTTACTTATTTATTTATTTTAGAAAATAATTTAAATTACAAACACACACACACAGAGTTGCTGGGCCTAGAGAAGTACTGAACAATTTGCTAATGGAGGACTAGTGGAGGAGTGGTATAAAGAAAGGAGCAGTGGACTAGAAGTCAACATCCCCAGTTCTTTCTAATAATAGTTCATGCGTTTGTGAACTGAACAAGCTAGTTAATTCCTGAGCCACTGGTCCCTTATATATAAAATAGGAAAAGTACCTGCTGTATAAACCACATAACTAAAGATATAAACTCTTATACATATACATATACATATATAAACTCATATACATGCAATGGAGGATTATTAATTATTCTGAAGAGGGAGAATAGTCATCTATTTTTATTCCTTAAAGAACCAAGAATGCAATAATCATAGTATTTATACAGGGAGTTTATAATGGCCTGTTGAAAATGTCTATTAGAAGTTAAAACACCCTCCAGGTAACTAATAAGGTTTCTGGAAACCTACATAATGAGAGCTAAAGGACTCTTAAAAGATTGCTCTGATATAAGTTCATCATTTTACAGAGGCAGAAACCAAGAGATGGGGCAGCCTCAGTGGCACAGCGGTTTGGCGCCGCCTGCAGCCCAAGGTGTGATCCTGGAGACCCGGGATCGAGTCCCACGTCGGGCTCCCCACATGGAGCCTGCTTCTCCCTCTGCCTTTGTCTCTGCCCCTCTCTCTCTCTCTCTCTCTGTGTCTATAAATAAATAAAATATTTTAAAAAAAAAAGAAACCAAGAGATGCTCCCAAGGTCACCGATAATCAGTGGTGATGTGTCAGCATTAAAATGCAAGTGTCTTGAACCCTCAAACCAAAACTCATTCCGAATTCTTGACAGCCAGGAAATACACTTGAAAGAACCAGAATGCACAAAGTTCAAGCTTCAGAGTTCATTTTATAAATGTAGAGATTCCTAAACTGCCCACTGGTATTTTGACCCCTCCTGGTCTTGTCATCAGAAATGAAAGGGCCACCATTTACCTTGCAGCTAACCCACCTACAAGTTTCTCTGACTATCTGGTGGGCTAATTCCTCAATCTCTTGAGAGTGTCTGGGTGATCCATGACTCTCCCTTCAAGGCACAATAAAATGGAAAGAACCCAGATCCCTAAATGGCTTTGTGGAGCAGAACCACCTTGCCAGCCTAGCCTGTTTGGACAGTTAGATGAGAGGATGGAATGTCTATATATGTTACCAAGCCATTTTCAGTCTCTTTTGGGGTAATGAAGTCTTATCCTAAATTCCATAATCTTGAAGTTAGAAGAGAAAATGATAGATCTTTTTTTTTAAAATAGCCAGTTCATCTACCACTTCTATTCTCCATCTAGGGTGCACACACAAGTGCACACACACAGCTTGATCCTACTCGTAGTCAAAAATAGTTATAAATGTTTACACACCATGTTCCAAGATTATTATTTTTGTTTTGGACACATGAATATCTTATCGGTATAAGGAAGAGGATCCAGTAAATGAACACTTCCAACTCTTGAGTTTCCATGAAAACTTGAGTTTGACCAGTGTAAAACCTAATGTAATCACTGAAGCAATCACAAAAGGAGCACAAATATAAACAGTTTTCAAAAGGAAGTATTCAAGTGTTCTCGATAAGTGTGCATCCAATAACTCAAAATGAAGACAGCTTGCCTCTCAAAGGGCTCTGGGAAGACCAACCTGCACCCCCTTCCAACCTCCACCATCAATATACCCCCTGACCACCCTTAAGTAGTAAGGGGAAGAATACGACATTCCAGAGGCAAGAACAAAAGAGACAAATTTAAGACAAAAGCAAAAAAGAAACGTCAGGAACTCAGGACCTAAATTTCTTATTGGCTGCCAAGTTAACTTCACAGTCAACAACAGACATATCTATAGCACACTGGCCCTGGGACACAGGGTGAAGAAGTTGGACAAGACCCCTGTCTTCATACGACTATCTACAGTAGGGAGACAGACAGCAAGTAGTAAACGAGCAACACACAGGTTAATTATGGACTGTCAAGCCAAAAGTCAGTGCTGGGACATGTTGAGAGGCAGGGACACAGGGCCACTATTGTTGGGGTGGTTAGGGAAGGCCTCCTTCAGGAAGTGACTGCTAAGCTGAGACCCAGAAAAAAAGGAGCCAGCCAAGCACACAGCTAGGGAAAGAAGGTCCCAAGTTGGTTAAGACAGCCTGGTTGTGTTTCAGCCAGAAGGAGCCCCTATGGGTAGAGTACAGGATATGGAGGGGAGAAAGACTGGAGTGACCAGCCAAGCCCCCATCTGCCCACCCCCCGCACAGGGCCCTACTGGCTCTCTGATGGAACGTGGTCTCCAGCAGCACATTCCCTAAACTCAGGAAGAGGCCTGGGGGAAGCCAAAGAGAAGGTGAAGCAGCCATTATGGGGGATGCGGGGTGGGGGAGGTGGAAGAGCCATCCCTTGATGTCACTAGATTATCCCCTCTGTTCAGCAAAGAAAACTAGACTCAGGAAAGTTAAGTGGCTTATACAATATACAGCTCTTTAGGGGATGAGCTGGGACTCAGACTAGGAGTGTCTCACTGACATATCCAGTTTCTTTCATAACATCACATGACTTTTTTTTTATTTTTTAACATAATAAAGGCATGTGGCGCAGGTTATAACAGAATACTGTGGAGGTTCACGTGAACCGAGGATTTTTCACTTATGATACTGACCAAGGCTCAAATGATCTTTTGATATACCCAGAAAGTTTGTCCTTGTACAATGCCTATCAACTGATTTATCTTCTTTATAAATTGATGTTAATTAACATTTCAAAACAATCTCTACTTGACCTTCTAAATACGTAATTCATAAGTTAAAATAGAGAAGTTCCTGTATTCAACAGGCTTATAATTGATGGCGATACAGAAATATGACAGAAGGCCATTCAGGCAGGCATGTGGACTCCTTGTACATGGAGGCATAACATTTACTGATGTGAACGTAATTAATGTACTATGAAACCGAAAAAGCAGAGCAAAACATGGTATACGTACAAACTGGTTATAACTTAGAGCAACCCTGTCAGGATACCTCTTACTTCTGAGAGCTTTCCCTGTATCTTTGCTTAACAAACCTCTATCGCTTTACTAAAAAAAAATAAAAATAAAAAAAATAAATAAATAAAAATAAAAAAAAAAAAACTGGTTATAACTTTCACAAAGTTGTACCTATACTTATCAACAAAGATGAGAAATACATCTAAAGGCATGCAATAAAAATACATCTCTATTAATGTCATTTTCTACAGTTGTTTGAGCTCACATAATACATCTATGAGGCATCTTTCCAAAAGAAAACAATGTTAGAGAAATAAATGTCTTAAAAGGTCGACCTTCTTAATATCTACCTAGAACACACGCTCACATTCTTCTCACCATTTGAAATCTTAAAAGTACAAAAAGCTTTAGAGATTCTCTAATTTCAAATTAAATGCCTGATATTTGTATTACTGAGCATTTCAATATGGACCCAATGGAAAAATCAGGGCAAAAAATGACTCCTATAGCCAAATATTAGTATAAACATTGGACACCGACCAACATTTTTCTAGAGAGTTGTTGCAAAACAGACCTCAGCCACTCATATGTCATAAAAGTCATCCGAAGTCTCATTTTCTCCTACTCTGCTATCTTGTAGATTGAAATGCTGCACCTAATTTACTCCTTCCAGAAATATTAACAGCATTTCACTAAATGCTATAACTGGTGGATTTCTAAAATGTTGCCTAAATTGTCTTGTGGGCCTGAAAATTCTTTAGTTTTTCAAGACCATCAACTCAGTACTAGGCTCCATTACTCTGACTGTATTCTACTGTGGGTTTCTTCTCCCTGCATTTAAGAATTTAGCTAGTTTTGTATTTATCACCCACTACCCAGCAAACAGTGGTCTGCTTGAGATGAACTGTTAAGTATATACACAAAACCATTTTAGAAGATTATTTAACCCTATTTCAAAATGAATGGGAGAAAAATCAAGGGACGTGATATGGAAAAAAATTTTTTCATTATATGTATTTCAAATCGCATTTGTCAGAACTTCTACTTCATCTTTAAAAGTTGGCAACTCTATTGGTCTATTTTTTATAGTATTCCCTGAACCCAAAGGACATAGCAAATAAAAACAAAAAACAAACACTGGGAATGTACCAAATGCCACTGAATCGTGAACTTTAAAATGGGTTAACTTTATATTATGTGAATTTTACCACAATAACTAAAAAAAAAAAGGATAAAGTTACCAATGTATGTCTTTATTACCATAAAAATATATGTGTGATAGAGAATATAAGAAGTCTAAGCCATGAAACTGAGATGTCCAACCAAAGCAAAATATAATAATAATAAATTATGTATTCATGATTTAATACCTGAGATTTACTTCAAAAGAATATACGGGGTGGGGGGTCACCTGGGTGGCTCAGCAGTTGAGCGTCTGCCTTGGGCTCAAATCATAATCCCAGGGTCCTGGGATCAAGTTCCGTGTCAGGCTCCCCACAGGGAGCCTGCTTCTCCCTCTGCCTGTGTCTCTGCCTCTCTCTGTCTCTCATGAATAAATAAATAAAATCTAAAAAAAAAAAAAAAAAAACCCTGTAAAACAAAAAAGAATATACAGGGGAAAAGAATATGGGGAGCAGAGGGATGGGTGCAGGTCTAGCTGAACAAGGCTGGCTGAGTTGGTAGTTGCTGAGTGATCAGCATAGGGAGTTCATTACGTTATTCTCTCTGCTTTAGTATATGTTTTAAAATGTCCATAGCAAACCATTTTTTTACAATTACATCTTTACAATAAATCTAACCCTGTTACTAGAAACCGGCTAGGTACATGAGAAGTTTAAAATGTATCAGAAGGGCCCCCTGGGTGGCTCAGTCAGTTGAGCATCTGCCTGATTCAGTCATAATCCCAGGAGCCCTGGAGCCCTACAGCGTTGGGCTCCCTGCTCAGCGGGGACATCTGCCTCTCCCTCTCCCTCTGCCCCCCAACCCCCGCTCATGGGTGTGCTCTCTTTCTCCATCTGCTCTCTCTCAAATAAATAAATAATCTTTTAAAAAAATGAATCAGAAAAGTGACAAAATTATCATCTCGCTTTACCATTATGAGAACATCTCCTTCCAACAGTCATCATTGTTAGCTTCTTTTTTTAACAAACAAGAAAGCTTTGGAATTTCTTCAGTGGTTGAATCCGACAGACTTCATACATAGCACATTTTAGAAAGAGTAACAATTTATGAGATCAGTACATACCAGGAGTATCATAGGCCGCTTCCAAGTTGTTAATCCTATGATTCCAGAGAGTATCACCTACAAGGATAAACAGTATCATAAATCTAGAAATGTGACCAATTCCAATAAACTAATCCTAGTCTCTAAAGCTTTTTTTTCTTTTCAAAAAAATCTGAAACCTCAAAGTCTTCTAATTCAAACACTTAATATTCCTGCTGATTACATGAGCCCTGGTAGACCACTTTGGGCTCTTTCCTCCCAAAGCCCCCAAAGCTTTTTATATCGACTATATATGTTTTTTCTTAAGGTCAACTAAGAACACACAAAGAGGGGTGCCTGGGTAACTCAGTCAATAGAGCATCTGCTTTTGGCTCAGGTCGTGATCTCGGTCCTGGGATGGAGCCCAATGTGGGGGGGTCCCTCTGCCCTTCCTCCTGCTTGTGCTCTCTCAAATAAATACAATCTTAAAACAAAACAAAACAAAAAAACCACACACACAGAGTAGCCTGTCCTTCCAGTTAGTGAAGGAATCAGTATTGCCATCCAAGCTCTCTGCCTCAGAGCACCTAAACTATTGCCATTATCAGCCTCACATGACACAGTGTACCTGCAGCCCTCTCTTCATTAGATGGATACCCATCCTTTGTGGGACAAGTCAACTCCCGGAAGTGGTACACAAGGTCTGTCAGGACCAAACTCTGCCCACTTCGCAAGCCTGGTTTCTATGCACCCCTGCCCCTCCACCACCCACCTTCCTCCCAGGCACACCTGTCCCCCATCAGATTGGCCAGGCTTTAGACACTGTAGCTCTTTGCTGCAGTGTCTTCTCCTCCCAGCTCCCCTCAGAGCTGCCTGAGAACTACTATGCTTCCTGCAAGATCCTGGCTAGCAGTCACCTCCTCCCAGAAGCCCTCACTGATCCCACCACCCCACACTCCTGGAGGCCCTCTACACAATCTTCTCCCCAAAACGCTCTCTGTCATAATAACTTTTGAGAAGTGCATCTGTGCCTTGCCCACTAACTGTGAACTCCTACTTTGTCTCCCAATCCTTGCCTCCCAGCCTGGTACCTGTCACATGACTGGCAAGTGATAAATGTTCCTGAGCATTTATTCCACAAAGAGGGGAAGGACTACGGTAAGAAAAGTCTCGAGGTGCCTGGGTGGCTCAGTGGGTTGAGCACCTGCCTTCCGCTCAGGTCATGATCTCAGGATCCTGGGATCGAACCCTGTGTGGGGCTCCCTGTAGGGAGCTGCTTCTCCCTCTCCCTCTAGTCCTCCTCCTGCTTGTGCTGTCTCTCTCTCAAATAAATAAATAAAATCTTTAAAATAAAATAAAAGTCTCATATTGCAAAGTGACACTTCGATAAATAACAATCCAAAATCCTTGGTAAAGAAGAATCAGCATTTTGCCAAAATATAAACTGTAAATCAATGTCAGCCCTCTGGATAACACAGTTCACTAAGCAGTCAGGAAAGAACAATCAAAGTGATTATTCAGCTCAGGGACATTCTCATGTCACTGGAGCATGTTTACCTTTGTGGAACAGTGTGCATGCATCTGCTCAATGCCATCATGAGGGTTTTCCTTTATGTGCACTTTTTACCAAAATCCCTCAAAGGTACCAGCTCACAATTACTGCTTATCAACTACAAATCAGTAGGGATTTTAGTGTTACTTCAAATCAAAGTTCACAGGCCTACTATAATGCTCTCCATTTTCCATTTACTGGCTTGAGAGTAAATCATTTTACTATGTCAAACCAGGAGACGACAAATGTACCCACTTCTATCAAGGATAGGAAACCACTTGTGGCCAGATAGGCAACAGATTCTTGTATTCCATTTATGTTTAAACATACTATCAGCTGCCTGCCCACCAGCACTATATCCTTGCAATCATCTTACATTCAATAGGCTCTTTCTTCATTCTGAATGATTTCTGGCTGGAGACACGCAGGACATGTGTCTGCATCTACTTTACAAACTGGGACTTGAAATCCATGAGACCTTGGAGTCCACGTTCCCCACCTGGCTTCTAAATAACTATGCGACCTTGGCCAAGTCAGATCACTTTTCTGGTCCTCATTCTCATTTCCTTAGAAATGTGGTTAAGTGAAGGAAACCATCTCTGGGCCTCTTCCAACTCAAAAGTGTACCCTGCTGTGATGGTAGTGATTCCTCGGGATTCCCTGAAATCCAGCACTGGTTCCACCTGCAGGCTGTGTGTGGGCACAGATGCTTGCAAGTGTGTGTGCATGTTAAATTTTTGTGTGCACACATGTGCGTGCATGTGTGTGTCCACATCGGCATGTGTCCCCTGCCTGCCCACCCGGCTGCTCACTGGACTTAGCTCAGGAAATGAAACTATTTTTGCAAAAACATACTGAGACATTTGACTGCCCTTGAGGGAAACACAAACTGCTCACTTCACTAAAATATAAATATGATGTAAATTATCAGTTAGTGTTTGGTATTTAGACTACCTGATTCCCTTAATATAAAACCCTATGGTTCAGCTTTTTGGAACACAGTTTTTTTCCATTAAAACAATATGATCATTAAAATGAAGTGTCCAGGGATGCCTGGGAGGCTCAGTCGTTGAGCAACTGCCTTTGGTTCAGGCCGTGACCCCGGGGTCCTGGGATCGAGTCCCACATTGGGGTCCCTTCAGGGAGCCTGCTTCTCCCTCTGCCTGTGTCTCTGCCTCTCTCTCTGGGTGTCTCTCATGAATAAATAAATAAATCTTTAAAAGATAAATAAATAAAAATAAAATAAAATGGAGTGTCCAGCCCAGCCCATAAAAATAGCAAGAAACCTCAGCTATACTTTCCACCTCCCCCACCAGCCACATCATCCCACCTTCACCCACATTAACAATTTGGTGTACTTACATATTTTACACATGTACATATTTTTCTTTAAATTCTTATTACTAGACAAATATGTATATGTGTATATTTACACATGTACAGAGGTGAACTTTTATAAAAAATGGGTCATAAAAGATATTTGTCCTCCTCTTATTTTTCATTCTCAATAAATGCCTCCAGGGAATCTCTTCATGTCTGTCCACTGGAGTAGCTCTCATTCATTTCTGTTTAATGGCTAATATAATATTCCTTTGTATGGTTTACCTAATGCAGTCAATCATTTCCATATTCATTGATACTCTATTTCCAGTTTTTGCCCTCATAATCAATGCTATGATAATCACTTAAGGCCACGTAATGCCTAAAAACAAGTGCTTTTTATTTCTGTTGTGTAAAATCCCAGGAGTAGGGTTGATAAGGTAAAAGGGAAAAATATACATATGTATTTATATATTTAATAGATTGTGACAGATACAATTGTCATTTAAAATCAAGGGTCTCTGACATGAACTAAGCTATCTTTATTATTTTTTGAGGGAGAATTTTGCATATGTGAGCGACAAACTAAACTTAAAACATAATTTTAAAAATATGTACAAAATGTATTTGACAAATAATAAATATCAATAATCTCGAAATACCTATGACCACAAAGATACTTAAGACCCAGTAGGAAGAAATATAAACCTTATTAACCTTATTAAAATATATATCTTATTAAACATAAACCTTATTAAGCAATATTAAATAAAGACTCAATTCAACATATACCATATTCATGGATTATAAAGCAAAATACTCAAAGATAATAAATAAATTTCCATTTGAATTATTTTATAGACTCAGCACACACTCACATTAAATCCCAACAGGATTTTTCTAAGTTAGGGCCAGAGTCAACAAATGAATGAATGGACTAGTGAATAAATGAATGAATGAAGATCAGAAATAGGGGATGAACCTGCTTAAAGATGACTATTTCAGCCTAAATGCATTTTCACTCATGTGCTTCCTAAGAGAATACCAACAGCAAAAAGCAGCTTCATTAGCATTCTTTCCACCCAGTGCAAGATGAAACTTGCCATGAGTGAACAAGCAAGCAGGTATTTTCTGACACTAAATTACCTTTATATTATTATAATAAGATTTATTATAATTTTGGTTTCACTCACTTGTAACCCATTCCTTGTAGCTTATAGGAAAAAGCAGAGGCTTTTCTTTTTTCAAAGATTCTGCAAAGAAGGATTCCAAGATACTTCATGCAAGAATCACTGTTACCCACCATATATGGTTAATGTGCCTTCATTTCCCAACTTAAAAATCAAATCATAAAGATCAAAATCTCATTATTTTACTGCCCTATTTTTCCTTTGCTACCCATGAACATGCCTTAGGGCAAAAATGTTCTGGATTGTTTGCCAAAAGTTGCTATATCTAAACATAGAGATAAAAAGAGCCAAACTATAAATATCCCATGTTTACCTTATGAATTAAGCACACAATAATCAAACCTCTCAACAACCTATCTCGCCCTGTAGGTTTTACATTGGCAATTAAAAAAATAAAGGGTGTGTGTGTATGTGTATGTATGTGTTGGTGTGTATCATTTTTCCCTATCTGTCCAGCATGTTTTACATTAAAAAAAAAAAACTGAGGAAATGGGCACCTGGATATTTCTAATGTATACATGATGGTTACTAGAATGTCCCAGAGAAAACTGGCCTTTTCGCTTTACTTGGATCAAATATTGCCTTGATGTTTAAAAACACTGATAGAGGTTCTACTATGTGCCAGGCCTGATACTTGGGCCCAGCAGCAAGTTCTCCTATATATTCTCTAAGTACTCCTCACAAAATTAGTTCTGAGGCAAGAATTATCACACCCATTTTACAGACTGGTAACTGAGGCTAAGAGGCTCAATGACTTACTCAAGAGTTTATCAATGCCACTCTGCTGCCATATAAAATAAAGGACCCAAGAGAATCAATAAAATCTATCACAAAAATTATATTTAAAATGGCCCAAAAATATTAAAGTAGTATTTGACGATTATGATAGGAAAAATATATATACTGCTGTTTAACTGGTAGAGACTTCAGAATTTTTGAGTTAGTTTCTCCTTCAAACATTCATTCTTTTTCAGGTTTCATCACTGCAATTTTTTATTTTTTATTTTTTTTTTATGTATTTATGATAGTCACAGAGAGAGAGAGAGAGGCAGAAACACAGGCAGAGGGAGAGAGAAGCAGGCTCCATGCACCAGGAGCCCGATGTGGGATTCGATCCCGGGTCTCCAGGATCGCGCCCTGGGCCAAAGGCAGGCGCCAAACTGCTGCGCCACCCAGGGATCCCTCATCACTGCAATTTTTAAAAACATGCTTACCTTGAGGTTCACCAGTGTCTGTTGCTTTATAAGCAACTGGAATCTTGAATTACAGACTCAAGGGAGGGGGAAACCCTGAGTTTAGGACAGTGACTCAAAGTAGAGATGTATGCAGATAATATTAAGGATATTAAGACTCCGAGAGAAGAGCAAATAATAATAATAATCAATTCTCTCTACCTTTTGCCGGAAATATCTTCCAAGGATCAGATATGTCATCAGAATAAGGAATTTTGGTTTTTGAAGGAGGAGACACTACTCATTGACTAATCCACACTAATCCAGTGTGGTAGTAACTAAATATGCCCCAAATCAAAAGCCAGGACAG
The DNA here is from genome assembly GCF_048164855.1 of Canis lupus baileyi. Lineage (NCBI taxonomy): Eukaryota > Metazoa > Chordata > Mammalia > Carnivora > Canidae > Canis > Canis lupus. The sequence goes on from NC_132838.1 coordinate 89,043,904, forward strand.
AATGAACTGAACATGGTCCTGGAGATTCTCCTTCTGCTACCCACCCGGAGTCAAACTTCAGGATGCTTTTAAAAGTGGCTAATCGGGATCCCTGGGTGGCGCAGCGGTTTGGCGCCTGCCTTTGGCCCAGGGCGCGATCCTGGAGACCCAGGATCGAATCCCACGTCGGGCTCCCGGTGCATGGAGCCTGCTTCTCCCTCTGCCTGTGTCTCTGCCTCATTCTCTCTCTCTCTGTGACTATCACAAAAATAAATAAATAAATAAATTTAAAAAAAATAAAAAAATAAAAATAAAAGTGGCTAATCTCCTGGCTTCGTGCCCTTTGGGAATAACAGTAGATGGAGTCATTAAACAATACCAGGAAGAAAATAAATGATCCCAGAATGCTTAAAAACAGCGAGTAAGTTAAAAACAGTCCCCTCAAACTGCTGACAGTATGAATGTAAAGTATGGACAAAGACGCTTTATAGGACTTGGAGTAAATATATAGTAAAATATATAGTAAAATAGATAAAAATATCTTCAAGATCCAGAAAAGTGATCTTTTATATATAGTATATAGTAAATATATAGTAAAATAGATAAAAATATCTTCAAGATCCAGAAAAGTGAAGGAAACTTCCAAATCTCAGGCTCAAGGCAAGAATGCATACAGAGATATATATGAAGAAATATTCTTGACTTATACTATGTTAATAAAATAGTCCTTTTAGTGAATATATCTGTCCCTTGAATTTAATTTTGTACCAAATATAAAAGCAAAATCTGTTTTGAAACTGAAAGAAGATTTGCCAATTTAATGGCTAGAGCAGACTCTGGCAAGTAATGGTCATTTCAAAGCTTGGAAATGAAGGTATCTTTACACTGTGTTCCTACATGGATCCCAAGTAACCTTAGACAAACTGGCACTGCCACCCAAACTACATAGTTTCATATGCCAACAAAACTTCTGAGTGATAAGTAAAACATTATAGGTCCATACAGTGGCATCTCATTTGGCAATGAACAGAAATGAAGTATGCCATAATCACGTGCCATAATCTGAATGAACCCTGCAAACATTATGCTAAGTGAAAGGTGCCAGTTACAAAGGACCACATATTGTATGATTCCATCTATATGAAATGTCTAGTATAATCCATAGATCCAGAAAGTAAATTAATCAGTGGTTGCCTAGGGAGAAATGGGAGGTGACTGCTAATGTGTACAGGGTTTCTTTTGGGGGTGAGGACGGTTTTCTAAGATTGGCTGTGGCAATGGGAGCACATCTTCCTGAATTCATCAAAAATCATTGAATTGCATGCCTTAAATAGTTGAATTGTATGGAATACGAATTATATCTCAATAAAGGTGTTATTTTATTTTTTTAATAAAGTAATTTTTTATTGGTGTTCAATTTACCAACACACAGAATAACACCTAGTGCTCATCCTGTCAAGTGTCCCCCTCAGTGCCCATCACCCACTCACCCCCACCCCCCGCCCTCCTCCCCTTCCACCACCCCTAGTTTGTTTCCCAGAGTTAGGAGTCTTTATGTTCTGTCTCCCATTCTGATATTTCCCACACATAAGGCTGTTATTTAAAAAAAAAAAACTGCTGTCCTCAAGTCATAATTTTTAAGCTTTTTTCATAAAAACCTTAATTTAGCTACCTTTATATTAGTACATTATAATGTGCTATTAAGCCCCTTTCTTTTAGACATCCATACTGAAATATTTAATGGCTGAAATTATGATACAAGGGAGTTGCCTTGAAATAATCCAGTAGGGGGAGTGGGTGTGGGTGAGAAGTGGCCGTGTGTTGATTAACTACTGAAGCTGGATGATGGGTAAACAGGGGTTCACTATACTATTCTTTCTACATTTGCTGAGATTTAAAATTTTCATAGTAACATGTTCCAAGTGGAGGTGGGGGTAGTTTCTTAAGACTGCCTGGTCATTTTTATGCTGTCTTTCGCTTCTGTTTATATTTTCTTCCTGTTTAGATTTTCTTTTGAAAAATGATACACATATTGAACTATTTACAGATGAAATGGTGTGATGTCTGAGATTCGCTTCAAAATTATGTGGGAAGTTAATCTGACAAATGGCCCAGGGAGCATGATGGAGCTCATTCCTACCCAGCTTGAAACACTCATCCTCCTGATACTATCAGAACACACAGAGCCAGCAGCAAAGCCAGGAAGAGGCACAGATGAAACAATTGTTGGAGCAGGGTGAAAGGTATAGGAGGCTTCACTGTACAATGTTTGAGTCAATTTAAAATTCCCCATAATGCACAGTTTAAAAAAAATAACAAAAAATAAAAAGCCTTTCTTGGGTACATAAATTCAAAAGGTAGGGGCACCTGGGTGGCTCAGCAGTTGAGCATCTGCCTTCTGCTCAGGGCATGATCCTGGGGTCCCGGGATCCAGTCCCGCACCAGGCTCCCCTCAGGGAGCCTGCTTCTCTCTTTGCCTGTGTCTCTGCCTCTCTGTGTGTGTCCCTCATGAATAAATAAGCAAAATCTTAAAAAAAAAAAAAAATCACAAGGTATATGGTACTGGTGAAACTGTTTTCCCAAAACACAATGGCCACGGTGCCTAACGCCATCCTCAAATACTATCCAGTCATTCTGGGCACGCAGTTTCTGTTGGTTCTACTGCCACTTTGTGAATTCTGTGGTCAAACTCAGAAACAAGCCACAAAAAATAAGCATAATGAACCACTGCAGCTTTGCATATAGAGGTGAAGGGTGAGCTGTAGAAAACAATCCAGCAGAAGAGAATTTAGTTCCAAGTCACCGATTGTTTCCCTGCTCTGTTTTGCTGGATCCTAGAATACAAGGCCACGCCCAGCCAGCAGGTCCAGGAACAGTCTTCATCTTCTGACTGATGGCTGTATGTAAGAATGTGTGTGTGTGTGTGTGTGTGTGTGTGTGTGTGTGTGTATACATATATATATTTCACCAAATCCAACTCTTTATTGACTGACATCTAAGTGTATTTGCCTCTGAAATAATTCAGTCATACACTGATTTGAGGTTTTGATTTCAGAAGAGAAAAAAATAATTTTAAATAATCCTAAACTAGCAATCTTTGAGAGGACGAGAGATTATGATTTTATAAAGAGGAAATCCCTACAAATGTATCCAAGACTCACGTCCGACCCACGGTATTTAGAGAAATGAAATGCACCCACCATTTGGCTGAATTTGGTCTGACGAGTGGACTAGGGAGCATAATGAATCTAAACCCTACCCTGTTTAAAAAAAAGACTCCAGGAGGCCCTGGGAAGAGCCCGGTACCAGGGCCAGGAGGGTGGGATTCCTCTTACATGATGTACAGAGTGTGGACTCCAGTTATCACAGCATGGGCTATTCCACAGTAAGACCATCCAGGTCAGAGGATTTCAAAAGGAAAGCAAATTGGCCTCTGTTTAAGTATAAAACACCAGGCTGGGCTCACTGCACCTAATGTTCTCGATGTTCTTATTCAAACAATTACTTTGGGTTCAGTTAGTTAACCCTATATTCTTATTTTTTTAAATTATTTTTTAAATTCATTTATTCATGAGAGAGAGAGAGAGAGAGAGAGAGAGAGGCAGAAGCAGGCTCCATGCTGGGAACCCGACACGGGACTCCATCCCGGGACTCGAGGATCACTCCCTGGGCCAAAGGCAGGGGCTAAACTGCTGAGCCACCCAGGGATCCCTGAGTTGCCCCTATATTCTTAAAATCTGGTCTTGAATCTGGGTATGCATGGACCTGCAAAAGGACAATTTTATGTTTATTGGGCACATGCATTCATTACAGATCTTCAACTATTGGCACCGCCAGACTTTCAGATTTAGTTACTTCATAAAAAAGGTTGGTTACTCTCAAATACCCATCTTCCACAATCGTTCCACAAAGACCTATATTTCCCAGTCTCTCAACCCCCAGCAAACCTCAAGAGGTTGGGTGCCTTAGAAGCTCTGACATTTTAGGAGGCAGGGATGAGTAGCCACCTGGAGTCCAGGGGGAGGGGAGGGGAGCAAGGCCAGACATCTCTGGTTACCTGTCCCCTGCTCCTGAGGCTTTGGAGAGCTCATGCATAATGACACTTTGGGTTCTTGAGAATTAAAATCTGCACAGCAGCCTGCCTGGCTCCAATAATCAAGTGGGAGTTTAGGGCCCTCCCTTAATGACCAGGTACAAGTGTGTTTGCACACACCCTGCCATTATCTCCTGAACTTGTCCCCAGAGTGAAGCCATCCTACCCGATACATTTCACATTTCCGTGTGCCTTAAATTGGAATAAAATAAATGGCGTGCCCCAGTCAAGCTGTCACTTCAGTCACCGGGCAAATACACCTACTATGTGCCAGGCACTGTGACTACCTCCTGAGACAAAACGGGTCAAATGACTGCCCTCCCCGCCCAGACGTTTTCGCAGAAGTAAATGCTAAGCGGCCCCAAGGGGAATCGTTTTTTCCTCCTACTTTCCTACCATCCATCCATCCACCCCCATTCGTCCAATCTCCCAGAGCTGGAAATCTAGTTTATCCTATGGACTCGACAGGAACAACAAAACCCTTTAGCCTGCAAGGAACAGACAGTGTCCAGGTACAACCCAGTTCGCCCCTAAACTACTCTCTCTTTGGGCCTTTTTTTTCCTTCTTCTTCTTTTTGGTGCGGCTTCAACGTCTCCAAAAACTTGGACTGTTTTAAGAGGCTGCGCTCCCCACGGCAGCCCCGGGCCGGGAACCGGGGGGCTGGGAGCGCGCGGGGTAGGGGCCCCCGCCGCGGCGGCGCCCGCCAGAGGCCCCGGGTCTCCCCCACCCCCACCCCCACCCCCACCCCCACCCCCACCGGGCCCCGTCCGGGCGCGCGGGCGCGGCGCTCCCCGACTCACTCACCGACGAGCCGGCCCAGAAGGGGCACGAGTTCTTCACCTGCGGGGAGCTGCTCAGCGACAGCGCCCCGAAGCTCAGCGCCACCATGCAGCAGCCCAGGATCAGCTGCAGCAGCCCGAGCGACAGCAGCGGGCGAGCGGGCAGCAGCGCGGAGCCCGGGGCGGCGGCGGCGGCGGCGGCGGCGGCCCGGCGGGAGGAGAGCGCGGGCGGCGGGGCCAGCACCCCGGGGGCGGGGGCGGGGGCAGCGGCGGCGCAGCGGGGCCGCGCGGGGGGCTGCAGGGCGGCCCGGGGCCAGCGCGGCCGCAGCGGGGGCAGCGGCGGCTCCTGCGCGGCGGCGGCGGCGGCGGCGCCCGGGCCCCCGGCCTGCGGCCCGCCCGAGAGGCCGGCCACGGGGCAGCAGGAGCCCGGGAGCACCACGGGCAGGGACATGGACGGGCGGCGGCGGCGGCAGGGGACGCGCCGCGGGGCCGCGGGCGCCGCGCACTGGGCACCGCGGGCGGACCCCGAGGCCCAGGGGGAGGGGAGGAAGCGAGCCCGGCCCAACCACTCGCCGCCGCCGCCGCCGCCGCCGCCGCCGCCCCGGTCCCGCCGGCCGCGCCCACCTGCCCCCGGGGGTCCGCCTCCGCGGCCGGCCGCGCGCGCCTGCGCCTGCGCCCGGGGGTCCCGGGGAGGCGCGGCTGCGACCCGGCGGGCAGGTCCCGGGCGCGAGGAGGGGGCCGCGGCCGGCAGCCGGGAGGTGGCCCCGCGCGCCGAGCTCGGAGCGCCGCCGCCCCCCGCCCGCGGCCAGTCCAGCCGCCGCCCGAGCCCCGGCTACGGTAACGCGGGGGAGCCCGGCTTTAAAGTTTCTCCTGCACCCCCGCCCCCCCGCCCCGGGAGGGAGGCATGGCCGGGGGAGGGGCTATGGTGACTTGGTGGGAGAAGTCTAAGCCTCCGCTTCGGGGAAGGACGACGCAGAGCGAGTCGCCGCTGGCCGGGGCTTCCGGGGGGGGGGGGGCGGCCGGGCTGCTTCCCCGCTAGCGACGGTAGGGGCCAGCGCGAGCTCCAGCTCACCTGGACGCGTCCGGCATCCAGAAGGACAGAAGCGGGGGGCGGCCCGGAGCGCGAGGCCAAGGTAGCACGGGTCCGCCTCACCTCGCCTCATGGAACGCAGAATCCCCAAACTTCGGAAGAAATGGCTTCATCAATCCTCATCCGTTTTTGGTGATTTATAAGGCATATTTAGGGCTTAAAAAAAAAAAGACTTGCCTTTGCAAAAAAGATTTCTCTAAGAGTATATGCCCTTCCCTCCAAAGATTCTTATGTATTGAAAGTATTCTCTCTCTTTTTAATGATTTTATTTATTTATTCATGAGAGAGAGAGGCAGGCTCCCTGCAGGGAGCCCCGATGTGGGACTTGATCCCAGGACCCCAACCTGAGCCAAAGCCAGGTGCTCAACCACTGAGCCACCCAGATGCCCCTTGAGAGTGTTCTTATACATGAAACCATTATAATAGGGCTCCCCCCCCCCCCCCAGGTTCACAACCAGAGCAGGGGTCGCTTTGCAGTGAGTCAGTCTCGGTATTATATTAGGCAGTTCATTGAATCAGTAAGAGGGAACCAACCTACTGCACAATAAACCCAGGGAAATCTGTATCTGTCTTTATGCTTTGCTTGCAAAAGCTGTGTTTATTTTGGTCGGTACTTACTCCAGCCCACGATGGGATCCATTGCCGATGGGCATGTGTGTTTACATATACGGTGTTTGAATTATTAAAGCATCTGTGATTAATAGTCCCGGGGACCTCTTTTACAAAGTCCTGTTGGAAGTAAACTTCAAACTCCAGAGAAACAGGGGGCTATATTTTAGAATCAATGCCTGAAGAATGTTGTTTCATGCACTTTAAAAACATCGTACAGCACATGTTCTTAAGTTGCAGGTGATGTTAAAAGCTTCTTGTATGTTGAGTTTATACCTTTTATTTTATATGTAAACCAAAAGGTGTTTAATTTTCAGGATTCTAACACACAATATAAAAAGTCTAAGTCTTGAGAAATTCTTTCAGCTTAACGAATCTATTCCAGTGGTCAATCCTTGACACCTGAAATGTACTATCAAAATGCATTGTGTCTGGGAATGTTGGTGCTAGAAGTTAGATATGCTCCGTCCCCTTGGATGGTTAATGACTGAAAAGGGAAGAGTTCCAGGGAGCTGATAACCATCTGTTTCTCACTGCAGGTGCTCATTGCATGGGTGAGGTTCATTTTGAGAAAATTCACACAGTTGCACTTTGCATACCACTCTGTATTTTCTACTTCGATACTTGAAAGTATTTCTAAGTACTTTACCCTTAAATTTTTAAAGCCTCTTTCCCTGTCCAGTAGTCCTCCCTTATCCACAGTTTCGGTTTCTGTGGTTTCAGTTACCTGAAGTCAACTGCTGTCCCGAAGCAGATGATCCTCCTGACATATCATCAGAGGGTCAGTAGTCGCCTAACGCTAGGTCCCAATGCCTACGTCATTCCCTTCACTTCATCTCATTGTGGAAGCATTTTATCATCTCACATCATCACGAGAAGAAAGGTGAATACAGGACATAAGACCTTTTGAGAGAGAGACCACAATTCATATAACTTTTACTACAGTATATTGGTATAATTGTTCTGTTTTATTTTTAGTTATCAATGTTACTCTCTTACTGTACCTCATTTATAAATAAAACTTTATCATAGGTATGGTTTGGTATTATCTGTGGTTTCCAGTGTCCATGAGGGGGGCTTGGAGCATATTATCCACCCATAAGAGGGGAGTACCCTACAGAAACAGATGATACTGCAGGTAATGAAGAAAATTCCTAGTTTCAAGCCACTACACCTTTTCCAAAGCTGCTGGTTACAAGTTGTCATACTGTAGGTTTTCTTTTTGAGGGGACTGGCCACATTTATGGCTGTGAGCTGCTTTTTCTGCTTATCACAAACGTGATTCCAAGTAACATTGCCCCAACCCTTAAGATTATGCCAAATATACGTGTCAGTATCTGAATGCTGGAGTTTGTAATCCAAGCTTGATTCTCTTCATCCCCCAAAACTCACTTACATAGGTCCTCAGTTACACCAGATCAAGCTGAGCTGTACATAAATGAAATCAGAGCCATTGGTCTCAGGTTGGCTGAAAACACACGAAAGTGAGGACTTTGACACAACAGTCTGGCATTTCCTCCAAGAGTTAAACACAGAGTTATCACTTGACCCAGTAATTCTGTTTATACATATACATTCGATAGAAATGAAAACAAAAGCTTCTACACAAATAGCATGATTCATGTGTGCCAAAAAGTAGAAACAAATCACTTGTGGAACAATGGATAAAGAAAAGTGGTAATCTGTATATTGGAATATTTTGGGCAATAAAAAGGATTGAAGTATTGTACCTGCTACAACATGAAGAACTCTGAAAACATTATGCTAAATAAAAGAAAGCCAGTCACAAAAAGCCACACATTATATGATTCCATGAATATACCATCCCCAGAATAGGTAGATCCATACAGACAAAATAAATTAGCGGTTGGGGGTGGGGAGGTATGGGCCTGAATGGGAGGAGGGTGAGTGGTAAAGGGTATGGGGTTACTTTTTGAGGTGATAAAATGTTCTAAAATCGGTGGTGGTGATGATTTTACACCACTGTGAAGACACTAAAAAGCTCTGCTTTGTACACTTTAAATGGGTAAAGATAAATGTGAATCAATATCAATGTGAAGATCTCAATCAAGATAAATGTGAATCCTATCTTAATAAAGCCCTTACCAAGAAAAACATTTTTGAGAATAAACAAAGTGAAGAGGAACATGTGGAAAATTTGACCCAGACATTTCATTAATGTAGGTGCCAGCTTTCCTTAAGATCAAAGCCAAATTCCAAGGAGAAACTCCCTCCTCCTATTCCCTTCCCCATATCTCATTTTCTACTCCCTGCACTTCAGCCTTGACTGCTCAGAAGTTAAAACTCTCTCCCTCAGGTGTCACTGGACACCTTTCCACCAACTGCCAGGTTCCTCCTCCCTTTCCTCAGAAACCCCCACCAGTTTGCTACTCCCTGTTGGAGTGGGACCTGCTGCAGAGGACTCTTGAGGCACATTCCCTGGCAGCTTATCTGCAGGTCCTCACTGTGCATATCACAAAGAGAAGAGCTTCTCTGAATAGGCACAGGGGGGCTCTAGAAGTCTCCATTTACTGTGGTGGCTCTGGGGCAGCTTTGCAAAGCATGGTCCACGGACACCGGGACTGTTAGGAGGAGCATGTCAAAATGCAAGCTCACAGGCTTCCCTAAACGCCCACGGAATCCCACCCTCTGGATAACAGGCCTGGGAACCTGATTTTTCTGTGAAAGGGGACTGTGGGTAGCAAATTAGTTGGAAGGGGAAGGCAGAGGATTTGGCTTGAAAGTAAACCAAGATGTAAACATGTTTGGGGGGGGGGGCGGCTTTGTGGGTCCCCAGCCAGTCACGGTTGCCCAGGTGACCTATATGCACAGGAAGGATGTAGACCACTGCATTCTAAGGGGAAGGGCGCCACATGAGAAACCAGACATCCTGGGTTCTAGCCCCTCCTCCACTCTGTGATCTTGAGCCAGTTCCAAGCTTCTCTAGCTCTTGGTTACTTCGTCTGTCAAGTGCAAGTTCGTTAGCTTCATCAGCCCAAGGCTGGGCCATGCAATCAGCTGGAGTCCCTGAGATCTGCAATTTTGAAGTTCAAACATTTCTATGACCAGGATTACTCAGCTGACCCTCAAGAGAGCAGGAGCCAAGAAAAGCAGATGACTTGGGGTGTGGAATGGTTAAACTTGCAGACCCCAAATACCTAGGACAAATCTGGAGATTGATTCTAAACGTTAAAGCCTTGCATTCCATGGTCTCTTATCTTTCATGAGGTACAGTGTGGCATGAGGATTGCGTCAAGGAAATGGAGCAGCAGCTTCAATTAAAACTGTTCACTTTCCAGAGAATGAATTTTTTTTTAAATTAAGAGAGTGAGACTAGAAAAAAGAAAACAGCCCTGAGCAGAGCTGGGCAGACTGGGTACTCCATTTTTCTGAAATAATGGTGAAGATTCCAAATTCCACTGGCCTCAAGACAGACTTCTTTGTTCTACCAAAGGGCTGTAGCTGTACTTTCCTCATGGTGGAAAGAGGACATAGTCCCTATTTGCCACAATTTCAACAGTTCCAGAAGGATAGCAGACAATAAAGTTTCTCTCCATGAGGTGTTATGATATTAAATCACTCTCCCAGCTCTTCTGAGCCAGGAAACAGCTGCCCTTGGTAGCAGATGTGAGTTGGGTGCATTGGAAAGTTCATGCATGCTTACCAGTGCACCTTGCTCTGATTTGACAAACTGGCATCCTGACACATATCAATCCTTCGTGCCAAACCCATTTTTACATTTGGGCTTTCAAACGTGCTGTTCCCTCTACCAAAAACACTGCTCCGTGTCTTCCCTTTGGTGCCCAACTTACATGCACACATATTTCCCTGGGACATCCTTACCCATCCCTAGATTACAGGTTAGAGCTCCTTTGCTCCAAAAGGTCATCCTCAATATCCCCATGAACCACCCCAGAGACCAGATGAGGTGAGCCTGCTTTGTGCTTCATAGTACCCTCTACTTTCCATCCTAGTTTTTGCAACACCATATTGCAATTGCCTGATTTCTTGTCTCAATTGCTGTCTAGACTCCATTTGTGGGAGACACTCATATTTTTGTGGCATGGTCAAGATAATCTTTTTTTTTTTTTTAATTTTTATTTATTTATGATAGTCACAGAGAGAGAGAGAGGCAGAGACACAGGCAGAGGGAGAAGCAGGCTCCATGCACCGGGAGCCCGACGTGGGATTCGATCCCGGGTCTCCAGGATCGCGCCCTGGGCCAAAGGCAAGCGCCACACCGCTGCACCACCCAGGGGATCCCAAGATAATCTTTTTTAAACACTGGCAGTTCCCATTCCTGTTTAGTCCTAGCAGCAACTGCTGATGAGAACATATAATTCGTTCTACCAAGTGAAGAGCAGCCATGGGTGCCCTCCTCACCAGCTCTCAAAACTAAGTCCACCCAGACCATCTCCAAAGCAGTAGGTTTGGTTATGAAAGAGTAGGCTGTGTATTTGTTCAGATTCTTTCCCCTCAAAGCTTAACGGCCCAATATAGACCAGTTTGAATCGAAAGAAGTAGATATTGCCTACCAGAGACAAGAAACAGTGCTGTGACCTGCCAGGACTTTCTCTCTGACTCTTGTCATTCTGCCAGGCTTGTCCTCATGATGGCAGACTTGGCTACTCTGGCATCTCATCTTTATAGCTTGCAGCCAAGAAAAAGAGAATCCTCACGTCTATCTAATGGGAAAAATCCTTAGAAGGATCATGACTAGGGGTCACTTGGGAGGCTCAGCCGGTTAAGGTTCTGACTCTTGATTTCAGCTCAGGTCACGATCTCAGGGTGGTGAGACACTCAGCACAAAGTCCGCTTATCCTTCTCCCTCCCTCTGCTGTGCGTGCTCTCTCTCTTAAATAAATAAATAAATATCTTTAAAAGATAAAAGAAGGATCATGATTAATGCAGCATGGCTTGTTTCTCCATTCTTCAACCAATTCTTGAAGTCCGGGCAACTGAGTACTACAATTGGCCATCATAGCCCACATGCCTACTTTGTGTTTAAGAAGGAAGGTCTGCACTGGAAATGAAGAAGGGAGGATGGAATGTGTTGGACAAACAAAAAAACAAATAGCTTCCACATGGCCATTCCAAACCTGGGTGCATCCCATCCATCTGTCACTTTGGTCTGCCATTACTCCTTCCAGCAGCAAAACCTTCATACCACGCCCTTGAAAGTCATCACCCTGGTCACAGGAACCCCTAGTACCTTCTGACTTCCAAGAATAAACTAGTATACTGTAATCACTGGACCTTTCCATTGCACTGTGGACTTAAATTTGAATAAAGGTGGGCCCACATGAAAGAAAAATAAGATTTTGATACTACCTACATTCACCACTCAATGTTAGAATAATGTCGGGAGTCAGCACAGTTTCAGCATGGAGCTCCATATCTAAACACCATCATCTGGGCAGCCCCGGTGGCGCAGTGGTTTAGCGCTGCCTGAAGCCTGGGGTGTGGTCCTGGAGAGACGGGATCGAGTCCCACATCGGGCTCCCTGCATGGAGCCTGCTGCTCCCTCTGCTTGTGTCTCTGCCTCTCTGCCTGCCTCTCTCTCTCTCTCTCTCTCTCTCTCTCTGCCTCTGAATAAATTTAAAATAAATAAATAAAAAATAAACACCATCATCTAAGTGAAAAAAGACAGCTCAACAGGAGAAAAATCTGTTAAGAAACAAGTGCTTTTAGGAGCACTGCATGTGCTTTTAGGAGCACTGCATTTCAGAATCATAGAGGATTGCATCTCAAGGACACTTTAGTCGTTCTCTAAGGCAGTGATTCTCCATCTGTAGGTCAAGAACCATTTGGAAACCCTGCCTTATGTGAAGATTGAACAAATAATATCTCATATGGATACCTTTACAAATATGTTCACAATTTGTATGTGAACAGGTATGTTCACAATTGATAAAGAAGTATTATAAGCCTTACAGACTTTATCTAGAATTAACAGATACTGAAGTAGAGTGTCTATCATATGATTGTCAGAGAAATACTATTAAAAAGCTCAGATAATTCAATTCCTGAGTAAAAACCCAAGAAAAATGAGTGTTTATGTCCAGCAAAAGACATGCACAAGAATGTTCATAGCAGCATGTTCATAGAAGCTTGTTCATAAGAGCTCCAAACTGGAAATAATCCAAACAGCCATCAACACAAGAAAGGAGAAATAAAATGTTATATTCATGTAATGGAACACTACCCTGCAATGAAAAAAATTAACTCTTGCTACTCTCAACAATGTGGATAATCTCAAAAACATAACTGAGTAAAAGAAGATAGGCATAAAAAAGTTCACCCTCTATGACTCCTTCTATATGAAGTTTAAGGTCAGATGTATATATGCTGGTAGAGGTCAGATGGTTGTCTTTGGCAGAGAGTGAGGGCAGTAGGTTAGCCCGGGGGAAGACATATCATAAAAACAAATTTCAGAGATACTGGAATGGTCTACATCTTAATCTGGATGATGTATACACATGCAAAAATTCATCAAGCAATGCACTTAAGATTTGTATACATTTCTGTACTAAGTTATAATAACACAAAAAAGTCAAGATACATGAAAAAATTGGAACTCATTTTAAAACTAAAAATTAAATGTTACTGAAAATTTTAAAAACAATGATCTGATCTTCCAAGAGGTTTTGACCATGATTGCACATTCAGTAGTACAAAGATTATCTCTCAGGTCTGATCTGGAGATCAGAGCTGTTTTTGTTATATACTACATTGAGGTTCTATGTCCCTGTTGTACCTGTGGAAGGTACAAGTTCTGTTCCAACCTGAGCAGCATGGTGACTTCTAGGTTCTGATAGTCACCCTCGAACCTGGGCACTGTATATGACCTAAAGACCCTTGAGACACCACTGATGACTTAGAGGCAGTGTGATATGATGAAGGAGCTCTGGAGGGTGAATCCAAACATCTTGATCATAATGGCCTCCTTACTGCAATGGGGCCTTTGCACCTGCTGTTCCCTCTATCTGGAATGATCTTCCCTCAGACATGTCTTGCCCCCTCACTTCATTTACGTATTAGAGAAACAATCCCTGACCTCCTTATCTAATGTGATACTTCCCCATCCTCCTTCATTCCCTATCCCCATAGTTTGGATTTCTTCCTGGTACTTATCACCATCTGACATTACATTGTTTTTTGTATGCATGGCCATGTGACAAATGTAAGCTCCATAAAGGCAGGGACTTTGTGTTGAATAAGCCTATATTCTTATCTCTGAAAACAGTGCCTGGTAAATAGGAATCAATAAACATTTATGGAATGAATGGATAAAAGATCTTTGCTTTTTTCTCTCACTTGCTCTGTGATCTTAGACAAGTCAGATCACCTCAATAGGCTTCAGTCTTATTCATGAACAGAAGTAGGCTGGGGGTGGACCGGGTAGGGTTTAAACTAGATGGTGTACATGGTTCTTTCCAGTTCTAACATATAATCCTAAATGCTCTCATCTCAAGGTGCCTTGGTCTCTTGAATAGTAATATCCTGATTACAAATCATCTCAGTGGGAAAGTACAAAGAAACGTGTGTGTGTGTGTGTGTGTGTGTGTGTGTACGTAAATGAAGCTGAAAGAGAACCCAGGGCCCTGAAAGCCTGGTGTCAGGCTACCTGCCACTTGAATATCAGGTGTCCCACTCAATGTGGCTATGTGATCTGTCAGCCTCAGAAGTTAGCCCCAGAGAGCAGAAGCTATGCCCCTCTTCAGATGAGGGTATGACTAGGGTGCACTTGACTATGATAGAGCACTAAGGAGACTCATGTATCTAAACAACCAAATCATCTTTGCTGGGTTTGGGTGAGTGGGTGGAAACCTAAGGTGTGGGTGGGGGCAGGGGCAGGGAGTGGGGAGCAGTGGTGCATGGTTTTCAGTTTTCTGGAAGCATGGATGGATGCAGTCTGGCAAAAACCTCTGAGGACCCTAGAGGCCACCAGCTATGGACCTCATAAACGGAGACCCTAATGGCAACACGAAATGGATGGGCAGATGCTGATAAATGCTGAGTACACTTTACCAGAGCTGATTCTGAAACAGCTCCAGAGAGTGGTGGGCTATGGAGCAACTGTGCTGGACATAAGAATCAGAGAGAACAAGAAGACAGATGTCTCCCATGTGTGCAAATCTTTTACTCTCACATCATCTCCTATCATATGCCAGTAGCCATGCAGGCAGTTAATTCTTTCTCATTTAGAGATGAGGAACTTGAGGTTCTGAGATACAGAGTGACTTCCTTAAAGTCAAACACAGTCCTTCTGACCTCTAATGCTGTTTCCTCCCGGTATACCACAGCGATATTCTGTGCACAACAATACTTATGATTCAGGAAAGTGTGGCAGAGGGCTCTCGAGTGGCTGAATTAAACAAGATATTGTGGAGCCAAGGGCAGGCTGCTCAAAGATGGGCCACTTTGGCATATTGATCATTTAAAATAAAAATTAATTTAGGGGCACCTGGGTGGCTCAGTGATTGAGCATCTGCCTTTGGCTCAGGACATGATCCCAGGGTCCTGGGATTGAGTCCTGCATTGGGCTCCCTACATGAAGCCTGCTTCTCTCTCTGCCTATGTCTCTGCCTCTCTCTGTGTGTCTCTCATGAATAAATAAATAAATAATTTAAAAATATTAATTTAAGAGGTAGTCCATGCAAGAAGGACACTCAAACTGTCCTCTGTCCCCCAGAAGACAAAAAAAGAAATTTCCCATGTGAAACGTCCCCACCCTGTACCAGGAGGTAAAGAGACATCCTTATCACCAGAGATAGGAATTTTAGAACTAAGAGGGTTGCATAAACCCTTGTTACTAATTTACTACCCCAGCCCAAACTCTGCTTAGAATTTCCTACCAATTGAAGCTTCCAAAGTTGTTTTCTTTATCCTGTCAGTTCTTCACAGATTTATTGTCTCTTTGTCTGAAAAGTATAAAAATTACCTTCCTCGATCATTTCTTGAGGTCTCAATTTCATTATTTGGCCTCTGTGCACATGCAATAAGCCTTTTCTTTTCTCCTGTGAATCTGTCTCATGTAAAATTTAATTCTTAGTCCAGCTTTAAGAACTTAAATGGTAGAGAAAGAACTTTTCCTTCAACATCTTCAATTCTGTTTGTTCATCCCCATTTCTAAGGACAACTCTTTGCCCTATCTCAACCATGAGGTCCCAGTCATGGCTGCCATGTTCTTGCCTGACTCCCTCATTTGCCTGGATATTGGGTCTAGAGCAAGTACCTGAACCTAAGGGGGTCCTTCCGGCTCCTCCCCTCTGGGCCATGATCAGTAGGTCCATTTCAATAGAATGACTCCATCATTGTAACTGCAAGTCAGACAAATCCATAGGAAATGTTCAGATAAAAAAGTAGGATATCCTTTGTAATATTTTTTATCCTTTGTAATATTTCCTAAAAAGATGTTTGACAAAATTCAGCATCTATTTCTCTAAGTGCAAGGAGCAGTCACAAGAAATCACATGTTATATGACTCCATTTATATAAAATATCCAGAAACGGCAAATTGAAAGAGCCAGAAAGTAGACTAGTGATTGATTAGGGCTAAGAGGAATGGAAGTATAGCTAAAGGGTATGAGGTTTCTTTTCAAGGTGATGAAAATGTCCTAAAATGGACTATGGTGATGGTTGCACATATCTGTGAATATACTAAAAACCACTGAATGAGCTTTGCGCAGTGGCAGTATCGTAGCCAATGAGGTTTATCCGAGGCACGATTATTGCTAATTAAAAACCACTGAATGGGCAGCCCCGGTGGCTTAGCGGTTTGGCGTCGCCTTCAGCCTGGGGTGTGATCCCAGAGACCTGGGATCGAGTCCCACGTCGGGCTCCCTCCAGGGAGCCTGCTTCTCCCACTGCCTGTGTCTCTGCCTCTCTCTCTCTCTCTGTGTCTCTCATTAATAAATAAATTTTTAAAAACTTTTTAAAAAAATAAATCAAATAAATAAAAACCATTGAATGATACACTTTAATTAAATGGGTGAATTGTATAGTATGTAAACTATATCTCAATAAAACTGTTTAAAAAAATCCATTTCTGACTCTTAGACTCTCCTAATAAAATAAATGGCAGGAGCACCTGGGTGGCTCAGTCTGTTGAGTGTCTGACTCTTGATTTCAGCTCAGGTGATGATTTCAGGGTTGTGAGATCCAGCCCAGAGTTGGGAATCCCTGCTCAGTGGGGAGTCTGCTTAGGATTCTCTCTCCCTCTGTCTCTGCCATTCCTCCCACACACACACAAGCATTTGTATGTGCTCTCTCTCTCTCTAAAATAGTAAATCTTTAAAAAATAATAATTAAAAAATAAAATAAAATACACAATTGAGTAACTCAGCCTTAAGATATTCTATTGAAATCCTACCAAGTTCATGCACAATATCAGGACACTTAAGATAAATTTAGATTTCCTTTATTTATAAGGTTAATTTATTCCATTTATAGGAGTTATTTAAAGTCTTCAGAAAGATTTGTTTGTTGGACTTCTTAAAGTATTTCTTAAATACTTAAGATACTTAAGAAGAAAATAAAATGTATTATATTGATACATGATGTTTGAAATGTTAAAGCAGTTTAACTGAGTTTTTAAACAGATCATATAATATTTAAATATCCCTTAAAAAGTGATTGTTAACAATGACTAGATTTATAAATAGAATTAAAAGTTCTATTAAAAACTAGTAATAAATCGAAAGCAACTTATTTCAACTAAAAGTAAACATCTAAAGACTCTTCTGCAAGTAAAACCTACTCTCAATGTAACCAAAAGCTTCATTAACAGTCCAGAGGGGCACGTGACCATAGTTGGCCAATCAGAAATCTTGCCTAGAATTTCTCAGCTGAGCTGGAACGAGTCTTTCTTATGGAGACAGCTTGGAATCCAGGGTTTTGTGAGCTGCCTAAAGTCACATCTTGTGCTATGTGGAGGAACCCAGACTGCATGGAGAATGAAAGTAATGGACAAGAGAGAGAAAGAAATAAGCCCCAGAAAGAGAAAGAATGTCCTGGTGGCATTCAAGTCTCAGTTCTAGCTATTCCTCAGGCTCACCTGCTCTTCACACTTCCTGCCCTCAGGCTATTCAACTCTTTCTTCGGTTATATGAGATACCTCAATATCTTTAAAACAAAAAAATCTCTTTTTCTGACTACTCTGATTCAGGTTTCTGGCAACACCAACATTTCCATATCGCCACTGTACTTTGATAAATTCAGGTAAGAGCTTTATATTGAGAACACCCCAGCTCACAGAGGAAAACTTGTGTCATAGTTAATATCACCAAGTTGTTAATAATAAGCAAACTTGGGAAATTCTGCAATAAGAAAACTTGTATTTAAGCTGCTCGTCATTTATGGAATAGTAAGCCTACAATGCACAAAAACTAGCTCATAAACATAAATGCAAGAGCTAAAACTATAAAATCCCTAGAAGAAAAGATAGGCATAAATCGTTGTGACCTTGGGTTAGGCATGGATATGACACCAAAAGCAAAAGCAGTGAAAGAAAAATATAGATGAATTAGACATCATCGAAATATGAAACCTTTGTGCTTCAAAGGACACCATGAAGAAAATAAAAAGACAATCCACAGAATGAGAAAATTTTTGCAAAAAAATATGTTTCACAAAGAATTTATATGCTAAAGAACTCTCACAACTTAGTAATAAAAAGCACAACTAACCGAACTTAAAAATGGGCAAAGAATCAAAATAAACATTTCTCCAAAGAGGATATATAAATGGCTAATAAGTATATGAAAAGATACTCAACATCATTTGTCCTTAGGGGGAAAAAATGAGATACCACTTCACACCCACCAGATTAGCTAGAATAAAAAAGACAGACAATAATAAGTGTTGGAGAGACTGTGAAGAAATTAGAACTCTCACTCATGGCTAGTGGGAGTATAAAATGGTGCAACTCATGGAACATTCTCCAGGATAGACCATTTGTTGAACTACAAAACAAATCTTAACAAATTTAATAAGCCTGAAATCATATCGAATATCTTTTCTAACTACAACAATATGAAAGTTGAAATCAATAAAAGAGGAAAATTCACAAGTATGTAGAAATTAAATAACACACTCCTGAACAATTAATTGATGAAAGAATAAATCAAAAGGAAGATCAAAAAGTATTTTGAGACAAATGAAAATGGAAAACTAGACGTCCATGTGCAAAAAATGAAATCAGGCCCTTATTTTTCATCATACACAAAAATTGACTCAAAATGGATGAAAGACTTACATATAAGACCTGAAGCCATAAAACTACTAGGGCAAATCCTTGACATTGGTCTGGACAATGATTCTTTTTTTAGGTATGACACCAAAATCACTTGCAACAAAAGCAAAACTAGACAAACGGAGTTACATCTAACTAAAAAGTTCTGCACAGCAGGGGAAAACAGAGTGAAAGGCAACCGACCACATGGGAGCAAATATTTGCAAACCAAATATCTGATAAGGAGTCGTTATCCAAAATATATAAAAAACTTATACAACTCAATAGGAAATAAACAGCCTGATTTTATTTATTTTTTTAAAGATTTTATTTATTTATTCATGAGACACACACACACACACAGAGGCAGAGACACAGGCAGAGGGAGAAGCAGGCTCCATGCAGGGAGCCCAACGTGGGACTCGATCCTGGGTTCCCAGGATCAGGCCCTGGGCTGCAGGCGGCGCTAAATGGCTAAGCCACCTGAGCTGCCCAACAGCCTGATTTTAAAATAGGCAAAGGACTTGACTATTTTTTTTAAGATTTTATTTATTTATTCATGAGAAACACAGAGAGAGAGAGAGAGAGAGAGAGAGAGAGAAGCAGAGACACAGGTACAGGGAGGCGCTAAACTGCTGAGCCACCCGGGCTGCCCGGCGCCTTGACTATTTTTCAGGATAAGATACGCAAATGGCCAAAAGGCATATGAAATGTGCTTGTCATCACTAATAATCAGAAAAATGCAAATGAAAATCACTAGAGGTATGCCTTCCACCTATTAGGATGGCTGTTATCCAAAAGACAAAAAATGGGCAGCCCGGGTGGCTCAGTGGTTTAGCGCTGCCTTTGGCCCAGGGCCTGACCCTGAAGACCCAGGATCAAGTCCCACGTCAGGCTCCCTGCGTGGAGCCTGCTTCTCCCTCTGCCTGTGTCTCTGCCTCTCTCTCGGTGTGTTTCTATGAATAAATAAATAAAACCTTTTTTAAAAAAAGACAAAAGATAAGTGTGGTCAAGGGTGTAGAGAAGAGGAAATCCTTGAAGACTATCAGTAGGAATATAAATTGGTACAACTATTATAGGAAACAGTATGGAGGTTCCTCAAAAAACAGAAAATAGAACTACCATATGATGCAGCAATCCCACTTCAGAATATATACCCAAAGGAAATGAAGTCAATAACTCAAAGAGATATCTGCACTCCCATGTTCATTGCAGTATTATTCATAATAGCCAAAATAGGGAAACAACTGCCTGTTGACAGATGACTAAAGAAATTGTTGTGTCTCTCCCTCTCTTGAAAAAAAAAAAAAAAGGACAATTGATAGATACATAAATATATAGATAATGGAATATTATTTGGCCATAAAAAGGAAGTCCTGGGGAACCCAAGTGGCTCAGTCAGTTAGGCATCTGCCTCTGGATTTTAGTCCCAGTCATGGTCTCCAGGTGGTGGGATTGAGCCCCATGTTGGGCTCTGCACTGGGTGTGGAGCCTGCTTGGGATTCTCTCCCTCCCTCTCCCTCTGCCCTTCCCCCACTCCCTCTCTCCCTCTCTAAAAAAAAAGAAAAAAAAGAAAAAGAAATTCTGCCATTTGTAACAACATGGATGAATGTGGAGGACATTGTGCCAATTGAAATACTCTAGATACAGAAAGACAAATGCTATTGATCTCACTTATATGAGGAATCTAAAAATGTCAAACTCAGAACTAGAGAGTAGAAGTTGGTTGCCTAGAGGTGGGAGGTGGGGGAAATGGGGAAAATATCGGTCATAGTCCACAAACTTTCAGTTAGGAAATAAATAATTCTAAAGTTCCAACATACAGCATGGTGATTATAATTAATAATCATATATTGTATACTGGAAATTTGCTAAAAGAATAGATCTTAAGTATCCTCTCTCTCATTCACACACAGACACAAACACAAATGGTAACTCTGTGAGGTGATGGATCTGTGAATTCATTTAATTGTGGTAACCATTTCAGAACATATGCACACGTTAAAAGTCATCAGGTTTTACACCTTTATTGTTTTCTAATTAAAGATTTTATTTATTTATTCATGAGAAACAAAGAGAGAGAGGTAGAGACATAGGCAGAGGGAAAAGCAGGCTCCTCACAGGGAGCCCAATGCAGGACTCGATCCCTGAACCTGGGATCACACCCTGAGCCAAAGGCAGATGCTCAACCACTGAGCCAGGTGTCCCAGTTTTACACCTTTATTTTTTTTAATTATTTATTCATGAGAGACAGAGAGAGAGAGAGAGAGAGGCAGAAACACAGGCAGAGGGAGAAGCAGGCTGTATGCAGGGAGCCCGATGTGGGACTTGATCCTGGGACTTCAGGATCACAACCTGAGCCAAAGGCAGACACTCAGCCACTGAGCCACCCAGGCATCCCCAGTTTTACACCTTTAAAAAAACATGTTGTACGACCTAAATACAGCCGATTTTTATTTGGCAATCATACCTCAATAACTCTAGGAAAAAATAAACTAAAAATAAAATAAGTAAAATGAAATGAAATAAAGTAAAATAAAATAAAACAGTGTGGCCACTTTGGAAAAGAGTTTGAATATTCCCCCAAAATGTTAAACATACAGTTACTTGATCCTCAATATTATTTCATTTTTTTTTAAAGATTGTATTTATTTATTCATGAGAGACACATAGAGAGAGAGGCAGAGACATAGGCAGAGGTTGAAACAGGTTTCCCTTGAGGAGCTGGATGCGGGCTGATCCCAGCCTGATCCCAGGACTCCAGGATCACACCCTGAACCGAAGGCAGACACTCAACCACTGAGCCACCCAGGTGTCCCTTGATCCTTATTTTTAATTCTAATTATATATACAAGAAATAAAAACCTATGTCCATACAAAAGTTTGTATACTAAGACTCATAGACACATTATTCATAAAATCCTAAAAAGGGAATCAACACAAATGTCCATTGGCAGATGAATAGCTAAATATGTGTTATATCCATACATTGGAATACCATTCAGTCATAAAGAGGAGTGAAGTACTATTACATGTTATAGCACAGATGAACCTTGAAAATACAGTAGGTGAAAGAAGCCAGTCACAAAGGACCACATGTTGTATGATTCCATTCTACAAAATTTCCAGAATAATCAAGTCTGTAGAGACAGAAAGTAGATTAATGATTGTTTGGCACTGGAAGAGTGGGGATGTAGTGAGGGGTTAGAATGGGTATGGTGGCTAATGGGTATGAAGTTTCTCTTTGGGATACTGAAACTGTTCTGAAATTATATTTTGGTCATGTACAACTGTGAGTATACTAAAACCACTGAACTCTATGCTTTAAATAGGTAAACTTTATGGAATGTAAATTATATCCTAATAAAGCTGTTCTAAAAGATTCTCCTTAGAGTTTATGTTTAATACCCACAGACATTGCACGTTCTAAATTAAATCTTGTCCAACATCGAGATTTTAAGATTTCAGGAAAACAAATGCTGTTCCTTCCTCTAAAAGCCTGGAAGTAATTAGAATGAGTTAATGCATGAGAAATAGCTTAAGAAATATGTCAAGAAGAACAGAATGCCTGGGTGGCTCAGTCTGCCTTAGGTTCAGATCATGATCTCAGGTCCTGGGACTGAGTTCTGTGTCAGGATCCCCATTCAGCAGGGAGTATGTCTCTCCTTCTCCCTCTGCTCTTCCCCCTGTTCGTATGCTCTCTCCCTCTCTCAAATAAAGAAATAAAATCTTTAGGGGCATCTGGGTGGCTCAGTAGTTGAGCACTTGCCTTCAGCTCAGGGCATGATCCCTGGGATCAAGTCCCACATGGGGCTCCCCACAGGGAGCCTGCTTCTTCTGTGTCTCTGCCTATCTCTGTGTATGTCTCTCATGAATAAATAAATAAAATCTTTAAAAAAAATAAAATAAAATCTTAAAAAAAAAAAAAACAACCTCCGAAGTGTCATATTGGATTGTTCTCCTTAGCAGTAGACTTTCCTCCTCAATACAAAAGTGAAGTCTAGACTTGCATTCACTACTGATGTAATCTTGGAAGTGCTGGTGAGCTGTTGATAGAGATCTGGAAGCTTCTTCCAGCTCCTGGGGGCTCCAAGTGCTCCTTGGCTGTGGATATATCACTCCAACCTCTGCATCCGTCTTCACGTGGCCTTCTCTGTGTGTTTCTCTTCTCTGTCTTATAAGGATACCTGTCATTGGATTTATGGTCCATCAAGAAAATCCAAGATGATCTCATCTCAACCTCCTTAATCTAATTACATCAGAAAATTTCCCTTCTGAATAAGGTCACGTTCACAGGTTCTGGGGGTTTCGAAATGCACCTGTGCTTGGGGGGGCCACCATTCAATCCACTACGGTATTGTGAGGATCACTAAGAAAAGCTGAGAGGGCGCATGCATTGAAAGTGTGTTACAGAAACCACCTGATAATGGCATTTAAAGAAGACAGAAAATAAACCATCGCCATCCAGATAGTCCCATCCTCCTATCTTTTATGTTAATAGCTTGCCCTGGAACAATCCCAGAGCTAATCAGTTAGCCAGGTCGTGCTTCATTTTCTCTCTCTCTCTCTCTCTCTCTCTCTCTCTCTCTCTCTCAGATTTTATTTATTTATCCATGAGAGACAGAGAGAGAGAAGCAGAAACATAGGCAGAGGGAGAAGCAAGCTCCATGCAGGGAGCCTGATGAAGGACTCAATCCAGGGTCTCCAGGATCGTGCCCTGGGCTGAAGGCAGGTGCTAAACTGCTGAGCCACATAGGGATCCTCTCTTTCTTTTTTTTTTAAACAAAAAACTTTAAAATGTATTATATCACCCATTCTATTGTTTGTTCCTTCTGTATAAATGCCAAAACGTTTGACTCTATTCTGCTCCAAACTCCACTACAACCACTAATAAAGTGCAGACACAGAATTAACTGTGTTGAAATAGTTCTTTCCCTAGAGCCTCATCCTTGGTGAATTTTAAATGCCTATTGAAGAGAATCATCCAGTGTCTATTTTCTGACAACAAGTCAAAAAGCAATCACCTTGCTTTTCCAATGAAGCCATACCAAATTTGTTTTTTCCACTCCAAGAATAACAGAAACTTCTACAGTCACATGGCAGAGAATGAAGCTTTGGAATGCAAAGCCTTCCCGTCTTCTGTGGAAGGCTCTTGAGTCGTTAAGTAGTTACATTCCAGCATCACAAGGAGGCTGGGGGGCAGATGCAGCCAGAAGAGTGTTAGAGGCAGCCCTGGCATTCCTCTCCTGGGAGATAACCAAGTTTGGTCATGGCTTCAAGAAGTTAGGGTGCTCAGCAAAAGGTGTGGTCACCATTGGTGTCCATGAAGCTTCCTGGAAGGAAATGCTGTCTTCCCTGAGTCCTAATCAGCCGCCTACCACCTCCTCAGACACCCACCTGGATGCCACCTGTTTTACTCCTCACCCTTCTCCCCACTCCAAAGAAGTACACAGCAGCCTAGCACTGCTACTTCACTTAGCAGTGAAGATGGGAGTCCATTTCCTCCCCTGTCTTCCCCACTATAGTCTTTCTCCTCGCTATAACCAGAGAGTACCCCCTTATATTCCTTCCTTTCTTATTTTTTTAAGATTTTATTTATTTATTTGAGATAGTGAGAGAGCACAAATGGTAGGGAAGGACAGAGGCAGAGGGAAAAGCTCCCTATGAGCAGGGAGCTTGACACAGGACTTGATCCCATGACCCTGGGATCATGACCTGAGCCTAAGGCAGATGTTTAACCAACTGATCCACCATGGCATATTTTCCTTACTTCCTAACAGCACATGATTCAGTTAATTCCTAATTGGGTAATCCTTCCCTCTTACCTAATATCATGTTTCCCCCAGTATTTCTACACTTGCCATAGCTTAGGCCAATTTATGTCATTAAAATCTGTCTGTCTTCCATTGGCAAATGAAAAGTACATAAAAGTAAGGAAACTTTCAACTTTCAACAAATATCCAGTTGCTCTGGATATCCATGAGCAAAGAAAAAAAAAAAGCCTTGACCTAAACATCACACCTTATACAAAAATTAATTCAAAATAGATCACAGACTTAATTAAATATAATATTAAAATTATAAATCTTTTAGGAAAAAAAAACACAATCTTAAGGATCTAGGGTTAGGCCAAGAATTATTGGTTTTAACACCAATCACACAATCTATAAAAGGAACATTTGAAAATTGGACCTCACCAAAATTAAAAACCCACTCTGCAAAAGACCTGTGAAGAGGAAAAGAGGACAAGCTGCAGACTGAGAAAAAAAAAAAAAACAAAAAACTTGCAAACCATTTATCTGACAGAGGATAGTATGTAGAATATATAAGGAACCCAGCAGTAAAAAGACAATCCAATTAGAGAATGAGCAAAACACACAAAGTGGCAGTTTACTGAAGAAGATCTATATGTGACAAATGCACACATGACAAGAAGCTCAGCATCATTAGCCATCAGTGAAATGCAAATTAAACCTATGACACAACTATCAGAATGACTAAAAAAAAAACAGTGATAACACCAAATGCTAGCAAGGACATAGTTAACTGGATCAGTCATACGTTACTGATGGGAATGTAAAATGGCACAACCACTCTGGAAAAGAGTTTGGTAGTTGGTAGAAAAACTAAACATAAAACTATCATGCAACCTGGCAATTGGACTCTTAGGCATTTCTCTCACAGTAATGAACAGAATGAGCTATTGATACCCGCAACAACTTGGATGACTTTCTGGAAATTATGCTGTGTGAAACAAGCCAATCTCAAAAAGATATACTGTATGACTATTTATATAGTATTAATTTCAAAATTCATTTCAATAATACAAATGGAGGGAAGATTAATGGTTGCTGGGGTTTAGGGATATGATATGATTATAAAAGGGCAACAAGAGATCCTTGTAGAAATCGAACTGTGGTGGTAACCTCCAGAATCTACATGTGTGATAAAACTACATAGAATAAAACACACACACACACACACACACACACACACACACACACATACACACACACATTCATGTAAAACTGGTGAAATCTCAATAAGATGGATCCATTGTATCAATTCAATTTCCTGGTTGTGATATGGTACTATAGCTTTGCGAGATGTCACCATTGGGAGAACCTAAATGGAGTATGGGATCTCTGTATTATTATTTTTTATTATTATTATTTCTTGTAACTGCATATGAACTCAATTATCTCAAAACATGAAGCTTTGGCAAGCCTAATGATGGTTGATATGCATAAGATTAGGGTTAAGGAAACACCTGGATTAATGAAAAGCAAAGGCATGAATCTATGAGGTAAAACTGACCCCACAGAATGGAAATAGCATAGAAAGAAATACCCAGAATAATCTTTGCCTCATGGAACAGAGCAGGGAGTTACCCTGTCTGGGTGTCCCTAGATCATTTATAGACTACTACCCTGAGACCAGGTCTAGCAGTTGGTAGCTTTTTTCCTACCTATGGGAAAAGGAAATGGAGAAAAGCACTCTGAAGGTATAATAAATCACTTTACACTAATCCCTGGGGCTGAGGCTGCCTCTCCTTCCTTGGATGAGATGTTCTGTTCTGTTCTGACCTACTCAAATTTTCCAACCTCCAAATCCTCACTCAGCTCTTCTAGTTCTGGGAACCTAAACAGCATCACTTTACACTGGGAGGAGGGACAATCCACAAGCTCTACCTCCCTATCTTCCACCCAGAGGAATCCAGGTATCTACTGTTGATCTGAGAGAGAAAAAGTGGCCCATCTCTCAGCCAGGCAAGCACACTTAGGTACAACCTCAAAGAATGTTCCATCAGTTATTTAATTCAGGTTCAGCAATGTAATCCAAGGTAAAGAAGCTCCTTCCTATTTTTTAACTTTAAGGAGTGCCAGGCTCAAGGAATGCGATGGAAAGCAGTGGTAGAAGAACAGATAAAATGGCCAGGATATAAATTACCAGAAGATGCTTTTCAGCAGGGGAATGGATGGGTTAGACAAAAAATGTTAAGATATCTTGGGAAATAGAAGTCAAATATCAAAAAGGTGACATTAGAAAAATGAAGAGTAGGAGGTCCAAGCCCCCATTCCTCAAGAAAAACAACTATTTCAAGGTGGTTGTTTTTTTTTTTTTTTTTAAGGGATTGAAGTTATCAGCTTTAAATAGATGGTTTTAACTACAAAATATTTTATGCAAGCATCAGGAGAGCTACAAAGAAATGTGTAACAGGGCAGCCCGAGTGGCTCAGCAGTTTAGTGCCTGCCTTCAGCCCAGGGCCTGATCCTAGAGTCCTGGGATCGAGTCCCACATCGGGCTCCCTGCATGGAGCCTGCTTTTCCCTCTGCCTGTGTCTCTGTCTCTCTCCCTCTCTCTCATGAATAAATAAATAAAATCTTTAAAAAAAAAAATGTGTAGGGGATCCCTGGGTGGCTCAGTGGTTTAGCGCCTGCCTTTGGCCCAGGGCGCGATCCTGGAGTCCCGGGATTGAGTCCCACGTCGGGCTCCCGGCATGGAGCTGCTTCTCCCTCCTCCTGTGTCTCTGCCTCTCTCTCTCTCTCTCTCTCTCTCTCTCTCTCCCTGTCTATCATGAATAAATAAATAAATCTTTTTTTAAAAATGTATAACAGATACACAAAAATATAAAAAGAAAAAAATCAAAGCTAATCACTACCAAAATAAAATATCAAATAACAAAGGAAGACAGCAAAAGAGACAAAACAACTGTAAACAGATAGAAAATAACAAAATTATAATAGTAAGTTCTTATCTATAAATAATTTCTCTAAATGTAAATGGATTATACTCCCTAATCAAAAGGCACAGAATGGATGAGCAGATTTTTAAAATATCCAGTGATATGCTATGTTAGAAGACACTCACTTTAGATTTAAGGACACATCTAGGCTGAAAGTGAAGAGATGGAAAATACAAGTGTTAATCAAAAATAACAACAAAAACCAGAGATGGCTATACTTGTATTACACAAAATAGATTTTAATTAATTTTTTTTAAAAGGAGGTTATTATATAACTTTAAAAGGATCAACTTCACATGAAATTATAACAATTATAAATATATATGCATCCAACATTAGAGCACCTATATAAAGCAAATATTGACAGATCTGAAAGGATAATTGA
Source organism: Canis lupus baileyi (assembly GCF_048164855.1). Lineage (NCBI taxonomy): Eukaryota > Metazoa > Chordata > Mammalia > Carnivora > Canidae > Canis > Canis lupus. The sequence continues at coordinate 89,071,821 of NC_132838.1, forward strand.
CAGCAGTAGAAAAAGAACAAGTGTTGATGAGGATGTGCCTTTGTGTGCTGTTGATGGAATGCAAACTGGTATATAACCATCATGGAAAACAGTGTGGAGATTCCTCAAAATATTAAAACAGAGCTACCTTAGAATCCAGCAATCTCACTTCTGAGAATATATCTGAAGGAAATGAAACCAGGTACCTGTACTCCCATGTTCATTGCAACATTATTCACAATAGCCAAGATATGGACACAACCCAAATTATCCATTGACAGATGAATGGACACACATTCTATGTATATTATGTATATACATTATATCAATATTTCTATACAACAGGCATTAGGATTACATAATATGGGCATTATATATATAAACAACACAATATTATCCAATCTTAGAAGGAAATCCCGCTATTGGCCACAACGTGAATGAACTTGGAAAACATTAACCATGAATGAATCTGGAGGCTGAGTGAAATAAGCCAGATACAAAAGACAAATACTGCATGATCTCATTTATATGTGGAATCTAAAATAGTCAAACTCCTAGAAGCAAAGAGTAACATGGTGATTTCCAGGGGCTAATAGGAGGGGGAAATGGGGAAATGTTTGTCAAAGGGTACAAAGCTTCAGTTATGCAAGATAATTAAGTTCTAGAGATCTAATGTACCACCGTATGACTATAGTTAGCAATACCATATTGTGTACTTGAAATTTGCTAAGAGGATAGATCTTAAGTGTTCTTACCACCAAAAAGAAAACAGCATTGAGTGGGGAGCACCTGGGCGATTCAATTGGTTAAGCATCCAACTCTTGATTTTGGCTAAGGTTATGATCTCAGGGTTGTGAGGTTGAGCCCCATGTCGGGCTCCATGCTGGGTGTGGAGCTTGCTTAAGTTTTTCTCTCTTCCTATGCCCCTCCCCCTGCCTCCACTTGCGCGCGCGCGCACACACACACACACACACACACATGCTCTTTCTCTGTCTAAAGAAAAAAAAGAAAAAGAAAAAAAGAAATAGAAAGATGGGGAGGGGTGGATTAAAGAGAAGTAGAAAAAAAGAAAATAGTATGTAAGGTGATGGATGTATTGATTAGCTCGATGGTGATTATTTCATGTGTATACATATATCAAAATTCAAGTCTGCACAACTCCCTCCTGATCAGACCCATCCTTCCTTCCCAAAGAACGAAGGGTAGTTTCCCAGATTCACGTGCTTTAGTAGGGTGCTGAAAGGGGAGCAATAAAGTGGGTCCCATACTCCTTGTGAAGGATTCTGTGAGCCCATTGCATTTGCCAGTATCCAGTTGTATATTCTTTCATTAGAACCCATGTCTGTTGGAGGGGAGGCAAAGCTCCCCTTTGAGACCCTCCCTTCAGCTCTTGGTAGTCCCAAAGACAAGTTAATGCCTGTTGATGAGTCCTCTCTGGGTCCAGCTATTTTATTTTAGATCCAGTATCAGGATCCTTTTGAGATGTCCCACCTACATTGGTGTCTGGCACCCAGGGAGCGTCTTGCTTCTAGAGCCTCCTGGCAATGGATGGCATCTGGTAATTCTCCCTCTGCCATTCAGAGTCCACATGGAATGCACAACATCAGGCTCACAAAAATAGCAAGTGTGCAGCACAGAACAAAATGCTCAAGTCTGGCCCCATGTTGAGCTGTTGTTAATGACTACTGATCTATGAAACACTGATTAAACCCAAATCAAAAACAAACTATTGTTTTTGGTCTGGACATTGCATGTAAACACCTCTGTTTAAATTGAAGACAGTAGGAGAGAAAGTTGCTACAGTTTTTCACTCACAAAAACACATCTACTCTAGTCCCAAATCAGAATGCTTTCCTTTTATCACTTCTACTGCTAGGAAGATAACAAAGCCATTTAAAACCTAGTAGAGGGGGATCCCTGGGTGGCGCAGCGGTTTGGCGCCTGCCTTTGGCCCAGGGCGCGATCCTGGAGACCCGGGATCGAATCCCACGTCAGGCTCCCGGTGCATGGAGCCTGCTTCTCCCTCCTCCTGTGTCTCTGCCTCTTTCTCTCTCTGTCTATCATGAATAAATAAATAAATCTTTAAAAAAAAAAAAAAAACCTAGTAGAGGAAGTTGATTTGACCTTGGCACAAAACTTTCTGTCAAATCAAGAGATACAGAGCCTAAACCGTCTCTCAGCAGCATGTGAATACTAATCAACAGTAAATCAGAGTTTACTGCATGAGCTGCCAGCCCCAGGACCACTACAGGAACAAGACTTTGGGTTCAGGAGAGTTCACCCCACCCAGGGGCCAGCGCATAAGAAAAAGAACCAGGTCACAAAAGCTGAATTATAAGGCTTTCCATACCCAGGGGAAGGGTCAAGACAGAGAGCAGATACCAGTTTCACAGACAAGTCCCTGTCATAGTCAGATGCGTCTCTGTTGTCCAAGTTTTGTCAATGGGGCTGCTATGGGAAGTGATAGTCACAGAGTGTCACACTACTTGTAATCCATTTAATAGTCTAAAACATTGTCTTTCAGCTACAATTGCCTGGTCCTCTGAGAGCCACACACCTGGACTACATACTCTTCTGGCCACTTCGGGAGACTCCTTAGTGACTTACCTCTGTGTTCTGCCTTTCTCACATTGAACCACACATTGAGAAAGAACCCCTTGAAACTGCCTACAGTTTGGGTCTTTAGGGTGATGATGAAGCTATTGTCTCTTATAACTCACAGGGCCTCCTGAGTGCTGTGTAATAAAGGAAGTTCCAGGAAAAGCTCTGCTTCTCCTGTAAAGCTGGTTTATTTTTGTTTGAATGATTGTGTGAGTCTCGTTATTGACAGCACTGCACACTTTGTTTTAGCTACCAAATGGCTCAGAGTCCGGCCTGTGTCACGCCACCAGCAAAGAGCACAGGATCCTATGACAGGAGTTGTTTATGCCAGAGTCATCCCTGAAACAATTTTTTTTTTTTTTTTTTTTTTTTTTTTTTTTTTTTTTTTTTTTTTTTTTTTTTTAATGATAGTCACTGAGAGAGAGAGAGAGGCAGAGACACAGGCAGAGGAAGAAGCAGGCTCCATGCACCGGAAGCCCGATGTGGGATTCGATCCCGGGTCTCCAGGATCGCGCCCTGGGCCAAAGGCAGGCGCCAAACCGCTGCGCCACCCAGGGATCCCCGTCATCCCTGAAACTAACTTCTTTTCCTGCACCAGACTTTTCTGATGGCATCACCTTTTTATTATTTTCCATCCTGTTTAATTCTACATGTCTCTGAAAGCCACTTTAAACAATCTGTGGGAGAGAGATAAGGTATAAACAAGTGAAAACACATCAGACAGGTAATTGACCGAAATCATTTGTTTTAAAATACTTTTATCCCACTCTTTTGTAATCTTACCTTGCCTGTCTTTAAATGGCTGTTTACAAACCATCATTTTCCTTATTGAAGTGTAGAATGTGTTTTTAAATGGATGTCAAATTTTTTTTAACTTTTGATGCATTTATTTCCACTTTTGGACTTCTTCCAAATGATGTGCCATAAAGAGCTTCTAATGAGCTCTGCAAGAGCATCCTGGGGGTGTTTTCCAAGACAAAATAGACTTCTAGATAGTTCTAGGGAGCCCCAACAAACATGGGCAGTGGTGAAAAGCAACACAGCCAAATGGAAGAACCCAGAGGTCTGAAGTAATATATGTGAAGCTCAGAAAGTAGGAGCAGGTCAGGTCACACTTATCTGGATCCTTCTCACTGCCCCTGACCCCCGGGCCACAGCGAATGATCCACCTTCCTCCTCTGGGTCTCAGGCTTCTCCTCAGAAAAATGAGGAGTTGCCAAGTGGTTAGATTTGGTTAGGAGGACAGTGAGAGAGGAAGAGCACAGTGGGAGAGGAAGAGCACAGAACCGTCTGGGAGTGCAGGCTTTGAGACAGGGAAGCCCTGAGAGGCAATGAAGGGATGGACGGCCAAGAGGCATGGCAGAGAAGCACTTCACTCCCCAATTTTGTCTGTGACTGCCTCTAGGAGGCATATCAGTGCTATGAAGCCCAGGGCTTTGGGGAAGGAAGGGTGAGTGGGAGAGTGAACCAGAGAATCTGTGTAAGGAAATGATGGATCTATGTGAGGACAGAGGATTATCCGAGTTTTTTAGAGATGAAGCCGTACTTATCATGTTTTTCTCCCTCTAATTCTTTCTCCCTAGTATAATTTTTTAAAAACCATACATATCTTTTATTTTAAGATTTTATTTATTTCTTCAAGAGAGACACAGAGAGAAGCAGAGGCATAGGCAGAGGGAGAATCAGGCTCCCCACAAGGAGCCTGATGTGGGACTCGATCTGGGACCCCAGGATCATGACCTGAGCAAAGGGAGACGCTAAAACACTGAACCACCTAGGCGTTCCCAGACATATCTTTTTAAGACATCTTTTTTTTTAAAGATTTTATTTATTTATTTATTTATTTATTTATTTATTCATTCATTCATTTATTTATTTATGAGAGAGAGTACAAGCAAGGGGAGGGGCAGAGTGGGAGGGAAAAGCAGACTCCCTGTTGAACAAAGGAGCCCGACATGGGACTTGACCCCAGGACCCTGAGATGGCACCTAACCGATTGAGCCACCCAGGCACCCCTAAGATATCTCTTTTTTTAAGATTTTATTTATTTATTCATGATATACATATATATATACAGAGAGAGAGAGAGAGAGGCAGAGACAGGCAGAGGGAGAAGCAGGCTCCACGCAGGGAGCCTGACGTGGGACTCGATCCCAGGACTCCAGTATCACGCCCTGGGCCAAAGGCAGGCACTGAACCGCTGAGCCACGCAGGGATCCCAAGATATCTTTTTATTGCAGTAAAATCCATATATAAGATTTCTCATTTTAATCCCGTGTAAGTGTGCAGTTCGGTGGCACCCAGGACATTCACACTGTTGTGAAACCATCACCACCATCCATCTCCAGAGTTTTTCATCTCCCCAAGCTGAAAGTCTATACTCATTGAACATCAACTCCCCATTCTCCCTCCCCTCTGCCCCTGGCAACCACAATTCTACTTTCTATCTCTATGAATTTGACTATTCTAGGTACCTCATATAAGTAGAATCATATGATTTGTCCTTTAGGGACTGGCTTATTCCACTTATAACATCTTCAAGGTTCACCCGTGTTGTAGCACGTGTCACAATTTCCTTCCTTAAGTCTGAAACATATTTTTGTATACATATGATACATTCTGCTTATCCATTCATTTATCAGTGGATGATTGGGTTGCTTCCATCTTTTGACTATGGTGGATAACGCAGCTAGGACCATGGGTGTACAAATATCTGTTCAAGTTTCTGCTTTCAATTATTTGGGAGTATACCTAGCAGTGGAATTTCTAGACTATAGACACATCTTTTCTTAAGATGTTTTTATTGCAGAAAATCTCTAATGTGCACAAAAGTAGAGGGGACAGGAGAAGTAGCCCCATGTACCTATCAGTACCTATCATCCAGCTTTGACCATCACTAACCCGTGGCCAATCTTGTTGCATCAATACTGTCTACTCCCTTCACCACTGGAGTGCTTTAAAGCAAATCCTAGACACAATATAATTACATTTACAGGTGTTTCAGAGTCTACTCAGAATAGAAATGATCTAGATATTTCTTAGGAAATAATATATATTGTGAGTGCCTAATTACTGAACACCAGTATGGATAAATACACATTGAATATTAATTGTTATTTGGAACTGTTCAAAGTGGCAGGCTTTTAAAGAAACGTTTTGTCATAAAAACCATCAAACATACTACAAACCACAGAAAATTGAACAATGAACCCCTATGTGCCCATCACCCAGCTTCAATGACTACCAATAGCAAGACGGTACTCCTTTTAAAAATGTAGGCATTAGATTGTTCAAATGACATTCTGACACTTTATTCCTTGGAGGAGACAGCAAGGACCAGAAAGGGGCTGACAGCAGGAAGAACCCTTTCAATTCTGCGAGGGTTTATTACTCACCCCTAAAAGCATATATTTTTAAATGACTGAATCTTTGCTATAATTGCTCATAAATATCAGTCTGAGTTCTCAGCCACAATGTGACTTGTGGTTTTTCTGAGCTTACTTATCTTTCCTCCCTGGTCTAAATCTAGGTGACTTTCAGCTTTCCCAACCTACATGGTTATTTACAGAAAGAACAATTTGACATTTAAATAAACGCGACAGCTAAGATGTTATTTCTCCATTTATCATAAGCACAGAAAATGCATGATCAAGAATAGATTCAGTGCAGATATCTAACTTTATATTTAATGAGGAATTTGTATAACTTTAGAAACAGATGTATTTCCTGATTAACTTTATAAATGAGTGTATCACTGAGCTTTTGTTGTATAATAAATCACTCCCAAAATTGAATGGCTTAAAACCACCATCACCAAGATGGAAGTATTTTCCTCATTAGATATCAAAACTTAGTCTATATCATTGATTCTAAGACATATTTTATTGCCCTTGAAATTAGACTGCATAGGTCTAATAATCTATGGCATCATTTAATTAATCTTCACCAGGCATTAGTCAGGACATTGTTGTCACCTTTACAAAAACAATCATAGTCATGGCCATTCAAATTATCATCACTATTCAGTTGAATATGGTGCACTGTTATGTGCATGTGTTAAGTGATCTTCAAGAAGATTATACTATAATTCAGCATGAAAATGAGAAGCTATCGTGTATCTCAGAAAGTGCTGAAATGGATCAGTTGGATAAAAAAATCGGTATCAGTGAAACAAATTTTCATTGTTGAAGAATTGACCTTGATTTGATAGATATTTCTTTGCAGAGCTGTGCTGTATGGGACCTGAGAAAAATTAGATGGCACTGTGTTATATTTTGTAACCGAGATGCATGCAAAACAATTGCCAATCACATTCTTAGAGGAATATCAGAACCTTGACTAAATAAATCCTGTAACCAATAGTTGACCACTCCTTTAAGAAGGGCTACATCTTGGAGCACTTGGGTGGCTCAGTGGTTGAGCGTATGCCTTTGGCTCAGGGCATGATCCTGGGGTCCTGGAATCTAGGCCTGCATCGGGCTCTGTGTGGGGAGTCTGCTTCTTCCTCTGCCTATGTCTCTGCCTCTCTTTCTGTGTCTCTCATTAATAAATAAATAAAATCTTAAAAAAGAAAAAAAAAGAAAAATGGGCTACATTTTTAATGCTCCTGATAGCTGACAGAAAATCCAAAATACCATTGGCTCAAGAAGGTGTGAATTGGTTTCTCCAAGATACAAAAGAATTCCAGTGGCAGACTGTACTGTATTGATAGATAGCATCACAAAGTCTTCAGGATTTGTTTTATTTTGCCATTCTGCTATCTTCTGCACATGACTTCTGCCTCATGGTATAATATAGATGCTTCAGATGCAGACATCACATCCATATGCCAGATAGCTGATTGGAGGAAGTAATGAAAAGGGAATAAAAGGCAGATATGGATGACTTTCTAGAGAGTTTCCCAAAAGTTCCACATAATACTTATTCTATTTCATTAACTAAAACATAGTCATACAGCCAGTCCTAGGAAGCCATTCCTTCCTAGTTGCAAGGAACGCTGGTCTGTGGATTTGTTCACATCTTCTCATAATTCTATCAGCTTCATATTTTGTACTTAAGTTGTTGAGTATTATTCTTCGTTACCATTAATGCTTTTGTTTTTAATTTTTTTCTGCCCTAAGAAACTTCCTTTTAGTTAATATTTGCTTGCTCTTTTTCCATTCTTCTATTTTCAACTTTTCTAGTGGTGGTGTTTTATTTTTTTTAATAATAAATTTATTTTTTATTGGTGTCCAATTTGCCAACATACAGAATAACACCCAGTGCTCATCCCATCAAGTGCCCCCCTAAGTGCCCACCACCCAGTCACCCCCACCCCCTGCCCTCCTCCCCTTCCACTACCCCTAGTTCGTTTCCCAGAGTTAGGAGTCTGTTCTGTCTCCCTTTCTGATATTTCCTACCCATTTCTTCTCCTTTCCCCTCTATTCCCCTTCACTATTACTTATATTCCCCAAATGAATGAGACCATACAATGTTTGTCCTTCTCTGATTGACTTATTTCACTCAGCATAATACCCTCCAGTTCCATCCACATTGAAGCAAATGGTGGGTATTTGTCATTTCTAATGGCTGAGTAATATTCCATTGTATACATAAACCACATCTTCTTTATCCATTCATCTTTCGATGGACACTGAGGCTCCTTCCACAGTTTGGCTATTGTGGACATTGCTGCTATAAACATCGGGGTGCAGGTGTCCCGGCGTTTCAGTGCATCTGTATCTTTGGGGTAAATCCCCAGCAGTGCAATTGCTGGGTCGTAGGGCAGATCTATTTTTAACCCTTTGAGGAACCTCCACACAGTTTTCCAGAGTGGCTGCACCATTTCACATTCCCACCAACAGTGCAAGAGGGTTCCCTTTTCTCCGCATCCTCTCCAACATTTGTGGTTTCCTGCCTTGTTAATTTTCCCCATTCTCACTGGTGTGAGGTGGTATCTCGTTGTGGTTTTTTTTTTTTTTTTTTTTTTTTTTTTTTTTTTTCCGTTGTGGTTTTGATTTGTATTTAGTGGTGGTGTTTTAAATGTATCTGTTGTAAGTATAGTTATACTTTGAAGACTCAACTCATGTCTCTGTTTTAAATAGGTACTTTTAAATACATTTACAGTTACTGTACTTGTTGATTCATTTTTACTTGCCTCTACCAATATATTGTGTATTTTCCTTTAGCATCCTTTTCTTATTTTTTCCTCTATTTCAGACTGATGAATTAATAAAGTTTTCTATATTTTTTCCTTCTAATTCCCTCTACTGATTTGTAACTATATTTGCATTTCTGTACCAATTTTTTCCATAGATATTTAAAGTTACTCAGTATTTCTAAACTACTCCACAATTTGAAAAAAAAAAAAAACTCACCACAATTTGCACATTGTAACTCTTTACACATCTCCCACGCCTTCATGTTATTATTGACATAAATTTAAATTTGCCATTTCATCAAACAAAAATATAGTTATACTTTATAACATAAAAGGATGTAATATATATGACAATCATAGCACAAAGGGGAGAATGGAGCTATATTTAAGCAGAGTTGCTATATTTTAGCAGGATTAAGTCAGTATCAATGGAAGTAGATTGCTATAAATTTAGAGATGCATATCATAATTCCTAGAGCAACCAACAAAAAACAAAATCTCAAAATTCAAAAAAAAAAAAAAAAAAACCACGTAAGATCAAAACAGGACACACACACACACACACACACACACACAAAACAGGACACCAAAACCACATACAATGAAAGAAAAAATAAATGGGAGATTATGAAAATGTAAAATGTGTTTCAAAAGATACCCCTAAGAAAGTGAAAAGACACCCTCTGAATGGGAGAAACTATGTGCAAATCTCGTATTTGATAAGGGACTTGTATGTAGACCATATGAAGAATGTTTACAATTCTGTAATAAAAAGACAAATAACCCAACCTAATTTAAAAATGAGCAAAATAAAAAAAAATAAAAATAAAAAATAAATAAATAAATAAATAAATAAATAAAAATGAGCAAAATATCCGAATAGACATTTCTCCAAAGAAGATGTAACAATGGCCAAATAAACACATAAAAAGATGTTCCACATCCACAGGAATGTATGGAAATGTTGAATTGCTATATTATACACCCGTATGTGTGAAACTAATGCTGTATGTTAACTACCCTGGAATTAAAATAATAATTAAAAAATAAATATTAATAACTTTAAAAAATGCTCAATATCATTACTCATTAGGGAAATGCAAATCAAAACCACAAAGAGGGGGATCCCTGGGTGGCGCAGTGGTTTGGCGCCTGCCTTTGGCCCAGGGCGCAATCCTGGAGACCCGGGATCGAATCCCACGTCGGGCTCCTGGTGCATGGAGCCTGCTTCTCCCTCTGCCTGTGTCTCTGCCTCTCTCTCTCTCTCTGTCTGTGTGACTATCATAAATAAATAAAAATTAAAAAAAAAAAAACACAAAGAGATCCCACATCACATCCACTAGGATGGCTAGAATTAAAAAGACAATAACAAGTGTTGGCAAGAATATAGAGAAACTAGATCCCTTATACACTGCCAGTGGAGTATAAAATGGTGCAGCTGCTTTGCCAAAAAGTCTGACAGTTCCTCAAAATGTGTAACATAGAGTTACCATAAGACTCAGCAATTCCCTTCTAGATGTATACCAGAAAGAAGTTAAAATATATATCCACTTAAAAACTTAAATATAAATACTAACAGCAGCATTATTCATAATCACCAAAGAGTGAAAACAGTCCAAATACCAATCAACTGATGAAGAGATGAATAAAATTTGGTATATCCATACAATGGAATGCTGTTTAGTAACAGAAAGAGGAATGAAGTACTGATTCACACTACAACATGGATGACCTTTGGAAATATTATGCTGAGTAAAAGAAACCAGATACAAAGGAAGACATGCTGTATGAATCTATTTATTTAAAATGTCCAGAATTGGCAAATCCATAGAGACAACCCCTTCTTCAATCTTCCTCCCAGGAGAACACAGGCATACAAGGCTGGATCTCCAACAATGACCTTGAAAGTGGAAGCCAGTGCTAGGAATTTTGGTGAAGACTCCTTCGAGGTACCTGTGGATCCACCATACCATATCCAGAAGCAGTATTTCCCAGTTTCTTTTATTCAAGAGAGAAGAAAATTCTGTTTAAGTCATTGATATTTTGAATTTTCTGTCACATGCAACTGAATCTCATCTTCACTGATAAAATAACTACTGAGACAATGGTGGGAGGGAATGTTGAAGGGATGTGGTTAAGAGAGTCACACTCTCAATACCAGTAACAGGTCACCAGACAGATACTGTCAAAAATAGATAAGTCAATAAATAACAACATAACCACACTATTTAAAAATGGAGAGGAGTTAAAAAAAAAAAAAAAGAACAGCTAAATGAATTTGAAAGTCATTGCTTCAGAGAGCAGAACTGGGGAATGGGGAAGGTGAGGCAGGGGCTACTTCCTTTTGTTATAGGTTTTTTACAAAATATTTGGGTTTCTTGATGTTATGCATATGTTACTTTGATAACAATCAAAATTCATTTCCTTAAAAAAAAGCTAATCAAGCACAAAACAATTTCTCTAGGAATCTCAGCATTCAGCATCTAGGGCAGAAAATCTGAGCCTTTTCTCACACAACTTAAGCATTAAAAATGCTGACTCTGATCCCACTTCTAACCACCAACTAAAATTCTACACCCAGTTCTAATGGGCGTGGGGGTTCCCATACCACCATGAGATTCTCAGGCACCAACTGGGTACCCAACAATTCAACTCAATTCTGATACTGTCTACCTGGAAACAGCATCAGATCCACAGATTAAAGGTTTGGTTCTACAAGACTTCCTCCTCCCTGCCCACTTCAGATGCCAATCACAAATCCAGGTTGTCACTTGTGCTTCTCACCCATCGACTATAAATGGACCTCCACTATTGGATTGGATTAATCTGCTAAAAGTAGCTCGTAGAACTCAGAGAAATATTTCACTTACCAAATTCTTTGTTTATTATAAAAGGATATAACTCAGAAATAGCCTGATGGAAGAGATGCACTGGGCAAAGTAGGGAGAAAGGGCGTGGAGCATCTAAGGTCTCTGAGTGCACCACTCTCGCACACCTCAACATGTTCACCAACCCAGTAGCTCTCTGAAATCTTTTTTTCTTCTTTTGGCTTTTTTGGGGTTTTGCTGTTATTGTCGTTGTTTGTTGTTGTTTTACAGAAGCTTCTTTACATAGGCATGATTGATTAAATCATTGGCCATTAGTGATCAATTTATAAACAAAAGCCTTTTATGGCTCTACTGCTCTCATTACTTAGGAAATTCCAAGGGCTTTAGAAGCTCTGTGCCAGAAACAATGGATAAAGACCAAATATGTTTCTTTTTTAAAAAGATTTTTTTAAGTATTTGAGAGAGAGAGAGAGCATGTGTGCGCGCACACGCCTGCACAGCAATGGGAGGGGCAAAGGGAGAGGGAGAACCAGACTCCCCACTGAGCAGTGTGCCCTACTGGGACTCCATCCCAGAACCCTGAAATCATGACCTGGGCTGAAAGCAGATGGTTAACTGACTGAGCTACCCAGGTGCCCCTATGTTTCTTATTATAAATCACAATATCACACCAGTCCTTTTAGCTCCTGTCCTTGCTGTGTACCTGGCTATTCCCCTGACAGAAGGACACTCAGAATGGCTGTTTACCATTTAAGGATGACACACTCCCTTATTCCCAGAAACTTGATGTCTCAAAACTTTAACTACATCTATCCACAACATAAGAGCCCCAATATTGGTGTACTCAATAAATTCGCTCAGTGTATGTGAATTGATGCACTTGATCCTGCTCCTTCTTAGCAAGGACTGAATTTCTAAAGGTGTCATGGGCAACTTGCAGGCCCCTTCATTTGGAAATGGCATGAAAAGAGAAGTGAGCCAAAAAGCGCACACAAGGCGTGTCACAGAGCGCCTCATAGGTTTGAAACCTTGTGGTATCTTCAGATGCCAGTGCTCTGACAGCATAGCCCTCACCTAGGGTATGCAGAATGTAACCCTACTGGGCAAGCTCGGGACCAATCTTTAGTCTCAGATCTTTGCCAATAACCCAGCCCTCTCCGTGGCCCTGTTGTTCACACATCACTGAAGCTGTATATCTGTGAGGCACTTTGTTCTTTGTTTTAAAGATTTCATTTATTTATTCATAAGAGACACATAGAGAGAGGCAGAGATATAGGCAGAGGGAGAAGCAGCTCCATGCAGGGAGCCCGATGTGGGACTCCATCCCAGGACCCTGAGATCACAACCTGAGCTGAAGGCAGATGCTCAACCATTAAGCCACTCAGGTGCCCCCTATGTGAGGCACTTTGAACCCATTAGAGCAGGGGAGACCTGGTCTCTGCCTTCACAGAGCTTTGTCCTTCAAGTTTGTCAGAAGATTCAACTGTTTAAACTTAAGGACTTTATAAGGGGGCATAGTATTTTGACCAACTGGGTAACCAGAAAGAGGCAGAGACACAGGCAGAGGGAGAAGCAGGCTCCATGCAGGGAGCCCAAAATGGGACTCGATCCTCGGTCTCCAGGATCATACCCCGGGCTGAAGTTGGTGCCAAACCGCTGAGCCATCAGGGCTGCCCCATCTTCCTCTGTTTTCAAGTATAAATACCCAGGAGTGCCTGGGTGGCTCAGTCAGGTAAGTGCCTGACTCTTGATTTCAGCTCAGGTCATGATCTCAGGGTTGTGAGATGGAGCTCTGTATTAGGCTCTGTACTGGGCATGGAGTCTGCTTAAGATTCTCTCTCTCTCTCCCTCTCTCCTTCTGCTCCTCCCCCCCCCCCAAAAAAAGTATAATTATCCAGCATCTTGGGAGCACCTTGGTATACACACTTAGAGACTTAGCGCAAATGTGGCTGTTCATATTTTCCAAAGCCATCAACAGCAAAATTTCCAGTCTTGCATTCTTCCAGAACCTGGCCTCTCTTCATCCAAAGGCAGATTCTGTTTGGTCTCTCTTTGAGCCCTACTGAGACTGATGACCGTTTCATTGAATAGAATGTGGTAGAAATAATGATTTCTGACTTGTGAGGCTAGGTCAGGGGAGATATAATTTCCTCCTGGCTGGCTCCCTCTGGACTTGAGTGTACATCTGAATTTTTCACAATTTTTCCTAATCTTAGTGTGCAGTATCTCAGTTCTTGACTGTGGAACACAGCCATCATGCTGTGAGGAAGTCTAAACCAACTCTCAGAGAAACTGCATGGGAAAATGGAAGTAGAGGGCACCTGGGTGGCTCAGTGGTTGAGTATCTGCCTTCGGCTTAGGTGGTGATCCCAGGGTCCCGGGATGGAGTCCTGCATCATGGTCCCCACAGGGAGCCTACTTCTCCCTCTGCCTATGTCTCTGCCTCTCTCTCTGTGTGTCTCTCATGAATAAATAAATAAATAATCCTTAAAAAGGAAAATAGGGATCCCTGGGTGGTGCAGCGGTTTGGCGCCTGCCTTTGGCCCAGGGCGTGATCCCGGAGACCCGGGATCGAGTCCCACGTCGGGCTCCCGGTGCATGGAGTCCGCTTCTCCCTCTGCCTGTGTCTCTGCCTCTCTCTCTCTCTCTCTCTCTCTCTCTCTCTCTCTGTGACTATCATAAATAAATAAAAATTTATTTAAAAAAACAATAAATAAAAAAAATAAAAAGGAAAATGGAAGCAGAGGAGAGCTGCAAGTCCAGACAACAGCCAGCACCAACTAGTAGACATGTGTGTGAATGAGCTCTCAGAAGAGTCCAGCCCCCAGCCTTCAAGACCTCTAGCTAAGGCTGCAAACATTGGTTATAATCTTAACTTGAATTGCTCAAGTCTACAGAGCTGGGCAAAGGTGAAGCCCTTCTAACTGTAAAATCCTTTCCCATTTTACAAGAGTGGGTACTGTGTGCAAAGGAGGTAGGGAGTTTTATTGGTTTCTCTCAGAAGCTCTTGGAAAATGCAAAAGAATATCCTTTGGGCCTCAAATCAAAAGCCTTTGAGGAAAAGTCTCCAAGCATACAATAGAGAATTGTCTGGCAAACACAGATCCAGGGCTCCCAGCCGGGAAGGCCAGCTGAGAAGGAACATTTCTCTGGGACCCTTCATAAGCCTCTCCAGCCCCTATTATTTGTGTGATTATGCAGCTGACAAGATTTCAAGAAATGCATGGACAGCAAAACCACAGACCAGCGGCAAACCCAGGCGCAAAGAAAAAAACTGAGTTTCACGTCTGTTGCAGAAGACCTGGCAGGGAGCAGATTTCCTCATGGCCACATCGCTGTCACCTTCCTTCATTAGTCAGGCTCCTAATCTTAGTGTGCAATATCTCAGTTGTCACCAAAGAGAACTCTCAACTGGCTGAGTAATTACAGCCCAGAATAGCACACTGGAAGTGGGCAAGCCAGCAGGCATTGCTAAATTATGGAACAGGGTGGGTAGGAGGGAGATTTCTGTGAATGCTGGTGATCCACGAGTCTGCCTGTAACATGACCTTCCTTTCTACCTAGGGAAAAAGTTGGAATAGCCAGTGTGTTGCTATTGTTGCACATGTTGCTATATGCTTTAGGGAAGGAGAAGCAAATCCAAAGTAGAGAGCTATTACATGTCACCCCCCAAAAAGTCGTCATCGTTAACACTCTTTTATTCATTTTGCCAGATTAAAAGGGGGGGGTAGTTTTGTTGTCTTGTAGTTATAAAAATTAATATATTTTCACTGTGAAAAATTCAGATGTACACTAAAGTCTAAAAAAGAAAGTAAAAAAATATATATAAAAAATAAAAATAAAAAATAAAGTAAAAAATCACTAGTAATTTCATTATCCAAAGCTCAGTAATAACACTGTTAATTTTTGGTGTTTTCCAGTATACAGCTGGTACTTGCCACCCAGATCTTTTCCCTCTTTCTTCTAGAAAAATTTTTTCCCAAACTTCTTTTGGAACATACTGCCTCCTGCTAGTTCTCAGCCTAGTGGTTTAGGGATTACTTTGATGTCAACTCCATGACTGGGTCTTTAATGATTTTGGCCAACAATTATTGCCCATCCCCCTGGCCAAAGAATTTGGTGCAGGCTTGGTCATGTGACCCAAGCCAGTCCAACCGGAGTGAAATTCATGTCTTTTTCTAGGGCATTGAAACAAAGAGGCTTTCCAGGTCCTATTGGACTTTAATGAGGAAGCGTGTAACCCAGGAACTGTTGGCAGCTCTATTGGTATCGTGAGAGAAGAAACAACTCCATGGAATGCAGGAGAGAGAGACAGAAAGAAATCGGGCCTTCAGGGACATTACTGAGCCCCTGGAAAGTGTGCCTTTTCAGCTACAGAAATCTGTAACTTGCTTTACTGTTCAATCTGCTTTGAGTCAAGTTTGCAGTTACTAGCAGCGGGGGAAGTATTCTCATCAATGTCAGATCCTTCAGACATCTTTCTGCGTACATCCCCTTATCTCACCCCCACACTTAAGAAACTTTATGAAAAAAACAGGGCTTGTAATATCTTTCCATATCAAGAGATACAGACTTACATAATAATGATGTCTAATGTTCTTGCCATTTATATCTCTATTTACATGTCATCTTGGTCAGGCTTTTCCTAACCTACTTAATCTAAAGCAGCTCCCACTCCGTCACTACCACAGTCCTTTTTAATTTTTATCATAGCACTTACATGACCCAACTTTTAAAAATTTATTTATCTATTTATCCTATGTCACCAACCCCTAAAATGTCAGCTCCGTAAAAAAAGAAATCGTCTGAGTTCGGTGGTTGAGCATGCCTTCAGATTAGGGCCTGATCCCAGGGTCCCGGGATCAAGTCCCACATCATGTTCCCTGCATGGAGCCTGCTTCTCCCTTTGTCTGTGTCTCTGTCTCTCTTTCTCTCTGTGTCTCTCATGAATAAATAAAATAAAATCCTAAAAAAAATAAATCATCTATATCCTTAGATTTTATCCCAGAATTCTTACAAAGTAGATGTTAGATAAGCGCCTTTGAATGAATGACTGAATATCTAAGTATTTCATGTGTATACCATCATTTATGTCCACCAAGTTCCTATTGTTTGATATTTATTTAGGTTGTTTCCAAGTCTTCAGACATAAAAATGGCTCTGTGACATCTTTGTACATTTATTATTTCCTTAGTATAAATTCTTGAAGCTGAACTGTGGATCCAAGCCAAAGGGTTGTGATGTATACTGCTATGTCGTCTTACAATCTGTACCAGTTTATAGTTCCACTACAAAACATACATCTCTAAGGTTCTACATCCTTCCCCATAGAGGAAAACCAGTATCTCCTTGCTGTTTCATTTTCATGACATTATTAATGTCATGAAAATGACATTAAATATGACATTAAATATTTTTTCACATATTCATTGACATTAAATATTTTTTCACATATTCATTAGTTAGGTGCATTGTTTTTTTTAAAAAAATTCTATCCTTTGTCCATTTTTCTTTCTTTTTTTTAAGATTTTATTTATTTATTCATGAGAGACACAGAGAGAGAGAGAGAGAGAGAGAGGCAGAGACACAGGTAGAGGGAGAAGCAGGCTCCATGCAGGGAGCCCAACGTGGGACTCCTTCCCGGGTCTCCCGGATCAGGCACTGGGCTGAAGGTGGCGCTAAATCGCTGAGCCACCCAGGCTGCGCTCTTTGTCCATTTTTCTTTTGGGTTTTCAGCTTTCCTTAATGATACGATGGAATATTTTTTTAAAGAGTAGGTTGAAGGTATTAACCTACAATTTGTAATGATATTAATATCCAGACATCTAGAGCTGAGCCTCCAAACATTCACAGAAGTTAGAAAGTTTTGCTACATTCTGATTCTTTCCTTGCTGGGTGGCTTCTCAGAGAGGGAAATGTTGGGATCCCAAGGTGGTAGAGGCCAAGTGGCTGCACTTGATTCTCAAAGACATGGTCAGCATGGCTACAGTAATGGGCAGTAGAAAGGATCAGTAATACGCCTGACATGCAGAGGTCTTTGGCTTGGGCTAGTTGATAATAGTATCCTCAGAACTCATAGAGATGGCTAGTCTTCAAAAATCTTATTTGATTTGCATAAGCCAAAAGCTTTAGTTTTGGTAAAGAGACATGAATTTTCATAATGGAAAGGCACAGCCCCTCAGTCAATTTCCCATTGTGAGCAGTTCACATGACCAAAGCCCCTTGAATTGGGGGTGGGGGGGAGTTGGGCCCATTGAAGAAATAACTCACTACACCACTAGAAAAACCTCCCAGCCTTCCTCCAGAGGACCTGAGACCATTTATCAGATGACTATGGATTGGAAAAAGAAAAAATAATCAGACTTTTGGAGGATTACTGATCATTTGTTTAAATTGAATTACTGGTTTGAATTGATCCTACTTTCTTATGACCCAAAATACCACTCATGCCCACCAGTTAGAGGACTTAACCGAAGTCAAGATAAATACGGGATTCAGATCTGTTTCATTGAGGAACCCTAGTGGGTTCCTGAACTCCCCTGTCGTTATCTCTCTATATCAAGAACATACAACTGGATTCAATCTACATAATAACTGACAAAATCCCCCATAGGATCATAACTGTATCTATCTCTCCATCCATCCATCCATCCATCCATCCATCTTACTACTACTAAAGCTACTATTACTACTATGATTAATAATCAGAAAATATCAAGACACTATGGTAACAATAATAAGAGCTGCCTCCTATTGGGTACTATGTATCAAAGACTGGTTTAAGCCCTTTATATGGATTTACTCGTTTCTCATGACACAGAGATTGCTAGGAACCTACCTCATTTTATTCATTTCTTTTCTTTTCTTTTTTAGAAAGAGAGAGCACAAGCGTGAGTGTGAGCATGAGTAGGGAGGGGCAGAGGGAGAAGGAGAGACAGACAAAATCTCTAACTGGCTCCATGCTCAGTGTGAGCCCAACATGGGGCTTGATTTCATGACCCTGAGATCATGACCTGAGCTAAAATTAAGAGTCCAAAGCTCAACCGACTGGGCCACCCAAGCACCCACCCCTTTTTTTTAAGTAGTCTCCACTCCCAGCATGGAGCCTGATGTGGGGTTCAAACTCACAATCCTGAGACCAAGACCTGGGCTGAGATCAAAAGTCAGAAGCCGAACCGACTGAGCCACCCAAGAGCCCCTGTTCATTTTTGAGACCTTAGGGACCAGGCACTCAATTAAGTGCATGTTACAGGAAGTACCTATGACTGGTTTGTCTGGTTGTTCATGATAGTCTTTTTTTTTTTTTTTTTTTAAGGATTTTATTTATTCATTCATGAGAGACACAGAAAGAGAGGCAGAGACACAGGCAGGGGGAGGAGAAGCAGGCTCAAGGCAGGGAGCCCGATGCGGGAATTGATCCTGAGACTCCAGGATCATGCCCTGGGCCAAAGGCAGGCGCTAAACCGCTGAGCCACCCAGGGATTCCTGTTGATGATAGTCTTAAACAGACCTTCCCTTGTAGGCGAGGGCTTTGGGCTATCCTCCTTGGAACTTCTCTCCTCTTCTCCAGGCCTGACATATGGCCTGTTGATCCTCTCCCTATCAACTCCATGTTCAGCACCTGCCTGAGGTCTAGGTATGTGGAGAGATCTGTTTGGACACAGCTCAAGCTGCTCCTCAGCATTCTAGTTCTTAAACATGGGTGTTTGCCCTCCAACCTCATCAACAGTAGCTGTGGATGAGGGATGACCCAGCAGCAAGGGACACATATCTAGTCACTTGTGTCATTAAGGGGCTGCATTATGCAGGCCTACAGCTTTGTCTCCCACATACCCCAAAATATCTGGCACCCAAACATGCAGAGAAGGAAGCTCTATTTTTGCTAGAAGGCATTTTAACCATTATTTGTTTTGGGTTTTAATACCTTCTTATCGGGCAGCCCCGGTGGTGCAGCGGTTTAGTGCTGCCTGCAGCCCGGGGTGTGATCCTGGAGACCCAGGATCAAGTCCCACGTCAAGCTCCCTGCATGGAGCCTGCTTCTCCCTCTGCCTATGTCTCTGCCTCTCTCTCTATGAATAAATAAATAAAATCTTATAAAAAATAATAATACCTTATCTTCACTCTTAGGATCCTAATAATTCTGGGATGTTAGTCAGAGGAGTTCAAAGGATAATAATCAAAATAATGGTTTTTGAGCCTCCAGGATATTATACTAAATGAAAGAAGCCAGACACACAAAAGGTCACATATGTAGGAGTCCACTTATAAAACATCCAGAGTAGGCAACTCTATAGAGAAAACAGACCAGCAGAGGCCAGGAGCTAGAGGAGGGGTACATGGAGAGTAACTACTTAAAGGAAACAAGTTTTCTTTGTGAGGTGATGAAAATATCATGGAACTAGATAGAGGTGATGTTTCCTCAACACAGAATATACCAAGTGTCACTGAATTGTATACTTTAAAAATGGTTAATGGGTAATTTCATATTATATGAATTTTACATTAAGAAAAAAAGCATAAGATTTCCTGAACTGGTGCATGCTAGCACTAGGCTGGGACTGCATCCAGGCTGGGTATCAGCTGGCCCCAGTGATAATGGCTATGTTTCAAAATGAGGTGGATACAGCCTGAAAATAAAAGGTTGGAGAACCATTTACCATTCGAATGGTCCTCAAAAGAAAGCAGGGGTAGCCATCCTTATATCAGATAAACTAAAATTTACCCCAAAGACTGTAGTGAGAGATGAAGAGGGACACTATATCATACTTAAAGGATCTATTCAACAAGAAGACTTAACAATCCTCAATATATATGCCCCGAATGTGGGAGCTGCCAAATATATCAATCAATTATTAACCAAAGTGAAGAAATACTTAGATAATAATACACTTATACTTGGTGACTTCAATCTAGCTCTTTCTATACTCGATAGGTCTTCTAAGCACAACATCTCCAAAGAAACGAGAGCTTTAAATGATACACTGGACCAGATGGATTTCACAGATATCTACAGAACTTTACATCCAAACTCAACTGAATACACATTCTTCTCAAGCGCACATGGAACTTTCTCCAGAATAGACCACATATTGGGTCACAAATCGGGTCTGAACCGATACCAAAAGATTGGGATTGTCCCCTGCATATTCTCAGACCATAATGCCTTGAAATTAGAACTAAATCACAGCAAGAAGTTTGGAAGGACCTCAAACACGTGGAGGTTAAGGACCATCCTGCTAAAAGATAAAAGGGTCAACCAGGAAATTAAGGAAGAATTAAAAAGATTCATGGAAACTAATGAGAATGAAGATACAACCATTCAAAATCTTTGGGATGCAGCAAAAGCAGTCCTAAGGGGGAAATACATCGCAATACAAGCATCCATTCAAAAACTGGAAAGAACTCAAATACAAAAGCTAACCTTACACATAAAGGAGCTAGAGAAAAAACAGCAAATAGATCCTACACCCAAGAGAAGAAGGGAGTTAATAAAGATTCGAGCAGAACTCAACGAAATCGAGACCAGAAGAACTGTGGAACAGATCAACAAAACCAGGAGTTGGTTCTTTGAAAGAATTAACAAGATAGATAAACCATTAGCCAGCCTTATTAAAAAGAAGAGAGAGAGGACTCAAATTAATAAAATCATGAATGAGAAAGGAGAGATCACTACCAACACCAAGGAAATACAAATGATCTTAAAAACATATTATGAACAGCTATACGCCAATAAATTAGGCAATCTAGAAGAAATGGACGCATTCCTGGAAAGCCACAAACTACCAAAACTGGAACAGGAAGAAATAGAAAACCTGAACAGGCCAATAACCAGGGAGGAAATTGAAGCAGTCATCAAAAACCTCCCAAGACACAAGAGTCCAGGGCCAGATGGCTTCCCAGGGGAATTTTATCAAACGTTTAAAGAAGAAACCATACCTATTCTCCTAAAGCTGTTTGGAAAGATAGAAAGAGATGGAGTACTTCCAAATTCGTTCTATGAGGCCAGCATCACCTTAATTCCAAAACCAGACAAAGACCCCACCAAAAAGGAGAATTACAGACCAATATCCCTGATGAACATGGATGCAAAAATTCTCAACAAGATACTGGCCAATAGGATCCAACAGTACATTAAAAAAATTATTCACCATGACCAAGTAGGATTTATCCCTGGGACACAAGGCTGGCTCAACACCCGTAAAACAATCAATGTGATTCATCATATCAGCAAGAGAAAAACCAAGAACCATATGATCCTCTCATTGGATGCAGAGAAAGCATTTGACAAAATACAGCATCCATTCCTGATCAAAACTCTTCAGAGTGTAGGGATAGAGGGAACATTCCTCGACATCTTAAAAGCCATCTATGAAAAGCCCACAGCAAATATCATTCTCAATGGGGAAGCACTGGGAGCCTTTCCCCTAAGATCAGGAACAAGACAGGGATGTCCACTCTCACCACTGCTGTTCAACATAGTACTGGAAGTCCTAGCCTCAGCAATCAGACAACAAAAAGACATTAAAGGCATTCAAATTGGCAAAGAAGAAGTCAAACTCTCCCTCTTCGCCGATGACATAATACTCTACATAGAAAACCCAAAAGTCTCCACCCCAAGATTGCTAGAACTCATACAGCAATTCGGTAGCGTGGCAGGATACAAAATCAATGCCCAGAAGTCAGTGGCATTTCTATACACTAACAATGAGACTGAAGAAAGAGAAATTAAGGAGTCAATCCCATTTACAATTGCACCCAAAAGCATAAGATACCTAGGAATAAACCTAACCAAAGATGTAAAGGATCTATATCCTCAAAACTATAGAACACTTCTGAAAGAAATTGAGGAAGACACAAAGAGATGGAAAAATATTCCATGCTCATGGATTGGCAGAATTAATATTGTGAAAATGTCAATGTTACCCAGGGCAATTTACACGTTTAATGCAATCCCTATCAAAATACCATGGACTTTCTTCAGAGAGTTAGAACAAATTATTTTAAGATTTGTGTGGAATCAGAAAAGACCCCGAATAGCCAGGGGAATTTTAAAAAAGAAAACCATATCTGGGGGCATCACAATGCCAGATTTCAGGTTGTACTACAAAGCTGTGGTCATCAAGACAGTGTGGTACTGGCACAAAAACAGACATATAGATCAGTGGAACAGAATAGAGAATCCAGAAGTGGACCCTGAACTTTATGGGCAACTAATATTCGATAAAGGAGGAAAGACTATCCATTGGAAGAAAGACAGTCTCTTCAACAAATGGTGCTGGGAAAATTGGACATCCACATGCAGAAGAATGAAACTAGACCACTCTCTTTCACCATACACAAAGATTAACTCAAAATGGATGAAGGATCTAAATGTGAGACAAGATTCCATCAAAATCCTAGAGAAGAACACAGGCAACACCCTTTTTGAACTCGGCCATAGTAACTTCTTGTAAGATACATCCACGAAGGCAAAAGAAACAAAAGCAAAAATGAACTATTGGGACTTCATCAAGATAAGAAGCTTTTGCACAGCAAAGGATACAGTCAACAAAACTCAAAGACAACCTACAGAATGGGAGAAGATATTTGCAAATGACATATCAGATAAAGGGCTAGTTTCCAAGATCTATAAAGAACTTCTTAAACTCAACAGCAAAGAAACAAACAATCCAATCATGAAATGGGCAAAAGACATGAACAGAAATCTCACAGAGGAAGACATAGACATGGCCAACATGCACATGAGAAAATGCTCTGCATCACTTGCCATCAGGGAAATACAAATCAAAACCACAATGAGATACCACCTCACACCAGTGAGAATGGGGAAAATTAACAAGGCAGGAAACAACAAATGTTGGAGAGGATGTGGAGAAAAGGGAACCCTCATACACTGTTGGTGGGAATGTGAACTGGTGCAGCCACTCTGGAAAACTGTGTGGAGGTTCCTCAAACAGTTAAAAATATACCTGCCCTACGACCCAGCAATTGCACTGTTGGGGATTTACCCCAAAGATACAAATGCAATGAAACGCCGGGACACCTGCACCCCGATGTTTATAGCAGCAATGGCCACGATAGCCAAACTGTGGAAGGAGCCTCGGTGTCCAACAAAAGATGAATGGATAAAGAAGATGTGGTTTATGTATACAATGGAATATTACTCAGCTATTAGAAATGACAATTACACACCATTTGCTTCAACGTGGATGGAACTGGAGGGTATTATGCTGAGTGAAGTAAGCCAGTCGGAGAAGGACAAACATTATATGTTCTCATTCATTTGGGGAATATAAATAATAGTGAAAGGGAATATAAGGGAAGGGGGAAGAAATGTGTGGGAAATATCAGAAAGGGAGACAGAACGTAAAGACTGCTAACTCTGGGAAACGAACTAGGGGTGGTAGAAGGGGAAGAGGGCGGGGGGTGGGAGTGAATGGGTGACGGGCACTGGGGGTTATTCTGTATGTTAGTAAATTGAACACCAATAAAAAATAAATTAAAAAAAAAAGAAAAAAAATAATTAAAAAAAAAAAACCAAAATGAGGTGGAGATCAAGGACTTCCAATATGATGAAGACTCAGAGGCATATTTCTAGCCCTGCCCATGTGGGGATAACTTCTGCATTATGAAGGAAGATTTGGAGAATGGAAAGACGTAGCAATGGGACCAGCTGCTTTGTCATTGTAAAAGTGATTTATGACAAAAAACAGTTTAGGTGTGGAGAAACAGTCCCAGCCTCTTCCATCCACAAAGAATTAGTTAAATGCTGAAGAAGACTTTAGAAATCCAAATCCTGAACTCTTGGGAATGAGTCAAGGTGGAAAAATCAAAGACAAAGTTACTGACTTCTTCATGGGGACAGCTATTCTATAACTGGCTCTTCTGTTAGAATGTGGATCCTTTCTATTGGCTGCCAAGTTCATCTTCAATTAAGGAAGCAAGTCCATGGGATACCTGGGTGACTCAGTGGTTGAGCGTCTGCCTTTGGCTCAGGTCATGATCCTGGGGTCCTAGGATCAAGTCCCACACCGGGTTCCCCACAGGAGCCTGTTTCTCCCTTTGCCTATGTCTCTGCCTCTCTCTCTCTGTGTTTCTCATTAATAAATACCTACATACATACTTTATACAAACAAGTCCATGAAATGACATACCTGGATTTTGTGTTTAGAACTTTGAATTGGAAGTGTCCTTAATTTTCCTTGTGATTTTATTTATTTATTTTAATTTTATTTATTTATGAGAGACACAGAGAGAGAGAGATAGGCAGAGACACAGGCAGAGGGAGAAGCAGGCCCCATGCAGGGAGCCTGACTTGGGACTCGATCTTGGGACCCTAGGACCACTCCCCGGGCCGAAGGCAGGTGCCAAACCACTCTGCCACCCAGGGATCCCCCTCCATGAGATTTTTTTGAAGATGAATTTTTGGCCTAGTTTTTTTAATTAGTTTTAAATTTTTATTATTTTTTTAGGTTTTTTTTTAAAGCTTACATTTATTGAGTACCTACTATGTGCCAAGTCCTGTGTTAAGGAGTCACCTGTATTGTGGCATATAATCCTCACCACCAACTGTTTGAGATAGGTGCAATTTTTACACTTAGTTTAGAGATGAGGAAACTGAGGCTGTAACATGGAGGTTATACGATTAGCTCAGGCTCTCTAAGCAGTAGTTTTCAGAGAGGCATGCAAACACAAGTAGTCTGCTCAGGGGCCAGCATTCTCATTCACTGTGCTTTGTTAATTCACTGGCCTCAGAGGAACTGTTCACCTCTAAGTTTTGTCAAAGAAGAAAGAAAGCCAACCTATATTGGTGGTAGGTTTGGCTCATACTTGTGTAGTACCTACTGTGGGCCAGTCACTTATGTCAAATCCCCGTTTCTCACAATCAAACTTCGTGAGCAGAACTACTGCTATGCCATTTTTGTAGATGAGGAGACTGAGCCTTACCCATTCACCCTGGGTCACAGGACCAGTCCCTCAGCTGAGGATGGGAGTGACTGGCTATACCCCAGGCCCTCCAGCCCCTTCTCCCAGCACCCCTCTCTTCTTTGAGGACAATTGTCTATGCAGCAAATAACAAAGCGATTGAAAAAAACAACAACAACAACAAAGCGATTGAAAGGGAGAAGGCATGGCCTTCCCTTCGCATCCCACAAAATGAGCACTACGATACTTCCATGGAGACCTCATTCAGCCCAGTTAGTCCAAAAGCTGAAGACTGTAGAATTGGCTTCCTTTCCTCTCTGTTACATGCATATCTACTGATGGATGAGTATTGACTAATGATGAAATGTTAGTGGTGATCCCTGGGTGGCTCAGCGGTTTGGTGCCTGCCTTTGGCCCAGGGCGCAATCCTGGAGTCCTGGGATTGAGTCCCGCGTGGGGCTCCCGGCATGGAGCCTGCTTCTCCCTCCTCCTGTGTCTCTGCCTCTCTCTCTCTCTCTCTCTCTCTCATAAATAAATAAATAAATAAATAAATAAATAAATAAATCTTAAAAAAAAAAGGAAGAAGAAAGAAATGTTAGTTAATTTAAGCCTGAAGAATACAGGCACAGGGATAAATCCAGTAGCTGGCCTAGAACTATTATCTGATCTTCTGTAATGTACTAGCCAACCTTGTATTTCTCTAGTGGAATTTTCAGACTGTATTTCCCCAGGCCACATTCACAAATACAAACGCTTCAGTGATCTTGCTAACAAAGGTAGCCACCATGGCTCAGGAATCCCATTTGTTCCTTATTCAGCAGAACTTCAAGCTGATTTTTTTTTTTAAGATTTTATTTATTTATTCATGAGAGACACACAGAGAGAGGCAGAGACATAGGCAGAGGGAGAAGCAGGCTCCCTGTGGGGAGCCCATTGTGGGACTTGATCCCAGGACCCTGAGATCACACACTGAGCCAAAGGCAGACACTCAACCAATGAGCCACCCACATGTCCCTCAAGCTGATTTTCTTTCTTTTTTTTTTTTTTTTTTAATTTTTATTTATTTATGATAGTCACAGAGAGAGAGAGCGGCAGAGACACAGGCAGAGGGAGAAGCAGGCTCCATGCACCGGGAGCCTGATGTGGGATTCGATCCCGCGTCTCCAGGATCGCGCCCTGGGCCAAAGGCAGGCGCCAAACCGCTGCGCCACCCAGAGATCCCATCAAGCTGATTTTCTAAGCAACACAAATATACCTGCCACCCTTCCCCAGATCTCTCTTTCTGGTTCTAACCCATTCCAACCATATTAGCCACAGAGAACAGGACTTGAAGAGATATACTCATTATTTCCCTTTAGAGCCACATGGAACTTCTGGCCTATCTTGTCAAGTAAGTGGCAAACCATCCCAAGAGAGGTGCAGAGTTCCTTCTCCATGTTCAGAACTCTGGCTTCCCTTGCAGCCTCATGGATGCTGCACGCTGCTTGGGGAATGGGAGGGGAGAGGGAATGTAAGGTGAGAGATGAGCTAGGGCTGCAAACCCAGTGCCCCTGGCCATCAACAAGGCCAGATTAGTGAGGCTGGGCAGGTACTGTCTGTATGGGGCAGCAGACACCCAACTCCAGCCTGCAGTCATATATAAAAGTGAACCCAGGGGATCCCTGGGTGGCTCGGCAGGTTGGCGCCCGCCTTTGGCCCAGGGCACGATCCTGCAGGCCCGGGATCGAGTCCCGCATCGTGTTCCTGGCGTGGAGCCTGCTTCTCCCTCTGCCTGTGTCTCTGCCTCTCTCTCTCTCTCTATGTCTATCATGAATAAATAAATCTTTAAAAAAAAATTTAAAAAGTGAACCCAGAGCTGCCAAACCTACCATTTTTACAAAAAGCCCCAAATCTGGACTTGTGTGTAAACTTTGGTATTTATTTTTTTAAGATTGTATTTATTTATTTATTTGAGAAAGTGTTAGAGAGAGCATATGAGCAGGAGGAAAGGGGCAGAGGGAGAGGGAGAAGCAGACTCCCCACTAAGCAAGGAGCCCAATATGGGGCTTGATTTCAGGACCCTAGGATCACGACCTGAGCCCAAAGCACACACCTAACTGAATGAGCCATACAGGCATCCCAGCTGAGGTTTAAATTTAAGAAAATGTCATCGCCCTGTGTAGGCCAAACAAGTTTGTGCACTAGATAAATTCTGAGGATCTGGCAATTTGCAGGCCCAGCTCTAAACTGTTTTTTTTTTTTTTTTTTTTTCTTTTTTAATTGTACATTGAAGGGTGCCTGGGTGGCTTGGTTGGTTAAGCATTTGACTCTAGGTTTTGGCTCAGGTCATGATCTTGAGGTCATGGGATTGAGCCCCACATCAGGCTCTGCATTTAGCATGGAGTCTGCTTCAGATTCTCTCTCCCTCCTGCTCTCTCTCTGTCTGTCTGTCTCTCTCTCCCCCAGTCTCAAATAAATGAATAAATAAAATATTTTTAAAAAGTTGTAAATTGAAAATCACATAACATGATACACAGACTATTTCAAGGCATTCTGTGAAAGGGGCCTCTAGTTGGAGAAACAGGAAGCCTGGATTGAGAAACAGAAAACTTTGTTTTGAATCCAAACTGTATGTGTGATTTAATAGCTGAGGGACTCTGAGCAAGTTAAATAAGTTATAGATTACTTGTAAAATTGTCAGAACCACATCTGCCAATCTCACTATGCAGGGCTATTGCAAAGAACAAACCTGACTATCCATTCAGGAAATTCCTACACAAATAATTTACAGTGTAAATTTCTGAAAGTCAGAGAATGGATCATATTCAGTACATAGTGTCTCTGTTTATCTGCGCACAGACACACTCAATAAATATTTTTAATTGACTTAGCTTGCCAAAGTTCCTGCTATAATCCAAATTTAAGGAATTAATCTTTTTAATGATCTACAAAATAATTGGTGTGACTATTGAACATAATTCACATAGTGACTAATTCCTGTTAAAACCATTTATCAAAGTTCCCAGACTTGGTGAAATTATATGTTAATGTGTAAATCTTTGTCTGGTAGAGGTGTGAAAAATTTGTCTGGTGAAGAAGATATCTACAAAAGTAATCATTTACTATTCTATAAGATCTTAACCAGTTTTGTATGTAACTCAGAATTCTTATTGTAATATTCCTTAATTAATTGCTTATATATATCTAGCTCCTCAAATGCTCTTTAAACCAGTATGAACACCTTACTGGTTCCTTCATTAAGTAATGCACTGAATAAAATCTTTGACATGTGCTCATTTTATATATTTGCATGAGAATCATAATTTCATCCTTTTGAAAATCATACTTTAATTTAGTTTGTCTTTTCCTAGCCAAAGTAAATTCTTAGCAGTTTTTCTTGACCTGTTTTACTAATGTTCTCCAGTTTATATCAGTGCAATCAGAGTGGAAGTTTAAACTGGGCCCAATGTCAGCAAATCATTAGGCCACTGATATGTTTTTGTGGAAGACAGACATTACATTTCATTTTATTTCTCATTCATTCATTCATTCATTCATTCATTTATTCCATTTTTCCAACAAACATTTCTGGAACATATGCAGGGCACTGAAGAGATGAGTAAGTCACACATATACTCCCTTTGAGGAAGCTTAGAATGAGTGTACTTTCATAACTAGAATATCAGAGAATACGGATAAAGGGCTATGGGAGATTACTGAAGGAATTAGTGTTAAATTTGATTGGAGATATCAGAGGAGTGATAGAAAATGTGACATATTAGCTGGACCTAGAAGGATGAGTAGGATTTTGAAAGATGGTGAAGAAAAGGAGAAGGTATTCTCAGCTGAAGGAGAACTGGTCAACTGACATCAACGTTTTCATGGTTCTCTGACCCAATTTCAATGTATGTGAGGTGGTGTTTGGGGGATGTTCCACACACACAACACCAAGCAATTCTCAACTACCACCTGGGTGTCAGAGAATTCACCTCAGTTCTGACACTGTCCACCCAGAGATAGCATCAGATTCTACAAGTTAAGAGCTCTGCCCTGGGGATCCCTGGGTGGCTCAGCGGTTTAGCATCTGCCTTTGGCCCAGGGCACGGTCCTGGGGTCCGGGGATTGAGTCCCGCGTCGGGCTCCCGGCATGGAGCCTGCTTCTCCCTCCTCCTGTGTCTCTGCCTCTCTCTCTCCTCTCTCTATCATAAATAAATAAATAAATCTTTAAAAAAAAAAAAAAAAAGAGCTCTGCCCTGCAAGACTGCCCTCCACTCACTTCAGATGCCAGTCGTAAGCTTCAGGCTATTACTTGTGCTTCTGATCTACAGGCTACAGATTGGAGGTTCCAACTATCCCCTCCTTAGGTTCCTTTAATGTGCTGGAACAGCTCACAGAACTCAGGGAAACATTTAACTTAAAGTTACCAGTTAATTAAAGGATACAACAAAGGATACAAATCAACAGCCAGATATATAGGGGAAGGTATGGGGCAAGTTTGTGGAGCTTTGGTGCTCTCTCCTGGGTGCCACTCTCCCAGCATCTCCATGCTTTCACCAATCAGGAAGCTCTCTGAACCCAGCCTTCTTGGGTTTTTGTGGAGGATCCAATGCATAGCCATGAGTGACTAAGTCAATGTTCATTGGCTGCTTCAACTTCTGGGGGTGAGCACTGAAGATTCCAATGCTCTAATCACATGGTTGGTTCTCTTGGCAACCAGCACCGAACCACAAGTGGAGACCAGAAGTCACCCTCCTTAATATAACAAGAGATGCCTTTACCACTCTTTAAAATATATATATATATATTTATTTATTTTTATTTTTTTATTTGAGAGAGAGACAGAGCGCACAAGTAGGCAGAGCAGCAGGCAGAGAGAGAGGGAGAAGCAGGTTTCCTGCTCAGCAGGGAGGCCCCACCCAGGACTCAAACCCAGGTACCCTAGATCCTGACCTGAGCTAAAGGCAGATGCCCAACCAACCAAGCCACCCAGGCGCCCCCAACCTTTATCACTCCTAGCACTTAGGAAGTTCCAAGGGTTTGGGGAGCTGTGAGCAAAGACCAACAGGAGAAATCTATTTTGGTTATCTGAATGACCAACTATATATTTCTTACAAATCACAGTTGGGAACAAGTCCTCCTATGACATTGGAAATCACAGTTGGGAACAAGTCCTCCTATGACATTGCAACATACATGGGCTTTTGGCAGGAGAAAGTTACCTGAACAAGGATTTGGAGTCTACTATTGCACAAAAACTACCCCAAAACTTGGTGGTTTTAAAAAACAC
Organism: Canis lupus baileyi; assembly: GCF_048164855.1. Taxonomy (NCBI): domain Eukaryota; kingdom Metazoa; phylum Chordata; class Mammalia; order Carnivora; family Canidae; genus Canis; species Canis lupus. The sequence continues at coordinate 89,102,560 of NC_132838.1, forward strand.
TTGTTTATCATTTCTTACACATCAGCCGATACAGGCTGGGCATAGGTAGAATGTTTCTGCTCCACCTCTCTCTCACCCTGCTCAGAAAACAGCAGCTAGTCTGAGGAGTTTCCTCTCATAGGATAGCAGAGGTGCAAGAGAAAAACACATGGTCAATCCGAAGCCAAAGGGTGGGGAACTACATTCCAACCCTTTTGTGGAAGGAGCCATAAAGTCATCTGGCAAAGGACACATATAAAGAGAGGACATGAAGAATTAGAACCAATGATGCAGTCTACACAGCAACAGACAATAGAAAATCTTGAATGCTATGATAAAGAATTTAACTTTATTCTAAGACACTAGGTCTTACTTATTCTCCCCAGAAAAAAAAAACCCAGTAATTATATAACATAATAAAGGTGTTAGCTAACACTAAGGTGGTAATCATAGGGATGCCTAGGTGACTCAGTGGTTGAGCATCTGCCTTTGGCTCAGGGCGTCATCCTGGGTCCTAGGATTGAGTCCTGCATCGAGCTCTGCTTCTCCCTCTGCCTCTGTCTGCCTCTGTCTCTGTGTCTCTCATGAATGAATGAATGAATGAATGAAGAATTTTAAAGTTAATCATAATGCACTACATAAATGTATCAAATCATTTGATTAATATCAAATGTATTAGTCTCTGTGTCTCTGAGATTAATATGAATTTAAAAAAGAAACTATGACACAAGCTGTAGTTTTCTGTCCTTATTTTTTTTAGATTTTGCTTCTTTATTCATGAGAGACAGAGAGAGGCAGAGACACAGGCAGAGGGAGAAGCAGGCTCCATGCAGGGAGCCCGATGCGGGACTCGATCCCGAGACCCCAGGATCACGCCCTGAGCCAAAGGCAGACGCTCAACAGCTGAGCCACACAGGTGTCCCCTGTCTTTATTTTGTCCCTGAGAAGGAGAGGCCTAAACAGCTGAGTAACCTGCCCGAAGGTGCCTGCCAATAACTGACAAAACTGGGGGTTGATGTAAAAGTGCTTTGATTAGAACCTGAGCTTATAGAAGCTCTAAGGGCTGCCTTTGCAGATCTCTATCTACCTGCGCCTACTCTGCAGATCTTGGAGGTACTCATCCTATGAGCCAATTCTAAGAACGAAAAAAGGGAGGGAAGTTGGGGCCGAAAATAGATCGATCTCTCCTGTTGGTTCTGTTTCTCAAGAGAACCCTTCTAATGTCTCCCCGAGCCCATCTTTTTTTTTTTTTTTTTTTTTTAAGATTTTATTTATTTATTCATGAGAGACAGGCAGAGACAGGGGCAGAGGGAGAAGCAGGCTCATGCGGGGAGCCCGAGGCGGGACTCGATCCCGGGACGCCAGGACCACGCCCTGGGCTGAAGGCGGCGCTGAGCTGCTGAGCCGCTGCGCCACCCGGGGATCCCCTCCCCCTCCCCCAGCCCATCCTAAAACCCTCTACAGAAAACCTCTCTCGGCCTGGAGGCCTCGGCCGACTTACAGCCCATTCATCATCCTGACGCGCCGTCGGGTTTCCCGGGCCCTGGCGCCTCGCTCCGCCGGGCGCTCCAGCCTTTCAGCAGCCAGGCTCCCCCTGCACGCGTGCCTCTGCTTGGGAAACGAGGGCGATGACGTGCAACGCACGCAAGCACGCACGCACGCGCACACGTCACGCGCACACGCCCGTAGCGGCCGGCCCTCAACCAGCCGAGGCCCGACGCGGAGCAGGTGGCGCAGCGTCCGCGCCGCCTGAGCGGGAGGAGCAGGAGGCACGTGTGTGACACCAGTGGACGGCGTTTCTCGCTGCGGTAACCACTGCGGAGGTCCCTTGTGCTCGCTCCCCGCGCAGCTCGCGCTCAGCGCTTGGTGCTGGTGCTGCTTCCCGAATGCAGGCTTCCCCCGAAGCCCCCGCCCCGCTCCGTTCCTGCTGTTCCTGGAGCAAAACCGCGGGTGGCAGAACCAGGGAGGAAGCTCGGGGATGGGTGGGCCGTGACCCGCAGAGCCCGAGCACGCTGCCCGGGAAGCGGCACCGTGTGGAGGCCGCGGGAGGCCGCGCACGTGCCGAGGGCGCCGCCGTCCGTTCGGGAAGTACCGTGTCCTATGCTACGACTTCGTGTTGAGGTTCGCATTGCGCTGCAGGATCCACCCTATGTTTTCAGGCGCCTTCTCCAGATTTTTTTTTTTTTTTTTTTTTTTTTACTAAAGGGCCCCCTGTTACTGTGCTACTACTGGCTTTACTTGAAAGAAGAAGAGAAGAAGCCCCTCTGGCGGGAGGGCCTGGCTGGCCCAGTTGGTGGAGCGTGTGCCTCTTGATCTGGGGTCGTGAGTTCGAGCCCCACCGTGGTTATAGCGAATACTTAAAATCTTAAAAAAAAAAAAGAAAAAAGGGGCACCTGGGAGGCACAGTGGGTTAAGCGTCTGCTTTCCGCTCAGGTCCTGATCCCGGAAGCCTGCATCTGGGCTCCCTGCTCAGCGGGGAGTCTGCTTCTCCTTCTCCTTCTCCCTCTGCCCCTCCCCCCTGCTCAGGCGCACTTGGTCGCTGTCTAGATCAATCAAATCTTGAAACAAAAGAAAAAGAAACAGATCTTCAAAGTCACCCTTGCAGGCAAGTGGCTATGGCTGCGTGACACAGTGTAAAAAAGAGGGGAAGTAGAGAATTCCAGAACAATTTCCCTAACGCCCTACAGACATTTTGAATCAAATCAGGTACCAGTCATCTTGAGCCCTATTCTGGCCTCTGGAAAGCAGAGGAGCCCAGACAATGTGTATTGTGAACACTACCCTCCCCCCTCCTGGCTCTGCCTTTCCTATTCTGGTATTCTTCTTCCTTCCTTCCTTATTTGCCTAGCGCAAATTAGGTTTTCTTAATTATAACCCACATATGTTGCAGATAGCCGTAAATCCTTCCCAGAACAAAGACTATTAATGAAAAATGAGTGGGGCAGGCACTAGTGGTCCATCGGGCATACTGGAGGAATGCACAGAGGGGAACAGAGGTCCTGCTGGGCTGCACCACTTAATGTACCACAAAAAAAGGGCAGAGCACCATGACAGCCCAGATCCTGATGCAAAGCCTCCTTTCTCCTCCCTAGCTTTGCAGAAAGGCTCATTCAGACAGTTAAGGGACACAAGCAAACTAAATCATCATATACAACCAGTGTATCTTTCTCCATCCACAAAAGGGGACTTTTATTTACCAAACACACAGATTGGAGTCCATGTCTTCACAACCGGTCAGAAATTCATGTCACTGCTCTAAGTGGCTTATGAATTCCAGCACCCAGGTTGATAGACACACAATCAAGGATATATTTCTTATATAACTCTGTTTTGAGTAAGCTGATTTCTAACTCAACTTAAAGCTAAACACCTTTGTGGCAATTCAGATTATAAAAGACTCTTACGGGAACCAAGACTCTTCTCCTTTCCTAAATTCAGTCTATTTTTGATTCATACAAGCCTAAATTTCTAGGCTGTCTTGTTTAACTTCTAAACATATTTCAGCCTTTAAAGAGTGAATGAGGGAGTATAAATTGATGCAACTTTTCTAGGAAGCAATTTGGCAGTAAACATTAAGAGCCTTACGTTCCTTTATGGTTTTGCTCAGTAATTCCACTTCTGAGAAACAACCTGCAGATAAGGATTAAAATGTTGATCTTTGATGTACGGAAATGGATTATACGTGAAGGTGCATTTCATGTAAAAGAGATAAAAAACTGGAAACAATCCAAATGACCTGAGATAGCAGAATTGTCTAGTTTTGAAGTCATAGAATATACTATTCTGCAGTTCCTAGCAATGATGCATACTTGAGTTTTACTCCCTGTGGGAAATGTTCATAATAGAAAAAGTAGTGGTACCTGGGTACCTCGGTTGGTTGGGCGTCTGCCTTTGGCTCAGGTCATGATATCGGGGTCCTGGGATCGAGCCCTACATCATGCCCCCTGCTCAGCAGGGAGTCTGCTTCTCCCTTTCCCTCTGCCCCTCCCCCTGTTCTCCCTCTCTTTTTCAAATGAATAAAAAATATGTTTGTTTTTTTTTTAAGTAGAAAATGGGCACCTTGGTGACTCAGTTGGTTGAGCGCCTGTCTGTTGATTCTGGCTCAGGTTGTTATCTCAGGGTGTGGGATCAGCCCACGTAGGGCTCTATGCTCAGCTAGAAGTCTGCTTGTCCCACTCCCCACCTCCCAGCCATGCTTGCCCTCTCTCTAATGAATAAAATCCTTAAAAAAAAGAAACAAAAAACAAGAAGAAATAGAAAACAGAACTGCAAATACAGTACACCCCTAATTATAACACACACAGACATCCACAAATATGTATTCCAAGGAAGTGCACTAAAAGTATCTGAAGGATGAGATGATTGGTAAGTTTCATTTTCTTTTCCACATGGGTCTCCATTTTCATGTTCAGCAAGGAGTATGTTCTCATTTCCTGATCACTAATTGAAATAAAAGTTGCATTTAGGAATAGGAATTAGTGTAGAAATCTACCAGAAAAAAAAAAAAAATCTACCAGAAAGCAAATTATTGATTTCAATCTCCTTTTTATTAAATTATAAAACTGTTGTCAATACACACACTTTTGGAAATACAGTTTTTCCAAGTATCTGCTTTTCTGGAGCACATGGTTTAAACAAAAATTTCTATACCAATTTCTTGGTCGTCAAGCTATTTAGCACTGGTAGCTGAACTACCACATGTAGCTACTATATATACAGAGTTTATGGAAAATATTACAAAGACAAATGCCTTGAAAAGATGACACAGTGCAGAGAAAACCATAGTTATTAAGCTGGTATAAAACTTTAGTCAAAATAGTCTTAGTCCATTATGGCTTTGCATAAAGCTTCAAAGGAAGAATATTTAAGACACTTCTCATCAAAGGCACTTAGAGTTGTAATAAAATATTTCTTTGAATTTAGTTGGGAGTCCAACAGCATTTTAATTCCTTTTTCACATTCCATCTCTCATTGAAACAGTCCTCAAAGGCAGATATTAATGAGGGAAAATAGTTATCACTTCTTAATATACATGTTAAAAATACGCAAACAGAATTAATACAAATTTTGGTCCACTGAAGCAGGTAACAGTATCAGACTGTAGTGTTTCTCTTGATTCTGAGCAAAAAGCCATCAACTCTCAAGACCCAGTTCCACAAACAGAGCCCTCAGTTTTTATTTGCATTGGCTGCCCCCGGGGCTCCCCTTGAGGAAATGGGAGTTCAGGGTCCCAAATCTCCGCAGTGCACTTTCCCTAGAAAGAACCGTCGCATGCTCAGTGGGAGCGCTGCTCCGAGGTGGTGGCAGTGGGGAGACGGACACGCCGACTATCAGGCATCTATAATTCCGTGTCCCGGTACCGGGAAGGCTGGCTGTAATAGCCACGCTTCGAGTGTTCGGACAGCTGCTGGCGGTATTCTTCCTCTTCAGCATCACTGCCATAACTTCCTCTGGGATCCTGGTAGAGCCTGGAAGGGCCTTTCTGGGGCTCGGGTGGCCTGGAACTAACGAAGTGAGAGTGTTAAATGCCTCCCAAAGCTCATCCAGGGCTTCTGACTGCCCGCGGAAGGGCGGCCACATGCCCCAGACAAATCGCAGACCTCAGAGACACACGCCACACTCTGCTGGCAGGGCAGGGCTACCTTGGGCCCCACTCCAGTTTCACTGTGGGGATTAACAGGTTAAGGCCATTGTCATGTGGGCAGTGAGTGAGGAAGTCAGCCCTGTGTTCCCTGACCTAAGAATTCCCCTGCTGGACCGAAGGTGCCTTCCCCATCCCTGAGTCTTTGGCTATAAGCTCACCCAGCAGAGTGACTTCTCTTCTAGTTTCAGTCAACTAGGGACCACCTGGTTGGCTGTACCACTGCTCAATTGTTAAAGAAGAAATTTGCCTTTCGTGTTCTATTGCTGTAAAACTGGTCTCTAGCTTCCAGTCAGCACAGCCAAAAGAAACTGTGACTTTCTTTTTCTGTTCTCGGAAGCAGGAAACAATCCAGTATAAAAACCTCAACAGGAAGACACTGCCATAATTCCTAATGCTTATATGGCATTTTAAATATGAAGCATCTTACCAACACTGGCCCATTGATCATCACCTTCCCTTCAGACCACAGTTCAGCACAAGTGGCCTGACTTTGCTATGTGATGCAAAGGAATTAAGGAGCTTGGCTAAGAGCCAGAATATATTAGTGACAAAACAGTTAGTGTCTAAGCCCCAGGAATTCTGCTCATGTGCTCTCCCAATACAGTTTAATGTATCTGTGCTTCAGTGTGTTAAAGGGGTCTAATTTGAAATGTCAGTGATTAAGCTCTTGGTTTTAGCACACAAGCAAAATTACTATGAAATTTTGACTCTATAATCTTTACGATTAAATTTGAATAAGGGGGTACTTAGGTGGTGCAGCTGGTTAAGTGTCCGACTCTTGGTTTCAGCTTAGGTCGTGATTTCAGGGTCATGGGATTGAGCCCTGTGCTGGGCAGAGCACTCAGCGTGGAGTCTGCCTGAGATTCTCTCTGCCCCTCCTGCTTTTGTTCTCTCTCTAAAATTAAAAAAAAAAAAAAAAACAAAAAAAAAAAAAACTTTTTTTTTTTTGACTGGATAAGGTAAATCATTGGCCAGGGTGGGGGGGTGGTGGTGGTGGTGGTCTTCTTGTTACATTGATACGTAGGTGAAGAAATTTTTTTCTTAGGAGTCCTAGACAAGCCCTCTTTTTAGACCTAATACTGCTGAGCAGCCCTTACCTTGTGTGCTGGGACAGGCCAGGGTCTGGCTTGTGTGTTTTGATTGGAACTGCATAGATGTCAGGATGCTTCTGAGCAATTTCAATCTGTGGTAATTAAGGGAAACAAAGAAGAACAAAAGGGAAAGAATGAATGATTGCTGGTGTGGCTTGCTGGTTTCTTGCTGGTCCCATTTTCCAATCCAAACTATTTTAAGTAGAGGAGGAAAAATAGAAGCAACTCTCTAGTTTTCATGGTTGTGTATGATTACCTAGTATTTCATGTCAAAATAGGTAAAATGTTTAAAAGCAATGAAATTCTGCCATATGCTACAGTAAGGACAGATACTGTATGATTCCATTTAAATGGGGTTCCTAAGTAATCCAGTTCACAGAGACAGACAGTAGTACGGTGATTACCAGGGCTGGGGGAGGGAGGATAGAGCTTCAGTGAGGAGATACGACAAAGTCTCAAGATGGATGGTAGTGATGACTGCAGAACACTGTGAATGTACTTAATGCCACTAACCACTTAAGAAATAGTTAAAATGGGGAAAAATTGTTAAAATGGTAAATGTATATTTTACTGCCAAAACAAACAAAACCGAGAAAGAAAAATGCTCAGAAGCACTGCTGCTGTTGTGACAGACTTAAATGAGGAAAACTCCCATATTCACTGGACAGGATATGATCAATGAGCCTTCATTTAAATTCTTGACTGTTAAAAGATTATATGTGCATATGGCACAAAAATTCAAACTGTATCGAAAACTACAATCTATGGGCCTTTCATTTTAGCATACAAGGTTTGCTTGTTTTCTTTCTTTTTTCTTTTTATTTTGTTTGTTTTCTATGGCAAATCTGGGAGCAAATTTAAATTCAGTTACCAAATGAATACAACGGATGTTTTAATGAAAAATAACTTCTGAGAGGCACTGCTTCTCTTGTCATACTTCCCCATTCCAGAACCTGATATAAAGTTCTAAGTATGAAAAGCAGAATCTTATTCACCTATAGTTGTCAGGCTTTCTTGATTATAAGAAAAGGGACACAGTGATAGCTGATAATCTGGAAATGACATACACATAGCATGTGCCTGTGGTATCATTGCATGTGAACATCCTTTTCAGGTCTGTATGAAAAAAAGACTGCAAATCATTATATTAAATGAAACCTAACATTTTTACTGTTGACATGCTAAGGTAATCTAGTGGTTTAAAAATAATTACCCTTGCATTCTGTGCTTCTTGAAGCTCCTGCATTCTCTGTAATCTTGCCTTGTGATCCATCTTCTCAAATATTTTAACTTTGCCCAGGACAGACTTGGGAGCGCCTTCTTGCTCTTCACTGCCCTCTCCCACCTCCTCACTCTCTGGGGAAGGGACAGGAGTGGAGGGCTTCAGTATAGACCTTCCAAAGGAAGGTTTTGCTGCAATAGGAGGAGGACAGCTTCTGGTAGATGCCCCAGAAACTTCATTACCAGCAACGGCTGAGGGGTTTGACTTATAGTCATGGGATCTGGAGATGTCAAAGGATTCTTCTCTGTTCTGAGTTTTGGCCTGCAGAGAACAATGAACATATATTTACCTTGGGCTTTCAGTTTATTTTCAAATCTGTATTAGTGATTTAATACACTCCCATTTCCTGATCAGTTTCCAGAAGTGGTCAACAAATACCATTCTGACAAGGGATCAAATACTACAGGACAAACAGCCACTGGTTGGGCATCCTGAGCCCTACCCTGCTTCCTACAAAAAAGTATTAAGAACTCTAGGAAACCAAGAGGGTGTTGGGGAAGGGTTGGGGGCCTACAAGTTTAGAGGTAGTTCAGACCTACTTTTGTACTAGAGGATATTAAGATTAATACCTTGGAAAAAGACCTCAGAACAAGTCGGGGGTGTTCAAGATCAAAGAGTGGGATTCTGAGTTCATATAACAAGGGTGCATGCCCTAGCTCAGAGGGAAGGCCTCTGTCCAGCCATGAATGAGACTAGAGCAGGAAGGGTAGCATATAATGCCAATGGCCACTTTTCCTTCATCCTTTGATCCTAGGCCTGGTTGTATATTTTCAGTGATATATTTTATGAGGTCCCTATTTCTGACAGTTCATACAACCAGTGATTGCTTTCTTCCTATCTAAGGTATTGAGCTAAATGGAGAAATCTTACTAGGTTATAAGGAAAAGCCTATACTTACAGATTTGGTTCATATGACATATACCATGTGTTCTTATATTGATTCTGTTCTGAGTAATGATTTAATTTAAAAATAAATTAAGCTGTCCTCATAATGAGAGGGATCATAAACAGTGGTGGTGATTGTTTTCTTTAGTCAATCATCAGTAGGGATTTTCTGGTATATCTAAATCAGATTGTGGGCAGAAAACTCTAACTGAAAAAGAAAAACAGATTCTGAGATCAGTGTTTCTGGGCATTTAGTATTTGTCAAACTTTTATTCTTGCTACAAAAAAATTTTAATGAAAAATAAAATAAATGAATGAATAAGTGAATAAATAAATACCAACAGTTCTAAACCTGTATGCTCTTCCTAAAACTGCCTTTCCTTCTTTTCACTCTTCCCTAATTTTAGGGTTCACCCAACAAACCAAAAGATGCGTTTTAATAACAAAGAAGTGAGCCAAAAACATAAATTCAACACCATTCATTGTGTGTGCTCTTCCTGGCTATGCAGGAAACTGGGTGTCTGCTTCCTCTTCCTCCCCATCATGGGCTTCCCAGCCACGTACCTTGGGCGGCTCTGGCTTGAATGCGGGGGGTGGACTACTGTCCCTAAGTTGATCTCTGCTAGCAGCCCTCCTCATCTGAGCTCGTGGCTCTGGGCTGGGCTTCCTTATGCTCTACAAAACATAAAGGTTCATTCACAAGAAGATCCCAGCAAAGAGAAGAGAACACTCATCTGCTTTGCTGGAGTTTTGCCAAGTTGCAAAAAGTTCAGAAGTTGAGGTTCATAACTTGTATAAATGGAGATACCCCAGTGCTTCTTTTTTTTTTTTTTTTTTTTTTTTTTTTTTTTTTTTACCCCAGTGCTTCTTTACTAAAAAAGGCAGGTATCAGCAAATACCTATTAGCTAATGCTTTATACTTTTTTTAATTAGCTGCAATCCATGTTAATTAATAGTCTCTTCCTTTAAAATAATTCCTCCCCACACACAAAATCCTCCCAAAGTCTAAAATCTCTTTTGTTACTTACAGCTATTAATATTTTTAAGCATTAGCTCATCTACACCTGTAGACATGAGGGAGTTAATTTATTCTTTGTAACTTGTCTACTAATATATACTAATTTTTTGGCCTTGGTGGGTTTTATCTTCCCTTCACCTTATTTATTTTTTTTTTTGGTACTTTTATTTCATAAAGAATAAAATCATTCACCAAAATGAGCTGACTTGCTAAAGAGAAGTCCACAAGAATAACAACTATTCAAATATATGGATAACCTCATTTACACTGTTCCAACGTTCTCTGAGGTACAACTAATAATTGGTCCTAACTTAGTGCCTGTTGACATAATCTCTAGGATCACAGAAGCTATTCACCAGTGGATGCATAGTACACATGACCAGATGTATATTTGATCATAAACTCAATTAAAAAATTGAAGTACAAGAGAGAAGGAAACTGATGGGGAAACACTCAGGAGTTCCAGCAAGATTAGAAAGGTTAAAGGGAGGATGGATAAGAAAAAGCAAGGATACCTAAAAGTACAGAGAGACCTAATCAAAGGTTACAAGTAAATACAACAAAATTGTATTTAAAAATAATGTTCCACTTGTAATTTGGACAGCTGGCACATAAAGCTGTTCAGTGTATCCATCATGCCCTAGATCATCAGTGTGATGAGTGATCAACTCAATCTCTCCCAGCACTTAGTTCCTGTCTGGCTTTCCCATGGACCACAAATGCTATCATATAGGCATTGACTTGGGATCATAAGCCCCCTAGAAGTCATCTGTTCCAACTCAGGAATACCTTCCAAAGCACCCTGAATAAACAGTTGTCCAGAAGAATTCAAGTGAAACACCAGAACGTCCTTTTCCTGCTCATGGCCTCACAGCCTGTGGTCTGCCTCGCCTCACCTCCTCATGCTGCACCGGCTCCGAGGAGCGGGTGATGGAAGACACCAGTGGCTCCTCAGCTGGCTCATCCAGCTCATTGTCAGTGTAGGCACCTCCTTCACCGTCGGTGTCTTCAAAGTCACTGATGAGGCGGCTGTCGCAACTCAGATAGTCTGCGCCCATGGCAGTTAAGTAGGACATGCGGTCTTCAGGGTCATCATCCATCCCTTCCATCTAGAGGAATTTGTTTCGGAGGGTCAGTGGGGTCGACTTGGCTCCTGGGAGTGGGGACTCAAGAAAATTCCCAAGGGCACAGCCAAGTGACTGAAACTTTGACATGCCCTAGAAAGGGAAGTCATCTTTATTTTCCTGAAATCACTTGGCTTGAAACGACTATTCATTTTTTGTGCAGGGATTCAAATTGGAACCCTCCACCCTATCCTTACTACCATCCTGTATCCCACTACTGAGCCATGCTTCCTCAGATTATTGTGCTTCTCTTCTAGAATTTGGGCTCCTTTTCAGCTTTTTCTGCTAACACTTGTCCCCTGTAATAAATTCACACTGCCTGGTGCCTGCACACCTCTCCACTCTTCGACAAAATTCTCAAATCCCCAAGGAAGGAAGCTATGTCCTGTTCAACCTATTCTCACAAAGGAGGCTATCACAGAACCTCAGCAGGCTGTAAGCACTTAGAAGATGCTAGACATCTTGACTACACATGCAGTTTCCAAAGGGCAAGACTAGGACTCAACAATCTAATTAGTAATTGAGTCACTTTCACAACAAAATCATCCTCTGACATCTCACAAAGTAGTTCAGTTCAGATGGACTACAGAATACTAGCACCAAAGCCTCCTTAGAACCACAGGAACTTGTATGATCTCTTTGCTTCCTCCATTCAGTAGAACTGTGGGTAAACTACCTGCATGGATGAGAAGCTAGCCAATTTTAGAGGCCTACACAAGCTTCCAAGCACTCTCTTACCAACCTATTCAAATTCCTAGGACACATTTTCCTCCAATCTTTTAAACAAATGATTCCAACTCTGCTTGCTAGCTTTTCCTTTTTTAAAAAATTCATTTTTAATCATATTCTCCATGACTCTCATCCTCACCTCTCCCCTCCATGCTGACTTTCCTGTATCCTTAGTAAGCTGTGGAGCTCAGCACAGATCTTGTAAGCTCTGATTAGTGTGCTTGGAATACAACACTAGTTACTACGTTAAAAGTAAAAGGGAAGTGAATGTAGGGTCACATACATCACATTCTACTTTTGTTTGAAAAGTCCCTTAATTTTATTTTTCAGAGAATTTATAAAATTTCCAACTTGATTAGCACATATGTTGAAATCACTTCAAATGGGCATAGTTTGACTACATTCACTACCCTCCTGAGAAAAGATTCAGAACACGGACTCTCACCTCATAGCAGAATATCTATGCCACATACCTTTCCTTCAGAGACCCAAACTGCTTCTCCTTGCTGATGCTGAATTGTGTCCTTCAAGCTGCCAAACCAGCTATCATTGGCTGAATTTAGGTTGATAGTAGCTATAGAAATGTAAACAAAAGGTTTGCATCAATTTCCAGAGCAATGTTTATTAAAAATGCTACTTCACATATAATTTTCCTCATTTTTGTCATATCTGAATTAATACTTTGGCAAATGCAAGAAAAAGTACGCACATATTTGAACAATAAATCCCTTTAGTTGAATGTAATTAAAACCCTTACCCATCTAGCTATTGGGAGTTTACATTACAGATGAATGTTATAAAGCTAAAAATGAATTACGTTCTTTTCAGAATGTCTACTTTTCAGAAAAGCTACCTTTAAAAAATATGTTTTTAACAACCATGTGTTTAGGAGCAAAGAAAACATATCTAAAACAAATATAAAAGTACTATATTTTAAAGACTGTTACATAGGCATGTATGTGACAAAAATATATACAAATTTACTGTTGGATATCTCAAAAAAATAGTAAAGGTAACATTTAAGTGTATATAACTTTGATGGACTTAAATATTTTAGAATATACATACTTAACCGATCTCTACAGATGTATATTCAAAGAATATAAATTTTCTATTCCAAACAAAATATACCTTAGATAGCAGTACTATGGATCGACCAAGCACTTTTCCAAATACCTTACACAGGTGAGCTCATTTCTTGTTTATCCAAACCTTTCATAGTAGGTATTGCCATTTTACAGAAGAGACATTGAGAGACAGTAGTTAAGAGTAACTATCTGGTCTAAGACCTGACACGAAACAAGTGAAGAGTGAAGAAACCTAGATGCAAGCTCAGTTTGCTTTTAGAACCTATGGCCCTAGCCACCCACCGTACAACACAGCTCATCTAAAAATGAGTACAAAATAACCAAATAAAACATATGCAGTTGTCCTCCAGCAGTATGTATTTATGGACCTAACAGGGATAAGCCGATCAAGCAAATTGCTCAGTTGGGCTTAAAATGATCAGACTGAAGGTAAATTAGGATTTTTTTAAAACTATGTCATAGCTTTTTATTTATTTATTTAAAATTTTTTTATTTATTCATGAGAGACACACACACACACAGGCAGAGACACAGGCAGAGGGAGAAGCAGGCTCCATGCAGGGAGCCCGATGTGGGACCCGATCCCAGGACTCTAGGATCACACCCTGAGCCGAAGGCAGGTGCCAAACTGCTGAGCCACCCAGGGATCCCCATGTCATAGCCTTTTATTAAAGGGTATGGCATTATGTGTAGCACCCAAAAGAAAACCAGGGCTTGTAAGAGCTGTTAGGCCCCCTGGTCTATCTATCCTGAAGTCTGTGTAATTATGTAAGTGTGTGTGTATGTGTGGCCAAAAAAGAACCATTAAGCAATTTGTAAGCAACTGTGTTTCAAGTTTTCTTCCTAGTAATCTATGCCATTCTTCCATTTCATCTAACCCTGACCTTGGAAAATCCTGAATGAGCTTAGAATTTCCTTGGTTATCAATTATTTATAGTATTAGAACAAACTGATACATTGGACAACTCAAGGAAAATTAACCTTGATTCCTTGGACTTTTGTATCTTTATCATGGTACTTTGCAAAGATTATTGTTCTCCTAGGTAAAATATGATGCCATGGTATTTAAATATGGAAATGAGATTGTATACCCTAGAAACAAAAAATAAATGGTTTGCAGGAAATTTATACTGTAAAGCTGCTTTTTGAGCCTTATATTGGAGTTATTTGAGATGAATACAGTTTGTATCATGAGGAAGACCTAAAGTTAAAAGGGCCATTTATGCAATGGAGAGAATATGTTCATTCATGCCTCCTGATAAAATGAAAAAGTCATAAGACCGATGATTAAATTTACATCGAATCAAGTATATGAAAAAAAAAATCAGTGTAGTTCATTTCTTAAGCTTCCTATAAAGGTAACACAGACTAAGTTGCTCCATCCAACTCATGCCCTTGACCTCCTCCTTTTAAGAAGTGGGTGGCACAACTGTGATATTGCCTTCCCTTGCAATCAAGTACCTTTGATTTACTGTTGGGTTTTGTTCATTAGGTTTTTACATATTCTTTGACTTTGAGCATTATTATACGCTATATATATCAGTTAATTCCTGTTGCTCCCAACCTCTGGACTAGGCCTATATCCCCTTGGATAGACTTAATGCATCTCTGAAACTCCAGACAATGAAATATATAAAGAATCTGCAGTTAACCTCTGTCTTAGCTGGAAATCCTGGAACTTTGAGGCCATCCATTCCCAGCCGTTGAACAAGTATGGTCATTACTCCCTCCCCAGCCAAGGAGGATGTTGGGAAGTGCCAAGTGCAACAGCAGATGGTGACATGTAAGGCTGGACAGGTGGGGAGAAACTGGAAATGACTGCTAAAAGATACTGGGTTTCTTTTTGGAATAATGAAAACATCCTAAAATTGATTGTGGTGATGGCTGTACAGTTCTGAATATACTAAAACTCACTGAATTGTACACTTTAAATGGGTGAATTATAGGTTATGTAAATTAAATCTCAACCTATTCATGTGACAGGGACCCTCCTATAAATGAGCAACCATCAACCAAGGTATCTAGCCAGAGACCTCCATCTTATTCCGCTGGTTACCAGTCTCTACATTCCCATGGGAAACCAAGAATTGGCTACTACAGTTTGGGTTCTTTCAGCTGGTACAAGTTTCACTTTTTCCCTCAAGCATTTTCAAAGACTGTATAATGACATGGAACTATTTTTTTTTACATGTAATATTGAAAGATAGTAAAATAGATATAAAGTAGTATCACTAATAATAACAGTGGCCTTTGTTGAATACTTGGAAAATTCTAGGACTGAACTGTAAAAATTTCACATTACTGAAACCTGGAGAAGCTAATAGAAGTGCTAGAATATCCTGTGGTACTTTAAAAATCCCACAATTTCACATTTATAAATGGTGGCGGCCCTGCTTGGGTCTCTCAGTACAGTTCCATTTCATTGGTCTTCAAACCATGAAATGAGTGCTTCAGGAATTTCAAAAAAACATGTAATTCAAACATTGTTTGAAAAATAATTTTGTGACAAATACACATAAATGCATTCTATAATAAATTTTTTTAAACTGAGAAGGAAAGGTAGCTTAACATTTTAACTTACACTGAGAATTAACTTGCTTTGGGGCAGATCTCAGAATAAAGCTTCCCTTGTCATCTCCACTTAACTGAGGAGTACCTTGAGTTTGCGAGGGGAGTCATTTTAATATTGTCATTATTAAATATTCATCTGCCGCAAAAAGGACTTTCTCCTTACTGTGCATAAAGGGAAAAGGATTTTTGAGCCTGGGGAGACCACCTACAACATTACTGGATTGGATTTGGATTTTGAATTACGGTGTTCATCAGAGAAGTTCTATTATTCCTACTTAGTAATTCAAAAAAATGCCATAAACTTATTTTCCTTCCTGGTATCTCTTATCCTCAAATGAACCCTAACTTCAGCTCTGAGACATGCCCCTAGTCATTTAGTGGACTTAACCAGAGGTGGAGGGAGGGTGTGAGGTGGGATTTAATATCAGTCACAATCTTGCAGGTTTTGGTTAAATGGATGACTTACCTATGAAAGGGAGGAATTACACTGTATGACCCTTTCCAGCATTAAAAAATACATCTGTGTTCTATAGAATACTGGACACATAGTCCATTTCACCTGAGCTCAGCCATACACTAGATGTGTGACCTTGCAGAAGTTGCTGACCTTTCTTATGGTCTAATAAGCAGACATGAAAGGCTGTACCTCTATTAGCTACTGCTATAATAAAAATAGTAATAATTATTATTACCATAAGTAGTAGCAGTAATAAAAACAACAGAGGAAATATTATATGAATGTATCAAAAGCACAAGCTCTTAAGACTCTACATTCATAAAAACCCAGTTTATTATAGACCACTCTTTCCTATACATGTGGCTAAATTACCTGTCAGTTTCAGCATTTTACCATAGTGGTAAAAAGTGCGTCTCTTTACCAAGAAAAGCCAGTGACAATAAAACAAGAGTCTGATGTAGAGATATATTCATCAACTTCCTCCTTTCCCAGTGTCAGATATGCTAAAAATGACACAGGTAACGGTGAGCAGCACTGAACTCGAAAGAGCTCTCATTACCCTCAAGTATATTCTATCCACACAGTCCCTCCCACAAAACTGCATGACCAAAAACTTCATATAACCCTTTTAAACCTGAATTGTACCACATTCACAGAACTAGTGACATATATAGGTACTGCATATATTCAGTTACTCAACACACTACATTCTTACATTATTTTTCTTTTATAAGGAATAGTAGATGTGGGTCTTCATTTCAGGAACTTAAAACTGTTATGTAAAACTTAAAACATACACAAAGTAGAGAGAACATGAACTTCCTTGTCTGCATATATTACCCAGCTTCCACAACTGTCAATTCTTGGCTAGTCTTCTCTATATCCTCCACCCACTCTCCTCACCAAAGATTATTTAAGCAAATGCTACTAGGCATATTAGGTCATCCATAAATATATATTAGGTCCATCCATTAATATTTTATTTAGCACAGAGTCCTATAAGATAAAGACTTTTTATTTTAAAACATAATCACAGTATGATTTATTATCCTAAAAAGGAGTAATAAATCCTTAATATCATCCAATACACAGAGTGTTCAAGTTTCTATTTTGGGGACCTTTTTAAATAATGAAACCAAGTTCCTAGCACCCTGTTGGTGCACATATGCATGGTAAGTAGGGCACAATGATACAATCTATATAGAGATGTGGGTGCTAGATGGTGCACTGGGCTCAATCACTAGCTTGCAGTCCCACACAAAAATTTGAACCCATCAAAATGACAAATTTTTGCATGTCATGGATCTTTATGATCATTTTCAGCCAAAATTAAATATATAAACACCATGAAACTAATATACTGATAGGATTCATTTGTCTTCAAGGAGTCATGAATAGGATTCCAGACCACTCTTCTTTGTTCAAATTATTTTCTTAATTCTTCCATTCTTCATTCTCTATTTCCCATTGTGGAGCAAAGACAATTTTAAATTTCACTTACCTGTAAAAAGATGTGCACACGTTTTCTTAAGCTTGTTGGCTTGATCATACAACTTCCGAGAACTTTTGTTGGATGTTGGATTCAACCTCTGTCTCATGGTTTTGACACCTTGTCTAGAGTCTGGGTTGAAAAAAATCACAATCGGGAACCACTGAGTATAATTCAACAGGTCCACAGCTTTAGGAGTCACATCCAATAGTGCATGCTTATCCTGTTAGAAATGGGCAAAAGTTATGTAAATGTATATATAAAGTCATACAGCAACAGAGAGTTTGTCTTAAGGCTGCATCAGATAAAACTTATCAGTTTAAATCAAAAAGCAGAAAATGTTCTCCTCCACATTATGCCCACTGCTAAGAAAATGAATTAACATGCTATTTGGTACAGTGCTGAGAACTCTGAAAAAAACAGTACATCCCTGCGACTGAACATCGGCTGATTTCCACACAATGCAATAGTTTACATTTATATTCATTATTTATCATTAACATTTAATGATTATTAAAATACAGATTTTGTTCCAAAAAGGATTGCAGCAAACTATGACCCAATTATTTCTGACAACATGGCCTTTGGATGAATTTCCTCACCTGTTCAATAATTTGCCTCACAGTATTTAACCGGACCACCCCACTAGATTTCTCGGATCCTGCATCTTTTGGTTCCGTTTCTGCAAAAGCAAAAACAAAGGGCTAATTAATTTTTTTTTATTAATTTTTTTTTAGAAACTGGGACCAAAGACTTCATCCCAGCATCAGCAATGGTGAGACATCTGATGTCAGGAGCCGCCCTGAAGAGAGACCATGAGAAGGACCCATCACACCTCTTTAACTGAAGTCTAATCATGAGGGAGCAGGTAGTCCAACAACTGAAGACAAAGGGCTTGGACTCTGCAAGATATCAAGTCAGAAAAAAAAAAGAAAAAAGGAGAATCTAGAAAGACGTAAATAGACTATATACTAAATAGTATTACCCTATTAGTGTTAAATTTCTTGGCTGTGACAATGTAGTATAGGAGAAGAATGTCCTTGTGAAGAGATTCTCATTGGTAAAAACTTAGTTTCAAATGGTTCACAAGAAGTTTTTTTTCAAGTGTGTGTCTATGTCTATGGCAGGGGATATATATGGCAAGCTTTTTGATCAGTGACAGTAACTACACATGAAAGGTATGTGGGTATTCATTATTTTTTCATTTTTCTTGTATGTTATTAGATATTTTTCAAAATAATAACTGGGAGAGAAAAGAATCATCAACAGACTTACTAGCAGTTTGGAACAGGTCCGGTAACTCATTTGCCAACTTTTCCAAGGCTATATCTGCTATAGGGCCAAATAAGACCACAGGTCTCTTGAAACCAGCTGAAATGAGACAAGAAAGGCCACGGAAACACATTTCATCAGCTACTAAGATAAGCAAAAATATTTTGGAGCGCCTGGGTGATTCATTTGGTTAAGTGTCTGCCTTCAGCTCAGGTCATGATCCCAGGGTCCTGGGATTGAGTCCAGTATTGGGCTCCCTGCTCAACGGGGAGCCTTGCTTCTCCCTCTCCCTGCTACTCCCCCTGCTTATGCTTGCTCTCATTCTCTCTCTGTCAAATAAAATCTTTTTTAAAAAAGTATTTTATAGGCTAGTGATAACATGATTAAATGAAAAAAATTATGTTCTCTCTCCCCCAGTTTAGACGTGCTCTTTTCTGAAGAATATGCCTTCACTCCCCTCCCCAGGATCAAATACAAACTTTGCTAGAAGTAACATATATAAACTTGCGAATGGTAGTATTTAAAAAAATAACTGAAGGACTCCTGAGTGGCTCAGTGATTGAGCATCTGCCTTCGGCTAAGGTTGTGATTCCAGGGTCCTGGATCGAGTCCTACATCAGGTTCCTCATGGGGAGCCTGCTTCTCCCTCTGCCTGTGTCTCTGCTTCTCTGTGTGTGTGTCTCATGATTAAATAAATAAAAATCTTTAAAAAAAAATAACTGAAATGTGGAAATACACTTCCATGTAGGAGTTTGCATAACTCACTTTTTGGAAGTCTTATTTCATGTTTGAATATGATTGCAACTCTATAGCCTGGCATGGGTTTAAATGGTAAGTTTGAAACTGCTTATTACAGTCTGAAAATGAAGAAAAACAGTCTCAGAGCCCAGTCAGATCATTTCCTGGCCCCACTTGGCTTCCTCACCTTCTCGCAGCAAAACCCTTTCGTAAGCTGGGAACTTGGTGCTAACTGACACAGCAGCTGTTAGATCTTCCCGACTTTTCCTTAAGTTCTTCTTCATGCCAGATCTCTGGCCACGCATTCTCCAGAAATCTGCTCTGTCCCCAGCATTGTCTCTCTGGGCATTCTGAACACTGGCCATTTGTTCAGCTCTAAGAGAAGAAACCACAGGTAGTAAAAACTTATTAGATAATGCACAAATGAAGTTAAAATGAACCAAAACCCATCAATGTTGCTTATGAACTTGGATTAGAGAAGATGCAGCTTGACAGTGAAGAGGTTTCAGAGTGGGAAATGTGGGGACTTTCTTTACCCAGTGAAAGCAGAGAAGGGCTGGGTGCACATAAAACCTACCAGAAATAGCTCAGTAACAAACATAGTGAACGTGGCTACCCTGGTAGGCTGGTGTATAGTAAACATAACCCAAATTCCTGCCAAAGTACAATTATCTTTCTTATTTTCTCCAGTCAGCCACCCAACATGTTAACTGGTGTGCATAAGCCTCTCCCAAGGATGAGGGCCACAAAGTGGAAAAGGGCAACCTGTTCCTGAGGATCGTGTTGACATGCTCCAGCCACTCTGGTATCTGCTCGTGTGCTATGCAAGGCAGCAGACACTCCAGAGGAAACTGTTTAAACACCAGCCAGGTGCAACAACGAACCACATGATACTAACTAAATACAGCAAATTAGGTGATCTCACAGTCCCAGGCCATACCTCATGAACCAGAAGCAGGTGATAGAAGAGGACATAAAGACAAATTATGAAATCATATGGGGCTTCCTCTTTGAGCAGGGAAGGGACTGTAATTGATTTGTAGGGAGAAGGCTTAAGAGAGATGTAGGAGAGTGTATGATCTCAGATACCTGCTTTTGTTGGGGATTAAGCCCTTCTCCAATTCGTTTCCAATCCTCACAGCCAGCCAGTGGCCCAGCTTGCCATCATACAGTGTATCTACAACTCGGAAGACCTCCCCCCTGCTGAAGGCCAGGCTCTGTGGAGTTTCCTTCTCACATTCAAAGTGGCTTCTTATAAAAAATGAGTCCCCTCTGCCACAAGCCAGGATGTCTCTATACACTGAAAAACAAAAGCATTCTTGTATGTTGCATTCTGCTTAACTAGAGGTTTTTTTTCTTGAAGAGTTATCAGCTTCTCCTATCTCTGATCACCCTTTTTACTTTTTATTTAGTAAACTCAGTGAACAGGCCCTATGGGAATCAGGACTCAAACAGGAAGAAGGACAAAAAACTAACTTCATGAGTCACTGTGATGGTTAATTTTATTGTCAACTTGACTGGGCCATAGGGTGCATTTGGTCAAACATTATTGTGTGTGTAACTGAGGCTCTTAGGGAAGGAAATTAACATTTAAATTAGTAGACTGAGTAAAGCAGATGTGCTCCTTGAGTGGTGGGCCTCATCCAGTCAGTTGAAGGCTTGAATAAAACAGAAAAGTGAACCCTTTCCAAGTAAGAAAAAAACAAACTTTTCCCTGCTTTAGAACTAGGACATCAGCTTTTTCCTGCCTTCAGATTCAAGTGGAAACATTAGGTATTCCTGGGTTGTGAGCTTGCCAGCCTTCAAACTATGACTACACTATTAGCTCTTTCAATTGTCAGGCCTCCAGACTTGGACTGGAACCAAGTTATTGGCTCTCCTAGGTTTCCAACTTGCCAAACTCACCCTGCAGTCCTTGGGACTTGCCAGCCTCCACAATCATGTAAGCCAATTCCTTATAATATACCTCTGTCTACACAAACACACAGACACACACACACACACCCCCTATGGATTCCATTCCTTTAGAGAAACCTAATACACTTGCCAATCAACCTCTGAAGCAAACTGGGAAGATACTGTGAACCCCTATTTTACTGATGAGAACAATGAGGTCTGGAAGGGTGCAGCAACTTGTCAGACTGGTAAGCCTTAATGTGGAAGCTGCCCCAGAGACATGGCCCTTTGCCTCTTTCATATGAAAAATCCAGTAAACTCCAGGCAGTACTTAAAGACAGATCACTATTCAGGGCAGCCCGGTGGCTCAGCGGTTTAGTGCCGCCTTCAGCCCAGGGCCTGATCCTGGAGACCTGGGATCGAGTCCCATGTCGGACTCCCTGCATGGAGCCTGCTTCTTCCTCTGCCAGTGTCTCTGTTTCTCTCTCTGTCTTTCATGAATAAATAAATAAAATCTTTAAAAAAAAGAAAAAAAAGATCACCATTCAGAAAAGTGATTTTATTCCAAATTGACACAACTGGTAAAATTATTTCAGTTGGTGCACAGAAAATATTTCTATAGAACATTAAATGGTACTCAAACTTTCTTCACATACCTGTGACCCAAAAATTGAGTGAAGATACACTTCAATTTTTTAATACCCAGACTTATACCTCTCTCATCCTTGTCCCACTTCCCCCACTCCCCACATTAAACTAATGATCAGATTTGCTTACCATCAGCTCGGCTCTGAGCTAAAATGGTCACCATTTCACCTTTAGGGATTTCTAGCAGGTAGAGAACGGCATCTTCCCGAACTAGCCCTCTGAAATCCTGTGTGTTCACCTAATAGGAAGGAGAAAAACAAGACAAAAAAAAAAGAAAAAGAAAAGAAAAAACAAAAAGAAAAAAGTCATTTTTTAAAAGGATGCCACCTAAGTTTTTTATGTTTGTTTTCATCAGGGCCTGGATGTAAAAAAAAAGCCCTTAGTGTCTCAACTCAAGCCCTCCCAGTACCTGCTATGGGCCTGGGCTGTATGGGCATCACACATTCCTGTCTCCCCACACTGCCATTAGAAATATGCCAAATATGGCATTAGAAATATGCCATTCCATCAAGGATTTGTCACTGGATCAGATTAAAATTTCTTGTTATGTTAGTGTGTCTGTTTCTTCTTGAGTTTCCCATAGAGGTGGTCAGGGAGGTAATACACAATTATGAAACTTAACTATAATGCTATAGGGAGTGGTGGACTCTTATGGTAAACAGGCATGCTGGCTCAGCTTAAGGTATTAAAAACACTTCAAAGTGATTTTAATAAAAGCCTGAAAATAAAAATCTAATTCCACCTTTCTCCTATAGCTTCTCTCACCTAAAAGGTTTTTAATATGTGTTTATGAAATTGAAGAGCATTAGCCTTATAATGGCAGGCCATTAGCCTAATACACAGGCTTAAATATTTACGCTTCTGGCGCACTTATTTCTGGCAAGGAGCCACAACACTTATCTCCCAATGACCAAAGAGGGGACACAGTACATAGCTTTTGAAAGGTAAGTCAGAAAGCAAGTAAAACTGAAACGTGGCACAAAGAAAAAGGCATTTTGGAATCTTTACTCAGTACCTTTAAAACCATTTTAAAACAGAATAGTGAAGTATGACATTTACTTAGGTAAATTAGTAACTTTTCCCTTTGAAACAATATTTAGCATTTAAGATATCTGTCATTCCCATCTCTCTATCCCCCAATTAGGGATCATCACACTTTAGAATCTAATCCTTTCTTGTGCCATTTATATATATACACCTGTAGCTGTATATGCCACATTTTCATATGCACTGTATATGCTTTTATTTAAGTAAGACAAGGCCATGGGGCTTTAGGGAAGACCTTGAGGGTCCCTCTGTCCATCCTATGGCCATGTGAGGCTAATCTTGCATCAAGCCAAAAATAAAACAGTGAAAATTAAATCACACATGGTAATTATGTTTAAAAACTTAGCCGTTTCTTTCTCTTTTCCATCCCATAAAGTTTCTGAAAGAGAAGTAAGAACCATACCAGATAAATAATAAACAAAGAGACAGTCAAGCCAAGCATGAAAATACACAGACTTCTGATATTCATAAGATCACAGCACACTAGTGTGTTTGTTCTATGTTAGGCTGCCACCTTTACAAAGGGAAGAGCCGCACTTAACCCTCAACAGAAAAAGAATGATTAGTAAATGTAGAAAGAGTTTACCACATACATTCAATTTGGCCATGAAAAGGAACATCGAAACAAATTACTGTTAAAGAGGCCATGACAGCACTTTGATACTGGAAGGTTAGGCTCTACAGTCCTCTCCAAGAAATACCCTCTTTCATTATCTATTTAGTAGTCTATGGGGGCTAGCCGTGTCTGCTGTGATCCTGAAAAGGATTCGCTATCAGCTACAGCTTTTGATTGTACAGCAGCTTCTCTGCCCCAGTAGGCAAACTCAATCTTTTTTACTCCTTTGCAGAACTAAAGGTTCCTTTAACAAAATTTATTCACGCCCAAGAATGAGGACTATCTATTGTCTTTCAGATGAGATTACTGGAAAACAAAACAAAACAAACAAAACAAAAACAAGAAAAAACAGTTCCCACAGTTTTTTCCTTGTCTTTCACCAAGGTGGTAACAGGAAACAAGACACTTTCTTACGTGTAAGCATTGCATACCATGACGTTTACCTATGGAAATGACACTTCCCATCTTTAACAACTTACAGAGAGGTGTGTTAAACCCATAGGTGAATTCACTGTTTTTTTCATGGAAATTCAGAAAAATCTCTCTTCCCCCAGCATACAAAAATATTTTATCCTTGAACCTTCATAAGCAAAGGCTTCCAAATTCCTGACTTCCTAATGGCCCCATTCTAGTTAAGAAATGTTTTTTTTTCCTTTGGCATCAGCTCAAGAGTAAGTTGGTATGAGCTGGCACTCTGATGGGATTCTTATCAGTAGCACTTAGTAGTATTTCCTAGGATCATGTGCTACCACGAGGTTCACTCAGGTATACTTAGTCTTCTAGGACCCTGAGCAAAGCCAAAGAGGGTCTAGAATATCACTGTAAATCTTAGCAAAGCTCATGATCAAGGTTTGCCCTTCATCTGCTCCATAAATGAAATCTGAACTGCAATGAGGCCAAGAGCCAAAAAGGAAGAGGACTACCTATTTTTGTGCTCTGTTGCCTGCTTCCTTGGGAATTCAACTTTTTTCCTCCCCTCACCTTTGAACCAAGATGCTTTTTTTACCAGACCCCCTAGTGACTCATAAGAAATCCAAGTTTACAGAATCAGAAATTCAGTGAAGACAACTCCCTAGGATTCTATATTTTTGTATAGTCACAAGGTACTTGACATTCTCAACGTTTATAAGTCAGCGGACAATATATGTATCTCATGAAATGTCAAAGCTGAGTTGTTTATTGTTTTTTTAAAGCCCACAGATTATATAAACATATATAGTAACCTTAAAAGGATCAACATTTGATTAACCATTCTTGGACAATTTTAGATATAAACAACATATTGAGTGACAGCAACTTGTTATTTTCCAATGGGGAGAAAAACAGACATTGACCTTCCTGTTTTATGCCATGAACTCTGCTAAATCCTTGTAGTGTTATCCATTCTCTACCTTCCCAGGGCCTCTACAAGGCAGGTATTCTCATCCCCACTGAAGAGATACAGAAACCTGAGTTTCAGGATTGAATGAGGCTCACAGAACTAATGAGAGGCTAGGACAGGATTTAAGTTTAAAGATCTAAGCCGGGGATCCCTGGGTGGCTCAGCGGTTTGGCGCCTGCCTTTGGCCCAGGGCGCGATCCCGGAGTCCCGGGATCGAGTCCCACGTCGGGCTCCTGGCATGGAGCCCGCTTCTCCCTCTGCCTGTGTCTCTGCCTCTCTCTCCTCTCTCTATGACTATAATGAATTAAAAAATAAAAATAAAAATAAAGATCTAAGCCAGTATCCTTTGTTCAAATACAGCACATGGTCTTAAAAGTGATAATCAGGCAGGGAATCAACAAAAAAAACAAACATTAGCAAGATCTCTTGAGAGATCTTCCTCCCAGGCCTGAAGTTAGAATCTTAATTTTTTTGTTAAGCAAACTAATAAAAATCCCTGCAAGGGTCTTGAACACTATGAGCTTCCACTGACATAGTGATGTTTTGGGTTCAGAGCTGAGAAGACAGGGCCCATTTGAGGGAAACAGACTTTATACTTGGCATCAACAAAGCTGTAACTGGTCTATTTTCACAAGCTGGACTACCTCCCCTTCCCTTACATAAGACCCCAGAAACCCCACTCTTTCCTAGTAACATGTAGAAACAGGGATGGGCTTTCCTACCTTCAGAATCTGGTCCCCCTCTTGAAGGCCTTCTTGTTCTGCCGAGGTACCCTCTTGAATACCAGCCACAAATATCCCAACGTCATTGCCACCAGCCAATCGGAGTCCCACGCTGTCTCCCTTCTTAAACCTCACCATTTTGGTATTGGGACTGCAATGAGTTCAGTTTCAGAAAAGAAATACGGGAGATTTTTCTTTGTAAAGGGGAACCAACATTAGCAGTGAAAGATTTTCTTGTATCTATAAAGAGATTTACATGTTACAAAGCTCCCATTTTTATCATTTTATCTTTTTGGGGACTGTGAGATGAGTATCAGTAGGCCCACTTAACTGGTTACTAAGTAGAAATACAGATGTTTAAGTAAATTCATTTAAGATTAGAAAGCAAATAAAAGGCACGGTTAGGCCATCTGACTCCCAGTTCAGGATTCTTCCAAAGGACAGCCCGGTACCACCACAGCCTGGGGCTTGTCAAGGCCAGGTCCTACTCCAGGAGCTGCTGCTCTTGACC
Organism: Canis lupus baileyi; assembly: GCF_048164855.1. Lineage (NCBI taxonomy): Eukaryota > Metazoa > Chordata > Mammalia > Carnivora > Canidae > Canis > Canis lupus. The sequence continues at coordinate 89,128,748 of NC_132838.1, forward strand.
ACCACCGAATCAGTGGTCCTCATTATCCAGAACAGAGTGGTGTGTCATTCCTCCTCTCTCTCCACACACTAGGATCATCAGGATACTGTGGCCCCTACAGAGGCCCTGTGGCTAAGCAATACTTCACCTCTCTAGGAGTTACTGATCTGGTAAACTCAAATACTCAGAACCACATTCTGGAAAAGTAGCCAGATGAGTATACAAGCATTCAAAGTTAACATCACAAAGTTCACCCAATTCCACATTTTACTTTCCTACAAGTTATTTCTCATAAACACCAGCAACAGAGGTTGGTTAGAGGTGGCTAATTATCTGCAAAATCACCATCTGTGGTTAAAAGAAAAAAAAAAAATTCTTCTGGATTTCAGTTAAGGAGACAGGTATGTGGAAGGACAAAAGAAAAGAAAGAGACTGAAATACATACCCATATATTGCTTCATCTTCAGGACTCGGGCGAAGAAAAGTTCTTGGGGCTGCTTTAGGTTGAGGAGCTATGGATTTAAAAAAAAAAAAGCCATCACTATCAACCTGGACTAACAGGAGTGAGTTTATCTCTATAAAAAGCACAAAATCCACAAAAATTCAAGTCTGAACCTTATGTTACATATTAGCCATCACATCAAACAACAAAAATAAGTCTTTGAAGTTTAATTCTGAGGCATTAGCAGATGCCAATGGTTTCTCAAAATAAGTGGGGTAAGAAATGAAATTTCCAAAATGCAAGGTGCACAATCATATGCAAAAGATAATATTTTTATAACTTAAAAACCACATAAATCTTCTCCATCAATAAATATTTATGCATGTAAAATCATGATAGTTTCAGGGTGGTGGGGGCAGGGCTAAGGGATGGGTTGAGAGCAGAGGCAGGAGACAACAGGATTTCAGCTAATCAAATAAAACAAAATGTGACTGCGACAGGACTGGAAACAGATATATTTGGTCTCTGCCCCCGGTTCCTGATACAGAGCTCCTAAAGTCCCTATTAATTTCCAGAGTGACAGTGGTGCCAAGAGCATCTTCAGCTCTTTGCTTCCAATTCCTGACAGAACTCCTATATCCCTTGGAATTTCACGGGTGGCAGAGCAACTTTTGTTCTAAAGAGGTAACTCCTAGATAGCCTTGGGTGGGGGCTGGTCACCAGAAAGAGCAAGCCATGATTAGAAACTTAGAACTTTCAGCCACCTCCCCATCATTTTGGAGGGAATAGGGGTTGAAGACTGAGGTAATAACTGGTCACACACATGATACACTTCCATAAAACCCATAAACATACTATGGACTTTGGCATGCTTCAGCGTTGGTGAACACATCGAGATACTGGGAAGGGTGGTACCTCTACAGAAGACATGACAGCTCTGCACCCCTTGCCCTTTACCCTGCTTCCATTTGGCCATTCTCCAGTTGTATCCTTTATAAGTAAAGGGCTTCCCTGAGTTCTGTGAGGCAATCTAGCAAATTCTCAAACCTGAGTGAGGAGGGGGTTGGTCAGAAGTTACGTATCACCTGGAACTAGTGAGTGGTGTGTGAAGTGGATACACCTTGCTGGACTGAGTCCTTAACCTGCAGGGTCTGCACTAACCCTGGGCAGTCAGCACCAGAACTGGATTGTCGGGACAACCAGCTAGTGTCTGGAGAGTCTGAGAACTGGTAGGTGAGTAGGAAAAGAAACCCACACATTCGCTATCAAAAAAGTTAAGAGCAGAACAAATTACTCAGGTTGGGATCAGGGAAGGGAAACACCAGGACCATAACTAATCAAATATTAACAAAATGTGACCAATCGGTTGGTATATAGAAAGGGCTGTTTTTCTTTATGTTTGTTTGTTCCTTTTTTTCTTTTTAAAGACTAGTTTTTCTGTTGTTTTTAATTTAATTGAGAAAGAGAGCACAAACAGAGGGAGCAGCAGAAAGAGAGGGATAAGTTCACTCCTTGCTGAGCAAGGAGCCCGATGAAGGGCTCCATCGCTGGGCCCCAGGATCATGACCTGAACTGAAGGCAGCTACTTCACAGACTGAGCCACCCAGGCACCCCCTGTTTTTTCAATATTAAAAGACAGAGACTGGAGTCCCTCTTCCATATGTAAGAATGATTTTTAAAAATTTCTCTCCATCTGGCCATCCTCTGGAATTACCAACCACATACTTTTGAACACATTTAAAAGGAGTCTCACCTGGTGGTTCCTCTTGGTATCTGGGTTCCTTGCTGTTCTCTGTGCCAACCACAGATGCAATATCCCCCATGGACTTAAAGGGAGTGGGTGTGGCGCCCATCCTGGACCATCTGTTCTGCATGTCCTCTCTTGAACTTAAGCACACATCACGTTAATGTCTCATAATATAATAGATCCACAAATATGTATGTGTGTATGCTCAGTGTCGCGTGAGGGGAAGGCTACATCATCTTACTTTGGCCTTTCCTTCAGTTTTTCATTTGAGGAATGATAATCATAGTCGGAATACTGCTGCCGTCTCTCCTCTGGAGAAAATGATCGGTTTGACTCTATTTCTGAGATATCTGGTTTCAAAAATAAGAAAAGACTTTTTATTAAAATATTTAAGACCTAAAAAAAAAATAAAATAAAAAAAAATAAAAAAAAAATATTTAAGACCTGTACCAGAAATGATACTGAGGTAAGGCAACATAGGAAATGGAAAAGAGACAGGCAATAACTGTGCTATTAGTCTAGCAGTCTTCCCTTGAAGAAAATCTGGACCTCTCAAAAGAAGGGCATTAATTAATAAAGAGGAAGCCAAATTCAGAATTTTACATACCTCTTACATTATACTTTCCTTCAAAGCTGCTACTAAAGAATCAAAATTCAATTACTGGATCATATATGTATACACTCATTTTTAACCACACAAAGCAGTGCTTCCCAAACTTTAATGTGCATATGAATCACCTGGGATCTTGTTAGAATATAGCTCTTCTGGGACAGAGCCTAAGATTCTGTGATTTTAGCAAGTTCCAGGATGCTCATGCAACTGGACCACACTTGGAATAGCAAGTAACCTATAAACACCTAGCATGTGGGGATTATTTCTTATGCTCTGTTTTCCTGCACTGCACTCACAGCAGTAACCAAATGATTACACTTTTGATATAATGGAAGCTAAACTAAGTCTTGAAATTTTACAAAGTAATTCTTTAAAAAAAAAATCTGTCTTCAAACTTGAGAACTTAATCTTTTCTAAACTCTTCTGCACGAAGGAAGTATTAGATGATTAATTAGGAAGTATCGTGCCTACTTTTTTTTAATGTATATGTTATACATGTATAATCACAATATTCAAGAAATGAACATTGCTTCCTAAGACAGAAGAGTGACACAGATTGCTAATCAATGAATACCACAATATTCAGCCATTCTGACTGATTCTTTACTATAGTGTCTACCTGTTTTACCTATGATCTTCTCTTTGTTAGAAATATTATCTATTCGGATGCCTGGGTGGCTCAGTGGTTGAGTGCCTGTCTGCCTTCCGCCCAGGGCATGATCCTGGAGTCTGTGAATCGAGTCCCACATCGGGCTCCCTACATGGAACCTGCTTCTCTCTCTGCCTGTGTCTCTGCCTCTCTCTCTCTCTCTCTCTCTCTCTCTGTCTCTCATGAATAAATGAATTTTAAAAATCTTAAAAAAAAGAGAGAAATCTCTATCTTTTAAAAACATCTTAAAGTATAAGAATGAGCAATTTACAAATGGATGCGGTTAGGTCTTTAAACCATTCATACATGTATTTTTTACTAATTTTACTGAAATTTGGTTTCAGTGGCCTAAATCAGAGTCCACTGGGGCACCTGAATTTCATATTGGAAAACTATCTTCAACAGACACTTAAATAAGAAAATAACCACCATTTACTGGAATTAAAAGTTTAAAAGAGAAGCTTTTGTTGGAAATATAACTTCCAACTAGATGGCTATGCTAAATTAGTTGACAATATGAAACCCAACAGCCTTCCATGCTTCCAGCTGAGCTCACAGCCTCCCCCTTCTTTACCTTCTATTTCAGAGTCGCTGTCATTTAATGATGGAATGTTGATGAGCGTTTGCTTGCTGTCTCTCAACACCACTAGTTGGAGTTTTCCTCTTGACTTTTCTATCAGTTTTCGAGCATCAGTTAAAGACATGTTCTCAGTTACAGTTCCATTTATCTGTGTTTACGGGGTAACGGTCATGTTACATGCAATACAGTAACTCACAGTGAAACAAAGTGTGTATTTTTCCCTTCTAAAAGCATAAGGGCTTTTGCTCAGCTATTCAAACAGACATGGGCTTTAGGATGACTGACTTACTAAAAATGAATTATCCTTTAAATTCAATATAACCCTGCATGACTGGACCCCAAATACAGGCTTAAGAGAGCTGTGGTATACTTAAGTTACTCTGCTAATTTATTTAACTTCCAAGCTCAAGACATTGGTTTGGTTTACTAATGGAACATGTTTCCTGACTGGAGAGGTTTATAAAAACTATTAAACATTCAGCATTAATAAACTAACAACTCTCTGTCTCATCTTTTCTTAGTTTAGGGAATAGTAGCTTAAACTTTAAATAAGCAGAGAAGAATAAAGTATTCACTTTTAACTGATACTACACTATTATAAATCTCCATGTCTGTTTTCTGTGATAAAAATCTCACCCTGCTGGCCCCCCAGCTTTTTTTTCTTACTATTGACTCCCATCTCAACAAAGTTTCACTGTATCAGCACTCAAATGGGAAATTTGGACTAGAAAGCCAAACGTGACTTCAGCTACTCTCTCTCCTGGTCCACTTACCTTGAGAATTATGTCTCCTTCGTGCAGGTTGCCATCTTTAGTTGCCAGACCGGTTCTGGTCATTTCCTTTATGAAGATCTGACTCCCAAGCCGGAGACCGTACTCTAAGGGACAAACACACACACACACACACACAAACACACATATATATATTATCCACTTGTAGTGAACACTTAGTCTGCTTTTTAGATCAAGTTAAAAACCTACAAAAAATGGGGATTCCTGGGTGGCTCAGTGGTTTGGTGCCTGCTTTTGGCCCAGGAGTCCCAGGATTGAATCTCGCATCGGGCTCCCTGCATGGAGCCTGCTTCTCCCTCTGCCTGTGTCTCTGCCCCCCACCCCCGGTCTATCATGAATGAATGAATGAATGAATAAATGAATAGGTAAATCTTTTTTAAAAATCTACGAAAAATCAATTTTGCCCGTGGGACATTCTGTAGGACAACTAGCCTGGACTCATTGAAAAAGTGACATGTAAAAAACAAGAGACAGAGGGATAGTTCAAGGTTAAAAGCAACATAAAAACCAAACGTGATGCATGAGCCTTCACTAAATTCTTGTTCCAGAATGAGAGGTGGGGGTGGGAGTGGATTACATTATTTCAAAGCAACTTCAAAATGAACCATACTACATTGTATGGAAAGGGGTATTAATGTTAATTTTCTTAAGAACCAGTAATGGCATTATGGTTATGTAGGAGAATGTGCTTATCCTCTGGAGATACCTGCTGAAATATTTAGGGGTAAAGGGCCACCCTTGCAACTTACTTTCAAGTGGTTCCAAAAAACCACTAAGAAATAAAAGTGTGGGAAAGGAAAAGAGGAGGAAGAAAGGGGTAAAAAGGAGAAAGAAAACAAATGTCTCAAAATGTGAACAAATGGAGAAACTAATTGAAGGCTAAAATGAGTATCTCCTCTAAAACTAACACTTTACATTGGGAACAACAACAACAAAAAACAATTCATCTCAGTACATCTCAGTAAATATGTTATGCTGACCGCCCTATTTCCTACAGGAAGGCACTGTAAATAGTATTCCCTTTATGTGTAATGATTCAGACATGTGGGGTTTGGCATTGAAAAAGTTTCAGTGTGCAAAGAAACAGGGTCAGTAAGCCAGGCAAAGCAATATTTAACTAAAACCAACATATTCTGGTTTTATGAACATATGAACTTTGAATTGCTCTCAAAAGAAAATACACTGTATTTTACTAAGTAAATAATAAATAATGAATAAAAAAAAAGCTGCAGTCTTACTGAACAGTTGCAAATAGGTTCTTATTGGTATATTCTAGGCATCTCTCTCTTTTTTTAAAAAAAAGATTTTATTTATTTATTCATGAGAGACACAGAGAGGCAGAGACACAGGCAGAGGGAGGAGTGCAGGCTCCATGCAAGGAGCCTGATGTGGGACTCGATCCTAGGAATTCGGGATCACACCCTGAGCCAAAGGCAGATGCTCAACCGCTGAGCCACCCAGGCATCCCTATTTTAGGCATCTCTTAAATGGAGAAAAAATAAGCTGACCAGTTTCTAAGACATTTATCAGCCAAACTATCTGGTGCCCATGAAATGTAACAGCAGGCCATATAAGTGGATATTTTTCTTATGTCAGATATTGGTCTTGCCTACTGCTAGATTTCTTTAAAGATTAATTTCTAGGCAACCCTCACCAGTGATAACTAAATTATGATGTAATCCTAGCAAACAGTGGTAAAATATCTTTTTTTAAAATGGAACTTTTTTCTCCCCATGAATTCCAAGTTTAAGTAACATAATGGCCCAGGAGGAGTAAAATGCTATCTTAGCAAAGGGACATAAGCACTTTTTATCCTTGATAGTATTACTAAGACCAGGGATGGCTTGAGCAATCTTTTATGACAGATAAGATCTTTTCAAATTGTGGGTTACAACTCATTAATGAGTCCTGAAATTAATTTAGTAAGTTATAAACAGCATTTTAAGATTTAATGTAATGGAATCTCTCAGAATGCATCACACAGAGTAAGTACTGCTCCATGAAAGACATGCAAGTTTTTGATATGGAGGTGTGCATCCATGATTGTAAGATGTGGGGCTTTCTGTGGTGGAAGGAAAGGAGAAGGGGAGAGGAGGCAAGGAAGAGAAAGGGGAGGAGGAAAAGTATGAAAAGTACTGCTTTGGTAACTCAAAAACATGGGGTACAAGCCCTACAGAATGTGCATCAGGCCTCTCTGAAGGAGGTCTCATGCTGAGTCATTCTCAAAATTTCTCTATGTCCACATTTCAGTCTTGGAGCAGAGCTGTTTTTAAGTGTACAATTCCTGGGAATTGATCAATTAATATGTCATTATCAGTGGTTATAAATAAAGTATAGAATCCTTAAACCTCCTAAAATGTACATTCCTTATAGATAGTGCAATCTCTTTTTCTCCTTTGTTTTCTGGAACTGGACTCTGCATAGCCCATTATTCATATCCCTGTGTATTGTAATGGGCACCTAGTTCTATAACAACTTTGTGTTCTACTAGAAGAAGTAAAAACAAAACAAACTCTTTCCTCAGACAGGCCATTGAAATGCAAATTGCCAATGTAAAGGGCCAGAAGTTCACTTTGCATTTTGGGGTGCTCTTCATCTCTTTTCCTCTTGGAAGGAGAATTAGAGAACAAAAGGAGACAAATGATATGTTACAAGTAATTTAAAAAATCTTGGGATCCCTGGGTGGCGCAGCGGTTTGGCGCCTGCCTTTGGCCCAGGGCGCGATCCTGAAGACCCGGGATCGAATCCCACGTCGGGCTCCCGGTGCATGGGGCCTGCTTCTCCCTCTGCCTGTGTCTCTGCCTCTCTCTCTCTCTCTGTGTGTGACTATCATAAATAAATAAAAATTAAAAAAAAAAAAAATCTTAACCAAGAACTGATGCAAGGAATATCTCCGTACCTACTCTAAAGCCCTGTTTACTCACCTACTTTTATCTACTTCTAGGAGATGGAGTTTGAGTTCTGGTTCTACCACTTACTTAACTGGCTTCAAGATGTGGGCAAGTCACTTCCCTTCTCGGAGTTTCAGATACTCATCTAAATTACAGGTACTACTGGCTTCTCTAGCTGCCACATGAGGCTTTAGTGAATTTTGGATGAAATGAAAGGTTTGCTGGGGCACCTGGGTGGCTCATCGGTTGAGCGTCTTCCTTTGGCTCAGGTTGTGGTCCTGGGTTCCTGGGATTGAGTCCCACATGGGGCTCCACACAGGAAGCCTAGTTCTCCCTCTGCCTATATCTCTGCCTCTTTCTGTATCTCTCATGAATAAATAAAGTCTTTAAAGAAAAAGAGAGAGAAGAAAAAAATGAAGGGTATACAAGTGCTCCAAGGAATACAGTATGGGACAGGGCAGCCTGGGCCAGGGCCCACCTCATCTGTGGGCATGCCAAAACCTCTCTGCACCATGGTCCCCCCAACTGTACAACAGAAATGAAGTCTCCTACCTACCACACAGGGTTCTGGTGAGGATTAAGAGAGTATTTATCTAGCACAGGCCTGCCATAGAGCAAAAACCCAAGATTAGCTGGAGTCCTGTCCTCTCTCATGGTTTCACCACATAAGCTGCACCAGCCTCACCAGGAGAGCTTGTTAACACAAACACAGACTCCGAGGGCTCTTCCCAGTGTTTCTGATTCAGTGGGGCTGAGCTGGGGCCTGAAAATCAGCATTTACAGCAAGGTGGTGCTTATGCTGCTTTGAGAAACCCAGGCCTAAGAGTTTAAAGCCACATTTTTGCATCCTGCCTCTGTCTTGATGACATGTCTTTGTGCAAGTTCATGAACTTTCTGTGCCTCACTTTCCTTATGTACGTAATGTAGATATAAGAAACTCCCACGTGAGGTGGTTAGGAGGAAGCAATGAGCCGGTCAGTGCTTGGCAAGCATTAAGTGCCATGTAGGAGTTAGCTGTTGTAACAGTGCTTTCCTTCATGGAGCATGCCTACCTTCATTTGCTTTGCTTTTCATCAGAAGGACCCCGATGGGCCTGTCCGAGTCAGGCTGGCCTGCATGGTCCGGCCGCCCCCTCAGCTCAGGGCTGGGGCTGCGGGAGCGCAAGTGCTCGCGGCTGCGGCTCCGGGACCCTGCGTGCCGGGCATCAGGCTGGGCCCTGCGGCCATACTCGGCCTCTGGGCTATAGGTGCGGTCGTAGCCACGGTCGTAGCCACGGTCGTAGCCCCTGTCAGTGCTCATGCCGTGGCTGCGCTCTCCGGGCCGCCCGTAGTCATCGTCATGGTCCAGGCCCCGCTCCAGGCTCCGGCCCCGGCTGCGCTCTCGAGGCCGCCGGTAGTCATCGTCATGGTCCAGGCCCCGCTCCAGGCTCCGGCCACGGCTGCGCTCGCGCTCCTGGCTCCACGCCCGCTCATGGGGACGCCCCCTCTCCGGGCTGTCCTCCCAGCTGCGGCTGCGCCCACCGTGGCTGCTGCGCCCACCGTGGCTGCTGCGCCGGCTCCTCTCGCTGTACCCGCTGCGGGCACTTCTGCCATCGAACTCATCCATCACCTCAAAAGCACGGTCATCCTCATCGACGGGTAGGCTGCCCTGGGGCGGGGCCAGCTGGACCTTCCGGGGCCTCTTGACCACCTGTCACCCAAACAAACACAGTGGGAATGCAGGGCAGTGACAATTAAATACAGACCATGCGGTGGTTAAGAGCCCAGCCCCAGTTCTCTTGTCAGTAAAACTCTGTCCCTGACGGTTCACTAAGCCTCCAGTCCCTTGGGTTAAAAAAAAACAAACAAAAAAAACAAAACAAAAAAAAAAACACCTCATAGAATCAAGTATAAGACAAGGAGTATAACTCAGTGCCTCCAAAATCTGCTTCTACTCAGACTGTGAATAGCATCAAAGAACTTTAAATCACTAAGTTTTAAAAATCCAAAAATTGAGACATTCTACATACAACTGCCTAGATTCATCTAAAAGTCAATGTCATGGGGGGGGGGAGGGCAGGGAGAAAGAAAGACCCTTCTAGATTAAAAGAGATAAGGACCCAATGTAGTGATTGAGCTCTAATTGGATGCTGGCTGGGGGAAGAAAAATCTTTCAAGATGTCTTGGGATTTGGACTGGATATTAGATGATACTTTAGGGATCCCTGGGTGGCACAGCGGTTTGGCGCTTGCCTTTGGCCCAGGGCGCGATCCTCGAGACCCGGGATCGAATCCCACATCGGGCTCCCGGTGCATGGAGCCTGCTTCTCCCTCTGCCTATGTCTCTGACTCTCTCTCTCTCTGTATGACTATCATAAGTAAATAAAATTAAAAAAAAATAGATGATACTTTAAAGTCACTATTAATTTCCTTAGATAGGATGACAGTGTTATAGTTATGTAGAAGAATGCCCTTATTGAGAAGATGCATGCTGAACTAAGTAGGATGGACAAGGTCATTATCTGCGACTTTGTTTCAAATAGTTCGCTAAACGTATGCATTTGTATACCTAGGAAAATCAAGTGAAGATGGTAGGATATTAACACTGAACAAGTTATATTAAGTGTTTATAGTTCAAATCTTTGAACTTTTTTTTTTGTTTGAAAATTTCATAATATAAAGTTGGGGGAAAAAAAAACCACATACCCAGTACATCCCCCTAGCACTGCGCTTAAACATAGTGTGCTCCAATTCTGGCTTCATGTGTCCATCTGCCTGGCTGGAGTAGGTACTCTGTGCTGCGGGCTCAGGAGGCATCTGGCTCATAGCTGATTCTCAACCAGTGTTTGCTGAATGAATGAGTGAGCAAATAAATGAATGAATGCTACAGACTGCCAATATCTCCTAAGACAGTCTAGTTTATTAAGATATGGCAGATCTTGTTTGGGCCTTTACAAATGGGTTTTTGAGCTGAAATTTATTTTCTATATTAACGCCGTTTTACAAGAGTTTTCAGTCTAGTTAATTGTTTTAGGATTGTGTAGCCTGGTTCCTGAGATAAGAGAACTACTGAAAGTTAGGAGAAGGATGAGGAAAAGGCAGGGAGAGATTACTTACATCTTTACATCATCATCTTTACAATGTCACCCCAAAGTAGAGGAAACAAAAACTTAGCAGCCGCTAAATTATGTAATTCTGTCAAGTGCTTAGAAGCAAGTGGTAATTTTCTTCTTAGCATATAAACAGATGCTATTGAGGCAAGCTGAAAGCAAACACAGAGCTTACAATGGCAGCGATCTTCCCACTTTTTCTCAGCTGCTGGACAGCAAATGAATGGAGCACATCCTCCATGGGGGTGCCGTTAACCATGACCACCCTGTCATTTTCTCTGCAAACAAAAAATAAAAATAAGACATGAAAAACTCCCATCTAGTCAGTGTAAATCGTTTATTTAGGAACACGTAGAAGCAGCAAATTGACCCCAAATGCTTAAAAGGCTCGGTGTCTGACAACTCCTGAGGCCGAATCAGTCAGCTCAATGTGAGTCCTTACTAGGAGGAAACCCACGAGCAGCTCTGTCTACTGGAAACCAGCGGGAATGACTCACACTCAAGGGTGCCTCCAGGAGGGACTCAGCAGTGGCAAGGTCTAGGCACAAAAAGAACTTCTGCACCAAGCCCTCCCCTCCCCGAGGTGCATGGTGGGCTGCAGAAAGTCTACAAACAGGGACACCTGGGTGGCTCAGCAGTTGAGCGCCTGCCTTCGGCCCAGGGCATGATCCTGGAGTCCCAGGATTGGGTCCCACATCGGGCTCCCTGCATGGAGTCTGCTTCTCTCTCTGCCTAGGTATCTGCCTCTCTCTCTCTCGAATAAATAAATAAATAAAATCTTAAAAGAAAAAAAGAAAAAAGAAAAGAAAAGAAAAGAAAAGAAAAGAAAAGAAAAGAAAAGAGACCCCAGAGCAGGTTTAGATCCACCTGTGTTTTTAAGGGGAGGGGGAAGAGATTAGTAGTTTGCCTCAGATTAATAAAGAAATTTTGAGGTCATTAAAAACCTTCTTAAATATCTCTTCCCTAAAATTATTCTTTAATTCTACACTGCTCTCTGTATTAAAGATTGCTGACTTCGATATGACCATACAGACTTCAAAAGCCAACAGAACCTAAACTTTTGAGCTCTCTCTCTGGCCAAGGCAGCCACATAATTAATTTTAGATTCTGCCCTAAGAAATGATCCTGAGGAAACTAACTCAGATAGGCATCTTTTAAAATGGCATCATCTCTTCAGACCAGACGGCTGGCTGTGTTTTCATGTACTAAATTTTCCCAATTTCCACATTCCTCTTACAAATCAGATCATTAAACCAAAGTATCGTCATTAAATTTTTAATGAAAAAAATAAATAAATAAAATAAAATTTTAATGAATATAAGGTAAAATAAAGTGTTGGAGGTAGACGGGAAAGCATGATGATTTTGTACTCCACACTCAGAAATGATTCCTAAGCCTAGGAATGATAGTTGTGATAGTTATAACTATTTCCCTGTGTGGAAAGGACTGCTCTCCTCCCTCCAAAGAATATTGGATATTTGGATATTTGGAATTAGGATATTTCCAAATGTTTGGAGCTTATTAAAACATTGTATGTTACATTCTCAATTCTTACTTTAAAACTTTTCTTTTTTTAATGATTTTTTAAATTTAAATTCAATTAATTAACATATAGTGTATTATTAGTTTCAGGAGTAGAGGTCAGTGATTCATCGGTCTTGTATAACGCCTAGTGCTCATGACATCACGTGCCCTCCTTAATGCCTGTCACCCAGTTACCCAGTCCCCCCCCCCCCGCCCTTAAAACTCTTCAGTATATATAAAAGTTCTTTTTTAAGTGCACACCCACCGCCCAAAGCACCCTGTCAAGAACCAACCAATGGGGCTGGCAGGGGCTGGGGCTAGGGCAAAAGACACTCACTGAAGCAGCCCATCAGCAGGCCCACCCGGTAGCACGTCAGAAATGACGATTGACGTTTCTCCATTTTCAAAGTGGGGGTTGTCTCTGCCTCCGGACACTGCAATTCCAAATCCTCTTTTGGAATCCTGTTCATTGGAGTTAAGAGAAAAATAAAAAAATAGAAATCCCTCCATAAGTGGCTTTCAGGATTTATCAAGCACTCGGTAAAATAAAGGTCAAACCAATAACGAGAGACAGCTCAGGAACAAAGGGCTTACAGATACAAATGAGAAACAAAATAAAGCACCATCATGGGTAGCTGACAGGTTTATAAAGGGAAATTCCTTATCTAAAAGAAACAGTCTTGTGAAAGCTGTAAAAGACTGACAGAACAGAGTTATCAGTAGAAGCTGGCAGGGGGTGGGAAATTACATCTTCTGTCCAAACAGGGGTGTGCTATTCAAATCACTAGTCATACCTGTTCTCATAGTCTCACCTGAGCTGGAACAGCTTCAGTCACAACTGAATCTGTATAAAGCACTATTTTTCAAGCATACCTTTAACTTTAAAGTTAGGTGAACTGGTGGTTTCATTTTAATATAGGGTGGGGGAAAAAGTAAATGGATTTTAAAAATTAAAATATGAAGATAAACTTAGTTTTAAGACTTTGTGAGAAAGCAAAGCATTAAACTCCTTCCTACATGTGTATAAGACAGAAAATACAGATTAATTATATCATGATTGGTCTAGAAATGTAAAACAGTGAACCCAGAAAAAATACATACCCCTAATTCATTTCAGTGTGTATAGAAGCTAAGCTCCCAGAGCATTTGGCTAGCTCAATCGGTGGGGCATGTGACTCTTGATCTGGGGGTTGTGAGTTCGAGCCCCATGTTGGGTATAGGGATTCCTTAAAAACAAAACCTTAAAAAGCTAATAAGCTCGTAAGGTTTCATCCAAATGATATGGCTATATGTGATTATAACTATAAATCAGGGTCTGCTTATGTAGAAGTGTACTCAGAGAATAAAATGAAGTCTCCTCCCACCCATGGAAGATTTCCCACATGGGACCCACTGTACCAACTGGAGACAAACAATTAGCAACATAATGCAGGCTAGACAATTGTCCCTAATTATGTGGCTTTGGACGGGGCAGCACCATCACCTGGGTGGCTAGTTTATACAGAGGTAGCTCCATCCTCTAGACCTAAAACGTCTCTCACTTTTGCCACTTGGGAGCCACAACTCAAGGGGTATGTGAAATGCTGGTGGCAGGGTGCAGAGAAGAGTCAGAAGAGAACTCTAGTCCAGAGTTGAGAAGTAAGACCCTAGGGGGAAACCACTCACCAGGAGAAATCATGTTATGTGACTGCTCCAGAAGGTTTGGCACCTAACCACTGCGTCTGGGTTTTTTTCTACCAGGATTAATTTAATTCATTTATACAGGAACTAACTTTTACCAAAGTCAGGGTTTGAAAAGTTCACGGTTCTAAGGGTCAAAAGAAAACTCTCCTAAGGAACTTATAATCCCTCTAGGAACTTTACAGTCCAGAGCCTGGAGGGACTCAGAGCAGGACTAAGACCCCAGCGGAGCCCACAAAAGTCACAGAGATGCTGAGCAGGGCAGCTGATGGAATAAGGTCAGCCCAGCCACCCACAAGATCACATACAGACTCTGGGTGGCTGTGCTTGTTTCAAGTAGGGCTAACACCTATCACACCTACCTCAAACTCTGCTGTTAGAAGAATAAAAAGGAAGAGAGCTAACATTTATTAAGCAACCATTTTGTGCTGGAGTCCATGTACTAGAAGCTATTTGTAGTACCTCATTTAATCAAGAAGAGCAGTATCTGTGAATGACTACATATTAAGTGAAATATATTCATAGCTTCTGTCAATCCCATGGGCAAAAGGAGAGGATTTTTAAAAATCTGATTAACTCAGCACCTCTTAATAGAATCATGAGTAGGACAAGGAATACAACCCATGTCTCCTGATTGTTAAACCAACATTTCAAAATTTAGTTTGGACTTAATATATTACAGTTACTATCATAAAAGTTGGGGGGCTCAGGTTAAACATCTGCCTCCAGCTCAGATCATGATCCCAGTGTCCTGAGATTGAGCCCCGCCATTCTGGCATCAGTCTCCCTACTCAGCAGAGCGCCTCCTTCTCCCTCTAACTCTGCCTGATGCTCCCCCTGCTTCCTGCTTGTTCTATCAAATAAATAAAAATCTTAAAAAAAAAAATTGTAACAGTTGTAGAAGCTACCTCAACATCCTTAAATAATATAGGTTATTTCATTTTTCTCCTCCTTTTCTTTTTTCATAACCCATTCTCTCTAGAGATAAGTAAATACATTGAATTACCTCTATAATTTTCTATTATACAAACCTTAACCAAAAAATATATTAGCATGCAAATCTTTGATAATATAATAACTACTGCCTGCTACAATGCATCATACACTTTAAGGGAGGAAAAACCATGTTTGGGCAAAAATGACTAAGATCTATGACCTATAAACTCAAGGACAGGGGATGCCTGGGTAGTTCAGCAGTTGAGGATCTGCCTTTGGCTCACGGTATGATCCCGGGGCCCTGGGATCGAGTCCCACATCAGGCTCCTCGCAGGAAGCCTGCTTCTCCTCTCCCTTATGTCTCTGCCTCTCTCTGTGTCTCTCATGAATAAATAAACTCTTAAAAAAAAAATAAAGAAAGAAAGAAACAGGATTGTAGCAAGGATGAACTGCATAGCACTCACCTTTTGTAGGGTCACAGTGTACTGCTCCCATATCAGTTCTTCCATGCCTGGGGCCTATTTTAAAGCAACAAAACCAGTTGGATTAGAACCACAAACATTTCAGTGCTAGAAATAAAGCATTATAAAATTGAAAATGTCTCAAGAGAAAGTCCAGCTCACACATTCTACAAACCCAAAAGAGTTGGCATTTTTGAGGAACATTATATCACCTATTTTTAAATACCCCTTCAATCAAATGGCAGTCTTAACAATACTGGAAAATTAGTGAAATATGTAGTAATAGATATGTAAATGTTAAGTGTTGAGTTTTTTTTATTATCACCACTCCAAAACAATCATTACAAAATCCCTCAAAAAAGAAATCTAGAGTTGTTTAAGATTTATTTATTTATTTGTGAGAGTGAGCCAGCATACAGAGCAGGAGGGGAGAGGGAAAGAGAATCCCAAGCAGACTCTGCTGAGCATGGAGCCCAACTCGGGGCTCAGTCTCATGACTTTGAGATCACAACCTGAGCCAAAACAAAGAGCTAGATGCTTAACCCACTATGCCACCTAGGTGCCCCAAAATCTAGAGTTTCAAAGAGGTATTTTTTATTCATTTTTTTTAATCACCTCCCTTCCCCATCAAAGGTGATCTCTTAGGCAAGCTTGATGCCTTTTTATGTCTAAAGGAATCCTTGGCCTTCTCAGAGAGTGCCCAATTGGGTAGCCTCTTCTCCATCAGTACTGCTAGGCATGAAAGATGAAAATGCCTGCATAAATTGATGGAGGCTTCAGTTTCTGACAATATACCAAAATAGATGTCCAGAAAAGCCTGAAACTGGCAGCTAGCAATTTAAAAATACTAATAATTATACAGACTGTCTTTGAAGAGAAATCCTTAAAGACTAGAAATACCAAGAAGGCTCAAAGCCAGAGAGATAAACCAGCACTGAAACAAACAAACAAGAATCCACGTAGGGTGGAGATTAGATTGGATGGATATAGTAGGGGCAGATGGAGATGGCAGGGACACATGCTTTGTTCATCCTCAACTCTGAATAGAGTGGAAATAACTAAAAATACCTCCCTGGACAATTCCTATCAACAGACCCGTATTCACACAAGCCTGGGACTATAATTTATTACAGATCAAGCACACCTCCCCACAACACACTCAGAGTGGTTCTGCATGGTAGTGCCACACAGGTACACAGGGGCAAATGGAGATTCTCTCCCAGGTAAGTACCTGAGGAACAGGAGTTCACAATTTGAATGCACACACACACAAAACAAGTCACCACTGTGTGTTGGCAAATTGAACACCAATAAAAAATAAGTTTATTATTTAAAACAAAACAAAACAAGTCACCATGAGTGAGAGTTCAAAGAAACAGAAAACTACAGAGTCAAAGACTCAATCCTGGAAATATCAGTCACAGGCTCAGAGAAGTAGGTACAACATGAAGTTTATCATAAGAAATTAAAAGGAGAAACTGAAAGTATACTACTGAAAGAATAAAAGAACATCAAAAATGACCATGCAAATCTGGAAGGAAAAAAAAAGCAAACAAAGCTTTTAGAAATAAAAATATGTCACTGAAATGGGATCAACAATGAAGTGAATCACATACTACACACAGCTGAAGACAATAATTAATTGGAAGACAGATGTGAAGACAAGTGACCCAGAATGCAGCAAAAAGCACTTAACAAGTGGGACATGCTAAAGATAAGACCAAGGAAGTCTTACAATGTAATGTGTCTGTGTCTAGTTAGATTTCCTGAAGGAGATGCTAAGAGGGTACCAGAGTAATACAATACTCAAAGAGATAACGGGTCTTACAGAATTGAAGATTTTTCAGGTTCAGGAAGCACTGCATATCACAGGCAGGGTAAACAGGGGACGAGGAGAGACAGGGAGGAAAGCACTTTTAAAAACGTGGTATTCATAGAATAATAAGGTATAATAAATGATATTTTTTATCTTTTTTGATACAGAATCATACTTGATAAACATTGTTCAATTTGATCTGTAATTATTAACCTACACTTATAAACAATGGATACCCTCATATTTTGTATAAATAAAACTATAAATGATTGCAATAAAAAAAAACGTGGTATTCAAAAAATAATAATAATAATAAGGGGCAGCCCTGGTGGCTTAGTGGTTTAGTGCCACCTTCAGCCTAGGGTGTGATCCTGGAGACCTGGGATCGAGTCCCACATTGGGCTCCCTGCATGGAGCCTGCTTCTCCCTCTGCCTGTGTCTCTGGCTCTCTCTCTCATGAATAAATAAATAAAATCTTTAAAAAATAAATAAATAAATAAATAAATAAATAAATAAATAAATAAATAAATAAATAAATGGTATTCAGGAGCAGAGTTAAATTGCTAATTAATTTTAAACTTCACTGATTTAAAACTACATGTTAAATTTTCTGGGGGTAACCACTATAGGAATACTGATGGTACATAATTCCAACAATGGAGAGGAAAATAAAACAAAAACCAAAAGCCAATCCAAAAAAAGGCGAAAGGGGAAATTTAGAAAAAAACAGCACAAATATAGCACATATTCTAGAATACAAAATACAGAAAAGTTATCACAACAAATATAGGCAGGATAAATTAAAAACCCAGCTATATTGTTTTTTTTTTTTTTTAAGACAGAGTGAGCGAGGTGGGGGACACAGAGGGACAGTGATAGAATCTGTGCCCAATGTGGAGCCCAATGTGGGGCTCAATCCCATAACCCTGAGATCATGACCTGAACTAAAATCAAGAGTCAGATGCTTAACGGACTGAGCCACCCAGGTGCTCCCAGGTATGTTTTTTAATAGAGAGTTTCTAAAACACAAGGACACAAAAATATAATTATATGAATAAAAGGCCTTACTATACTTATATACAAATTAAGATAATTAAAACAAAACTAGTTGTTTTACATTAGAATTTTTTCAAATCAAGTTTGGCATTCCTACACTGATATTAATATGAGAGAGAGAAAAGAATCAGAAAATGTTCAGATGATGTGTGCCCCCCCCCCCGCCCCCGCCCCAGTTTAACAAACTCTCTGAACTGGGGGAAACACAGCTTAACACAAAAGGCTATTCTATCAACTGATCTATTGGAACAGATCATTTGTTCCCTTTGGCAAAGGGGTTTGGTAGGAAGAAGCAATTTTGTTTATACAGTATACAGCTACTTAAACCAGCCTGGTCTTAAGTAGCTACTAACTGATGATTCGATGTGTGAGGAAGTCATGATCCTTTAGTTCACCCTCCGTGTTCTCACTTTTAGGACATTTCCATGGCTAATACCATCTGGCTCCAAGAGATCAGAATTCATAGATCAAAAACTAGAATAGGGCCACCTGGGTAGCTCAGGATGTGATCCTGGGTCCAAGGAGCCAAGGATCCCACATTGAGCTCCCTGTGAGGAGCCGGCTTCTCCTTCTATGTCTCTGCCTCTGTGTCTCTCATGAATAAATAAATAAAGTCTTAAAAAAAAAAACTAGAATAAAAAAAAAATCACCTCGAGGGTTAAAAAGAAAATACAAATTGTCTGAGGAACAGGCAAGAACTAGGAGCCATGCTATCAGCACCCCTGGGACCAGGTGCTATGGGATAGGGGTGGGATGGGTGGGATCAGCACCCAAAAGGGGCGATGTTTAGGTTCAATGAAGGCACATCAAAGCAATTAAACAGGTAAACATTCTGGACGCCTGTGTGGCTCAGTGGTTGAGCATCTGCCTTTGGCTCAGATTGTGATCCCTGATCCCAGGGCTCCTGGGATGAGTCCCGCATGGGGTTCCCCACAGGGAGCCCGCTTCTCCCTCTTGCCTGTGTCTCTGCCTGCCTCTCTCTGTCTCTCACTCTCTCATGAATAAATAAAAAAAATCTTAAAGAAAAAAGAGGTAAACATTCAAAAAGATAATTATCTAAATTATGTAAATCTCCCCATTTAGATTTGTTCACCAAGACCTCTGTTTTTCAATTGAGAGAAAATTAAACTGGATTTTCAGGTTAAGATTTTTCTATCTCGCTCACTCCCTTTTGTCCCTATCTCCTAGTACAGTAGTTGGTGCAGAGAAGAGGCACTCAAAAAGGTTTTCTTTTCAGTGAACCAAGAAGTGGATACACTGTCCATTCATCAGTTGTTAATACGATTAAGGCACTGACTTCCACTACTTACAAGTTTTCTTAAAATCTGCTACAGTCACTGGCCCTCTGATCTCTGACAGCACCCCTGGGGTGATTAGGCTGGGAACTCAAGTGCCTATATGGTCTGGTGTTATAGGTGTGCTTTATCACCATTCCTCTCTGGAATGCTGTGGTCTATGTCTAACATGTGCCAGTATAACACAAATTTTCCAAATTTTAATACTACTTAAAAAAAGTTTTTGTAAAAGGAAACAGTAGGCAGAAACCTAGTTGATCAGAACTGATGATTTCTTTCCATTTCACAGATTACCTCCTAACTCCTTGGCCCCTTCAGGTTTCAATGTGGCTTTAACCAGCCACGTACCAACTAGCATGCATGCTCCCCAAATTCATCTTCTCAATACTTGACTCTACCTTAAAGCTGGCAAATTTCAACAAAATGAATTAATGTGGAAGTTGCTACAATAAATACAGATGCAAGCTCTTTAAATATAGCAATATCCCTATACGTTAAGAAAAAACATCATGCAGCACCCTCTCCAAAATATTCATCTAAAAATCATCAGGAAAGAACTAACCAGTACCATGACAATCACCCCTAGAATTGGGGTGGGAGGAGTGGTGCTAAGGGGTGCTAAGGGGTGGGAGGGAGCACAGTGTCCAAAAACGGTGTGATATTTGGGTTAAATGAATCAATAAAATGAAATGTACAGGCACTAAAAATAATTACTTAATTCTCATGATTACTGTGTTTTTAATTAAAGAGAGAAAGAGCTAGTTGGTTTTATATTATTAGGTCTGTCTGCTCTTGGTGGAAGGCGTAGAAATAAAAATTGGCTATAAACTTTATATAAGCATATAAACAAGAGATGGGAAGAATACCAAAAAAAGGTTAAATCTCCTCAGGAGCTGTGATATGGCAGAGAATTATTTTTATATAAGCACATTACTCTTTATTTTTAAAATAAAAATGTATTCTAAAACAGCAAATTCTCTTTTTAAAGTTTTGGATTTAAGGATCCCTGGGTGGCTCAGCGGTTTAGCGCCTGCCTTTGGCCCGGGACGCGATCCTGGAGTCCCGGGATCGAGTCCCGCGTCGGGCTCCAGGCGTGGAGCCTGCTTCTCCCTCTGCCTGTGTCTCTGCCTCTCTCTCTCTCTGTGTCTATCATAAATAAATAAATCTTAAAAATAATAATAAAATAAAATTTATCATTTAGCCAATTGTGAGTGAGCTGCTACAAAACTTTATTTTTTAAATGTTGCCCAAGTAGAATGGCTTTTGAAATTCACTATTCTTCCATAATGCGATTATACTAAGTATTCCCGAGCTATGCACAGGGGTGCATAGCTTATCCAGAAAGAGAATTAAACCCCTATTCCTACCACTACCACCCCAACAGAATTGAATTAAATTTTTAATCAATCAAACCTTGCCAAGTGCCCAAAAATCTCCCCAACTTGTATGAACTGATCAGATTGTAAGTGGCTTCTTCTTTACCTAGGGTTAGTGGGTTGTGACATAAACTATTAACTACTTAAACATAATATTATAAGAATATATTTCTGTTATAGTAGGTAATGAATTTTATTTTACTTTATTTTATTATTATTATTTTTTTATTCAGAGGCAGAGAGAGAGAGGCAGGCAGAAAGGCAGAAGCACAGGCAGAGGGAGAAGCAGGCTCCATGCAGGGAGCCCGATGCAGAACTCGATCCCGGGTCTCCAGGATCACACCCCAGGCTGCAGGCGGCGCTAAACCGCTGTGCCACCGGGGCTGCCCAGGTGATGAATTTTAAATCTTATTTTTTAAAGATGAGGAAACTGAAGTAAATAGATTTTAATAGCTCTTTTGAAAGCTATTAAAATATATCATAACTGTGTATTTAGCCTACAGCACTATGACTTTTTATGAAGGTCTCAGACCCTTCATTCACTCACTCCCTTATTCATTCATTCAGAAATACTTACTAAGTACTCACTATGTGCCAAGCATGTGATTTATGACCCTTTTGATACATTGGCAAATAAAAATCACCAAAGCCCATGGAGTTTTTTACCAAACATGGTGTGCCCAAAAAGAAAATCACTGAGTGTCTTCTCTGCCTCATCAATATAAATACCTTTTGGGAAACAAAGAACTCCCCACACAGTCACACATTCCTCAGAACATCACCTCCCTGGGACAGGCTGCCAGCAAACAGCAGCTTAGCTGAGGGCTTCAGCTCATGCCTTTCAAACTGGGCCACTAGGCTTGGGCCCCACCCAACCTGGCAGGGCTGTGCACAGATCCTAGAATTGCTATCAGTATTCAGACTCTGCATGAATGCCAACGGGCTGTTGCTTAGCTTTGAGGAGCTTTGCATACAGGGCCACAGAAAGAGCACACATATATTAGAGCCAAAGACACACATATTGCATGATGCAGTGATTTCTCTCCGGGCAGAGGCCCGAGAGGAATGTATGAGTAAGTGACAAGGATACACACAAAGAGTATTCATAGCAGCAATATTCTCAACAGCCAAAACCTGGAAAGAACCCAAATATCTATCAAGAACAGAATGGACAAATACATCATAATATATTATTCAAATGCAATATTATAATGTAATAAAAACAAATTAGAGCCACATGTACCACAACAGATGCAACTCAAACAGAATGTTGAGTGAAAAACATCCTAGAAGCATATGCAAAGCCTGATACAATTTTTATATAGTTTAGAAAGCAAACCATGTTTCACAACAATGTGAACATGTTTACTATGCAGTAAAGAAACTAAGTTTTATGTTCTCTGGTGTTCTTTACTACAATAAAGAAAGAGCCAGCAAAAGTAATTTTTTCTTTAGGGATGTTCTGTTTAGGATTATGTATGTGTATGTGTGTGGTAAATCTAGGAAAGAAAGGGGCACCTAGGTGGCTCAGCAGTTGAGCGTCTGCCTTTGGCTCAGGTCTTGATCCTGGGATAGAGTCCCCTGTCTGGCTCCCCCACAGGGGGCCTGCTTCTCCCTCCACCTTGTCTTTGCCTCTCTCTGTCTCTCATGAATAAATAAATAAAATCTTTAAAAAAAAAAAAAAAAGACTAGAAGGAATAAAAAGCAAGGTAATGAAAACCACAGACCTCAGGATGAAGTGAGCTGGGCAAGAGGCAGAGAGAGAAAGGACTTTGTATCCATCCTGGTGAGGCTCCATGCTATTTGTTTTATAAGTAGGCTTTATGATTTAGATTCATAATTCCTTTATGTGCACCAAACATTTCATTAAGTTCAAAAACGGGGGACACATAAGTGGACATCAAGGTGTACCTGATTCCTAGACAGGGACCTCATATCAAATTTTTTTTAACCCCCAACTTTGCAAAATAAAAGTGTTACCACTTGACTGGAGGAGAGAAAGACAGGGTGGTGGCAATAACTTGAGAGATGCATAGAAGGCAGGTGAGGGAGAGACCATTCAGCTGTGGGGGAGCAGTGGGGTGAAGAACTCCCCAGACTCCTTCCCTCCCCCCCCCCAAGTCAACACCCCAAGGGCCAGGAAGGAGCATCTTCAGGGTACTTCACACCAATCCCTCAGCACTTTTATTTTTCATGTAAATTGTTTTCATTATAACTCTTTTGATATTATAATGAGTTATCCCCAGACAACACAGAAAGTTAAAGGGAGCTAATCTTCTACCATAAATAAAAAACTGTGTTTAACAGTAAGGTATTTACATGAAGAATGAAGGGAAAAGGGCAAGGACAAATAGTTACTTGACCTGTCTTTTTAAAATACCCCCTAATTGTTGTTTTCCCTTTGAAATACCTTGGCCAAACAGGTAAAATCCTCCATTTTGCATAAATATGTTAAAAACTAACAAGGATGCCTTGGTGGTTCAGGGGTTGAGTATCTGCCTAGGCTCAGGATCCCGGAATCCAAGATCGAATCCAAGATCGAGTCCCATTATCGGGCTCCATGCAGGAAGCCTGCTTCTCCCTCTGCCTGTGTCTCTGCCCCCCCCCTCCATGTATCTCATGAATAAATAAATAAAATATTTCAAAAAATAAAAATAAAAAATAAAACCAAAAAGAAAAATGTCTTCTAAAAAAAAAACAACAACCAGAAGGCAGATAACCAAAAGTCTGCACTATCTCTACTCCCCCAACAGGCAACTTTTAGGCTTTTTGTCCACAGACTGCTAGTTCAGACAGATGGAGGCCATAGCTAAAGTTAAAGATTATTCAAACTCGGTCCATAATGGGGCTGCCTGATAAAAAATCCCACCCAAAAATGTAAACACTCATACATGTTACAGTAGTACTTACCGTTCAAACTTTAAGAGGAAAAAAAAAAGAACTGTTTCCTGTGATTTAGGAACCTAGATTTAGAATAAAGATGGCTATAGAATAAGGAAACAAAAAGTTTTACCATAAAATAAGAAATTCCCAAACACAAACAAACATCTTCCACGAGGCAGTATATTAAGTCATTCTCAGGAAGCAAAACAGCACTTGCAGACTCCCAACACATGGAAAACAGCAGCCTTTGATTCATAAGCCTCATAAGAGGCTATCAGTTTCACACATCTGCTAAAAATAAGCCAAGTATTTTTAAAACCCACCATTGACTACACGCTGCATGTCACAATTTGTTACTGAAAACTGCCAGAAGCGCAAATAAATCCAAAGAGAAAGGAGTCACTGTGAGAAAGCTTTTGCTCCCCAACCACTACCCGCAAAGAAAGGCTGGGAAAGAAAAGGGGGGAGAGCTTGCAGGGAGACTCACATGGCCTTTCAATCTCCCCAACTTTTTAACAGCCTGGATCCACATCCTCTGGAGGACCTGAGCAGTCTTCATGGCCTCCGGAGATTAATCAGTAGGCCACTGCCTACACCCCAGGCTGCTCACCCATTGCCATCACTCCACGTGGTTACATAAGGCGGATACAATAGTGGCCCACATTCCCAGCAAATCCTGTTGTCATCTCTCACAGTGACACATCCATACAGCAGGGACGCTGGAACGCTTTGAAAAGCACCACTTGCGAGGAAAAAAAGAAAGCAGTCTGGATTTACACCACTTGAACGGTTTTCTTTCCTTCCCTCTCTCCCATGCAAGGGAAGGAGAGGATCAGAGCAGATATTCTTGTCAGCCATATAGAGTGACTCAGAATCGAAGTAGAAATCATGAAGCAAATAGGACATTTTGGAGCAAAACTCTGGAAAGGAACAGTTAGAGAAGTGTTTGTTTATACAGACCCTCCCGTACACACACAAAAGGCACAAGCTGGCTGGAAATGAACTGGTGGTGTTTCAGGTGAATGGAATTGCCAATGTCACACAGAAATTAAAGGCTTGAAGATAAGATGTTTCACATCCTTGGAGATAAGAGGTCTGTAGGCGAAAGGGAGCTTGAAGCCAACTGGGGGACAGAGTGCTCACTCAGCAAAGTTTTCTCTTCTCCCTAACCTTTCTGTAAATCTAGCAGATAAAAGAATAACAAAGAGCTGTACCATCTGTTTCTGTTTTTACCAGTGGTGGGGGTTGGGGGACAGTGGAAAAGTACATTTTAGGTTTTTGAACGTCTAGAAAAGACTTAATGGGATGCCTGGGGTTTCACAGTTGGGTTTGGGATTTCAGAAGCATGGTCTTCAGGATCCAGTCCTCATTCTTGCTATGATATATGCTACACCAAGGGGTCAAAGTAAGCCGTTTGCAAATGTGGCGAGTGCACCATCCAAAGTGTTTGAGGTTAAGGTGTTTGATAAATATGGATTATGAGATGGAGACCATACAGGAAGCAACTTGAAGTAGAGGCAAGAACATAAGCTGTAAAGGCAGAAGATCTGGAGTACAGTCTGTTCTGTCACTTAGCTTGGATACGGTGTCTCCTTCTTTATAAAATGGGGATAATACCACCTACACCTCAGAGGGCCACTGTCAGTCTGAAATGAAATAACCTCTATAAAGGGCACATGCTGAAGAGGCACTCAGAAATGTTCATGTCTTGGGGTGCCTGGGTAGCTCAGTTGGTTAAGTGTCTGCCTTCAGCTTGGGTCATGATCCCAGGGTCTTGGGATGGAGTCCTGCGTCGAGCCTGGCGTTGGGCTCCCTGCTCAGTGGGGAATCTGTTTGTCCCTCTCCCTCCCTGCACTCTCTCTCAAATAAATAAAAAAATAAAATCTTAAAAAAAAAAAAAAAAGTTCATCTCTTTCTGTTAAGTTCCTCATAAGCATTAGAACAGCAAAATAGGGTAGGAAAGTAGTAAAAGTTTGCTTCAAATCTTACAAAGAGAAAGGCAGGAAATACAACACCCAGGACTCAGCTGGGCTGTGCAGATGGAGGCAAGCTCCCTACACACCAGCCAGGCTCATCCCCCAGCTCACGGGCTCCCTAGGCTCCAGGAGCAGAGAAGCACAAGAACCTAGGCAAGGAGGGAAAGCACAAAGCAGATCCCTCTTGGACTCTGACAATCCTTTGGAAAATACTTGAGTTTCCCTCGTGAGGAAATAAATACTTCTTTCCCTCATTTATTTATGCATACTGCCCAGAAGTCAAAGGCATCCTACCCCTTAAGAATTTCAGATTCAGGGCGGCCCAGGTGGCTCAGCAGTTAAGTGCCACCTTCAGCCCGGGGCATGATCCTGGAGACCAGAGATTGAGTCCCACGTCAGACTCCCTGCATGGAGCCTGCTTCTCCCTCTGCCTGTGTATCTGCCTCTCTCTCTCTCTCTCTCTGTCTCTCATGAATAAATAAATAAAATCTTAAAAAAAAAAAAAGAATTTCAGATTCATATACAGTGATTTCCAGAAGTCAGCTTTTGCCCTAATTCTTTTAATTGTGCTTTAAAAAAAATACATAACAAAATTACCATCTTGGGCAGACCCAGTGGCTCAGCGGTTTAGCACCGCCTTCAGCCCAGGGTGTGATCCTGGAGACCTGGCATCGAGTCCTATGTCAGGCTCCCGGCATGGAGCCTGCTTCTCTCTCTCTCTCTCTATCTCTAGTAAATAAATAAAAAATCTTTAAAAAAAAATTGCAAAATTACCATCTTAATCATTTCTAAGTGTACAGTTCAGTACTAAGTACTTCGCATTGTTGTGTATTGAGTCTCTAAGACTCATCTTGCAAACCAGAAACTCTACACCATAAACAACTCCCTGTTGCCCCCTCCTCCCACCCCTGGTAACTACCATCATACTTTCTGCTCCTATGAATCTGACTGTTCTAGATATTGCACATAAGAGTCTTGCAAGTGTTTGTCTTTTTCTGTGGGACGTACTTCACTTATTGTAATGTTCTGTGTTCATTCTTGTAGCATACATCAGAATTTCCTTCCTTTTTAAAACCAAATAATATTCCATTGTCTGTGTATGCCACATTCTGTATATCCAGCCATCCATAGATGGACACTTGGGTTACTCTCACCTCTTTGCTATGGTGAACAGTGCTGTGGTGGAACATGGGTTTGCACATACACTATCACCAATTCTTTACTCATTCACTCAGCAAATGTTTACTAAGTATAGCCTGCTAGACTCTGAGGATCAGATGTCAGTTAAAACATACAGCACTGGGGGCACCTGGCTGGCTTTGTTGGAAGAGCATGTGACTCTTGATCTCAGGGTCGTGAGTTCGAGCCCCACAGTAGGCATTGAGATTATTGAATGAATGAATGAATGAATGAATGGAGTGAATGAATGGATAAATATAAAGCATGGCACTTAGAGACACTGCACTGACTGCCCTCAGGAAGCTTGGCAAGAGCCAGCACCTGATGGGAGGGTGGGGGATTTCCCCTAAGCAAGTGACCCTGAGATGAAGTTTGAAAAATGAATGGTATAGGGGTGGGGGTGGGTTGTGCAGGATGCAAAGACTAGCACAGAGCAAAGACCCTAAGAAAGGGGGAACCGAGAGAGTAGCCATGGGAACCACTGCAGCCTCTCCCTAGCAGTTTTTATACCAGGGGCATCAAAAGGGCATTTTGTGGTAGAACAGCTGCCTCAATAACATGATCTCACGTTTAGCAATTTACCTCCCCCAAAGACTCCTAAACTCCATATTCATATATTCGAGAAACATTTCCTGAACAGCAGCCTGTGGACTGAAAGACAAATTACCTGAAGTCACTGCAAAAGGCAGTCACGGTCCAATAAGGAGGAGAGTACACAGTAACAACTCAGTACTACTGACGGCCATAGCAAAGGAAGATAAAGGCCCACTGTCCACACTGATGGGAGAGATAAGCCAAGTTCTTCCTTCACAAGAAGGAATTTAATGGGAAAGAGTAATAAATAAACATATATTATAATGGCAGGAGGATTAAGTGCCATGGGCTGTGACACTGGAAAGCACCAATCCTAAAAAAATCAGAACTGCTCTCCAAGGTGGGAGAACAGTAAGTGCAAATGCCCTGAGATGAGAAAGAATCTCATTGTGTTCAAGGAAGAAAAAAAGACCATGTGGGGCTGGAGCAAGGTGAGCGATGAGGGAATGGCAGTTACAAAGAGCATACCGCTCAAGCACACCTTGAAACTGGTCTTATTTTAATGGTTGTGAAGGATTTAGTAAAAATTCCAATAGCTGAGCACAATTTCAAGACATCTATCAAAGAAGTAAGCAGGAACTGCTTTTTCCCAGGAAAAGCAGAAAAGGAGGTCCAGCTTCCTAAAATGAGTAATTTTTTTTTAAAGATTTTATTTATTTGAGAAAGAGAATGAGTGATAAAGAGAGCACAAGCAGGGGGAGAGGGAGAGGGAGAAGCAGGCTCCCCACGGACCATGGAGCCCAGTACGGGGCTCGATCCCAGGACCCTGAGATCATGACCTGAACCGAAGGCAGATGCTTAACCAAATGTGCCACCCAGGTGCCCCCAAAATGAGTAATTTTAAAATTATAAACCAAGTCCTTGGCCTTGGGCCACTTGCCTGTGGTCTCTCAAAGTAAACCCTTCCTTATAGCAGTAGACTCGTCCGCAGGAAACTAAACAAGTCTTTATGTGATTTTTGGTTTGCCAATAAGTCATCCATAGCTTATTCCACAAGTATTTTCATTTTCTGATGGGATGATAACAAAGAGATCACCAGCTCCTTACCCTCCCTCCCCTTTATGGCTCCAGAAGGTAAGATGTGCTCACAGCCACACCTTACAATATGTATGGTTAAGAAAAAAGTAACATACACAAATTTTAAGAGGGGTTCCTGATAGGTCATCAGAATTCACAGGATTAGATTCCAGGCCCACTGCTGAAAGGTACAAGTTACCAAGTTACCAGAGGTTTCTTCAACCCCATCACCCTTTATTTACCTAAGGGAAAACTTCAGTCTGCACTACAATGAAGACAGAATTGGGAGACAATGAAGGTGTGCCTGGGAATCCTACTATTGTTTAAAAAGCAGGTCTGCTGAAATGCAAAGAGCAATGAAACTAGACTCCAAGAAGACACTTTCAGCCAAGATCCAACCCCCCAACCCAATCATGACCTTGGGCACACACACAATTCAGTTGCCACTTGATACAAATAAGAGTATCAATGTCTATTCCATAGGGTGAAAGGAAGCAAACTTCTATGGAAAGCACTCTGTAAAATCCAGGCCAACAAACCTCCAAGTGGGAGGCAGAGTCTTCATTGATATATCCCTGGAAATGGCAGCCATCTGATTTTGAAGAGCTTTGTAGGCCATCACACACACCTGGGTCCGAGCTCAGCTCCCTACACATCCTACAAGCTCTGTGACCTTGAGCAGTTTACTAGGTGAGGCTCAGTTGCCTCACCTGTAAAATAAGGCTCACAACGTCTACTCTATTATAAGTGCTGTAAGGACTGAATGAAGTTCTTCATATTTGTAAAAGCCTTGCTGAGTGCTCATCACGTAAGTCTCAATTAAGGTACCCACCAAAAACACTGCAGCAATAGTATAACGAGATCACTCCCGTTATCACTTCACTCCCGTTGAAGTGATCCCATTGATCACTTCAATAAGAATTGCCTGCTTTCTGTCTCCCAGAAGGGCATAGTATAGTAGTTAAGAACACATCATGGAATCCAAGAGAATGGGAAGTATATGTCTACACAAAAACTTGTACACAAATGTTCACAGCAGTATCGTTTATGATAGCAGAAAAGTGGAAAAAATTTGGATGACTATCAATCAATAAATGGGTAAACAAAATGTGGTCCATCCACGCAACGGACCATTATTCGGCCATAATAAGGAATGAAGTACTAGTATACGCTGTGACACTGATGAATCTTATAAACAGTTTAAGAGGCCAGATAGTTAAAAAAAAAAAAAAAAAAAGAAGAAGAAGAAGAAGCCAGATAGTTGTAAAAAGACAAATACTCTGTATGATTCCATTTATGTAAAATGTCCAGAAGAGGCAAAATCAGAGGCCAAAAGTAGATCAGTGGTTGCTTAGGAGAAGGATTTTAGGGAGAAACGGGATGATTTAACTAATGGGTGTGTGAATTATTTTCTGTGGTGATAAAGATGTTCTACAATTGATATGGTGGTGGTTGCACAACTCTGTGAACATATGAAAAACTACTGAACTGTACACCTTCATTGTAATGTATGTAAACTATATCTCAAAAAAAGCCTTTTTTTTTAAGGGACACATCATGGATTGCATAATCAGAAAGTGGGGATTCTGGCCTCTGCTTCACCACTTAACTTAGGCAAATTACATTAATTTGTCCTTGCTTCGGTTTCCCCAACTGTTAACCTCTCTAGGGTTGTTAGGAGAATTTAATAAGACCATGCATGTAGAGAACTTGGGGTAGTGCCTGACATGTAGTAAATGTTCTATCATTTTTAGCTATCACCAATATCATAACTATTAGACTCATCCTACAGAAAAGAAGACAGAAGTCAGAAGTAAAGTAACCTGTTCAAGTTCATATAAGTAAAAGGTGACAGAGGACACATCCTAACTCAGGTCAGTGGGGCTGCAAAGCCTGTATCCTTTCCACTGAAGAACACTGCCTCTTTCCCCGAACCTGGATAGAGTCTTTCAGAAACTACCTGTGATCACTTCCTGGCCTTTAAACCAAAAAACAAACAAACAAACAAACAAAAACACAAAACAAAACACAAAAAAATCCCCACCATGGTTGTTGGTGCTTGGACACCTCTGACAAGCTTGACGGTCATTCCCAAGTAGTTGGTCTGCATTCAGTCAACCCAGCTCAGCAACTCTTCTGACTGACTGCAGCCTAGTGACTTGAGAAGGAGAGGGTGCAGGAAGGGAACCAGGTCAGACTTTATTTCTGGCTCTTGCAATAGCCTGCTAAGTAGAAGTTCCCTAGGGCTGCTCCTCTGTGAACACATGTGTGAATCAGGGGACCCAAAACATATCATCACTGACTGAACATTACAAAGCACCAAGACACTGTGCTAAGTATTTAATGGCTATTAACCGTTAACCCTTCCAAATACCCAATTCCTCCTTTTTTTATTTATGAAAATATAAGGTCTGATGAGCCATGAAACAAAGAATTGATAAGCTGGACTTCATTAAGTTTACAAACTTCTGTGAGTGACAATGTCAAGAGAATAAAAAGACTAAATAAAAACTAGGAGAAAACACTTGCAAAGATGTCTAATAAAGAACTATTATCAGGACACCTACATGACTTAGTGGGTTAAACTTCTGCCTTTGTCTCAGGTCATGATCCTGGGGTCCTGGGATAGATATGTCCTGCATTGGGCTCCCTGCTCAGTGGGAAGCCTGCTGATCTCTCTATCCCTGCCCTCCCCGCCATTCATTCTCCCCGCCCCCCATCAAATAAATTAAAAAGAAAAAAAAAAACTATTATCAGACAAATATATACAAAAAAACTCCAAAAACTCAAAATAAGAAAACTACTTGGTTAAAAAAACAGGCCAAAGACCTTAATAGACACCCCACAAAGATTTACAGATGACAAATAAGCATATGAAAAGCTGTTTAGGGGCAGCCCTGGTGGTTCAGTGGTTTAGCGCCGCCTGCAGCCGAGGGTGTGATCCTGGAGACCCCGGATTGAGTCCCATGTCGGGATCCCTGCATGGAGCCTGTGTCTCTGCCCCTCTCTCTCTCTCTCTCTCTCTCTCTCTCTCTGTGTCTCTCATGAATAAATAAATTTTTTTTAAAAAAGAAGAAAAGAAAAGATGTTTAACATCGTATCTCATCAAGGATATACAAATTAAAACAGAGATAGGACTACACATATTAGAAGGGCCAAAATCTGGAGTAAAGACACCACCAAATGTGGTGAGGATATGGAGCAGTAGAAGCTGGTGAGAATGCAAAATGGTACAGCCACTCTGGAAGAGAGTTTGGTGATTTCCTTAAAACCAAACATACTCGGGGTGCCTGGGTGGCTCAGTCGGTTGAGTATTTGCCTTTGGCTCAGGTCATGATCTCAGGGTCCTGGGGTCAAGCCTGTCTTCCTGTTCAATGGGGAGCCTGCTTCTCCCTCTGCCTCTTCCCATCCCTCCGGTTCATGCTCTCTCTCAAAAAAATAAAATATTAAAAAAATAAAAATAAAAAATTGGGGTTTTGAGTTTGAGCCCCATGTTAGGTGTAGAGATTACTTAAAATAAAATCTTTAACAAAACAAGAAAAAAAAACAAACAAAAACAAAACAAACAAAAACAAACATACTCCTATCACACAATCTAGCAATCGTGTTCCCTGGTATTTACCCAAAGAAGTTATAAACTTATGTCCAAACAAAAACAGATGTTTATAGCACCTTTATTGAGAACTGCCAAAACTTAGAAGCAACCACAATGTCCTTCAGTAGGTGAATGGATGAATAAACGTGATGCATCTCAATGGAATATTATTTTGGGGGGATCCCTAGGTAGCTCAGTGGTTTAGCGCCTGCCTTCGACCCAGGGTGTGATCCTGGAGTCCCAGGATTGAGTCCCAGGATCGAGTCCTACATTGGGCTTCCTGCGTGGAGCCTGCTTCTCCCTTGCCTGTGTCTCTGCCTCTCTCTGTGTCTCATGAATGAATAAATAAAATCTTTAAATATATATATATATATATAATTTTTAAAAATATATTTTAGTTATTTATCTGAGAGAGACTAAAAGAGATCACAAAGGGAGAGGAGAGGGAGCAGGAGACTTGCTACTGAGTGGGGAGCCCGATGTGGGGCTCCATCCCAAGATCCTGGGATCATGACCAGAGCTGAAGGCAGACGCTTAACCAACTGAGCCACCCAGGTGCCCAACCATGGAATATTTTGAGCACTAAAAAGAACTGAGCTTTCAAGCCATGAAAAGACACGGAAGAAACTTAATGCATATTCCTAAGTGAAAGCCAATCTGACAAGGCTACATCCCATTTGATTCAAACTATATGGCATTCTGCAAAAGGCAAAACTATGAAAATAATAAAATGATCAGTGGCTGTCAGGGTTAGAAGGAAGGGGAGAAAATAGGCAGAGCACAAAGGATTTTTTAGGGCAGTAAAAATACTCTGAATTATACCATAATGATGTATACACATCATATACCTTTGTCCAAATCCACAGAAGGTACAACACCAACAGTGAATTGTAATGTAAACCATGGACTCTGGGTGGTAATGATGTGTCAGTGTTGGTTTATCAACTATAACAAACATACCACTCTGACGGGTAATACTTATGATGTAAGGCTTTACCCAGTGTAAAGGGTAGAGGGTATATGGGAAATCTCTGTACCTTCTGCTCAATTTTACTGTGAATCTTAAACTGCTCTAAAAATTAACCTGAAATATTAAGGAACTTGCACATGGTTCCAAATTAATAGGTGGCTGGTCACAATCTGAGTCCAGATATGCATGAGTCCAATTTTAATAAGATAGGAGGGGGAAAAAAATCAGCTGATAATTACATTTAAGACCTCTATGTTCACATTTCTGATACAGTGAGCTATAAAGTATAATTTGTAATTTAAACAGACCATTCTTATTTATAATTACATAGAAACCATCAATAAGCCAAAAAGGAAGGTGCTAATTTGGCAACAGGGACACAGCCCTGTCTACTCTATGATTTTGAATCTAAGCCCATACAGCATTAAAAAACAGATTCACTTAAAAAAAAAAAAAAAAAAAAAAAATACAAACTACCACCCCGTGACAAGTACCAAGATAAATAAAATTATAAACTGCTTTGTCAAAAGGCAGGTTAGAAAACCAGTCATTAGAGTGCTCAGCTAAATCTTGCTAGCAGGGTTGGCCCTAATGAAGCACAAAATAAACCGTCCCTCCTAGACCCTAGGCATCATCAGAGGATGGCTCACACATGCTCCCACCAAATATCAGTATCCCTGGTTAATCCCCAGAAAGCCAGTAAGCCTAGAGTCTGAAGCCTCAAAGACAAGCCTTTTCTATCAGAATTGGGAAATAAACGCAGAATTTAAAAGACCTCATGTATAGATACTGTATTGCCGTATAGGTACTATATTGCCAACACTTAGGAGTTCCTTGGAAATGCTGAATCCCAAAGCCCTACCTTGGACCTGTTGAAAAGAACATGTATTTTACCAAGAGCCCCCATGTGGTTAAGGCACACACTGAAGTTAGAGGCATTGGTCTAGTGCTATCTCCAACAGAACTCTGAGCTGTAACCCCAATGTTCTGTAGCTATACTGCCCAATATGGTAGCCACTAACCACATGTGGCTGTTGAGCATTTAAAATGCAGCTACTGCAATTAAGAAACTAAATGTTTAACTTAAATTTATAAATAGCCACATTTAGTTTATAATCTGTTAACCATATCCCTAGTAGTCATTTAAAGTTTCTTTCTTTCTTTGGTTACTATAACTAATACTATGGCAAAACTGTAGTGCATGGAGCCTTCTCGATATTTTGTATTTCTAAATTGAACACCACCAACATTTCCAAGCATCTTCGTTATGTCCGGACCCATTATTCCAGCAATTCACAATGCTGGATCAAGATGAGTCAAATGCCATGGTTTTTAAATACCATTTTGAGGAGAAAAAAGAAAAAAAAAGACTACTTATTTACAGTACTTGCTTTCATACTTTAAGGATCCTTTTGATAATATTTAAAAATTTTCCTACAAGGGAAGCCTGGGTGCCTTAATCACTCAAGTTTCCGACTCCTGGTGTCAGCTCAGGTCATGACCTCACGGTCGTGAGATGGAGCCCTGAATTGGGCTCTGTGCTGAGCATGGAGCCTGCTTAAGATTCTCTTTCTTCTGGGCAGCCCAGGTGGTGGCTCAGCGATTTAGTGCTGCCTTCAGTCCAGGGCGTGATCCTGGAGACCGGGGATCGAGTCCCAAGTCAGGCTCCCTGCATGGAGCCTGCTTCTCCCTCTGCCTGTGTCTCTGCCTGTGTGTGTGTGTGTGTGTGTGTGTGTGTGTGTGATGAATAAATAAATAAAATCTTAAGAAAAAAAAAAAAGATTCAGGGATCCCTGGGTGGTTCAGCGGTTTAGCGCCTGCCTTTGCCCAGGGCGCGATCCTGGAGACCCGGGATCGAGTCCCACGTTGGGTTCCCTGCATGGAGCCTGCTTCTCCCTCTGCCTGTGTCTCTGCCTCTCTCTCTCTCTGTGTCTATGAATAAATAAATAAAATCTTACAAAAAAAAAAAAAAAAGGAAACAACAGAGAAAAACAAGAACTCTCAGTTGCACCAGAATACACTCCATTAAGAGGAGGGGGCGGCAAAGACCAGAGACAGGAAGGGGAAAGGTGAGGTTTCCTGCATCCACCTCCCACACCAGGCAAAGTGGGAGACCTAGCCAAGCTATTAAAAATACTGAAAATGCAAACCAGCAAGCCTTACTAATGACTTTGACTTAATAATAAAACACTGTAGATGTAACTGAATCAAATTATACAAAAAGAGTAGGCATCTAATGTTTTCTTCTCATGACAAAATTTATTAAATAAAAGGTTAAGGGATCCCTGGGTGGCGCAGCGGTTTGGCGCCTGCCTTTGGCCCAGGGCGCAATCCTGGAGACCCGGGATCGAATCCCACATCGGGCTCCCGGTGCATGGAGCCTGCTTCTCCCTCTGCCTGTGTCTCTGCCTCTCTCTCTCTCTGTGACTATCATAAATAAATAAAAATTTAAAAAAAAAAAAGGGTTAAGATGTTTGAAACAGTCTTGTTTCTAAACTTAGAAAAAGACCTCATTCTTTGGTCTAATATCTTGTATGTCATTATTCTATAAACTGAGGTAATCTGAGTCCATAAAATAGTGTGCAGATGCCCCCTCCCTTACTATGCACTGTCCTTTTATTAGTGACATGGGAAATTTCAGATACGGGTCAACATTTTTTAAAATTCTGAATTCAGCAATGTTGATCTTCTCTCAGAAGAATCCATCTTTGCCTAGTAACAGAAATTGGTAGAAATCATATGCAATCTTAAAACATAAAAAGGCACCCAACATTTCCCTTCTGTGGAAAGGGCAGGTCAGGAAATCAGAACAGGCAATGGGTAGTAACAAACATAATCCACCAGGTGGCGCAACAATGCAAAAATAAAAAGAATGTTCTTTCCCTTCAAATTTAAAATTTCAAAATAAATGCCATCTAGAGGAAATTAGAAATGAACTTTAATAATTACAATAAAATCCTACCACTATAGCTTTTATAAGAGGCAAGACAAATTTGCAAATGGGGAGGACTAAAAGTAGAAAATAAACACTTTTACTTGTCATTCATTAACATAAAGCTTATTACAATACATCATCACCCTACAAAGTTGCTAGCCTGGCTCTGGCTGTTGTGGGGATATTCAAAGGAATTTAAGCCATCTGGGAAGCAGAAGATAGCACTTTCTGATTGTTAATCACTGGGCCTAATTAGTATAGAGGAACGTAATTTCCAGAAGACAAACCTACAGGAGTTAAAAGTTTCCGTGTAGCAGGTGGGATCCATTTGTTGGTTCATTACACACATTTTATCAAGCACCTCTTTCCTTCCAGCTCTGTACTGAGCACTTGAGATTAAACAATGAGGATAACAAACACAGCCCTGCCTTCAGTGAGCTCTCAGGCACAGGAGGGTCAATGTAAATCATGGCAGAACTAAAATAAAAGCTGACAAATGCTATAAGGGGAAAGCACACAAAGGTCTAGAACAGAAAGGACTGGCTTCTTCCAGAGATCAAGGAAGCCTTTCCTTCTTTGGGACCTCATGGAAGTAGGGTATGGAGCTCCCTGAGGAAGGCTGACCAACAGGCCACCACACTAGAGGCACAGAGAGGGTGGCGGCTGGGGGGGGGCCCCCCCGAGACTCAGGAGCGATCTTGGTGTCATCTATGAGCAAGTCTGAGGCAGGTCAATGCCGCAGGCAGATTTGTATTTTTATATATTTGAGTCTAAATTCCTTATTTTTACAGAGAGCTAGAAAAGAAATGTAAGCCTAGGTCGACAGCCCCAGCTGGTTACTGGACACAAGAGGTGAGGAGGAGGTGGACAGAGGGGCCTGACACTGATTCCATGGGCATTTAATGGCTTCTCAGGACAGCTGAAGCCAAGGGGTCCATCCAAGGCTCCAGCCAAAATCCCCCTTCTACTGTGAGGAAAAACTATAAAGTGAACTATAATTTCCAAGCCAGGTTCCAAAGACACAGTTGCAGTATTGTCACTGAGGAGTGGGCAAGAAACAGGGTCAGGGAAACACACAATAACACAACACACGAAGCTCTCTAGCTGTTCCGCTCTGTAAGTTTGTCACTAACCAGCTGTTCCATGAGCATCTTGGATGATAACACCCATCACTCCAGGGTTTTTGTCAAGATGGACTGAGAATTTTACGTGGGAGCTTTTATAAACTCTGAAGTGCCACGTGAGAGGGGTGTTTCCTATGTTAAGTAAGTGGCACCCTAAACAAAAAAGTCAATGTGGTATAAATTGAGTAAGATTTTAAAAATAGCCTGTATTTTTAAAATGCAAAACAAAGACCTAACAACACAGGACATAGTCCCTCCCCACCCTCAAGGGATGCTTGTTTTTAGGATGTAGGAAGGCCTGGAATAGTAAAGAGAAAATGACAGTCAATTGGCTCAAGGGCTGGGGTATCAGCCACTGATGTCACCCCAAAGCTTTTCTAGATCTCCTAAGCTGGAGGAACATCAACTCCTTTTCTGCACTACATTTTTGTCAAGACTTTGAACCCATGACGTCATTTTATTATAATGTTGAAGGTTTCCCTGACAGAAAAGAATGAACCGCTTGGAACTGAAATAGTCAACAATGTAGAAACACAATCAACAGTGCTGTCCCGAGGCTGGAATCCAGGAAAATAAGAACATCCAAAACCCAGACAGAGGTGTTTCAGACTCCTACAGGGACATTTCAGTTTCATGGCCTTTCTACACCCTGTAAACAAAATGTATTTTGAAATATATTTTCTCCACAGTTGCCTGTGCTTATGTTACTGCTTAAGTTGGAGGGAGTCTACATTCAACTTCTCAACTGGTCCCTGTTATCTGTCACCTTCCTGGACTGAAACCAGAAAGCAAACGAACCCAGCCCCGTCTCTGTTTCGTTTTCCCACAGCCAAGAAGGACGTCAGACAAGAGTGTCCTCAAGAAGTGAGACTCTTCCACAAGTCAGTATCTTGACATTTGCATGTCCAGATAGTAGAATGGGTCAGGTAGGGCGAGATACCCAAGCTTCCTGCTTCTGGGAGTTCTAAACCATGGCCCAGCAAATGTTCTCTTTAAAAGGCCACATAGTGGGATCCCTGGGTGGTGCAGCGGTTTGGCGCCTGCCTTTGGCCCAGGGCGCGATCCTGGAGACCCGGGATCGAATCCCACGTTGGGCTCCCGGTGCATGGAGCCTGCTTCTCCCTCTGCCTGTGTCTCTGCCTCTCTCTCTCTCTCTCTCAATGTGTGTGTGACTATCATAAATAAATAAAAATTTTAAAAAAAGAGAAACTTTAAAAAAATAAATAAATAAAAATAAAAGGCCACATAGTATATTTTTTAGGCTTTGGAGGCAGAAGATATTACATAAACATTTACATAACTAATTTAAAATGTACCCATTTAAAAAGGTAAGAACAATTATTTGCTAGTAAGCAGGGAAAAATAAAAACAAAAAGACAACCAACCAAACAGGCAGTTGATTAGTCTAGTCTAAACTCATGCAAAATTTAGTAACGGCCTACTGATGTGGTAGGTGTCTATTGACCAAGACACTGTCTTTACCTGGAAGTTGCTCACACCAGTACCGAAGGAAGTGCACACACTTCTTGATTTGTGCTTTTCCTTCACTTTGGTTTTCACTATAATCCTAAATAAACTTTAGAACTGCTCTTAGGATCCAGTCACTGTTTGGGGATAATCCTGTTCTGTTTGCTCGTTTACTTTTTTACTTTTTTTTGTTTTTTAAATAATAAGGAGTAAGTTCTGAGTGCGAACATAACTCAAAAGTTAGGTCAACTGAAAATGAACTACACTTGGTTTTGGTAGCAACAGAACTTACTGGTTATAATTTACCTAAGCTAAATTCTGAACTTGTTCACAATTTCTAATCACACACCACACAGGAAGCTGGCCTGACATCAAAATCTTGCTTCAGATAATCCTCAAAGTAGATCATTAACTATATGTGTTAGTATTATCCACATTGGGCAAGACACTTTGTGAAGAACTGTGTTAGACAATGAGAAATAAAAACCTTGGTTCCTGATTTCAAGCCGGAATGTTCTCTGTGCACCCTCACAGAGAGATTAGGATATGGCACCCACAACACCAAATGGGGCTTTAAGAGTAATGTTTTAAAAAGAGAGATATAGGGATGCCTGGGTGGCTCAGCAGTTGAGCATCTGCCTTTGGCTCAGGGCATGATCCCAGAGTCCCAAGATGGAGTCTCACATCAGGCTCCCTGCATAGAGCCTGCTTCTCCTGTCTCTGCCTCTCTGTGTCTCTCATGAATAAGTAAATAAAATCTTTAAAAAAAAAAAAAGAGAGAGAAAGAGGGGTATAAACACTAGAAGTTTCCACTGTCCACCCTGAAGTTTGGTTCGACTTACAATCTGGTCAGAACTATATAGCCAGCATTTGTTGTGGCTGAGCCTAGGACCAAGAACCAACATTTCTTTTTTTTTTTTAAAGATTTTATTTATTCATGAAAGAGCCAGAGAGAGGCAGAGACATAGGCAGAGGGAGAAGCAGGCTCCATGCAGGGAATCCAATGTGGGACTCAATCCCAGGACCCCAGGATCACACCCAGAGCCAAAGTTAGATGCTCAACCACTGAGCCACCCAAGCATCCCTAAGAATCAACATTTCAAATAATGTCAGCTTTAACAGACTGCCCACGCATGCTCATCTAACTCATCAGTTCTGGATCCTGGGGGAAGACAGCTGTGTAGTGAGACAGTAAGGAAGAGAAAAGGCACCCTTAACAGGATTCCAGGGGGAAACTGTAAAGAAACAATGTCTGTATTTGGAGCTTTCCCAGCTCTTTCTACCCCTTGGGCTGTTTGCTGTTTTCAACATCCTCCTATCCCAACCTGCCCAAGGGTGAACACATGGCACTCCATAACATCTACTCCACCAACAAAATGCTCTAACTCCAAAATTCCAACTCTATCTTGATCCTCAATCAAAATTTTCACTATATCTATCATATGGTCTTGACTACATATTAAAAGAAGGCTTACTTTCCATTTCACACAAAAGTGTGAGTATCTGGTAGCCTAAACTTCTTGGGAGGTATGGGGTGTTTTGAAAGATGTACTTTGATCCTCAGGCAACTTGTGATAGAATTCTGACCCTTTAAACAGCCAACTTCCCAAACACAGCAAGTCTAAGATGTTCTGATTCCACAACCCATGTGCTTTTTAGCCACAAGTTTTTCTTCATATTAACAACAATTGTGGGGGGTTTGGGCAGGTGGATGATTGGGGAGGAGTTGATGGGATAACAGTCATTTCTAACCAGAGGTTGTGTAGACCTGAAGAAAGACTCTCATGGACAAGACATATTCTTAGTATTTCTTTTTTTTTTTTTTTTTTTTTTTTTTTTTATGATAGTTACAGAGAGAGAGAGAGGCAGAGACACAGGCAGAGGGAGAAGCAGGCTCCATGCACCGGGAGCCCGATGTGGGATTCGATCCCGGGTCTCCGGGATCGCGCCCTGGGCCAAAGGCAGGCGCCAAACCGCTGCGCCACCCAGGGATCCCTCTTAGTATTTCTATAATAAATTGTGATTTAGCTAGTTGTTTATATAATCTACTTCCCCATAAATCTGTGTCTTACTCATCTTAGAGTCTTTGAGATCCTATACAATAATAAAGACAAACAACTCATTGAAAAATGAAAATACCTCTTAAAAACATTAATATATTATTGTGGAGCACCTTGGTGGCTCAGTTGCTTAAGCATCCGACTCGTTCCAGCTCAGGTCATGATCTCAGGGTGGAAGGATCAAGCCCTGCATTGAGCCCAGTGTTGGGCTTGAGATTATTTCCCATCCTCTCCCTCAGCCTGCCTCCCCCCTTCGCCCATACAGACGCTCTTTCTAAAATAATACTAATAATAACAACAATAATAATTTATATAATATTGCTACTAATGATTTCCTGGAGAGAAAAACTTGCATACACTTTCAGTGATAATGTTTAAATTCCTAAAAATCAACAGAGAGCCTTCTCCTATTATATCTTTACCCATCTGATTCTGAAAAGCAAAGGCCAGTGGAGTTCAAAGAACCTACCCATTTCGAATTAGTCAGGTGGACTCAGAAGCCCTGCCTACCACACAAGCTGTGTGACACGGGGCAAATTACTTAACATTTCTGAGCCAGTTTCCTCACCCTATCAAATCCAGTTTTAACACCTACACCCATGTGGTAGGCATCAGTCAGTGAGATCTGCACCAAGGGTCTAACACTCCATCTGTAAATGCCTCCTTCTTTCACTTCGCTACAGGAAAGTTAGAACTCCCACAGTACAGAGTAAAACCCACAGCATCTCGCTCAGTGTCCTGGGCTTCCTCACGACTAGGCATTTTTCACAAACAGTGGAAGTTCTGCTGCACACCTGGCCACTGAGCAGGGTGAGCCTGCCCCCAGCACACCTAAGTGGTAGAAATCAAGGACACAGTCTCAGAGCTGCTCTACAAGCTTTACGAATGCATATTTTAGATTTGTTCCTCCAATGATGGAATGTTGCTGTTTCCACCAGTCTCCAAACTTTTTTGCTGGACTGGGAATATAGTAAGAAAAGGGAGAAAACACACACCCATGCAGATCCCACTTCAGTCCTTTGTGACTTACCTGCCCCTCGGTCTTCCTTTCACCTTCCTCCACTGCCTGAACAACTATGCTATGTCTGGACTAGGAAAGCAAAGATCTAAGACCTGCTCTCAAGAACTCATAACCATCCCCCAACACTGAAACTGACAGCCCTCCCAACAGTCAGCTGAACACAGGCCCCCATGAAAACACCCTGCTCTTCTGAAAAGATAAACATATGCACCTTAGTTTAGATTAGATCTAATGGAGGACCTTTTCTGCAGTTCACCGTTTCCAAGCATTCATTCTGATTAAGCTCATCGCAATCAAAAAGCTTGTTACTTACTTCCTGTGAAGATCATGGACTATCCATGTAGCAGGCTATACAAATAGAGCCAATTTAGCCAAGGTGAAACAGATGAAGGATAGACAGACATGACAGCACCCCAGTTTCTACAGTACTTCACTG
This sequence comes from Canis lupus baileyi, assembly GCF_048164855.1. Lineage (NCBI taxonomy): Eukaryota > Metazoa > Chordata > Mammalia > Carnivora > Canidae > Canis > Canis lupus. Next base: position 89,170,928 of record NC_132838.1, read on the forward strand.
CATAAATCATTATCCCAAATATAAAGCCAAAAGAACAAGTCTGGTAACTGTCCGAAGTGATAGGTTACTGCAGTTTTTTCAGGACAGTTCACAGCTGGGATATAATCCAATCAGGTCAACATTTATATTTAATCATCCAGTCATACTCAAAGACCACTTAGAACAACAATGCAATTATTACTTGAAACTTAAAAGTAAGCCCAATGAACTTTTTTACCCCATAGTGACGTGTGTGCTCTCCTTTGCTCCTGTTCTATTAATAGGTGAGAGATATTCTTTGAAGCAGTACATGCTGGCTGCAAATATTTCATGGTAATAAATGGTAAAAGCATTGGCAATTTACGTTTTCTGAACAAAATAAATCATAAATACGATACTCAGAAAATTTAGCAATGAAAAAAAAAAAAAGAAAAAAGAAATTTAGCAATGCCTGAACTAAATTTTTAACTCAGTTGTTTCTCCACATTTTATGGAAAAAAGGCTCACAGAAAAGTTTATCTTTAAAAAGTACATGACTAAAATTCCTGAATGTGAGGAGGTTTCAGGATTGACAAGGGTGACATGTGATTGCAGCTGCCTTTCTTAATTCCCTAACTTTTGTGGAATATCAGCTCATTCCAGAACTTGACTCACTGAAAAAAATCTAAAGGCCACTGGCAAATAAAAATAAAGGCTGTACTTAACAAAATATACAAAGCACCACACGGCCCTTCCTGAAGCTGTAATACTACTAGGTGAAATATTTATAGACACCTGGATCAAAATACATATATATTTATATCATTTTTGTTGAAGGAGTGAATTAGGTCAGTGCCCTTAAGAAGCTCCCCATCAGCTCTCTTTTCCACTCTCCAAACAGTGAAACCCTTTGTCCATTGTATTAACCACTGTAAACTGTTTGGACATCCATTGTTAGCCCTGGCCGACTGGGTAAGTCTGGCTAAAAAGAGATAAAATGGGATTCTGTCAATATATTTCTAGCACAATAAAATTTAAGCAGCTTTGCAAAGAACCAGCTCACTCTAACTACTACACCAGTGGCTGAAATGAAGTTTCACTGGTCACGCTTATCTTGGCACTTAAAATATTTGCATTCCTATTGCTTCAGATTTTTCTGCAAAGAGCCTTCCGGAGTAGCACTAGAGATAGAAGCTTAAAATAAAATGTTAATCAATAAATCACTTGGTCAACTCACCTCAAAGCAATAATAGTAAGGTCCCTAGGAAGTAAAAAATTGATTCAATTGATTCAAGATGTTTAAATGTCTAAAGAGCAATACAGTGTAGCCCACATTTCATAATAGAAGCTAGAAATAGGGCAGTCACTATTGTCCAGTGTTTTGGTAGTGTGCTGTAAGCATGAGATTCTAGGCACCAAATAGGATAAAAATGTAGTTTCTTTCCATTTCATTTGTCAAAAGACAAAGGCAGTTAAAGACCCAAAAAGGGAATATCCTTTTTAGCCTATCTTATCAACAGGATTTTTTTTTTAAAGATTTTATTTATTTATCCATGACAGACAGAGAGAGAGGCAAAAACACAGGCAGAGGGAGAAGCAGGCTCCATGCAGGGAGCCCTATGCGGGACTCAATCATTGGACCCCGGGATCACGCCCCAAGCCAAAGGCAGACACTCAACCACTGAGCCACCCAGTTGTCCCTATCAACAAGATTTATATATCATCTTTTTGTTTATTAAAAACTAACAAGTCAGAAAGAATTCAAAAAGAAAACACTCAAGTTTCATAAAGTATACATCAAAACAGCTGTTCTTAGAATTAAGTCACCTTTCAGTTTCTACATTAATAGGTAAGCTTGCAAATTATAATTTCTCAAGCTTATTCATAAAGAAAAGTACCTAGAATCACAGATTAGTTGCCAAAGAAGCTGAGGCCCTTCAGAGAAATAATTAATGTGACAGGTAGGTCTTAGAGCAGCATCCATCCTCCAGCAGGTGACTATAAAGTCAAAAGACAGATTCTGAATGTGTGTGACAGAAAGCGGTCTTAGGACTCCTTGGACATCATGTTCTTCTGTAATAATGAGAACGCTAATAAGTTACAACCACTGCCATTTAGGTTGCCAGTGCAACCCTCAGAGGCATCTATTCCATTTCTGGTTGGCTGGCACCCATCTTCCTGTACTCCCAGCAGCCAGAAACCCCCCAACCTTTGGCCAACACAGTGCACTTGTTTAAGATCTAGAGGGAGGCAGGAAAGCAGATGCCATTGTTTCCTTTTTTCCTATAGCAGCAGTTTCGGGGCAAAAGTAGATTTGCCAGACCTGAGCTCTGCAGCTGTCACTAAATTCCCTATCATTTCAGCCACCTCTGAGCTGCACAGGCTGAGAAGGTTGCAGAGGGTTTGCAAGGTCCTGGCTCTGGGCCACAGCAGCTTTCTGACTTTCTGGGGGGCAAGTACGAAAGCCAGTGGCACTTAATGCTCTTAATGTAGGCACTTAATGCTCTCCTCTAAATGCATTTCTCCTTAAAAGAACTAAAATGTTGTCTCTCCTCTTCACTGCCCCTTGACTAGTCAGGTACACAGAGCCTATTTCACAGCTGAGAAAAACTGAACATGAAAAAAGTAAACTGCCTGAGGTAGAACAAGCAAGTGGCAGGACAAAGGAATTCACACTCAGGTCTGCCTGACTTCAGAGTTACAGAATGAAAGTTAAACATATCCCCAGCATATGATCCAGCATTTCTACTCCTAGGAATTGAGATAAAAGAAATGAGTGCATAAGTCCACAAAGCAAGGTGTAGGTGGTTTCCCTAGCAGCTTTAATCATGATAGGAGAAAACACAAACAAACCTTGACAACGATGTAAATATCCATCAGCAGAAGAATGGATAAACAAACTGTGGTGAACTCATATAAATGGAATACTACTCGGCAACAAACAAGAACTACTGAATCACATAACAATATGGATGAATCTCAGAGAAGTTATGTTGAGCAAAAGAAGCCAGACACAAAATGTTGACTTCATTTATATAGATTCTCTCCAAGTCAAGAAAACTATCCCATGGTGAGAGAAGTCAGAAGAGAGTTTCCCTCCAGGGTAAGGTAGTAACAGAAGGAAAAAGTGGCGAGAGAAGCTTCTAGAGTGATGGAAAGTCTTGTTTTTTTTTTTTATCTAGGTGGTAATCACACAGGTGAATACATTCATGTAAGCATTCATCCAGCTCTGGAACCAGATAGTGGTATCTGCACGATACTGTGGATGTACTAAATGCCACTGAACTGTATACTTTAAAATGGTTAAAATGGTGGATCTTATGTGCTTTACCACAACAAAAACAAATTTATCAAGCTGTCCCCTTGAGATCTATGCATGTTACTGTATGTAAATTATACTTCAACAAAACACCAGAAAAACAAAAATATTAAAAAAGCTTCATTATGAATAAACAAGGTTGCAAGGATAGACCCTGGATACCACCCACTGTTTCTATGGGAAAATTTTTCTGCTTTCCTGCACATTTTTTTAACCTCAGTTCTTTGGTAAATTGAGTCCACCTTTCCTGCCTCTTCCTGATTTGGGTAAAAACATCTGCAAACTGTGCACTTAAGCAGTATGAGAAATATTTCTCCCAGACCTTTAATTAAAATTCAAATTCAGGTCTGTTAGAAAGAAGGCCACCGGTATTCAAGATGAACCCCGTGCCTCTTCACTTCAGTGTGTTGCCGCTTGCCTGTTTTTAGACTCCAATAATAACACCAGTAGGAAAAGCACAAATGTTTCCAGTTCCCTTTCTGGAAAATCTCAATGAGTGTTGAAGATGCCACAAATCTCTCTCCCCTCTTAAAACTCATGCAGACACTAAACAGACCAGCCCAGGGTAGGCAAAGTGTTCTGCCTCAAGTTATGCTGAAAACCTCAGAAGTGCCTAAAGTGATGCCTAAACTCGAGCAACAGTGAGTGATTTTGTGTTAGTTGGTGAACAACGAGAGCCTACAGCAGTAACCAGGTAGCTCATCTTCAGCACATTTGTGAAGAACAAACCAGAATAGGCTCCCAGCTCCAGGCCTGCCTTACCTTCCTCCTGCTAGAGGCAATGTGGCCCCTGTAAGAGAAGCCCACAGAAAAAGAAGGGGGAATTGGAGACTCCCAGTATGCAGCTCTTAATGGGAAGAGTGGAGGGGAAGAAGAAAGAAAAAGAATGATCCTCAAGAAGCAATGCAGGATAACTGCAGATATTGGCTTGGGCTGCAGAGCAAGGAAGAGAATACAGCACATGGTGTGGTGGTACATTATTTAAGCTGCAACTGAATAATAGATCTTTCTAGCACTTCATGAGCTAAACTACTGCCATTCTTGGGTTCTCAGTTCGTCCTTCAGAAAAATATCTTTCAGAGAAAATCCACTGGACCTTTTCTTAAAAGAAAAAACCAGAAAGAAAACAACATAAGTGTTTTAAGGAGCATGAAAATACTTTAAGATAACAAGAACCATGAGAAATTATTTAGAATGTTCTCCAGGCTTTATACCCACTTAGAACCTTAAGCACTGGAGAAGACTTCAGACTTTAAATACAACTACTCATTTCCCTATAAAGAAACTTAGATTTACATGCCTTAGCCGCAGTCACCCAGCTAATTAGTACAGCTTATATACCACTACAGAGAAGGTCCAGACGTATATACATCTACAGTTTTTTTCTTACTCACAGACAATCCATCCACTCACTATATAAATGTCAGGAATCCACTCTTCTGAGTTCCCACTGAGTCTTCAATTCTTACTGGTTTATGCAACAAAAGCCTTCCCCAGATCCAGTCAGTTCAGTGTGGCAAATTTGGTGGATATGTTTGGTGTCCTATAAGCTGCTGGGGTTACCCAGATGACTCAGACCAAGGAGGGGCTCAGGCAGACGGGAAGTGACTGGCATGGAGCAGACATGATAAGGGCTCTAATAAATACTGGCATGTGCACACCAGCCAATCACAGGCAAGAAGGAAACTGATTCAGCTGAGTGAAGAAGAGTAAGGAAGGAACCAGGCTTCTAAAAATGAGCTCACAGGGACGTTCCTTCTAAACAAGTCATTCTTTTTCAAAAACAGAAATGGTTAATTTTACTAATTAATTCCCTAAAATAATTTCATTCTGCTTTTGCCAGATAATATTTACAAGCAGTTTCTCATGGACTGAGAATGAGCTGGCTGCCTCTCAGAGCATACACTATCCTCCTTCCCACACAGACTTAGGGTCTCAGGTGTGCTTGACTGCATAAGGCAAAAAAGAACCTCACAACCTAGAACTTGGAACATTTCCTTTATTGCTGTGACAATAAATGGCTCTCAAAAAACAGTTCTCAGGGAGCCTTGGTGGCTTAGTAGGTTAAGTATCTGCCTTTGGGCTTGGGTCATGATCTCAGGGTCCTGGGATCAAGCCCCACGTTGGGCTCCCTGCTCAGGGGGGAGTCTGCTTCTCCCTCTCTCTTTGCCTCTGCCCCACCCCCACACTCTCTCTCTTAAAAAAAAGGTGGTTCTCAAGAAAGCCGTATCAGACCATATATCCTCCTCAGAGGAACAAACATCTTAGAAGCTACAATTCTAAGAAAAGTTCATTTATGGGGATCCCTGGGTGGCTCAGCGGTTTAGCACCTGCCTTTGGCCCAGGGCGCGATCCTGGAGTCCCGGGATCGAGTCCCGCGTCGGGCTCCCGGCATGCAGCCTGCTTCTCCCTCTGCCTGTGTCTCTGCCTCTCTCTCTCTCTATGTCTATCATAAATAAATAAAAATAAATCCTTAAAAAAAAGAAAAAAAGAAAAGTTCATTTATTCCTACTGATGATCAGAAAGCATTATTTCCCCCTGTTCACCTTCAACTAGAATGACAAGAGTATCTGCAGTGTTCTCTCATCTCTACCAAAGCTTTTCTTTAATACAATGGCAAAGATATAACTGGACGTTAATCATTATCTGCTAATTACAGTCTAATAACTGTTACCTACCAGGAAGACTATCCTAATAACTGTCTCAAAATATATTATTTATATCCCCCTCCCAATGCCTCTGGCTTGTCACTAACTATAAATATATAACTATGTATTTAGTCTCATAGAGAGTGTTTATCAGATGAGGCATACTGTAATTAAGGTTTCAAAAGATGATGCCATTTTTTTCTTGTGAACATAATGTATATATTCATGTAGCTGATTAAAATCTACAACAGAAAATAATAATCTCCCTATTAATTAATTAATTCTGAAGTCCATCTTTATATATGCATATAGGTAAAATTTAGAAAACATTTGTATTCAAGGACAGGACATGAGATCTTCGCCATAATTAATGGTTTCATTTGAATTTTTTTTTGGTCAGTCCAGCTTCTTAAGTACAAATATTTTATTCACAAAATATTTTTTTAAAGATTTTATTTATTCATGAGAGACACAGAGAGAGAGAGACATAGGCAGAGAGAGAAGCAGGCTCCATGCAGGGAGCCGGATGCAGGACTCGATCCCAGGACCCCAAGATCATGCCTTGAGCCAAAGGCAGAAGCTCAACCAATGAGCCACCCAGGTGTCCCTCACAAAAGATTTCTGAAGTGTATGCTTTCACCACTCCTAACTCCTAACATTCCTACCACCCCCTAAATCTCTCTCTCTCTCTCTCTCTCTCTCTCACACACACACACACACACACGTGTGCAATGTTGGGAAAGGACAAACAGAAGCAAACTATAAGTCGTGAATATTATAATTAGGAAATATTAGTCTGAAAGTTAAAATAAACATTATTACAAACACGCATATTGCTATGATCTAAAAATGTAAAAGATATAGGGGATCCCTGGGTGGCGCAGTAGTTTGGCGCCTGCCTTTGGCCCAGGGCACGATCCTGGAGACCCGGGATCGAATCCCATGTCGGGCTCCCAGTGCATGGAGCCTGCTTCTCCCTCTGCCTGTGTCTCTGCCTCTCTCTCTCTGTGTGACTATCATAAATAAATAAAAATTAAAAAAAAAAAAAAAAGATATGGGAGCACCCAGTTGGCTCAGGGGGTAGGCATCTAACTATTGATCTTGGGGTCGTGAGCTCGAGCCCCACCTTGTGAGATAGAGTTCGCTTAATAAAAAGAAAAAAGGGCAAGATGGATAAGTGATTAAGAAAGAATGTGTTATGTTTTTAAGATTAAAGACCTGATTTAACTGTAACTATCTGGCAGAGGCACTAAACAAATATCTGCGTAGATTTAAAATGACTAAAGTACAAGTTCCTAATTGAAGGCTAAGTAGTTCACGTAAAAGGTGTGCATGCACACACATGATTAAGTATTTTGGTGACTGAAACAAAGTGTTTTCTATTCTGGTTTTATTTACCTACCATGACCATGAACTTCAATTGCTCATTTTTTTCTAGGTCAAGGCAGGGTTACTTTTTTTTTTTTTTAGGGTTACTTTTTTTTTTAACCTCAAGACTTTCAATTCCTACTACCATCCTTGCCAGAGCCTACTTCAAAGACCAACATAAGGTACGTTTCTAAAAAATTAAATCCATTTTAGGGCGCCTGGCTCGCTCAGTTGCTGAAGTGTGCAACTCTTGATCTCGGGGTTTTGAGGGTTTTCTTTTTTTAAGATTTTATTTATTTATTCATGAGAGACACAGAGAGAGAGAGGCAGACACGGGCAGAAGGAGAAGCAGGCTTCATGCAGGGAGCCCAACGTGGGACTTGATCCCAGGTCTCCAGAATCACGCCCCGGGCTGAAGGTGGCACTAAACCGCTGAGCCACCCAGGCTGCCCGGGGTTTTGAGTTTAAGACCCATGTTGGTTGTAGAGATAACTTAAAAAATTAAACCTTTAAAAAATAATAAAAAATTAAATGCATTTACACGTGAGACTATTTGGTTCTCTGTTGCCTTTGGCATTGCTGGATCAGGAAAGCAAGCTGCGCTCCAGAGCACAGCGATGTCCCTGTTGCAGAGCCCAAGTATTTCCTCCATTTTCAGTCCATCCTATCACAGATGTCACACCAACAGACTTCAAAATTGCAGAGTCAGGGGATCCCTGGGTGGCACAGCGGTTTGGCGCCTGCCTTTGGCCCAGAGCGCAATCCTGGAGATCCGGGATCGAATCCCACGTCGGACTCCCGGTGCATGGAGCCTGCTTCTCCCTCTGCCTGTGTCTCTGCCTCTCTCTCTCTCTCTCTCTCTCACTGTGTGCCTATCATAAATAAATAAAAATTTTTTTAAAAAATTGCAGAGTCGGGACATCAGAGTGGCTCAGTGGTTGAGGGTCTGCCTTTGGCTCAGGTCGTGATCCCAGGGCCCTGAGATCCAGGTCCTCGGACTCCCTGCAGGGAGCCTGCTTCTCCCTCTGCTGTGTTTCTGCCTTTCTATGTGTCTCTCATGAATAAATAAATAAAATATTTTAAAAATAAAATAAATAAAATCTGCAGAGTGGCTTGTGGGAAGCAGAGAAAGGAATAAGAATTAAGCAAGGCATCAAATTGCTTCACAAATACACTGTCTCCAATAAAAGATAAGACAGCTGGATAGACAAGAGCAAAGTATACATGTTAAGACACAAAGTCTGTCAAATTCAACTTTACTGGCTTCTCAGGGCCATTCCTGAAGGTGTGGTCAAGACAGACACAGCCCTCCGTAACTAAAACATCACATTCATATTTTAAACAGTGTTACCAAGTCTCAAATTTCAAGGGCCACATTTACAGTTTTTGCCTTATTCTCATACCACTCATCCCCATAATTTATTATTCTTACATCAGACTTGTTGTTTTACTTAATAGTTCTTGTATTTCACTCTAAGCAACCGAAATAAGTGAATTTGGTAGCCAGCTTTATATTTTTTATCCTTGAAGTACAATATTCATGCACAGTAACTGAAAAATAATGTGCCACCCCACCCATGAGTCTGTCTGTGTAGCACACTTTAGAAAACACTGTTTGGGGAAGAGCAAAAAAAAAGTGCCCAAAAAACACTATTTGGGGCAGTGGCAGAAAAAAAGCTTATTAATAACATATTAGGTATTTCTTCAATACAACAATCTTTAGTCTCTCTTCTGAGCTCACAGGTTATCAAGGCTGATGATGCTTTGGATAGAGTGGCTGGCTGGATGATAGAAGCTCTAGACCCCTTCAAAACAGATTGAAACTGTCACCGTCATAGGAAGGCTTCCCCAGGCCTGCCTGGGCTCTAGAAGTGAGAGGCCAAGTTAAGTGCATTTCTTAACCAAGCTGAAAAAATAATACTTTCCAACTCCAGGCTCTGCCTCGTGTGCAATAATGTAGGCAGTGTACGAGCTTAGCCAGCTGTATTTCCCAGGTACCCTTCAGACCTGGAACTAGCTATTCCCAGTACTTAATGTTACGACTGAATGCCTGAAAACATTTTTCCACTGCTGTTACATGACCTTTAAAAAAAAATTTTAATGGTAATACCACCTTAGACTCTCATAAATTTGGGAGCTACATGGGCTTCTGCTAACAAGAGTCATCATAAAAATTACTAAAAAAAAAAAAAAAAAAAAATACTGAGGAGGTGAAGTAGGCCATAAATAGTTTTAGGGAAGACTTCTTTTTAAATCTTGAAAAGTTCACTTAACTCTAGAGTTTCTAACCCCCAAAATATGTGTTAAGTCTGACCTCTGAGTCTATGTTTTTGACTCCAACCCTTGGATTTAGGACCAAGAAACTAACTCAGTAAAACACCTGAGATAATCATTCTGCGCCCGGCCAACCCTCCCCCTTCCACCTCACACATGTGCATCAATCACTCTCCTACATTACTACACCCCAAATCACCTTCAATGGTAAACACCTTTTAACACCAGGGCTGGCTAGTCCAAGGCCATCTGGCCACCAACTGTTGGCCACCTGATTACTGCTCAGAACCTAATCAATGAGGCATTTTATAGAGAGTCAGCTCTCAACCTAGATAAAGTAATCTGTAGCCACAGCTTCTTAATGGGATTTGCTTTAGGGATTAGGCAAGGAATTCCCTGATGGCTCATATTCTTGGTAAGAGTATGTTGAAAGTTTCAGCAGTGATTACTAACCCTTCCTCTTAACCTCACCCCTGCCACCCATACCTCCTGCCACTCCCAGACCCAATCTGCATGACTTTTTCAACTACAGAACACAGAACTAAGATGGCCCCGCCTAGTTTCAAGAACTCATCTGTCTCTTAATACCTTCAGAAGAGAAACCTTTCTAAACATAAGTCACTGCAGGGATTTTTACATCTCCCTTGAGTTCCCAGGCACTTTTGCAAAAGATAAATGGCTGGCTGTAACCTTTTGTCAATGTACAAAGAATTAGATCAAAAGTTAAACAAATGTAGGCAGAAGTCCTTGCAAATGGAATTCCCCAAGGGGGGGGGGGGCGATGTTAAAATTCACTGGTTTCAGGCATTTCAGTGCCTCAAAAATAGTAATATTCCCTGTGTAGGGGGTGGGGTGAAATATTTACAGGAAACCAGTTCACTTTTTCACAGGGAAAGTCAAGTCACTAATACATCAGGAATTTTAGGACCTTCCGCTCCATCTCAAGTTCTCTTGTTGGCATTCAAGGCTTAGCAGGTGTGTGGTCATGAAAAAGTTGCAGCACCCATTTTATGGAAAGAAATCCCCCCTTCATCAATCTCTGGTAGCAGCTCAGAAAAAGCTCAAGAAACACCACCCCAAAAGCCACTGTTGCTGGAGTGAAGCACACCTTCTCTCACCTCCCTGGAGAGGGGAAGCCACAGCATCCCATCCATATTTCTCATGGGAACTCATCATTCTCAATTATTTGTGTGCTTCCGCAACAAGACACTGTAACAGAGGCACACTCTTAAACGCTTGTATTACCCACACTGAAGTGAACTTGTTCATGAAAATTTATTGAATAGTCAAATTTCATTCTTAGGCAGGATATTAACTGCTACAAATTCAATGACTCTTACTAACTCCTCACTTAAAACATCTCCTTCCCAGGTTGGGTGTAGATGTTCCCCACCACCACCACCACCATCCCACACACACACACACCGTCTCTCCAAGGAATGATTCTGACAAAGCAGGTCTGGTTCTCCCAAAATGATTGTCAGCAGGCACACCTGGCCACAGACCACCAAAACATCAAGTAAAGGGCCTCCTTCCCCCTCTGCTAGGATTCCCCAAGGCGAGGGAGGGTGTGTGGAATCACAGGGCAGTTTCTATGATGGGGTGAGACTCTGCTGGGAACTGCAGGGAAACCACAACCATTATTACTCAGCCCAGACAGCTGCCAGGGAACCAGCGCTGCCTAAGAACTGAAGCTAAAATAGAGGTGGGAGGCTGTATTCCATTACTAAGCCCTGGAGTATTCACTCCCCCAGTTCATCCACATTTCAAGAATGTTTAAAACCCTGTAGTCAAAACCCTGATTATTTATAACTTAAACTACTGTGTAAAAGTGGAAACTTGACAAATAAAGACTTAAAGGGAATGGTGACAGGTAAGATAACACCAGAGAGGAAGCATTCATCACTCCCTTTTTGTGGCTTCTTCCAAAACCCCATCTCCAGTCCCTACTGAAAACAACTTGTATTACAGAAGTAGCTGATTCAAAGGGGAAATGAGTTTCCTGGTCTCCCAAGAGCTGTCCGTCGGTCTCATACACACATGCCTGTAACTTTGCATCAAGTAGAATACGTGGTTTGAAGCAGAGAAGGAAAACACAAAGGCACGCAGCAGGCTACACAACAGGCAGGACGAGATGCCTTCAAGGTAGCAGAGATCCAGGACAGAGTTCAGGGCAGGGTCCCCTACCGTCCCGGAGGCTTCATCTCAAACCCAAGGGGCTTCAGAGAGGAGAGAAAGGGATCCAGGGGCCCTGGAGGCCATGAGCCACGACCCGGTCGGGTGAAGTCTACCCGCCCCCGCCCTCGGCCCCGCGTCCAGGTGGGGCAGCAGCAGCAGCAACAGGAGGCCCTGCACGCGCTCCCACGCTCATCCCCCGGGACCCGCGTCGCAGCCGCGCGGACTCGAGAGGGGACTTACGCGGAGCCAGCCTGACAGCTCCCGCCCGGGTGGGAACCCGCGATCTCCTCGCACCGGCATCTCGGGCGCACGTCCCGCTCGGGCCCGCGCTCCGCCGATCCGTCCTCGGACCCGACGCCGGGGCTGCGCGGCCGCGGGGCTGCCGGGCTGCGGGGCGGCCGGGCCGCGGGGCCCACCCCTTTGTCCCGCCCCCGCCCCCGCCCCCGCGCCCGCGCCCGCGCCCGCGCCGGCCGCGGGACCCGGGAAACTCTCAAATGGGCCTCTACCACCCCCGCGCGGCCGGGGGGAGGCGAGGGCCCGCCCAGGCCAATCCGCGGGGCCCCGGCCGGCCGCAGCACCGGCGACTCCTGGCGGGGGGCGGGCGGGGGCGGCGGCGGCGAGGGCGGGGGCCCCGAGGTCCGAGCGCCCCGCGGCCCCCACGCCGTCCCCCCCCCGCCGGGCGGCGCGATGGTTCGCTCCGCGGCGCGCACAGCCCGGCAGGTCCGGGTCCTGGAGCGCCCGGGGCGGGGGGCGGGGGGCGGCTGCGCGCGGGGCCGTCTGTCCCGGGCTCCCCCTAGGAGCTCGCGTGCGCACCGCACCGGCCCCCGCGCTGTCTGCGGAGGTGGGCGGCGCCCCTGCGGCTCCCTTCCGAAAGGGAGGGGAGGGGAACCCCACGTTTTGTGCGCTGCCTGGAGGCCTGCACGGCGTCGCGCCGCACGCCCCGGCCCAGCCGCTGGCCCCCCGGCCCCGAGGCCGCCGCACGCTCGCCCGAAACAAACCACGACTTCTGAGGAGCGTCAACTCCAGGTGTGTATCTCCTTGGCCCATTTCCAGCCACTCCAATAAAGAGATTCGAACGCCTCTCTCATCGGCAGCTTCCAGAAGGCTACCGGCAGGTCACACGTGCTAATCCAGCAGGATTTATTTAATTCAGCTCAGTACAGTTACTCCTTGTAGAGTTGTGTGTGCAAAGAACTGCACAAGAGAAGGCAAGGCTTCCTTATTTTAGGGACACGGAAGTGATTCCGAGACTCAAAACAGGTACACGGACTAAAAATACAACTTTGGGTTTGAAACCTTAAGGGAACCAACCATGTAAGAGAAAAAATTGCGGACCCCACCCTGCGCTTCCCTTAAAATTGCTTCCCCTTAAAGCAAAACTCGGCCTAGGCTCACAAGTGGAAGGTAAAGGTGTAAAGGTCTGGCCTGACCCGCTGATGAGATGCAGATGCTGGGATGCTGGGCGCTCTCTCTCTCTCTCTCTCTCTGAAAAGTTGCTTCACTTCCTGCCGAATCAAAACAAGTTTGGCAGTTTATGTGGAAAAACAAGTCCAGCAGATGCCTCTCCGAAAGTGTTAGGCTTCTGGCCTCCTTTGGGGTAGCTAAGTGCATGCCTCTGGATAAAAAGCACTGTTGAGTAACATTTCCCCCTCTGCCTCAAGTCTCCAGACCCTGGACGTTTAGGTTGTCTTCCGGATGTGAGGCATTTATCCTCCTGACCTAAGCGCGATGTAAAAAATGTTTCCCAAATTAGGTAGTGCCAACGTAACCATGATAGCCTTTGTGAACTGGTCGCACCTTAGTGATGTGAGCTTTCATTAGCATTTAAAAAAGAAGACAGGAATCTGGAATGTAGCACTCACATCCGATGAAGGATTTCCTTTTTCTCTCTCTAGAGATGCACTGTCCAATACAATAACTACATCCCACAGGTGGGTATTTAATACATTTTAATTTAAATTAACTAAAATGCAAAAAAATAATAAAAATAATATATTAACTAAAATGCGAGGAAATTACAGTATCAGTTTCTTCATCATACTAGTCACCTTTCCAGTGCTCAGTGGCCACACGCAGCTCATGGCTACCATACTAGACAGTGCAGATAAAGAATATTTCTACCATTGCAGAAAGTTCTATAGAACTACACTGCTCCAAATAATGAAATACTCTTACACTAGAAATACTATTCTTCTGACACAATGCCTGACACAGATTAACAATAAATAGTTGTTGAAAAAGATAACTCGATTAGTACACTAGCAGTGCTGGTAGAAGTTACAAACAAACACAACGTTTTTGGAAGAGCAATTAATAGTACATATTTTTCACATGTGGGTTGCACATTTGAACCCCACTCCTAGAATGTGTTTCTCCAAAGAACTTTTTTTTTTTTTTTTAAGATTTTTATTTATTTATTCATGAGAGACACGGAGACATAGGGAGAGGAGGAAGCAGGCTCCCTGCAGGGAGCCTGATATGGGACTCTACCCCAGGACCCCGGGATCAGGACCTGAGCCAAAGGCAGACTCTCAACCACTGATCCATCCAGGTGCCCTCTCCAAAGAACTTCTATCAAACAATTACTGAACCACTTCAATCAAGCCAGACCCTCTGATAAAAGACTTAGGCTCTCACATTGGGGAGCTCAGTCTATTACAGCAAACGCTCAGTAAAAAACTAAGTGCTGGGATTCCTGGAAAGCTCAGGGTACTCTGGGGACCTTGGGGGAGGGGTTCTTCACCCAGACTAGGGGAATGGGGTTTAGGGAAGGCTTTCCAAACATGAGGTTGCATACAGGAATGAATTTGTGAGACAAAAAGAGGGGGGAAATGTTTCCAGGTGAAGGGACTAAATACAAGTGGAGAAATAAGGAATGAAGAGACCACAGACTTGCCCTTCAGTGCCAGGAGGGGAGATTGCCCAGGCAGGCAGGGGCTGCCTTCTCCTGTGAACACAGCAGAAGTGGGATTAGATTGGCAAAGATGAATGTGCCAGGTGGGGGTGAGGGGAGGGGTGTCAGTAAGAATGACAAAACCAGCAAAAAAAATGCAATTTTTTGTGGGAAGGCAGGTGATAGATGACATGGCTATCAGGCAGCGTTAGACAAAAAGGAACCATTTCTAGAGAAATGAAGGGAGTGTAATCAGCAGGCTGGTTGACTGCCTGATTACAAATGACGTAAGGAAGAGGGAAGTGAGTCTAAGGTGACTCTCGGGTTTCTGGCTTAGCAGAGTAGATGACGGTATCTCTACCAGAGAATGCAGGAGTGGGAGCAGATCTTGGGAGGGGCTGGAGGAAAGATGGTGAGTTTAGTTAAGGACTGAGTTTCAAGGGCTATGGGTCATGCAGGTGGAGATGTTCAATTGTCTACTAGGCACTAGTCATTGATGAGTACTTGGGCAGCGAGCTCTCTGGGATGGAGGAAGAGATTTGAGAATTGTCAATGTATCAAGAAAGCCAAAGTCAGGGGAGGAAGTGAGACTATTCAGAGACACCATGTAGATTGAGGCAGCAGAGGATTAAAGATAGGACCCATCCAGCCTCTTTTCATAATAACCCTTATTGTGACAGGCAAAAAAAAAAAAAAAAAAAAAAAAGATAGGACCCATCTCTGGAAATGCCAATATGTAGGGGGCAAGCTCAGATCCCCTGAGCAGAGACCAAAGAGGAACTGTCAGAAAGGGAAGAAAAACCTCTCTGGGGCAGCGTCCACAAAGTCAAAGGAAGAATGAATTTCAGGCAGGGGAGAGTTGCCAGCAACATGCACCAGTGAGGAGGTCAGTCAAGGTGAGAACAGGAGATGCTCACCAAGAAGACCAGTGCTCATCTTGGCCAGAGCTGTTTCCCTGGAAAGATGAGACTAGAGGCCAGACTTCCGTGGCTGACTGGTAGGTGAGGCACTTCATGCCAGGTTATAGTAACAAAGGATGGAAACCAACAATATCCAAAAATAGACAGCTACTGAATTACAGCAGATCCACTGAATTGGCCTAGCAAGCTGTCATTTAAAATTACAGGTCTATCCAGCAATGAGAAGAATAATATAATAACCAATGAAAAAGAACACAAATTTTACCTACCCAATGATGGCAATGAAGAAATTATGAAAAAACATATGAATGAATTGGAAAGCAAATGGGAACATGATTTGGTGACAGGCTGGGGCTTCATGTATTTCTCTTTTCAAATCGTAGTTATTGTTTGTGCCATATTGTTTGTGTAATGGACAGGTTTTCAGTATTTTTCAGTATGCATTACAATGTACAAAATCTTCGTAACAAGTTGGTCAGAAGACCTCAAATTAATGGCGATAAGCTAAATACTTTTCATCAGGGCAGCCCTGGTGGCGCAGCGGTTTGGTGCCGCCTGCAGCCTGGGGTGTGATCCTGGAGACCGGGGATCGAGTCCCGCATCGGGCTCCCTGCATGGAGCCTGCTTCTCCCTCTGCTTGTGTCTCTGATTCTCTCTGTGTGTCTCTCATGAATAAATTAAATCTTTACTTAAAAAAAAAAAAAAGCAAAATTTACAGGGTAACTGAACAATGTAGTTGGCCTGTACAAAGAATGGCTGACTGCAATCACAGAGACACTTTTCCACCACAAACATTTCCTGAAGCCTCCCATGTACCCTGGGGCAGATACAAAAAAAAACGACAAAGACGATATATACTGGGGCGGGGCGGAGTGGGTGGTGCTTGCTCACAGTGTGATGAAGACAGAACCAAGTAAACAAATGATGGTAAGGCAGGAGACTTGCCCAAGTGGGGAATGATTAACATGCGGAGACCACGGTTAACACTCAGCCCGAGGGAGGGGCCCCTTTCAGGAGACAGGCCTGGCCTGCCCTCACCTCCCCTACGGTGGCCTCTTCTCTGCTGGCCTCTCCCACCCTTCTCAGTCCAAACAGGCATCCCAGCAGACGTGCATGTACAGTTAGAAGATTCTGTCCACAAGGACCCACCTGAACTAACATTCAGGAGAAAAGCATCGAAAGTTCTGTTCTGCCCTTCACATCTTCACTTTTACTTATTTGGTATTACTCCTGCTTACTTTCATTTTTTTTAAAGATTTTATTTATTAATGAGAGATATATAGAGAGAGGCAGAGAAAGAAAAGCGGGCTTCATGCAGGCAGCCCGACGTGGGACTCGATCTTGGGACTCCAGGATCATGCCCTGGGCCAAAGGCAGGCACCAAACCGCTGAGCCACCCAGGGATCCCTCCTGCTTACTTTCAAAGTGTGTTAAAGTACTCCTCTTTGAGAGGGGGGGTGACTAGCTACTCTAAGTATCCCAAATCCTTAGTTTCTAGTTAAAGCACTGAGACCTGTATATGGAACAGCTCCCAGTACCATATAATCCCATGTGACCCCCAAGCCCCACAGAAAAACAGACTTCTCATTGAGATTCCTCATCCAGATCTATGATGGTCCTATAAATCCGATACAATGCAGCGAAGTTCACTGAAAGTGTAACAGTCATAGGTCTGTACACATTGCAGAGAAAGCAAATTATTTTTAAACTAGCCTTCAGCACTTGAGAATTATGCAAAGAACAGATGAGTGCATTTATAATCCACAAGAAAACCTCTCAGGTTCACCTCAGCCTTCTGGGCAACTCAAGACTCTTGCTTTACCTTTGGAAACACTGTGTTTCTAGTTCACCGACAAGCACTTTGCAGATTCCCTGGCTTCAGGATTGTTCCCATATCTCAGTATTATGCAGGAAGAGCAGAAAGCTGCCTCTAGTTTACCACTTTACAAAACATCCAGGTATCTACATGTTAGTGTCTCCAAGGACAATGCCAATTTTTTTTTTTTTTTTTTTTTTTTGACAATGCCAATTTTCACATAGCCATCCGTTCAGGACACGGTAACGGAGGTGTTAACACTATTGATAGTGTTCCATAGTTAAGACTGTTTTGTTTATTTTCTATTCCAGTGAGTTTTTTGGGGGGGAGAAAAAAGATGCTCATTATAAAGCATTCGGAGCAGTTCAGAAAAGCACAAAGAAATGTAAAAATCATCTAAAATCCTAATAAACAGCTTCAACATAAGGTGAACGTTCCAGACATATGTGCAAATATGGATAAAAGGCTAGCTACAAGAATACCCCAGGGACTGAAATAATTTAAACAAAAGTGAGATCTTATTACAGTGCTATTTTAATTTAAAAATAGTAAATAAGGGACGCCTGAGTGGCTGAGTGGTTGAGCGTCTTCCTTTGGCTCAGGTCATGATCCCGGAGTCCTGGAATCGAGTCCCGTGTCGGGCTCCCTGCATGGAGCCTGCTTCTCCCTCTGCCTGTGTCTCTGCCTCTCTCTCTGTGTGTCTCTCATGAATAAATAAAAATCTTTTAAAATAAATAAATAAATAATAGTAAATAAAATTCTGTTTGATATTGACAGAAAAAAATTGAACAAAAAAGTTCACGAACACAGGATATTTCTTCAACGTGATAATTATCCCCAAAAGATCATCTAAAGAGTAAAGATTAACTTCTCCTTAAGAATCTTTGCTAGTGGGATCCCTGGGTGGCGCAGCTGTTTAGCGCCTGCCTTTGGCCCAGGGCGTGATCCTGGAGACCGGGGATCGAATCCCACGTCGGGCTCCCGGTGCATGGAGCCTGCTTCTCCCTCTGCCTGTGTCTCTGCCTCTCTCTCTCTCTCTCTGTGATGACTATCAAAAAAAAAAAAAAAAAAAAGAATCTTTGGTAGTGAATTTCCAAAGACACTTCTAAAACATTAAGACATTAAGAGATTCAGGGCACCTGGGTGGCTCAGTGGTTGAGCATCACTTAGGTCGTGATCCCGGGGTCCTGGGATCGAGTCCCTCATCGAGCTCCCTCCCCATAGGAAGCCTGATTCTCCCTCAGCCTATGCCTCTGCCTCTCTCTCTCTCTCTGTCTCTCATGAATAAATGAATAAAATCTTGAATAAATACATAAAACATTAAGAGATTAGTATTTTAATGTATTAAAAATTACATGTTTGGGGGCACCTGGCTGGCTCAGTCAGTTAAGTGTCTGATTCTTGATTTCGGCTCAGGTTATATCTCAGGATCAAGATATCGAGCCCTGAGTCGGTCTCCATGCTCAGTGGGGAGTCTGTTTGAGATTCTCTCCCTCTCCCTCTGTTCCCCCACTCCCCACTCATATGCTCCCCCACAGGCTCTATCTCTCTCTCAAATAAATTAAGTTTTTTTTAATTACATGTTTTAATTTTAGAAAGTTTCTCTTCCTCTAGGACTCGCCTCTTTGCTATCTCCCTCTATCCAACCTTGACTTTCCCAATCCATCCTCCCCAACAACCAGAGTGATCTTTTCATGAGGCAAATCAGATCTCCTACCTCTATCCTTTTAAGCCATCAAAATGTCACCAATCCAGACTTCTTGTCACAGCCTCTGTTACCGGCTAAATGTTTGTGTTTCCCCTAACCACCGCCTCCCACAAAGGGGTTGAAGTCCTAATCTGCTGGTAAGTGTTGGTATCTGGAGACGGGCCTCTGGGAGGGAGTTAGATTTTTTTTTTTTTAAGATTTTATTTATTTATCCATGAGAGACACAGAGAGAGAGAGGCAGAGACACAGGCAGAGGGAGAAGCAGAGGGAGAAGCAGGCTCCATGCAGGGAGCCCGATGTGGGACTCGATCCCGGGTGTCCAGGATCACACCCTGGGCCGAAGACAGCGCCAAACCGCTGAGCCACCTGGGCTGCCAGAGAGTCAGGTTTAGATTAGGTCATAAGATTTGGACCCTCATGATGAGATTTGTGGTCTTATACAAGAAAAAGAGAAAGGGGCATTGGGTGGCTCAATTGGTTGGGCATCTGACTCTTGGTTTTGGTTTACATGATGATCTCTGGGTGGTGGGATCAAGCCCCACATCTAGCTCCCCACTCAGTGGGGGGTCTGCATGAAGATTCTCTCCCATTGCCCCTCCCCCTCCCTCTCTCTCAAATAAATAAATAAATCTTTAAAAGAAAAAAAAAAAGAGTAAGAGCGAGATCTCTCTCCAGGCTCATGCTCCTAGGAAAGATCATGTGAGGACATGTGGAGAAGGCAGCTGCCAATAAGCCAGGAGGAGGGCCCCCACCAAAAGCCACGTCTGTCAGCACCCTGATCTTCATCTCTGTAGTCCCCAGAACTGTGAGAAACAAATGTCTGGTTGTTCAAACCACCTAGCCGATGGCATTTTGTCTTAGAGCACAAGCTGGGCTAAAAACAGCCTCCAAGTCGTACATGAATTGAACCTGCTGCCCTCTCCAAACTCAACTTCTCCTGGTCTCTTTCCAAGCTCACATCCTGGAGCCACACTGGCCTTTCTTTGTTGCTCCTGAGAGACCCCACCAAGCGCATTTCTGCTCTAGAGCCTTTGTTTGCGCTTCCTTGCCTAGACCACAGAGCCAGCTTCTGCTTAGATTTCTCTTTCTATCTAAAGCAGGAAGCATCCCTTGAGGTGGCAACCAGGAAGTGATGGCCTCAGGAGAGAGTCAAGTTTAAGTGAAAGCTAGGACACGGAGTCCAGCTGAGCATTTTGCTTATCATGAGGCAGACGTTTCAGAGAGCAGAGTGCAGGGGTATGAAAAGGTAGGGTTGGTGGGTTGTGTGGTTGGGCTAAGGGAAGCTGAGAGAAGGAACACAGCTCAACACAGCAAAGGACCTTGTATCCATGGCTCTCTCTTTTTAACTTTATTATTATCATTACTATTGATAAGACGGCAGCAGGGATGTTGTTATTACTACAATGAAAAGATGTTGGCGTGAGTGCCACAGTGAAAAAAACATCACTGGGGGAGAAAGTTCTCAGTTCTCAGTGGATGGTGGCTTTCAGTTTACCCTCTCCTCTTTCCGCCATTGGCACAAATCCCAAACCCCAGCCTTTCCTCCCAATGTGAGAACCTGGCAATGTTTCTGGGCACGATGGGTTTAGCTGGCTACAAAACTGACAGAAGAATTGGCTCTGCACCTCAGAGTCAGCTGTGGGCCGGATGGATTATGTGTCTGAGGAGGCCCTGGCCTGGTGCTGGGGAGACCGTGGGCTGACCTTGTGGTCCGGGCTCACAGGCAGGCTCCTAGGACGCCTACTGGGATGGTCTTAGTGCATCCAGGCTGGCAGGCAAGGTCAAGGCATACTCAGCCTGATGGGCAAGGGGTTGAGACAGGGCATAATCCAGCTCCCAGCCTGGAGATCCTAGAAGGACCTTTCGAAGCACGGTTTCGTCTAGACAGGCCCTGCCAGGGAGAGTGCTCTACACTGTGAAGGATCCTCCCCTCCTGGCAGGGTGCCCTAGGGCCTCAGAGGTGGGGTTTATTGAACTTCTGTTTACAATGCAGAGTATACAAAATCCACACTCTTTTCAGGGACAGATGCCACTTTTTAACCCTCTATTAAAAAACAGCACCAACAAGGGGCACCTTGGCTGGCTCAGTCAGTAGAGCAGGGGAGTGGCTCTTGATCTCGAGGACTCGAGTTCGTGCCTCAGGTTGGGTGTAGAGTTTACTTAAAAGTAAAATCTTGGGATGCCTGGGTGGCTCAGTAGTTGAGTGTCTGCCTTTGACTCAGGATGTGATCCCGCGGTTCAGGGATCAAGTCCCATATCGGGCTCCCTATGGGGAGCCTGCTTCTCCCTCTGCCTATGTCTCTGCCTCTCTCTATGTGTCTCTCATGAATAAATAAATAAAATATGTTTTAAAAATAAAATCTTTAGGGGGCAGCCCCGGTAGCACAGTGGTTTAGCGCCGCCTGCAGCCAGGGCCTGATCCTAGAGACCCGAGATCGAGTCCCATTGCGGGTTCCCTGCATGGAGCCTGCTTCTCCCTCTGCCTGTGTCTCTGCCTCTCTCTCTCGCTCTGTATCTCTCATGAGTAAATAAAATAAAAATCTTTAAAAAAAAAATAAAAAAATAAAAAAAAATCTTAAAAATAAAATAAAATCTTTATAAGTAAACAAACAAAACCAGAAACCCTGATAAAGCAAAGACTGATTAAAAGCATCTTATGTGTCAGAAATTTTTCAAACAGGATTTTAACTCATTTCATCTAGGTCCCCACAGAGCCCTCGCTCTATATTTGGTATATTTGGTATTATTGCCTTGCTTCAGTGATAAGGAAACTGTGCTTTGGAGGGGGGATCACAGCTATTGCCTGAGGTCCCCAATCCACTAGAAAGCAGAGGAGATTCCAGACACAGCTCTGTTGAATTGGAGCTCAGCCCCATCAGTATTCACCTGCCCCTGTGTTCACTGCCTCTACTGCAATGGATCAACTGCACGGAGTCAGAAGACAGGTGGGGTTTGGTTTCTACTGCTGTTTTCCTTATGGCTTCTTTTAACAGAACTCAGGAGGGCTTTGGTTGAACCAAATGTTAGGGAGTCATGTTAGTAAAGCTCTTTCTGAGCAGTATGAAAAAGGTAAATGCCATAGCTCTCTCTTCCAGCCATCCAAGATGCCAAAAGAAAAGAAGGCTAAAGGGAAGAAGGTGGCCCTGAACCCTACTGTCCTGAAGAAGCCATTAAAGTGTCAATCCTCTGCTTGAGAAAAAGTCCAAGTATTTTGGCCTCAGACAGGACAACCAACCCAAAAGGACATCACCCGCTTTGTCAGATGGCCCCACTACATCCAGCTGCAGCAGAAAAGGGCTATTCTGTATAAATGTCTAAAAGTGCCTCCCACAATTAACCAGTTCACACAGGCCTTGGACCTCCAAACAGCTACATAGCTGCCTACTGGCCCACAAATACAGACCAGAGACAAGGTGAGAGATGAAGCAGAGACTGTTGGCTGGGGCTGAGAAGAAAGCTGCCAGCCAAGGGGATGTCCCCACTAAGAGGTCGCCTGTCCTTCAAGCTGGGGTTAATACTGTCACTCCTTTAGTGGAAAACAAGAAGACTCAGCTGGCAGTGATCACACATGATCCCACCGAGCTGGTTATCTTCCTGCCTGCCCTGCATCATAAGATGGGGGCTCCCTACTTACTGCATGGCTCTGGCGTCTGTCTGGCCCACGGGAAGACCTGCACCACTGTTGTCTTCACACAGGTTAACTGGAAAGACAAAGGAGCTCTGGCTAAGCTGGTGGAAGCCATCAGGACCAATTACAACGAAGGATATGGTATGATCCACCGGGGACGCAACATCCCAGGTCCAGAGTTATCAGCTCACATTGCCAAGTTGGAAAAGGCAAAGGTTAAAGAACTGGTCACCAAACTGGGCTGAGTGTATGCTGTTGAATTCTCTGCACATAAAAGTCAGAAAAAGTTCTCTTTCCAGAAAAAAAGGAAATGCCACAAATGCCATCTGACTCCAGCTGTGGGCTAGCTAATGAGAATCCTTGATGTAAATGTGATCTGATGTCTAACTGAACTCCGGAGCACCCTTTCCCTAAACCAGTACTTTAAGAAAAAAACACTTTAATAGGTTAAAAATTGGACTAAGTAAAAACATTCTCATCTCACGTGCAAGGGAGGGAACCTGAGGTGACAGAGACCCAGGGGACTCTGGCAGGAGACATGGGTCCTCCAGGGAACCAGAGGGGCCTCTGGCACTGCGTGAATTGCTTTAAAAAATTATCACCAGAATCCTATAGTCTGATGAATGCAGTATCCCTGATCAGCATAGATTAAAGTTGTTGAAGAGGCTCCTAGACTTTCAAAGAATCCTCAGACTTGAAAGGGCCCTTAGAAAAACATTGCAAGCAGATAGTTTTCCAGAGCAGTCATAAATTAGCGAAGGCTTTGTAAACAAAGGACACTGGGCCTGGGAAAGGCACTTCGAGGAGGTGCACAACCCACGCTGAAGATGTGGCTGGCAACTCTTATGTTCCTATGGGACTTCTGCTAAATTTCTCTGATGACAAGAATTACCTGAGGCCCTCTCTGAGATGCTGGTTGGGGAGGGGTCTGAGAAGGGTCAGGGAGTGGATGTCTTGAGAACACACCTCCCTAAGTGAGGCTCATTACCAAGGAGGCCTGGGAAATTGTATGCTTCCTTCTTTATTTTCTTCTTTTTTAAAATATTTTATTTATTTTTTGAAAGAGAGAGAGAGCATAAGCAGGGGAAGCGTAGAGGGAGAGGGAAAAGCAAGCTCCCCACTGAGCAAGAAGCCCCTTGAGGGGTCATGCTGGGCAGACGCTTAGCCTACTGAGTCACCCAGATGCCCCTTAGGGACATTTTTTCAGCTCTGACACAAGACAGAAAGATCACCATTTTGAAGGCAGGTAAAACATTCAAAAGGTCAGAAAATAATTCTCTCCATTTGTACAATGTTGTCTTTGCTTTGCAAAAGAAAAGATCAGGTCCCATCATTCTCTTTCTTGTATTTATTTACATATATTTGCACATATACATATAATTTGTATTTAATTGTTTTTATATACATGATAGTTGTTTATTTACCCAAACCATACAGGAGATCATAAAAAATTAACCAAAACACGGGGGGATCCCTGGGTGGCTCAGCGGTTTAGTACCTGCCTTCAGCCCAGGGTGTGATCCTGGAGTCCCGAGATCAAGTCCCACATCGGGCTCCCTGCACGGAGCCTGCTTCTCCTTCGGCTTTTCCCTCTGCTTCTCCCTCTGCCTGTGTCTCTGCTTCTCTCTCTCTGTGTATGTCTCTCATGAGTAAATAAATAAAAATCTTAAAAAAAAACAAAACAAAACCACGGGGCACCTGAGAGGTTCAGTCATTAAGCATTAAGCATCA
Organism: Canis lupus baileyi; assembly: GCF_048164855.1. NCBI lineage: Eukaryota > Metazoa > Chordata > Mammalia > Carnivora > Canidae > Canis > Canis lupus. The sequence continues at coordinate 89,195,369 of NC_132838.1, forward strand.
GGCTCCTGATTTCAGCTCAGGTCATGATCTCAGCATGAGATTGAGCTCCACCTGAGCATAGAGGCTGCTTAAGATTCTCTCTCTCCCTCTCCTGGCTTGTGCACGCATGTGTGCACTCACATACTCTCTCTCAAAAAAATAAATTGGTAAAATACAATGAAATTGTCACCATCCAGAGTAAACTACTATTAGTAACTAGATGAGCATCCTTCCAGGTACTTCTATGCAGGTAAGCACGTAGATATCATATACAACTTTGCATACCTGGGGCCATACTAGGCATGCACTTTTGCGACCTTTATTTCTGTGTGAGAATATTGCTTGACTTTTTTCATAGCAATATAGATCTATATCATCATGTTTCTAACTGCATGATATTCCATTTGTGTGAATATACTATAATTTGCTGAAAAAAATACTTTTATTTAAAGTTCTTTTTTAAGAACTGGTATAGACGGGCACCTGGGTGGCTCAGTCAGTTAAGCAGCTGCCTTCAGCTCAGGTCATGATCTCTGGGTCCTGAAATCCAGAGCCTCATGTCTGGCTCCTCACTGAGCAGGCAGTCTGCTTCTCCCTCTCCCTCTGCCCCTCCCTCCCCACTCATGTGTGCGTGTGTACTCTCTCTCTGTCAAATAAGTAAAATCTTAAAAAACAAAACAAAACAAAACCTGGTATAGAGGCCAAGAAAAAAAATCAGGTGGATGAAACTCCTAAGATTTATTTCACAAAGATGATGAGGAAGTAAGTTGCTTGTAAAACTCAAGCAGAATTTATAAGACGCGTAAAATGTAGATAGTAAGTTAGTAACCTGTAAGATATGTTAAACAGAATGAATGCACCACTTGCATGTTAAATATAGATGAAAACATTTAAACAGATGAGTTAGGTGTTACTTAGAAAGGGATGGAAAGGGGCACCTGGGTAGCTGGATGGCTCAGTTGGTTAAGCATCTGAGTTCTACTCAGGTCATGATCCTAGAGTCTTGGGATGGAGCCCTACATCAGGCTCCCTGCTCAGGTGGGGAGTCTGCTTCTCCCTCTCCCTCTGCCCCTCCTCCTGCTCATGCTCTGTCTTAAATAAATAAATAAAGTCTTTTAAAAAAAGGGAGGATGGAAGGACAAAATAAATTTTGCATACTAATAATTTTTAATAAAACACTAGTAAATTTAATAGATACCTAGTTTATAATTGTATTTATTTACATATAATATATATGTAATATATAACATAAAATATTTTATAACTTACCATTTATATTGTTAAAAAGATTTCCCATTTAACAAAATATTAGTACTATGTAATAAATTCTGGTTCATGTTCTCTCCAGATTGGCAGTTATATTACCACTAAATTGGCCACCCCATTGGTGACACTCCTTATGTCCAATTCTGGCCACTTAAAGTTATCATGGACTCATCCCATCATATGGGCTTAGAAAAGCCAATTGAAGGTGAAAACTTAAAAACTTTTACTTCTGTGCACCTGGGAGCCCCTCTGCAGTCCTGTCTCCCCAGGGACTCCCCAGTCTGTCAGAATACTTACAGAGCTCACATCAGCAGCCAAACCTCCTCACACTGAATCTCATAGACTTACAGCAGTAGTGTTCAAACTTTAGGGCATCAGAGACTCCTGGAGGGCTGGTTAAAGCAGATCTCTGGGTCTCACCCTTAGAGTTTCTGCTTCAGTCAGTGTGAGTTGAGGCCCAGGAGTATGCCTATTATGTCTTTCTGTCTTCCTTCCTTCCTTCCTTCCTTCCTTCCTTCCTTCCAGGAGTATGCCTATTATGTCTTTCTGTCTTCCTTCCTTCCTTCCTTCCTTCCTTCCTTCCTTCCTTCCTTCCTTCCTTCCTTCCAGAAGGAGAGGGAGAGTGGGCAGGCTGGGCTGGGCAAGAATGCAATGCAGAACAGGACATGGGGTTTGATCTCATAACCCTAAGATTATGATCTGAGTCCAAACCAAGAGCCAGACACTTAACCAACTGGTCCACCCAGGTGCCCCAAGTATGCATTTCTATCAAGTTTTGAGCCAGCCCATACTTGGTTTCTCTGACTGATCTAGTTCTATCTACCATCTAGTTGCTAAAGTATTTTGATTCTTGTTCTAAGTCTTGGGAAAGTACCTTGCTTTCTTGTCAAATTTGTTATGCTGAGCTAAAGCCATCAGAAGCACAAATTCAAGTTTACGAAGATTCTACCAAAGTGTGTTGACAAGGGGAGGTGGGGGGGGATGGGATGACTGGGTGGTGGGCACTGAGCAGGACACTTGACGAGATGAGCACTGAGTGTTATACTATATGTTGGCAAATCAAACTCCAATAAAAAAAATATATAACAAAATAGGGGATCCTTGGGTGGCTCAGCAGTTTAGCGCCTGCCTTTGGCCCAGGGTGTGATCCTGGAGTCCCGGGATCGAGTCCCACGTCAGGCTCCCTGCATGGAGCCTGCTTCTCCCTCTGCCTGTGTCTTTGCCTCTCTCTCTGTGTGTCTCTCATGAATAAATAAATAAAATCTTTTAAAAAATTGAAAAAGGGGCTGAGTGAAGTAAGTCAGTCAGAGAAGGACAAACATTATATGTTCTCATTCATTTGGGGAATATAAATAATAGTGAAAGGGAATATAAGGGAAGGGAGAAGAAATGTGTGGGAAATATCAGAAAGGGAGACAGAACGTAAAGACTGCTAACTCTGGGAAACAAACTAGGGGTGATAGAAGGGGAGGAGGGCGGGGGGTGGGAGTGAATGGGTGACGGGCACTGGGGATTATTCTGTATGTTAGTAAATTGAACACCAATAAAAAATAAATTTAAAAAAATAAAAAAATAAAAAAATAAAATAAAAAAATAATAAAATAAATAAAAATAAATAAATAAATAAACAAATAAATACACATGAGAAGTCTTGCAAAAAAAAAAAATAATTGAAAAAGGGGATCCCTGGGTGGTGCAGCGGTATGGCGCCTGCCTTTGGCCCAGGGCGCGATCCTGGAGACCCAGGATCGAATCCCATGTCGGGCTCCCGGTGCATGGAGCTTGCTTCTCCCTCTGCCTGTGTCTCTGCCTCTCTCTCTCTCTGTGACTATCATAAATAAATAAATAAAAATTTAAAAAAAAAATTGAAAAAGGAAAAATGTATGAAATAAAATTAAATTTTAAAAATGTGTTGACAAAAAAAAAAAAATGTGTTGACAGAGTTAGTTATTTTAGTTAACTAGATTTAAGCACTGAAATTGACTTTTTTGAATCTCAATAATTATATTTCAAATATCAATATCAAAAATTAGGAGTAATTATAATCAAATAATTATGCATATTATTAAAATCAATAATTTTAAAGATATCAATATAATTATGATTAAGTGAAGGAAATTCTGTCCAGGATGTTTTGTCTAATCTTGCTATACAACTATATTACTTCCAAACAAATCAAAATTTGGCTAAACTGGAAACTGCTGTCACCGACCACTCTGTTGATAAAAACGTGATGGGGCACCTGAGTGGCTAAGGGGTTGAGCCTCTGGCGTAGCCTCTGGCTCAGGTCATGATCCCAAAGTCCTGGGTTCGAGTCCTGCATCAGGCTCCCCACAGGGAGCCTGCTTCTCCCTCTATGTCTCTGCCTCTCTTTCTCTGTGAGATAAATGAATATGAATAGATAAAATCTTTTTTTTTTAAGTGATAAAAGACCAAAAAATAGAGCTCCAATGATGACACCCCTTCCAAGCACAAGCTACTTGCAAATTCTCTATCTCAATCTTAGCAGGCTAATGGGAATCATAAAATAAGCTGTCTCTAGGTTTCCGCACACAGTCACAGCACCAGGCACCCAAATCAGGCAGCATGCATAGCAGCATAACTGCTGAGTATAATTAAGACCGAACTCCTAGCTGGGGAAGAGCGCTGATCCATGTAGATTTTCTCAGGCAGTGCACTGCTTAGCCTGTAGAGTACTTGGAACCATTACTGGACCGCAAGTGACTGGAATAGGTGAAGGAGGAAGTGTTAGAGAGATAAGCAGGTGGTGGTGAGGAAAAAGGATGGTAAGTACAGAGAATCCTTTTAAGAAACCTGGCTGTAAAAAGTAAGAGATAGGGATCTGGCTTGGAAAGCACCTAGTCATCTTCTTATTCCCAGGTTCTGGATTCTTTTAAACATGCAGGAGTATGATTAAATTTCTGTTTTAGAACCTAGCTTCAGGATTACTCATCTATGTGCTCTACTTAACAATGTCCAGACATCTCAAATTTCCAGAGATAAGCCAGATGGCCACCACTTTGTCTTGTTGATTTCACGAGTAAACCACGTGCTCTATATTTGCTTGGAAAACATGTCAGACTATAGTTAATGCATTCAAAAGTTTGAATAAACCCTTCTTATTTTTTATTTTTCTTTCACTTAAGTGGTATACCAATTTGTCATGATGAAAGCTTGCTTGAATTGCTAAAATAACAAAGTCTTTGAAATAAGTATTTGGAGTGATGGTCTTATATTTTAAATACTTAGGAAAATATGGAATTATTGTGTGGATACCAACAATACTATTTGTCTGAATCTTTATAGATAGACAGCCAAGGTGCTTGAACCCCTACATGCTAAAATAATTCCAAGTAAATATACTTGCATAAGTTTAAGGGCTAACAAACACATTATTTACATTTAGGCTGTTTGAGGACATTAAGAGTAGAATAACTATACCAGATAAACTCTGTATTTATAGGTATTTAACATTTGTTTTAAAGATTTTATTTATTTATTTGAGAAAGAATGAGAGACCACAAGCAGGGGGAGTGGCAGAGGGAGAAGGAGAAAGCTCCTTCCCCTCTGAGCAGGGAGCCTGACTCAGGGCTTGATTTCAGGACCCTGAACCATGACCTGAACTGAAGAAGTCAGACACTTAACCAACTGAGCCACCCAGGCACCCCCAGTATTTAACATCTTAACAGCAAAAATGGCACATTTTCTTAAAAAGACCTCATGAATTTTAAATATTTCATATGCTCTAATAACTTCTCATAGTCAAGCAGGTTAAGATATAAAACTGAAATGGAAGACTATCTTATCCAGAAACTCAGGAGCCAGAAACTGACAGGCTAGCAGCATGGCATCCTGGGTGCAGGCCACCGCGTTCCCAGGGAACCTTGAGGAAACATGGCAGAAACAAACACCAGAAGCCAGTGAAGCACTGGGCTGACAGAGCACAGCTATGAAGTCAGACAGGCCTGTGTTTGAACAAGCCCCTGTTCTGCTACTTCTTAGGTTTAAGCCATAAACATCAGCCAACTGTTCTTGACCTACGCAGCTGGCAAGTGTGACTTGAGCAGCTTCCCTGCCTCTGTGTCTTCATCTATGAAGTGATGGTATGTGTTCCCCACAACATTCACATGTTGAAGTCCTGTCCCTTGTTATCTCAGAATGGGATCTTATTTAAAGACAGGGTCTTTACAGAGTTAGTCAAGTTAAAGTGAGGTCTTCAGCATGGGCCCTAATCCAATACAGTGGTGTCTTTATAAAAGGGGGAAATTTGGATACAAAGACAGACACACACACAGGCAAGACAGACATCTACAAGTCAAGGAGTGATGCCCAGAACAGACCTTCCCCTCACAACCTTCAGAAGGAAACAGGTCTGCCCACAGCTGGACTTCACACTTCCAGCCTCCAGAACTGAGACAAGAAATTTCCATCATGGAAGCCAGCTGGTTTGAGGTACTTTGTTGTACGGCTCTAGGAAACCAACACATATCAGGAGTATAATTGGACCTGCACCTCGCAGGGTGGGACAATGCAGATAAAACACTCATCACTGTACCAACTACATTAGAGTGAGAACTCAAATAAATAAAAAGCTTTCATCGTTGCCACTATAGCTTGATGCTTCACCTGTAATACTAGAATCACAGTGGGATTCTCACCACACACAAGAACTTTCCTCTAGCCTGGTGCAGCACCTCCAGGGCCTACACTATACAGTCTCCGCTCTGCAAGTTCCCTTCCCCACTTTGCTCATGTGGCCAGCAATTTTCATTCTCAGGTTGCTTCTCAAATATCACCTTCCCCAGGAGGCCCTCCTCACATAGTCACCACCTCAGGCCTTCTGCTCCCATCCACACAAGTGGTAGGTACAGCAGTGCACTGCTTCCACAGCAGTGCAGTTACTGATTCCAAATTAGACTCCCAGGCCCCCCAGGGATGAGCCTTTTATCCCTCTAAATTTCCCTTAGGTGTGCTGCTTGAGATGCTCATTAAACGTTTGAGGAAACAATCCCTTCACCACAGGTAAGGAAAGTGGCCACATATACCATCTATAAACAAGCCCATGCTCTAAACTAGCTCTTTCTAGTTTAACGGTTCTCTAAAGTATGGTCTGGAAATTAAGTATGGTCTGGCTGGGAACTTGTTAGAAATGCATACTCCTGGGCCTTATCCCACACTGACTGAGGGGTGAGACCCAGGGACCTGCTTGAATCAGTCCTCCAGGAGTTTCTGATGTCCTAAAGTGTGAGCACTACTACTGTGGACCTATGCGATTCAGTGTGAGGAGGTCTGGCTGCTGGCATGAGCTCCCTAAGTGTTCCGACAGACTGGGGAGCCCCTGGGGAGACAGGATGACAGAGAGACTCTCAGGTGCATAGAAGTAAAAGTGTTTAAGTTTCCACCTTCAGCTGGCTTTCCTTTTTTTTTTTTTTTTAATTTTATTTATTTATGATAGTCACACACACACAGAGAGAGAGAGAGAGAGGCAGAGACACAGGCAGAGGGAGAAGCAGGCCCCATGCAGGGAGCCCGACGTGGGATTCGATCCCAGGTCTCCAGGATCGCGCCCTGGGCCAAAGGCAGGTGCTAAACCGCTGCGCCACCCAGGGATCCCTCAGCTGGCTTTCCTAAGCCTGTATTATGGGGTGAGTCCATGATAACTCTGAGATCCCTAAATCACCTAACAATGAGAAGAAGCTATGTCTAAGAAGTGAAGCTCTGCTCAGATTCACATACTTCCAGAAGACTAATGATCAGAAACCTCAGGTCAAGGAACAGGAGGAGATACAGGAACCCTCCTCCACCCATGCTAGGCATTGGATGCTAACGGACCCTAACATTCTTGCTTGGACAGGACCTAAGAATCCTTAACTCCAGGCAGTCACCATCAATGGATCAGAACAAGCTCTTGATGGGGCAGCCCGGGTGGCTCAACGGTTTAGCGCCGCCTTCGGCCCAGGGTGTGATCCTGGAGTCCCAGGATCGAGTCCCACATCGGGCTCCCTGCATGGAGCTTGCTTCTCCCTCTGCCTGTGTCTCTCCCTCTCTCTCTCTCTCTCTCTGTGTCTCTCATGAATAAATAAATAAAATCTTAAAAAAAAAAAAAAAAAAAAGAACAAGCTCTTGAGAAACATCTGCTACTATCCTGAGTTTAGGAGTTAAGTATCCAAGCTCTGTAGAGTTAGTATAACTCAGTATATACAGTCAGCTGTTACTAGAGGAATCTCACTGAAGTTGGGGATCAGGGTCTGTGCAACTTTGGGAAAATCACTTAAAATCTGTGAATCTCAGAGATTTTATTTGTAAATAACACCTTTCCTTTCAGGGTTGTTTTGAGGTTAAACAATATGGGTAAAAGCACCTTGCCCAGTGCCTAGCAAATAAAAAGCTCCTAATAAATGCTTGCTGGATCTGAAACTAAGATGATGTGAGATGCTCTGGAAAAAATCCTTGCCACCCAAGTTCACCTGAGGCTAAGTCACCCCAGGAAACCAAGCTTAAGTTTTTACACAGTTAAGAGCTTTGGAGCAAGGCTCTGTCTTGGGCAAACTAACTGACATCAAAGGACCTGTGGTCAGTAGTACAGGGAATCAGAACCAGAGAAGTGTTTATTAGAAGGGGCTTGTTTGAGTCACAAAGAGCCTTCCCCCCTCCTACAGACAATGAATGCCAGTACCATCCCCCTTTGCCACACCCCACACTGCTCCTATAATTCATTTGACAAAATCAATAGATCCTACCCAGAAGTCTAGTTTCAGGAAAACTGCTGGACTCTTGGTAAGCATCTGTCTTCTTATGTTTGGAAACTTTAAGAGCTCCATAGAGAACATCTCAGCAAACAGAACTCACTCCAAGCCCTGTCAGCTTAGTGGAAACCAAGGGCTTCCCCACAAGTGTCCCCATTTGGACTAGACTCCGAGAGAGTGTGCCTAGTTCTTGCTATATATACTTTAGCTCATTTAGCGTCACATTGACCCTCTCTTTCACAGATGATGGATCTGAACTCAGAAACATTAAGGCATGTGCAGGAACACTGGGATTTGCTCTCTGCTACCCTGGCGTGTGCCATTCACACTCTATTAAACTCAAGCTCTGACAAAGAGCTAGAATCTACCCAGGCAGGGGTTTTAAGCTCAAACAGACAGGAATTATGAAACAAGCACATGAAAAAAAAAAAATTCCACCCTCATTCCAGTGGACCACGTACTGGCCTATAATCAGGGGTTAAAGTATAACTAAGAGCAAACACATCCCAGCATCTGTCAAAATAAAATGTAATGCCCTGTAAATCTCATTTAATTCCTACTTAAAATTGAATCAGTAAATAGATAATACTCACTCTTAGTTCTTTCACTAAAAGCTTGTACATAATTAATCTTTGGAAGCCAGTGCAACCGATGTCTTTAATATTTTCAGCAAAGTGCTTACCACAGTTACATAATTCTGCTACCTCAAAGATAATGGAAAAAAACAGGACTTGCTAGAATGACCTATAACCCCAGGCACTAAAATACCTTGCCAAGCATTTATTCTGAACCACAGGAGTTAGATTTATATACTCTGGCCAGGAAGGAGCTCAAATTAATTCTCATCCAATCATGGCAAAGTTATACATGTCAATTCAGACCACAAATGCATGTATGATGTCTCTGCTCCTTGGTAAATACCATGTTACAAGGAAATTTTCTGATATTGAACAGTTCCTCTATCAGCAACATAGAAAAGGGTGCCCTTGACTACCTCTAAGATGCGAAATCATTTACATCGAACTTTAGGTGGAGGAAAGCCAGTAACCAGGTTGATGAGAGAAAAAAGCAAGTACCTGGAAAAGCAGGCTGCCTGCCAGCGCACGTCTGTGCTCTGTGGAATGCTCGTGCCAGGAGGTACAGCCGAAGGGCCAATCCCACTCGCAGGGAGACGATAATAACGTGGTACTCCGCACCCTGAAAAAGACAAGAGTGGTTAAAAATCCAACATACTTCCAGCACAGTAAGATCTTGGGAAGTGCACTGAAGTTCACATACTGTGTGATTCAGCCATTTATAACATGGCTTTTAATATACTTACAGAGTTAAGCAACCATCACCAAAATCCATTTTAGAGCATTCTCATTACTTCAAGAAAGAAACCGTGGGCCACCTGGATGGCACCATCAGCTAAGCCTCCGACTCTTGATTTTGGCTCGAGGGTCACGGAATGGCGCTCCACGTTGGGCTCCACGCTCAGTGGGAGTCTGCTTGAGATTCTTTCCCCCAACCCTGCACACTTCTCTTTCTTTCTCTCTCTCAAATAAATAAATATTTAAAATTTCAGGTGACAAGAATACTTAGCAGGTGGGAAAATATCTGGAGAAAACTTTTTAAATTACAATTAAATACGCTTAACGTAAAATTTTCCATTTTAAAGTAAACAATAGCGGGGCACCTGGACGACTCAGTCAGTTAAGTGTCTGACTCTTGATTCAGCTCATGTCATGATCTCAGGGTCCTGGGATCAAGCCCTGCTTTGGGCTCAGTACTCAGCAGGGAGTTTGCTTGAGAGTCTCCCTTTCCCTCTGCCCCTCCTCCACTTGTGCATGTGCTCTCTCGCTCTCTCTCTCTCTCTCAAATAAATGGATAAATCGTTTTTAAAAAATAGAGAAAACAGGGCAGCCCGGATGGCCCAGTGGTTTGGCGCTGCCTTCAGCCCAGGGAGTGATCCTGGAGACCTGGGATCGAGTCCCACGTTAGGCTCCCTGCATGGAGCCTGCTTCTCCCTCTGCCTGTGTCTCTGCCTCTCTCTGCCCCTCTCTCTCATTCTCTCTCATAAATAAATAAATAAAATCTTAAAAAAATAAAAAATAAATGAACTGCACAAGGAGTTAAGCACACTTCTGGGTGAGGCCTGGGCCCCAGGAGCTTCACACAGGGCAGTCATGTCCAGTGGGAGGAAGAATGTGGCTTCTCACCAGTTCTGGGCATACTCTTCTGTTTGCTAGACAAAGTGATATTGTGGTATCTGTGCAAAACACTCCCTACACAATGAAATAGAAATAAAGGATAATGTCAATTTTATTTATACAGGCAGGGGACACATTTCCCTTCTCTTCCAAGCATCAGCAGGAAATGTAGGCACTGGCTAAAGCAACGCCATCTGGACATCCTACAAAGCAAGCAACAGGATTACAGCCCAGCACAGGCATGGTTTCTATTATTACTTCCAAAGATAAATAAATGGCCAGCAAATCAAGATGGGCTTTCTTATGCTTTTGGCCTTACCATGAAATTTTTCTACAGGTATCAGCTCCAAAAAGTGCTTGTTTCTTGTATTGAAACAGGTTGCTTTTTAATTAAATCAGTCTTCCACATTTCTAAAACATCTTGGTTTTAACTTTCTTTGATAATATTCCCAAGGTTTTTGACATGTATAGGAACCACCAACAATCAACCATGTCTAAAATACACCAATATTGACTAGGGCTACTTTTAAATTGAGAAATAGCTTGTGAAAGAACTAAACTATATTCATATGTATAGAGTTTTCAATAGCATTGACAGATACGTAAAATTAATGTCAAGAAACATGAAAAACTTGACAAACTTTTTTTTTTTTTTTTTTTTTTGGACAAACTTTTAAAAGGGAAATCCAGGGCTGCCCGAGTGGCTCAGCGATTTAGCACCACCTTTGGCCCAGAGTGTGATCCTGAAAACCCAGGATGGAGTCCCACGTTGGGCTCCCTGCATGGAGCCTGCTTCTCCCTCTGCCTGGGTCTCTGCCTCTCTCTCTCTCTCTCTCGAATAAATAAATAAAATCTTTAAAATAAAAAATAAACAGTAGTTTATTAAAAGGGGGGGGGGATCCCTGGGTGGCTCAGCGGTTTAGCGCCTGCCTTCGGCCCAGGGTATGATCCTGGAGTCCCGGGATCGAGTCCCACATCAGGCTCCCTGCATGGAGCCTGCTTCTCCCTCTGCCTGTATCTCTGCCTCTCTCTCTCTCTCTCTCTCTCTCTCGAATAAATAAATAAAATCTTTAAAATAAAAAAAAAAAGGAATAAAAGGGAAATCCATAGGTGGATCAGTATTTTTAAGTTTGAATGTCAATTCCTTTAAACATTTTTTTTTTTTATTTGTGACTATACTGAAACTGAGTTAAGCACTGGCAAGTGTTTGCTGAGCACCTATCATGTCTCAGGCATTGGGGTAAATGTGCACACGGAGAAGCCATTCATTTTTTTTTTTAAGATTTTATTAAAATGTACATGTGAATGAGAAACAAGACACCAAACTGCTCTGCAAGATTTAGAACTGATTAGTGAAATTTTTTTAAATTTTTTTTAAATTTTTATTTATTTATGATAGTCACAGAGAGAGAGAGGCAGAGACACAGGCAGAGGGAGAAGCAGGCTCCATGCACCGGGAGCCGGACGTGGGATTCGATCCCAGGTCTCCAGGATCGCGACCTGGGCCAAAGGCAGGCGCCAAACCGCTGCGCCACCCAGGGATCCCCTGATTAGTGAAATTAATCAGGAGGAGATAACCCCTGCTAGAATTCACAGAAGGGAGAGTTTGTTAAAAGCTTAATGAAGAAAAAAAAAAAACAAAAAAACAAAAAAACAAAAACAAACAAACAAAAAAAAGCTTAATGAAGGATATTCCATGTCCAAAGGAAGACTGTTAGGTGAAAAGGGAGTCAGCAAACAAAAGAATGAGAACCAGCAGAACAATGTTTAGTCCATGTGTATTTAAAGAACTCAAAGTATTACAGATACAAGAAAGATCTCATTGTCCTGTGACATTGTGCTATTTCATCAGGTTTCAGAGAATGTCTCTTAAAAGAGAGAGAACGAGAAAGAGAGAGAGAGCACATTCAACTTTCTTTATTAAGAATCACTTTGGGGGGATCCCTAGGTGGCTCAGCGGTTTAGCGCCGCCTTCAGCCCAGGGTGTGATCCTGGAGACCCAGGATGGAGTCCCACATCGGGCTCCCTGCATGGAGCCTGCTTCTCCCTCTGCCTGTGTCGCTGCCTCTCTCTCTCTCGTTAATAAATAAATAAAATCTTTAAAAAAAAATCACTTTGGAATGAATAGTTTGACTTCTGTTTGGCTTGACTTGGGGAAATGAGGAGAAGCAGAGATGGTTTTACTTAGGTTACTCACTCATTCCAATGGCTAGAAAAGGTTATCTCCAAAAAGAAATTAATAATGTGGCAATCCATTTACACATCTGAATCCTGTGGGTCTGTTTAGGGAGAATCCCTTAAGGAATGATCTTGAGCCAGAAACCAAGAACATCCAGTTGCTGTCTGAGGGCCAAGCCCTCAATCATGGTGACTCAAATGAGTCTCAGTTTCACAGTTGTAAAAATCAAAGACCAAATTAGAATTAGGGAGTGATGAAGATATAGACACATGTTGCACCTCTCCAATTTTCCATATTAGTATGTCCCTAATCAATCACAATATTTCTTTTCTGCTAAGCTCAGACTTGACCTGGGTACTCTCCCTCACTCGACACTCTCAGCAGCCCACACATCAACTGGCTTTGGTATGCCATAAGAAACCTGTCTGCTGTCTGTGACAAAAGGTCCTCCCAGCTCTTAACTTCCAACATTCTGGAACAAAAGTCCAAGCTACAGTATGCCCCATCTTTAGGGGCTACTTACAGAACCATATTTGGTCATTATGACATGTTTTCCATGGCCCTCACTAAACATTAACCCACATGGACTCTCCCAAGGTCACTATATACCCTTTGCCCTCTTGGCACATATATACACTTTCTTTCCCTCTTAAGACAGAATAAAATAGTTAATAATGATGATGATGAGGTCTCGGGATTCCATTCGAAAGCATCCCTAAAATCCCTAAAATTTCTTAGGGATATCTAATGTATTTCTAATAAAAATTACCTTTTGCAGATTGGGAAAAAATCTACTTAAATCAAATGTCTCAACAGCAGCACTCTTGACATTTTGGGCTGGATAATTCTTTTGTCCATTTTAGGATGTTGGACGGCATCTCTGACTTCCACCCGCTAGATACCAGCAGCAACTCCCCAGGTTATTATAGCCAAAATTTTACCCAGATGTTGCCAAATGTCCCCCAGGGGGCAAATCCTGCCCCCTCCCTCCCTCCTTTGAAAACTTCTGACCTAAATGATTATAGTAATTCTCTTAGAGAGATACGATTACAAATGATTTTCTCCCTTATTTTTTTGTATTTTTAAAATCTTGCTTAATGAATGTATATTGTTTATATGATAAAAATAAGCTAATGACTTGGGACAGCTGGGTAATTCAATTGGCTAAGTGTCCCACTGTTGATTTCAGCTCGGGTCATGATCTCAGTGTAGTGGGATGGAGCCCCACATTGGGCTCTGAGCTGGCCATGGAGGCTGCTTGGGATTCTCTCTCTCCCTGCCCCTCCCACTCGTGCTCAAGCGCTCTCTCTCTCCCGCTCTTGCTCTCTAAATAAATAAACCTTAAAAAAAAAATAAGTTGTGACTTTCTATTTTTTAAAAAGAAAGAGCATTAGCTATATAGATGCCTCTAGTTAGTCCTTGAGTGAAAACCGATATGTGGTTCATTCAATTTAAATATTCAGTTCAGGAGCAGCCCTGCGTGGCTCAGCGGTTTAGCGGTGCCTTCAGCCCAGGGCGCGATCCTGGAGACCCAGGATCGAGTCCCACATCAGGTTCCCTGCATGGAGCCTGCTTCTCGCTCTGCCTGTGTCTCTGCCTCTCTCTCTCTCTGTGTCTCTCATGAATAAATAAATAAAGTCTTTTAAAAAAAATTAAGTTAAGTGGCTCAGTCGGTCAAGCGTCTAACTCTTGGTTTGGGTTTAGGTCGTGATCTCAAGGTCATGGGATGAAGCCCCATGCCGGGTTCCTGCTTGGTGGGGAGTCTGCTTGAGAGTCTCTCTCCATCTGCCCTTCCCCCATTCCCCCCACGCTCCTGAGCTCTCTCTCAAATAAATAAATAAATCTTTTAAAAAAATTAAAAATTGAGATGTCTGGGTGTCTCAGGAGTTAAGCGTCTGCCTCTGGCTCAAGGCATGATCCTGGAGTCCCGGGATAGAGTCCCACATCAGGCTCCCTGCAGAGAGCCTGCTTCTCCCTCTGCCTGTGTCTCTGCCTCTCTCTGCCTCTCTCTCTCTCTCTCTCCCCGTGTCTCTCATGAATAAATAAATAAAATCTTTTAAAAAAATTAAAATTAAGTTCAGTCCCTAAAAATACTATCTGCCATTTAACACCTTAAATTAAACTTCTCTTCAATGTGTAAAAGACACAAAAGGGACTTTAGAGAAGAAAATAGGGATCCAGGACTCTAACCATTCAGAAGAAAACATCTAAACCTTTCTTCAGCATGGTTAATTAGTGGGGCATTAGAAAGAGACATAAAGCAAAATAAAAAGTATTTATCCAAAACATTCCACATGTACACTTTAATCAGAACAATACTTGCATCGTAGGAAAAAAATAAGGCACACTGACTCATCTTTAAGAACTGCTCTATGTATAGACCATGTAAAAAAGAAAAAGTCAAAATCAGAAAATTAAAATATCCAAATGTAAAAAACACCCATTACTTCATCTTCTTGGCTGCTAGACTAAAATTTTTCTTAAGAGTTATTATTACCATGCATTGTATTACTATTCTAATTCTGTCTGTCAAGGCCCTATGTGCTAGGAAGAAACAAGTTCTCAGTGAAGAACTCCCCCACCTATTACCCTTAGGACAGGGATGACCCTTCCCCTCTGTCTAGAACCCCCCAAACACACACAAAGCATCTTCCGCCCTCCTCTGCTTACCCGGGGTGCTGCCAGAGATTCACATGTCTTCTGCTCTCAGGAAGAAGCTCTCTTTTGTTAAGTGGGGTGATACCCACTGCGGCTTCCAGGATGGCCATGTACTTCTTGTACCTCATCTTGTCTCTCTCAGTAAAAGGTCATGTACATTTTGGGCACTGATCAGCTGAAGCAATCGAAGTAATCTTTGCGCTACCCAAAGCCCCTGTGCTTTTAGATGTTCTGTGTACCCCTCACTGTGTACCCCTACAGTGTGGGGTGAGGGTGGTGGCAAGGCTGAGGCCAAGCCACAATAAATTAAAAAAAAAAAAAAAAGAAAGAAAAAGAAAAGGCTCATTCGGATTTCCCTGCAACGTCAGTATTATATAAGGCTAAAGAATTTTGAATAAAGCACTAATGAAAATGACTTGCAGGACAACCGTGGTTCTAAACACAGCAATCTAACATACACTCCCCAATTAATCCGCACATAAATCTTTGAGGCTGCTAATCCTTCAAGTACTAATGGCACAGGAGGTGATTTATTTCAAGGTCTGGAAATAATTGGTCCAAAAAGCCTGCATGCCTCTGGATGAACTAAAACCAGAAACTGATTTGCTCCTTCTACTTCTATCTGAAAAGCTGTGCTTTGACAAATAAGGAGTTCCAGTTGTCATTTTATAGCAAAGCATTTCTAAATGCTATAAACTCCTTGCCTGAAAAAAAATAAGTTAAAAAAAAAAAACTCCTTGCCTGAGTCAATAGCAAAGATTAATTAATTGAGACACAATGAAAAAAAATTTGAGACACAATCCTGTTTGGGTTGGGTTTTTGTGTTTTTTTTAATTTCTTTTAAAATACTTCTATAATGCAACATAGGCAAGCTCCCATAGCACAAAAATATATCGTCTGGAGATGGTGAGACTACCACTTCCTTGTTGTTGTAAATGTCTCCCTTCAGCTTGGAGGACCTTTCTTGCCCTCTTTCTTTCTTTTTTTTAAGATTTTATTATTTATTCACGAGAGACACACAGAGAGAGGCAGAGACACAGGCAGAGGGAGAAGCAGGCTCCCTGCAGGGAACCTGATGGGGGACTCAATCCCGGGACCCCAGGATCACAACCTGAGCTGAAGGCAGACGCGCAACCACTGAGCCACCCAGGCACCCTAATTCTCTCTTTTCTCAATAGCAAGTTTCTTCGTCTTTATCTTTTTTTTTTTTTTAACCCGAATGACCTAAATCAGTGGTCTCCAAAGTGGGATGTACATGCCAAAAGTCCTTGGAGTATTGACAGAAAATGCTAAACCATCTATTTCCTATTTTCTCTCACCCATCAAAAATTTAACTTGAAAAAAAAAATTTAACTTGAGTGTGTTTATACCCTGAGACTAATAATAAACCATATGTTAACTAACGTGAATTTAAATAAAAGCTAAAAAATAAAAATAATTTTAAATTTTTTTAATTTTTTAAAGATTTTATTTATTTATTCATGAGAAAGGCAGAGACATAGGCAGAGGGAGAAGCAGGCTCCATGCAGGAAGGACTCTGGGATCAAGCCCTGAGTCAAAGGCAGACGCTCAACCGCTGAGCCACCCAGGCGTCCCTAAAAATTTCTTGATTTAAAAATAGATATGCCAGGGATCCCTGGGTGGCGCAGTGGTTTAGCGCCTGCCTTTGGCCCAGGGCACGATCCTGGAGACCCAGGATCGAATCCCACGTCGGGCTCCTGGTGCATGGAGCCTGCTTCTCCCTCTGCCTATGTCTCTGCCTCTCTCTCTCTCTATCATAAAAATTTAAAAAAAATTAAAAATAAATAAAATAGATATGCAAGTTATAAATTACTATACTCATATATATTGCAGGGTGTCCTTAAAAATGTGATGGGGTGTCCGAGCAAACAAGTTTGAAGGTCAGTGATTTAAATAACCCTTCGATCCTTTCAAGCCTCAATTTCCCATTTAGAAGACAAGAGGCCTGACCAGACGAATGCAGTCATATTTCAACAACAACGAAAGACTAAGAACTCCCACTTCACTTGGCCTGATTATACAATGAATATCATCTAACCACAGCAGGGTGGTGAAAACAAGGGGTAAACCACTTGGTCTCAGAATATTTCATTTCCATAGTATTCATGAATATTACTCCCACTGGTTGTTCCGTAAACAATTAGTACCAGTTAGTCACAGGAATTCTTTTATAGGCTGAACTTGGTTTGCTACAGCTGCCACCGCTGAAAAAAGCTACAATACAGCCTTCATTTAATCATACAGGAAGATGTAATTATACTTACACAACAGTCTTTGTTCTAACAAATTGTATTTCTAATGACGCGTGATAAAAATTACTATACAGCCCTCTCAAATAAGAAAGGAAGCCTGAGCTAGCAACAACAAAAAAAATCAAGTTAAACTCGTTATCCATTGGCAGCTGTTTTACTTGGGTGAAAGTGACACAATACTTTATAAATGGCCTGTTTTAACGTTTCATCTTCTATAGGAATTTCGTATGCATTTAACACACATCTTAGGATGCCTGGGGAGCTCAGCAGTTGAGTGTCTGCCTTTGGCTCAGGGTGTGATCCCAGAGTCCTGCATCGGGCTCCGCATGGGGCTCCACATCGGGCTCCCTGCATGGAACCTGCTTCTGCCTCGGCCTGTGTGTGTGTTTCTCTCTCACTGTGTCTCTCATGAATAAATAAAACCTGAAAAAAACAAACAAACACACACACACATACAACTTATGAAGTGATTCTTATCTATGATGACCTCATACAAAACTAAAATGGGGTCTTTGATGAGGAAAAGAACTCTGTCCTAGCAAATAATTAGGAAGAATTTGCTTTCTTCCATAAAGGGATTGTTCTGTTTTATAATTTATTTATCCATTTAAAAAACTGTCATCTTTGTGCGATCGCCTTCATAAGACAATGCAGGACAATAACATAGAAAACAAATATCTAGCCTAAATACCCCCACTCAGATATGTACTTATATGACATTTTATTTATAAGTCTAGAGACTCTTCAGAAATATGTATTTATTTAGTTAATTCCCTTTGAATTCTAGAAATTCTTTACAGCTGCAACTGTCTGATTTTATTTTTTTATTTTTTTAAAGATTTTATTTATTTATTATGAGAGACACAGAGAGAGAGAGAGGCAGAGACACAGAGGGAGAAGCAGGCGCCAAGCAGGGAGCCCGATGTGGGACTCGATCCTGGGACTCCAGGATCACGCCCTGAGCCGGAAGGCAGACACTTAACCACTGAGCCACCCAGGTGTCCCCAACTATCTGATTTTTAAAATCACTTATCTGGGGAATCCCTGGGTGGCTCAGCGGTTTGGCGTCTGCCTTTGGCCCAGGGCGTTGAGCCTGGAGTTCCGGGATCGAGTCCCACATCGGGCTCCCTGCATGAAGCCTGCTTCTCCCTCTG
Organism: Canis lupus baileyi; assembly: GCF_048164855.1. Lineage (NCBI taxonomy): Eukaryota > Metazoa > Chordata > Mammalia > Carnivora > Canidae > Canis > Canis lupus. The sequence continues at coordinate 89,213,816 of NC_132838.1, forward strand.
CCTGCGTCTCTGCCTCTGTGTGTGTTTCTCATAAATAAATAAATAAAATCTTTTTAAAAAAATCACTTATCTGTTTAAAAACATGACTCTAGGTCTACATGATCCAAAAAAAAAGCTTCTGAGTCAGGATAAGATACTCAAGGATACTTTAGTCTACATGATTAAAATTGAACATAAAAATTCACAGACCAGACTGGTGTTCCCTTTGAACTGATTATTTATACTTTATTTCTGCCGGAGTGGACATCCTTCTTTCCTGGGTATTTTAACTGTTCTTGTGCTTTAGAAGTATAAAAATGGAAATGAACTAATGTCCCAAATGGGCTGTTTTACAGGGTGTGGTCTGCTTTTCAGGGAGCTGGAAAAAGCCCTAACTAAAAGTAGAAGAGTTGCGGGAAACCGCTATTTTTTTTTTAAGCTTTACTGCAAATAAACCATATGACTTTATGCAGCCCGTTATATTATCTACTCACTTAATATCTTCATGTATAATATATTTTTACGTATTGGCTACTCAAGTGACCGATCAGAGTCACTGTAAGAAAAACAAGCCACACGATGTAAAAGAATCACCAGAGTTCTTGAACGTTAGCTGTGGCTCTCCCAGATTCACCCGCCTCTGTCCAAACCCATCTGCTCTCTTCAGTCATCTTCAGAATACACTCACTACTGGGTTTATTCAAACCATTCAAACTTCAACTAGATGCCACCAAATGCATCATTTTAATCCTATCCTTCCCAACCCAATACTTGTCTGAAATCACCTCCTGCCCAGCCCGCAGCCACCACCACTTCTTGCCTTTTTCTGTTTCTTGAATCCTTGTCTTGGGTCACCTGGCATGAGAGCTGGAAGCCATCCTCACCTGGCCCCGTGGTGCCCACTCATAGCAGCCCCATGACACAGGGAGAGAGGTGTGTTTACATGGGAAGACTGGATCTGAGTCCCACCTCTGCTGTTTAACACCAACAAGTGATCTCCAACAAGTTACTTGACCCTTCTGAGCCTGTTTTATCATCTGTAAAACTGGAATAAAACCACAACACAGGGGTGGTTTTAATAATTCATGAGGATGATGTATATGCCTTCGATGCCTGTCATCCTTTCCTTCCTCCTTTCTTTCACCTCTGCCATCTGTTCTTTTTTCCACTCCCAAGACCTCTTCAAGGTGAGGTTTGTAGAAACCTTTCCTCGGGATGCCCGGGTGGCTCAGTGGTTTAGCGCCGCCTTCAGCCCAGGGTGTGATCCTGGAGACCTGGGATCGAGTCCCACGTCGGGCTCCCTGCATGGAGCCTGCTTCTCTCTCTCTCTGCCTGTGTCTCTGCCTCCCACTCTCTCTGTGTCTCTCATGAATAAATAAATAAAATCTTAAAACAAACAAACAAAACCTTTCCTCTCTTCTCTATAGGCTTACAAACTTCTGACCTGCCCATACACCCACAACTTCCTTCAGCACACAGTTGAAGAAGCAGAAAAGCCCAAGGTTGAATAGCTTTGTAGGAAAAAACAGAAACTGAAAAAAACAGGGTGGCTGAAGGGAACAAGGACCCAGGGGCTGGCGTGAGTGATGGAAACCCTGAAAAAGAGAACACTGGGTCTTGCAGGCCCTGCTCAGGTGGTATCCACCAACCACAGGGGTTCTCCCTTAAAATAGTTCCCAGATTTTTAACCTCTGCTACTGAATAATTAATAGCCAACATTAATATCACTTAATTGTTCCTCCCAAATTATATGCATACATCATAATTCATGGATTCCTCATTCCTAAGAAATAAAAAACTTTCCACCCCTCATGTGCAGGGAAATCGGCTCCCTGTTGCTTTTGGAAGAAACTGTGTTCGTGCTACATGTGTACTCTGAACCTAGAGCTGTAGGACTCTAGCACTTCTCTTGCTTGGGCACAGAAGAGCCAGGAGGTAATGCACAGAATTTAAAACACTGATGGGAGCTGGCTTCAGTCGAGAAGGGCTGGGCCATTAGTTGGATTAGGAGGATATTAGTCACTTCTGCTCTGCAATTTCAAGAAAGGTACAAAGTCTCTGGAACCTGTTAGGGACACCAGCTCTGAAGTGTTGAGCTATAACAGTCAGCTGCCAGCAGCTAGGAAGCGTAGTTCACACACAGTCCCCCTGCTGACACACCCCTCTGTTCCCTAGCCTGAACGGGGGTACCACACTGCCCAGGACTGAAATCCAGCTCTACCTCTAATGAGCTCTTATCCTGGTCAAGTCACTTAATGTCTCTTTGTCTCACTTTTTTTCATCTGTAAATGGGGTTAATAATAGAACTGATCTCATAATACTAAATCAGTTATTATGTGGAAAGTATTTAGCACATGTGCAGCATAGAGCATATACCATGTAAATGTGTTTTCTTTTCCTTGATAACTAGTTACAGCTTCATTTTTTTCCAGAAAGCTCTCTTTGGTTGAACCCCGCTACCCCCACATCCCCCAGACTGGGCTAGGTTACTCCTTCTTCTGCCCTCTCAAATACTTTCTGCTTCAATCTTCAAAACTGGAAACACAGTGAGTTTAAATTATGTGTTCAAGCACTTCCAGAGGATAGGGTGGGTCCTCTGGGCCATGGAAAGAGTTAATTAAAGGAAAGGAGTCCTGGCAGTTGAGGGTGTCGACTTCCACATGGATCCAGGCCTGACCCAACCCTCTGCAGTAATGGCCTGCCTGGTTGTCAGAAACAGGTTTGATTCCAGGCAGAGCCCTGCTCAGGGATCAGTATTGTGGCTGAGCTGGACACAGAGCCTCAGAGTGGAGCCCCATGGTGTGGAGCCTCATTCAGCCCTGAAACTATAATTCTGGTGAACCCAGAAGAGACTGTGGAGTTTAATCAGAAGAACCTGATTATGTGAGCCCCAGTCTCGCTCCTCCTGGGATATCAGTGGGAGGAGGCGGCGTGAGCCATGACAGCTGCTGTATTAACAGTTCACCTGGTTTCAGGCAGCTTTTCTTATTCTGTCTGAATTCGTTTGCTAGGGCTGCCTTAACAACGTACTGCAGACTAGGGAACTTAACTAACAGAAAACCTGCAACTTAATTATCTCATAGTTCTGAAGTCTGGAAATGCAAGAACAAGGTGTTGGCAGGGCTGGTTCCTTCTGAGGGCCATAAGCAGGGCTCTCTCCTTGGCTTATAGATGGCCCTCTCCATCCTGTGTCTTAACATCAATTTCCCTCTGTATGTGTCTGTGTCCAAACTTCTTCTTATAAGAACACTAGTCATATTGGATTAGGGCCCACCCTAATGATCTAATTTTAACTTGATTACCTCTGTAAAAACCCTATCTCCAAATAGGCCACATTCTGAAGTACTAGAACAGTACTTCATCCAGAAGAACAGAAATCCATCCCAACAGATGAATTTTAGGGGGTATTGGGGGAATACAATTCAACTCATAACACTGCCTGAAGTGACAAAAATGTAAAACTCTCATGAAGTTTTGCCCTGTGATGGAAAAAGACAGAAACCTAGAAGTACCTGATGGCCTGGACATGTCCAGCCTGGGATTTGGTCCAGCATAGGCCTCATAGCAAATCAACTAGTTAAAAAATCCTCCATGTTCAAGATGAGCCAATGCCTGATACTGTGAGAATGAGCTGGTCTCTGGTAGCAGAAGCTGAATCCATTAAAACAAGGATTCAAGAAGAATGCACTTAAAAGTATTCTGTACAGGGACACCTGGGTGGCTCAGTGGCTGAGCATCTGCCTTCAGCTAGGGTGTGATCCGGGGGTTCCCAGGATCAAATCCCCCATCAGGTTCCCTGCATGGAGCCTGCTTCTCCCTCTGCCTGTGTCTCTGCCTCTCTCTCTCTCTCTCTCTCTCTCTGTGTGTGTGTTTCTCGTGAATAAATAAATAAAATCTTAAAAAAAAAAAGTATTATGTACAACTGAGAAAGACCAGTGATGTGCAGACAGCACTCTGCCTGTGTGTGGGGTCAGTGCAAGGGTCTGCCGGAACTCACTCATTAGAGATCAGCTTCTCTTGCAGGAAGAGAACAGGGTAGTAAGGTGGAATCAGGGGATGTAGTCTTTGTTCACAACAAGGCATGAAGATCGAGGAGGAAACTGACTCATTCTAAAATCAAGCATGTATCTCACCACCCAGGATGGATAGAAAAATCAATCTACACCCACGTTGTGGAAGAAGAGAACAGCAAAGCACACTTGACAGGTCATCCCAACAAAGCCAGATTGAGCAAGCCTGAATTTTAAGTGTGGTCCAGATCCTCCAGGAGAGGAAATGAAATGATGGGGCACTGTTGTGAAAAAAGAAATGGGGCTTAATGGGTTTATTACCCATGGAGGCAGAGCCAGAGGAGGAAAGGTCTGAAGCAAATAACAAGATGAGCGGTGAATACAAAGAGCTGGAACTCTACAGAAAGAGATTCAAAGACCTTGAGAAGCTGGAGGGACCCTTTCTTCTCCGAACCAGATTCTGTCCCTTGGGAAAAGAGCTCGTGATCCTCGGTTGAGAATAAGGGAGGCTGGACAAAAACTCACCCATTCAGGACGGAAGCTGCAGACCTGAGACAAAGAATATCCGAAAGGGCAACAAAACTCCAGCCACACCAATACAGTGAGAAGGCAGCGTTACCGTCCCCCTTTTACAAGGAGGAAACTAAGGCTTAGGGTTGAGAAGACTGCCCTAGATCACAGAGCCCCCAAGTCGCAGGGTCAGTACTCTAGGCCAGGTCTGACTTGTCCCTACTCTGTTCTAGTGCCTTCTAGACTGGATCCTCCTGCATCCAATGATCTGGATGGAGCATCTGCCCCGTGGTCCCTGGATCCCTGGTGCTGCTTCCTCTGAGACAGGAGGGTCTCACCCTCCCCTCACACCCTCCTCCTGGCTACAGGCTTTCCTCTTCTCTCTCCTTCCTCTTTCCCAATCTGCTGTTTCCAGGGGATCCCAATGTGAGGTTTGTAGAAAGAAAACACCCTCTTCCTTCTCCTTCTCCTTTTCCGGTAGCTCCACCACCATCACCACCACCACCATGCTGGCTCCACTGTCCTTCTAATCCTCCTCTTCATGAGTTGGGTTTTCCCCTAGACATCTCAACCAGAAAACAGAAGACCTCCTGGGGTCACTGAGCTTCCATGTGCCCCCTAATAGTCAGGATCCTGAAACTCCACAAGATTCCTAAATCATGGGCAGCCCGGGTGGCTCAGTGGTTTGGCACCACCCAAGGCCTAGGGCGTGGTCCTGGAGACCTGGGATCAAGTACCATGTCAGGCTCCTTGCGCCTGTCTCTGTCTGTCTCTCTCTCTGTCTCTCATGAAAAAATAAATAAAATCTTTTTAAAAATTCAAAATCATTTCATTTAAAATTTTCCTATATTTTGCTTTTTTTTTTTTTTTTTTAGTTTATTCATGAGAGACACACAGAGAAAGAGGCAGACACAGGCAGAGGGAGAAAGCAGGCTCCAAGCAGGAAGCCCAATGCAGGACTCAATCCCAGGACCCTGGGATTATGCTCTGAGCCAAAGGGACGCTCAACCACTGAGCCACCCAGGCATCCCAAGGGCTCAATACATTTTAATTGGCTTCAAAAAATTATGTTTTTACAGACCGGTCTCCCTGAGCATTCTATGATGGGCCAGAAGGTAGGTACGATATCCTACTCTATCTTTGTATCTCTTGTACCTCTCCTTGCTCAGGAACCAGCACATGACAGATACCCAATACTGTTAGGTTTTACTTCCTCATTAAGAGGGCAGCAAGGTATAATGATTAAGACCCTGCACTCTAGAACCAGACTGCCTGTGTTTGAATCACAGCTTCAGGCTTGATTAGCTGAGTGGCCTTGGCAAGTCTTTTAAACTCTCTGGGCCTCAGTCTCCTCATCTGTAAAAGAGAATAATAATAGCACACACCTGTTAAGATTGGGTGAGAATTAAATTTTACAAACATATGCAAAACTCTTAGGACCTGGACCAGATGAAGTGCCATCCAAGTACTAGCCAGAATCATTCTTTCCTCAGCAAATACTTATCGACTTAGGTTCTACAGAGTTCATAACAGCGAAGAGTATTGTCAGAGCAGCAGAGTGAGCACCTTGGAGCCCAGGACTGGAGGGAGGCAGGCAGTAGAGTCCACACCAACAAGCGTATGGCAGATGCTCTTCCTTCTGGCTAACACAGTCCTCCCCCTGCCCAGATGTCACTAAACCAGGATGTAGCAAACACATCCACCGTTCCAGTCACTGAGATAAGCATTCTACATGCATTACCTTGTTCGATTTTCACACCAGCTTAAGAAGTGGTTATAAAGTCTCCCTGTTTTCAGATGACACACAGGCACCATGTGACTAAGCAATTTGCCCCTGGCCATGCAGGTAATAAGTAGTGGAGGCGTGATTCCTACCCAGGTTGGTCTGATTATAAAATTCATGTCTTCTGACACCCACTAAGCCTGGGTAGGTGCCTTGGGGCCCTTGGTATGTCACCACCATAATGAAATGTAATTGCCACTTATTTGTCTCCCTCTAGAAGGTGGGTCTCACGAGAGCAGACTCTACTCTGCTCACCATTCTATCCCTAGCACCTGGCACATTGCCTGGTAGAGTACGGGGATCAAGAGCATGTGTTTAAAAAAAAAAAAAAAAAAAAAAGAGCCTGTGTTAATAAATAAGTGCATGGGAGAGCAACTCTTGATCTCAAAGTCATGAGTTGAACCCCACATTGGGAGTAGAGATTACTTCTTTTTTAAGATTTTATTTATTTATTTACTTATTAAGATTTTATTTATTTATTCATGAGAGACACAGAGGGAGAGAGAGAGAGAGAGGCAGAGGCACAGGAAGAGGGAGAAGCAGGCTCCATGCAGGGAGCTGGACGCAGGACTCAATCCTGCATCTCCAGGATCAGGCCCTGGGCTGAAGTGGCGCTAAAGCACTGAGCCAAAAAATAAAAAAAATAAAATAAAAAATAAAGCACTGAGCCACCCAGGCTGCCCTATTTATTTATTTTAGAGAGAAAATTGGGGGCAGAGGGGCGGAGGGGAGAATCCCAAGCAGACTCCCTGCTGAGTGAGGAGCTTGCTCTTAGGACCCTGAGACCACAACCCCAGACAAAATCAAGAGTTGGATGCTCACCTGACTGAGCCACCCAGGCACCCCAGGACATTTTTTTTTAAGTTATAATGAAAAGAATGAATGAACAGGGCTTTCTTTTTTAATGTGTACTGCCACCCTTCTTTGTCCCTGCGGCGAAGGAATCCTAGCTGTCATCCTAAAATCAAAATCTGGGATGCCTGGGTGGCTCAGCGGTTGAGCGTCTGCCTTTGGCTCAGGTCATGATCCCAGGATCCAGGATTGAGTCCCGCATCAGGCTCCTTGCAAGGAGCCTGCTTCTCCCTTGGCCTGTGTTTCTCGTGAATGAATGAATAAAATCTTTTAAAAATAAAATAAAGATCTGAGTACAAACCCCAAGTTCATTTCCACCCTCCTGTAATTTGGTCAGACAGAGCAAAGCTCCCGTGGCACTGGACCCAAGCTGCATGGACAGACCCCTTCCTCAAGTGCAGGGCTCCTAGCACCATCCTCACCTTGCACCCTCATCCCCATCAGTATGCAAAATAGTTTTAACACACTTTGAAAAGATGCTTGTAAGATTGGCCCTTGGCTGGAGTCTGAAAACTTGATTTGGAGAAAATTCCCACCACTCCTAGAGCTGATAAGAGTGGCTCACTGCCCCTAAACTGTTTGCACAAACAATGTAATTTACCCTAATACCAGCTTCCCTTCTGGGAACCTGAACTTCTGGTACATGCTCTACAGGGAATGCTGACGTAGCCAAACCTAGACTTTGTTCCGTGTGCCTTTTCCCTTTGCCAATTTTGCTCTGTGTCCATTACTGTAATGGATGCATCACAGTACATGTACTAAGCCTTGTGAGTCCTCTTACAAATCACTGAAACTGGGGGTGGTCCTGGGGACTCCAAGACACCATCTCTGCAAAGGAGCCAAGTTGTAAAATGCTTCCTGTCCAATCCTGTCTGTGAAAGACAGGACTCACACACCCAGAGCCCACAGGAACCAGGCAGGAACATAAAGATGTGCAACTGGATGAGTGGGATCTGGGACAAATAGATGAGTGTCAAATAGTCAGGGGCTAACTCAGCTCCTGGCCGACCAGCTAGTTCATAGCCACTGACAGTACATCCTCTCTTCTGCCAATGACAGGTACTGGCAAATGATAACACAGAACCCCCTGGGCAGGATTTGGCCTTCTTCCAAAACTCAAAAGAGAAATGCTCTGCATCCTCAGATACAATGAAGATTCCTTTAAAATAAAATATAAAATAAAAGGGGATGTTTGTCTGGACTGCAAGAAACCAGCAGAAAAGGTGGAACACAGCTCAGCTTGAGAAGAGTAAATAGCCCTGGGTCACCACGTCCTTCTTGGGTTTCTCTTCTGCAGCAAAGCTGACCTTCATGACATGGACTGTCAGCACCCACGCTCTGAATCGGCTTATACCAAGTCACACTAAGGAGACTCGACACGTGGTAGCACAGATCCTAAAGCTATTAAGCTGAGCAGCAAATACATGAAGGGAGGAAAAATAAAATTCAAGATCACTGCCTGCATAAACGAGTCTTGCCTCTGGTTGACATAGCTCACCTTGGTTCTAGGCTGAGTCCGACTGGTAGTGACAGACAAGAAGAGGGCGAGTGGTCAGTCATGACTTCAGGGCTATGGCTGAAGGACTAAAGGGGCCCCTGGTCTTATGAGAAAAGTTCACACTGGACCCTGCAGTCCCCAAGCAGCATATCCCACACCCCAGTAATGTTGGGCTTCCCAAAAGGCATAGAAAGGTCAGGACTGTAGTGCTACAGCACCCACTAGCCCACTAGCCCACTAGCCGGTTACAGCCCGATCCCTCCCACCTCTGCAACCAATGCCCCACACATGCCCTCACTCCCCTGTTTACATAGAGTTCATGGGCTCCCGCTGGCCTGGGTCTCCTCATAGCCTTCTGCCCCTTCTTCCCATATCCCAGAGGCTTTTCTTCCTCCAGCATCCAGCCCCTACCCCATCCCTACATTTCAGTTCCCAGCACTTATGTCTGCCTCCCTCAGATGGTATCCACTTCCTAGGCCCCACCAAGCTCCTGTATGCACAGGGCACCCAGCTGACCTCCAGCTCTGTCCCTTCCCCACTCTTGCTCCAGTCTGATGTCTCCAAATGCCTCCAGACCACTGGTTCTCAAAACACAAAGCTCCAGACCAGCAGCAGCAGCATTGCCTGATGACTTGTTAGAGATGCAGATTCTCACGCCCCACCCCAGACCTACCGAATCCAAAGTTAAAAACTCAAATCTGGGGCTGTAGACAAGCCCTCCAGGCGATTCAGATGCAGCTGACGTTTGAGAACCACTGCACTACACACTTCCACTTGCTTACCCTGTGGCTTTCTCAAACATTTCTCAAATGTTTCTAAATCCAGGTGAATTCCCTCTTTCTCTTACTGCTGCCTATATTTACCAGTAATACAAGATCAAAAGAGCACAACCCAAGTTCGATATGGTAGGCCTCCAAAATGCAAGAGGTATTTTTTAAATTCATAATTATTTTGTGACTGTAGAGCATGAAGGCAATTCTCCACATGACTACAGAGAAAAGCACTGCCTTGCAGCTTGGGAAAGAAAAAACAAAATTAACTAACTCATGCAAAAATGTCTATCCGTGGGGCACCTGGGTGGCTCAGTGGTTGAACGTCTACCTTTGGCTCAGGTTGTGATCCGGGG